>NC_142686.1:99700000-100325000 GCF_056320005.1 Nelumbo lutea
GGTATTAATTAATAAGTTTTTGTTAGATTCAAATTTGTGGAGCATCTGAAGATTTCCTGTTGCAGCGCCATCTAATTAGCAATATCATTAAGTTTCCAAGGATTAGTTACAATTGAATTCTTCCTGTTCAAGTTGTTGGGGGGTATGATAGTTTTATTAAGATTTTGTCAATAAGTGCCTCAGTTCTGTTAAAAATTAATATACCTGTGGGTACCTTAAGCAATTCTGTTTAGTTGGTCTGTGAACATAGTAGCATGAATATTAAAATCTTATAATTCTGAGTAATCTCAATTAGGAATTAGGAAAGAGTGGTCAACTTATTCAAGGGAAGCTTGATACTTCTTTTAAGTTGGCCAGAGTTTGGATGTAGCAGCAGTCGGATCTTTTAAGTTTGGATAATGAGTTGTAGAGAGAGTGTTTTTATCTTCTTATATCCCTCACCTTTCTGTATAGTAAACATTGTATATTTTCAGGGTGAATCCTTATTGATGAGTGAGCTTTCTAAATCTCCTCTATATTGGTTTTACGTTGTAGTTCATCATCTGCTAGAGTAAATTTGCTAGTAAAGCATTCATGGCCCAAATTACTTGGGCTCCATTTATGTATCCTTCTGGCTTCTTTTTTTCCTTATGAGGTTCCAAAAATGCCCTGGATGGATCACAAGTATCTATTTAGTGTTTCTTCAATTTTCTTCTTATCATCATCACTTTCAATATTGTTATTATGGCTATTATTATTCTTATGGTTGTTGTTATTTTATTTGTTCTATCATTGTTGTTTCTGCTGCTGTTGTTATTATAATTATCATTATTATGGTTATTGTTGTTGGATTCATGTATATTGATTTCTTACTCCTGCAGCCTTCTTTCTGCAAACAATATCACAGGCCCATTACCAGAAACATTTGGAAATCTGAAGAACTTGACAGATTTGTAAGTTGATGCTATAAACTTGGGCAACTGTCACTTTTCAAATACTGTATTCCTAAATTTGGTTACTACATGCAGTAGGATAGATGGTAATAGTATATCTGGGAGGATACCTGATTTTATTGGCAACTGGACCAAACTTAAGCAGCTGTGAGTACCTTAATATTTTCCTACATGCAATTTCTCTGCATTCCTGAACATACCTTCATGATTTACTGCTTCAAAATGTTGCAGCGATATGCAAGGAACATCCTTGGAGGGGCCTATTCCTTCTACAATTTCCCTGTTAACAAACTTAACTGAACTGTGAGGCAACAATCCACTATTTTTCAATTCTTTCTCAAGTCATTTGGACATTTTTCTTTTCTACAATTATCAGCATAAAAGTTGAAAATAGAGTTATTATTTGAGTTTTCTAATCTCATGCATTTTAAATTTTAGGAGGATAAGTGACTTGAACACAACGAATATGAGTTTCCCTGACCTCCAAAACATGGCAGCCATGCATGAATTGTAAGTTTACCCATGCATGGCATAATTGTATAAACAGTCTCTGTGGCTCCTTTCTCTCATTATCTGTTTTTTTCTTTTTTTTTGGTTCTCTAGGATACTAAGAAATTGCATGATTACTGGCCAAATTCCCAACTACATTGGAGAAGTGATGACAAATATTAAAAAAATGTAAGTTTCCATGAGTTGATGTAGTTTTCCAGATGCATTGCTTTACATGCTTCTTCATTTATCTATTGGTTTTTGGATATTGCACCACTGAGAGTTATTGAAATATACATTAGAGTTCAGTATTCACTCAAACATATTTTCTGACTTTGTCTGCTGTGGAATCAGAAGGTGTGGAATGAACGAAGGTTAATTCACTTGGATGGTTTAGAACTTTAGATAGGCGATAATTCCACCCATGTCTCTGTGTTAAAATTTCCAATAATCCTACAAACCTTTATTATTAGAATCTTTACTGCACCAACATATTACTAGTATTTGAGTTCTAAGCAATGTTTTCAGCCTGTTGTTGAGCCAGTCGATTGAACCATTTGGCCCATCATCTGGTCATAATACTGACTTGGGTCAACCTCCAACCTGCATTCAGAAAAAAAACTTGTTGACTTTGTCAGAGACCTGGCAACCTGGGTGGTTGAACTGCTGATCTGGTTGACCCAGACAGTGGGTCATGAGCTAGACATCTATTCTTTTTTATTTGCATTTATCGATTTATTTTATTAAACACTGACAACAATAATTTTTATTTGTTGCACTTGTTTTGCTTAATGTGATGAATAGATAAGATTAGAGAAATGCCCAATTTCTGAAATTTTCTGCATTTTTATGCACTTTTGGCAAGCTTCCAGTCAATTGTGATGGATTTTAGTGTAATCCAGGTTATGTTTGAAATTCCTATTCCCAAATCATCGTTTCCTGGTTTGTATTTGTCTACATTTGATTATTGATCCATGTATGTTCTACTTTTTAACTATTATCACCCTATATTGACAGTCATCTTATGCTTGAAGTAGAACTTCAGGAAAAGATACTTCACAAGGGAGAAGACTTTTGGCAGAATATACTGCATATTACATATTTATGAAAGTTGATAATGGTTTTACAAAGAATAAGAAAATGGCAATTGGTTCCTAATAGGCTTGTTTTGGAATGAATCCATTTTTATGCACCTATTTACTAATGCTTTTCATATTGTATTGCCAAACAAAGAGTGGTTTCAGCCTAAGATTTAGATATGAAAATTAAGTAAGCTTGGTAAAAAAGTTGCCTGTTTGAAAGCAGGGCTCATGATCTTTGTGAAAAACTTATAGAATTCATTGTTTGGGATCAAAGAAAATTAAAAGTTGCTGCTGTATAGCCTAAAGCCTTGAGAATTGTAAAAGGATGCATTGTAGGAGTAACGCTTTACCTTTTGGGTGGAATTGCCACAACATTAGCACTCTTCCTAGAATAAATTATTATGGTACCATAACTTGTACTTTTATTAGGGAATTTCAATGAAATTTATTGGCTATTAAGTAATCTACTTAATACGAAGAAGATAGATCCTGATATCACCGCTTATTAAATTAGAGATATCTTTTCTTGTTTTATTCTTATTTCTTCTTAGAATAAATTATTATGGGACCATAACTTGTACTTTTATCAGGGAATTTCAATGAAGTTTATTTTATTGGCTATTAAGTAATCTACTTAATATGAAGAAGATAGATCATGATATCACTGCTTATTCAATTAGAGATATCTTTTCTTGTTTTGTTCTTATCATAACATTTGGTGTTGCAGAGACCTGACCTTCAACAGATTGACTGGTCAAATTCCACAAAACTTAGAGAGTTTGTCAAACCTACAATATCTGTACGTATATAGCCATTTAGAATAAATAATTTAAACTTAAATTCTTGTACATAAAATAATCTTGGTTTTCTTTTCTAAATATTTTTTCTTTGTTATTTTATAATATAGTTTCTCCAACCAAAAAGTTCACATGATATCATTTCTGAATGTAGGTTTCTCACTAACAATTCACTAACTGGATCAGTACCAGCTTGGATCATGGAGAGCAAGTTTTTTATGTGTGCATTTCCCATTAAAATCTTCAAACCACATTTCTTTATAATTCCTTATTACATCTCATTGTTCATTCTCACAAATACATGACTTTCCTATTAAATATGTTTTCTTGCAGTGACATATCTTACAATAACTTTACAGGATACTCTACAGTAGCCAGCTGTGAGCAATCAGGCGTGTAAGTAGCTCTCCAGATTAGATATTTAATTAATCCTTACCCCATCTTTTTTATGGAAATAAACTTTCTTTTCATATTGTTTTACAGGAAAACAATTGCTAGTTATTCATCTTCAGAAGACAACACGTAAGTTCCTAGTTCCCTTGAATCCTGCTTACTTCACTCGGTAGACACATTAAGGAAATAAATGAATCTAAAAACTTTTTGTAGTGTCAGTTGGTGCTTGAAGAAGGACTTACCCTGCTCTAGTGAACCCAAATGTAAGTATTTTCTCTCCATGGGATCCTCAAGATCTTAAACCGTTGCCATTAATTTACATCTAGGAATTCCTGTCTTTAACTAATTTTACATACTATTAATCTTGCATATGCAGATTATTCCTTGTTCATTAACTGTGGTGGCCCTAGGGGGGAATTTGATGGTGAAGAATATGAAGATGACTTATTAACAATGGGTCCATCATATTTCCACCATTCTAGTGAAAGATGGGCTTGTAGCACGACAGGAGACTACTTGGAGAATGACAAAGCTAATTACTTAACCTCAAACAGTATGCTGAACATGACTGATGCAACAATATACAGGACGGCTCGCCTTGCTCCTCTGTCACTTAAGTATTATGGACTTTGTTTACGCGAGGGAAGTTATACGGTGAAGCTCCACTTTGCAGAAATTATGTACACAGATGACCAGACATATAGCAGCCTTGGAAACCGTATATTTGACGTATCAATCCAAGTGAGTAATTAGCTATTGCTGTCATTAGAGTTCTGTTGCATGTCATTTGACCAATGACTATAATTTTTCTGATAATCATTTCCTATAGAATATAGAATTTAGTTACATCTAACCAGTGATTTCAACCCATCATTGACATGGTCACGGTTCTGTTTTGAGTCAACCTCTAATCCACCATATTTAAAAAAATGCTGACTTAGTCAATGACCCATCAAACCTGAACAGTTGAACTATTGACCCATCTGACCCATTTAACAGCTTACTGTTTTCTTTTTTTTTTTGTTGTTGTTATGAAATCATGGTTGACCTTTTGACCTGGAGGGAAAAATAGTTCAGCCTCCATGCTGGGTTTGAAAAATGTTCTATTTAATTCTGTGTTGCTAAGCTATTTTATAAATAAAGAGTAAAGGAAACTTTTCTTCTGCTGATGATTTTCTGTTTTTTTGTGGCATTGTTTCTTCTTGTAGAATCAAATACGCTTGAAAGATTTCAATATTGCCAAGGAAGCAAATGGTGTTAGAAAAGGAATTATTAGGGAATTTAATGATGTCACTGTTAATGGTAGCACTCTAGAGATTCACTTATACTGGTCTGGGAAAGGGACTACTGCCATTCCAAGCCGAGGTGTATATGGACCCCTTATATCAGCTATTACCGTGACACCAAGTAAGTTTACTTATACATTTGCCTGTCAGGCCCCTTTCTCCTCTCCACAATCAGGTCGTAACAATCACTTTCTCATTGTAGACTTTGATCCTGATACTGGGCTATCTACTGGAGCTATTGTTGGAATAGTAGCTGCTGCATGTGTGGTTATCATATTGATTTTGATATTCCTTTGGACGAAAGGTTACTTAGGAAGAAAGGACCCTCAGGACAAAGGTGAGATAAATATAGTTAAAACTTTGTGTCTTTTAGTTCAATTACATTCTATAGAATTCTTCCTTTTGGTTTTTGCTAGATAAATAATTCATGTGACATGTGTCTTTCCAGAAAGTAGGTCAATGAGTGTGTTGATCTTGCTGGCATACTAAGGCCTGCTCATTTTGACTTACCTAGGTATGTGAGTTTACCCGGACAAATGTTTCATAGGTAAAACTTGCCTGGGTAAGATAGGTTCCAGAGTTCTTTTGTGATACAGGTTACTCTGGTAAAGGGGAAGGCAGGAGGGAGGGAGTTTTATTTTAGTGTGGGTAAGTTGCTTACCCACCTGGAGGTTATTAGTTACTTAGGTAACTGATACTCTCTGGCATCTTCACTTACTGTGGGGCCCAATAAGTGGAAAATGAACATGGGGGTTGTGGCCAATTACCCAGTTAACCAACTTACCCCTGCTAAATACCAGCAAACAACAGGGCCTAAGTGCTAAATGGAACCCCCCATCTTCCCCATACACACAACTGAATTGTGATGGGTGCATCATAGGCAACCCAGGGATTTCAAGTGTAGGAAGTATGATCAGAAATTGTGATGGGAGCAAATATCAAGTGGGTACCTCAATCTGCATTTTTCCCTGTGTCGATGACATTGTTCAAGAGAGGGTGAATGAACACAGGGATTGTGGTCAATTACCCGGTTAACCAACTTACCCCCCACTAAATATCGGCAAACAAACGGGGCTTAAGTGCTAAATGGAACCCTCCACCTTCCCCATACACACAACTGAATTGTGATGGGTGCAGCCTAGGCAACCCAGGGATTTCAGGTGTAGGAAGTGTGAATTATTCAATTAACCCTAGTTCAGTTCTAGGTCTGAAGTAAGTAAGAAGAGAAGAGAAGGAGAAAGGGTTCGGTCTGAGAAGAAGAAAAGTCACTCTCTCTCAGTTGAACCACTTTATATTTATACTCTTTGTATTAGATTAAAAAAGACAGATTTGTCCCTCATTAAGTATGGGACACACACAACTTAAACCCTGAAAAAATAAACAACTTAACCTTAATTAGATAGACAAAAGACTTAAACTACCCATGTATTGTCGATTCTAACACTCCCACTCAAGCTGGAGAGTATATATCATATAGTCCCAACTTGTCACATATGTAATCCACTCTTCCCCGACTCAACCCTTTTATAAACAGATTTGCCCACTGGTTTACTGAACTCACATGAGCTGTATATATCACTCTACTAATCACCTTTTCTCTTAAAAAGTGGTAGTCAACTTCGATGTGCTTTGTTCTCTCGTGAAAGACTGGATTAGAAGAAATGTGGACAACAGCTTGATTATCATAGTACAACCTCATGGGTCTATCAACTGAGAACCCCATTTTCTGCAAAAGATTTTTCATCTACAGTAGTTCACATGTAGTATGAGCCATAGCTCTGTACTCAGCTTCTTGCCACTGGTATTTGTTTCTTTCTCTTCCAAGTTACTAGATTGCCACCAAGGAAGGTACAACACCCTCTAGTGGATCTCCTGTTAGAAACAGATCCGGCCCAGTCAGCATCTGAGTACCCCTCTATCTCAAGAGTTCCTCCACTCTTGTATAACAGTCCACGACCTGGAGCTCTCTTCAAGTACCTAAAAATTCTTAGAACTGCTTCCCAATGTGGAACTCGAGGATGTTGCATAAACTGGCTCGCCATGCTTACAACAAATAATATATCTAGCCGAGTAATAGTCAGGTTTCAATTTACCCACCAACCTCCTGTACCTTCCAGGATCATCAAACTCTTCACCTACATCAATACTCAACATTCAGTTCCATGGGTGTTTCATCTGATTTGGCACCCAACAACCCTATTTCTTCAAGTAAATTAAAGGCATACTTTCTTTGGCACAAGTTAATACCATGCCTTGACCTTGCAACTTCTATCCCCAAGAAATATTTCAGCTTACCTAGATCTTTTGTGTGGGAGTGATCCTGTAGAAAGTTTTTCAACCTGTCAATTCCATTGCTGCCACTACCAGTTATGGCAACATCATCCACATACACTACGATTTTCCTTGCTTCTGATTCATGGCTGAACACAGAATGGTCTACTTGGCATTGTTTCCTTGCTTCAGCCTGCAAACTTCTTCCTCTATCATGACCTCCCCCTGAATCTTGACCTCCACTGTGACCACCAGTATGATTAAACATAGGACCACCTTGGGTCCCTGGAAATCCATGACCACTTCCACCACCTCTATTTCCATGACCTCCCCCTCTTGTCACCATAAAACCAGACCTGTCCAAGAGAGAGGAAGACTCCATAGGTTCAATAGAAATCCTCCAAAGTCGGGAAAACACTTCCTCAAGAGAGGGGAGAGCAGATCTACCTAATATTTGTGCTCGAACATGTTCATACTCAGGTTTTAAACCCACTAAAAACCTTGTCACATCAAGTCTCTCGTTGTTGCTGCTGAATTTTAACGTCTAGAGTCAGAGGGTGATACATATTAAGCTCATTACGGAGATTTCTCATGCTTGCGTAGTATTATTCTAAGCTTTGATTACCCTGCTTCAGGTTAAAGTACTCCTGGTAAAGTTGGTATACATTAGTGGTGTTATCTCGGCCAGAATGAAGTTTCTTAGCATGGTCCCAGATTTCCTTAGCTGTATCCAGGAACATAAAATTCACACTAATTTTAGGCTCCATGCTATTCCACAACCAGGTCATAATCTGTGCATCCTCCTATTCCCATTCACTAAACCCTAGAGAGTTAGAAGAGGGTTTCTCCTCTCTCACATGTTTCACCTTTTTCTTGGCTCTCAAGAACACTTCCATTGATTTAGCCCATGGTACATAGTTCTCACCATTTAATTTGATAGAGGTCATTTGAACATTCAGGTAATTAGGAGAAATCATAACACTTGTCTAATTATCACTACTCTCTCTCCGTTGTTGCCATTATAACAGAATCACCACACACTGCCAAAAAAAAAACTCCAACTATGATAAGCAAAAAAAAATCACCCTTTACCATTCAGCACTACATCACACACCACACAATAGAGTACTGTTGTGACGACACTACTGCTGTCATGGGTTCAGCACCCGAAAAAGAAGGTTCATACATACCTACCAATCAACACTGCCACATGGATGAAATCCAGCCCAAAAGAGATAGAACACACTCCACTATCAGTCGATTAGAGATTTCTGTTCACACCTGTCCACAACCAGCCACATTTGTGTCATCAATTAGAGGGTTTCTGGCAAACCACCACAACAACCACAACCATAGAAACTGGAGGCATATTTACCTCCAAGAAGGAAAAACAACCACTCCTTTTTGGTCCCTTATCGATCCTCCAATTCGTTTAGGAGTTACTTCAAAGAGAAGTTCTGATATGGCGATCTCAGGGGCACAAAGGGAGAAAAAAAAACTGAGTCCTAAAATGATTTTCTAGAGCTCTGATACCATGTGAATTATTCGATTAACCCTAGTTCAGTTCTAGGTCTTAAGTAAGTAAGAAGAGAAAGAAGAGAAAGAAGATAAGAAAAGGAGAAAGGGTTCAGTCTGAGAAGAAGAAAAGTCACTCTCTGTCAGCCGACCCACTTTATATTTATACTCTTTGTATTAGATTACAAAAGACAGTTGTCCCTCATTAAGTATGGGACACACAACTTAAACCCAGACAAAATAGACAACTTAATCTTAATTAGATAGACAAAATACTTAACTTTGTTCTACCTAGATTTCATTTGAATATTTTTTTTCTGTTGAAAAAAGAAACATACAGACTAGATGTTTTGGGTTGTAGTCTTGTAATTGGCAATCATATTGGTAGTTAGCTGAGTCTAGCTACCCATTTATGGTCTGCTGTGTATATAAAATACTTTTCTTCAGACTTGGTTAAATGTTTTTACAGTTTCTGGTAATAAAATGATGAATTTAATGTTCAAACCTACTGTAATACTGGATCAATTTGGATTAAGAATTCTTTGTAGTATGAAATGTCAGATGAAATTGGTAAGCTACATAATTATCAGGATAACTTTCTAAATATTTGTCAATGAAAATGAATGCAATATTCTTTTCTAGAATTGTATCTTAACTTGTCTAAGAAATATCTCTGGTTTTGCAGAACTTAGAGGCCTAGGGACAGGTTATTTCAGTTTAAAGCAAATTAAAGCTGCTACTAGGAACTTTGATGTGGAAAATAAGATAGGTGAAGGTGGATTTGGACCAGTTTACAAGGTAATTTTGAACTTCCAATGTTTTTTCTCCTTTTTCATCAAATTACAAAGTCAACACATCTTGTTCTCAACATTGATAGCTTAACCTGATGGTATGTCATTGAACCTTGAGGTCTTTGATCCAAATTGGCATAAGGACCATTACACAATGTTAGTTCTGGCCATAGAGGGGTCTTGGAAGGGTTTGACTGGATACAGACCTAACCATTAGCATTTTCTTGCACGAATGGCCACTTTCATACTTGCACTTGCCTTGTGCTTGTCAGTCTGATATTACCTTTGCTCCAAGTGATAGCAGTTCTATGATCTAAGTTTGCACATGAGGAGAAAAGAATAGGCCATTTCTTCCTTTAACTCAAGTTTCATGCTCTTATCTTTCTGAAGAATTATGATTCCAAAATTTTCCTGTGTTTTAGGGCATATTACCAGATGGTACTCTTATTGCTGTCAAGCAGCTCTCCTCCAAGTCAAAGCAAGGGAACCGCGAGTTCATCAATGAGATAGGAATGATATCAGCTTTGCAACACCCAAATCTTGTGAAGCTTTATGGATGTTGTATTGAAGGAAACCAGCTGTTACTGATATATGAATACATGGAAAATAATAGCCTTGCACGTGCTCTATTTGGTAAATCCCTTTAGCCTTTTATTTTAGTCTTCAAAAAATGAGTTCTCTGTGCATCTAGAAATTCTGATTTCATTTGGTCCAGAAAATAATTTTATATCATTAATGTTGATAAGAAGTTTGTATGTAGGTCGTGAGGAACAGATACTAATCCTGGACTGGTCTACAAGGCGTAAGATTTGCTTGGGGATAGCAAGGGGTCTTGCATACCTGCATGAAGAGTCAAGAATAAAGATTGTCCATAGAGACATAAAGGCAACCAATGTGCTTCTTGATGGGGATCTAAATGCTAAGATATCTGACTTTGGTTTAGCTAAACTTGATGAAGAGGAGAACACCCATATCAGCACCCGAATAGCTGGAACTATGTGAGTCATTTATGCTATTCCCTATTTCTCATTTCTTAAATTCTTCTCCACATGTGATTAGATTTGGACAGATATGTCATAGCTTAATTTGATGACACTTTGTCATCACAATCTTGAGACTTTAAGACTCTTACCTATTGAAAATGCATATGAAAAAGGATGAATTAAAGAAATAGAAATGCTAGCATCAAATACTGAATGTAATTTTAGAACACAATATGTTCATGCACAATTGGGGTTTCTATAGTAACAAACACCACTCAACCCGTGTTTTATACTTTTTCATTGTGTTTAACATTCCTTAGCAGTCCATGTCCAAGATGCTAGCATGTTCTGTGGGATGCTAACATGTCCAACATGCTAGCATCTTGGACACCATTCAACCCAAATGTCCACCTTGTCCTTTTTATACCTAGAATATAAACCAAGTTAGTTAAGCCCAAATGAGTCACTTGGATACCTAGCATATAAACCAAGTTAATTAAGCCCAAATGAGTCACTTGGATACCTAGCATATAAACCAAGTGACCCAAATGAGTCCCTTGGAAGCCCAATTTACTAATGTTTCCCAAGTTGACTAGGACAATGTCCAAGATGCTAATATGTCCAATATGCTAGCATCTTGGACACCTTTCAACCCAACTGTCCACCTTGTCCTTTCTATACCTAGCATATACTGTGGGAAGAACAAAATCAAGTGACTGAACTTGGGAAAATTTAGTAAATTGACTCATTTGTAGTGCAAATCAAGTTAACTAATCCCAAAGTCTTGTTGGTTGAGTAAATATCTTCTAGTGAAAAATCATAGTCTTTAACTTTCTAGAGTTGAGTTGTTAAGGCTACAAAGACTCAGACCATTGACCAGGATGCAGAAACTTCTTAGTTGAAGAAATTAGTTCAAAAGGCTGGAGAGAAGTCTATAATTTAGAATTCTTCTTAGAAACTCTGTATGAGAATATTCCCAGATTAATTGTGTTTAAGAAATCCCTATAAAGAGAAATTTGAACTCAACCATGGGCATTTGAAATAACATTGCAACTCCCATCAGTAATCTCTTTTCTAACTGCTTTCTTCAGGTTGTTTCCAGTATGGCCAACAGCATATAATATAACACTCTTTTTCCTTTTTTTTTTTTTGTAGAGGATACATGGCTCCAGAATATGCAATGAGGGGCTATTTGACTGACAAAGCAGATGTTTACAGCTTTGGAATTGTCTTATTAGAGCTTGTCAGTGGAAAGAGCAATACAAGTTATAGGCCAAAGGAGGATTTTGTTTATCTTCTTGATTGGGTAAGCTAAAAATTGCAGACCATATATATCATATAGAATTGAATCCTTTCTGCACAAAACCTGGTTCATATTGGTTCAGAAACTTCAGACTATGATATGGGTTATCTGGTTGTGCATGCATATACCTACCTATCATGCATATAATTTTGTTGTCATAGCCTGTATGAAACATTAGAACTTTTTTTCTGGACCTGCTGAACTGAAACATGGTCCTGGTAATTTGATTAATTGTCCTTCAAGCTCATTTACTTGGGCCTTGGGGGCCCATTTGGGAGGTCTGATCTGAAGATAAGCTTTGGTTCAGCTGCATAAATAATGTAAGCTATGTTTATTGCCAACTGGCTTAGCTACCTAAGAAGTCCGATAATTTGGCAAGGTGCTCCAGATAAGCTATGAAAAGATGCTAAAGCAGACAGCCCTCCAACTGTTGATTGACAGCAGATTTGGCTCTCTGTATTTATCACCAAATATAGCTTTTGTGCTGTCTGTGGGCCTCACACACGGACAGCCAGAAGCTGCCACACTTCAGCCCTCCCAAATGGGCACTTATCTGGCCATTGAATTTTTCGAAGTGGTAAAAATTCCAAAAGAAGACATTGAATTTTTCAATCTTCTATTTTCTAGGGTACTTTAGATAAGAAGGCATCTGATCCAACACTGGTGTAACTTCATATTTTCTTCATTTTTGCAATGGTCAAATAAAGATACCTAGTATCAGATAAATGAGCTCAACTGCAATTTGATGAGGCAGAAAAATATAATTCTTTTTCTTATGGAATTGCAGGCTTATGTGTTACAAGAGCAAGGGAATCTCCTAGAACTTGTTGACCCTATTCTTGAATCAAACTATTCCAAAGAAGAGGCATTGAGGATGCTGAATTTGGCTCTCTTTTGCACCAACCCATCTCCTACTCTGAGGCCATCCATGTCCTCCGTGGTGAGCATGCTTGAAGGGAAAATTGCGATCCAAGCCCCAATCATCAAGAAACGCTCAGATGATGAAGAAGTGAGGTTCAAGGCCTTTCAGAAGCTTTCCCAAGACAGCCAATCATATACCTCTATCACATCTCAAGAAAGTCAGATGCAGAAGAGCATATCCATGGATGGTCCATGGATTGATTCCTCTGCGTCTCTCCCGAGCAAAGAAGAGAGTAGAGAATAGATATGAATCCAGTGGAAGCATACTTTTGCCTGATGCCATTGAAACTAATTTAGAATGAGTGCTGTTCTTTTTTTATTTATTTTTTAATGTAAGCATATATCTGGGTGTTGTTCATAACTTTTCCTTTATATATGTAATGTAATTATTATGGAAATACGACATTTTTTATGTATACATGATCAGATGGCAATGCATGAATTTCATGATCAATCTGTCATAACCACGGCAGCAAACTCTACCTTTATATATGTAATTATTTCTCCTTTTCAAGGTGTGTTTGTAGACAGTTGTCAAAGTTTAGATGGCTCTCTGATAGCAAATGAATCTATTAACTCAAGACTTCGGTCATGATGAGAATTGAGTTTAATATGCAAATTGGACATGGAGAAAGTAAGCTCTTTTGAACTACTTCAGAAAATAGGCTTTGGGATGATAGATCCAAATTTTATTCATTTATATTCAAATTGGAACCAGACATATCCTTTCGGTGTATATCACATATTGGAGTAAAATTTGGATTGCAATCAGATATTGAATAGTGCTAATAAGTTAAACTAAAATGATCAAAATATCATATATTATTAATAAATGAACTAGAAATGACTTTTGCATTGTATTTCATGATCAAAATCAATTAAAAATAATTTGTATAAAACTTGAACCTACGACAATTTAGTAAAGTGCAATTACAATGCATTTAAAGTTTTTTTATGACATTTTACATCAATTTCAACCAATCACGTTAAATATATCTTATAATCTACTTATTTTTCATTGATTCACATTTTACAAGGTGTGCTTTCACATTTCACAAGATGTACTTATCATTAAAGACTTACAATGTTAAAGATGTCATTGTGACTTGTTGCTTTATCACTGGTTTGTTCATATTTAAGTTATGTTGCAACATTTACATAGGTTGCACCATAGATTTTGCATTAAGTAAAACATAATATTCAAACCAGCTTTATGAATACATGTACATTATAAATTTTAAGTATATATGCGCATATATACCGAATTGAATTGGATAGAGGTGGATCTATATTTGAACCAATTATAAATGGATCAAATTTGAATCACCCTTAATGGGATCGAATTTCAATTCAAATTCTGATAAATGAATACCATTTGAAGCCCTAATTTTAGCATGATTCACCTTAGGTTTGTAATTGTATCCTATATATAGTGGTAGAAAAAAGAAAAAGAAAGTTATCCTTTTAATTATTATGAACTCTCATTGTGATTTTGACAAATCAGAATCGAAGGGTTTGAAATTGAATTGTTATGTCACTCGTTAATAGTGCAATGTACATTATATATTTACATTAGTGGCAAACCCGTGCGATACATTAGCGGCAATCCCGTTCGCTTTTCGGTAAGTTATTTACCCAGGTAAATGCAATTATGTTTTTCTTAGGAAACACTTACCTGGGTAAGTGCATTTATCCATGTTCTTTTATTTTCTAGGCAAATAAGGTAATGACCATTTTAGCCATAAAAATCCATTATTAAAAGGGGCATTTTTGTCCCATTCAAGTGTTAGCAACTTCCCCCCTAGGTGGGAAAGTTATTTACCCACCTATGAGGTGGGTATCACTTATTCGGGTAAGTGATACCCAGGAAAATAAACTTTTCCTGGTCCCTACATAAATCTGAAAAATGAACATAGATTCTTGATCAATGGGAACCAAAATCCCTTTGACCAACTTCCCCCCTCTCAAAATCCAAAAAAAGAACACCCCCTTAGAGGTTAAAAAATGATATTGCACACTTGTACTTGAATTATATAATATACATTTAAGGTGGATGACTTTAAGACTAAGTTTGGGAAGAGTACAAAATATAAAGTTTTGCACTCTACATATTTGTATTTGTACTCCTTCCAAACTGAGCCTAAGTTATATAAATCATAAAAACCTAAAATGATGCAAAGTAGGTTGGCAAAATAATCAAACAATTTCTTACTTTCCACATTGGTATGCATAATTATCATAATAAAAAGCATAGTAAAAAAATACTTAGTTGCCTTGCTATCTATTTTAGCTCATTAGTTCAAAGTTCTCTTTATGTTATAATGAAAAGAGAAAAATCCTAAAACTGAATATATAGATCACAAGTAGCTTGACTACTCTAATGTAGAAAATGGATGTTTTGATTTTGCAAAGGAAAAGAAAATAGTAAGACCAATGAACATTTTTTTCAAGGAGAGATGAATGAGTGTTTTAATGGAAATGTAATGGATAGAATTTAAGTGAATGTAACGGATAAGGTGTAAAAGATGGTGGAAAAGGAGAAAAGTTTTTGTTCTTTACGAAATATACAACTCTATGGAATTATTTTTTTTTTTTTTTTTGAAAAGAGAATACTTAAATTATAGATTTGAAAATATGTACATCAAGTCCTTGGGAGGGTAAGTGAAAGACCAATTCCGAACCCCTCCTACATGGCTTAATAGCTACTTCATGAGTTAGCATATTATGTTGTCTATTTACATGCTTAACTGTGCATACATCAAAAGACCTAGTAAGAGAGCAGAACTCATCTGAATACAACTTATTGACCCAGTTACAATCTACAGTATTGCTATGTAAGGTGTCGACTACTCCCATGGCATCACAAAAAAAAGTGATGATATTGATATTTCTTCTTTTTGCTTCTTGAAGCCCTAGAAAGACTGCCTTCCATTCAGCTTCAGCTGGATCTTGTGCTTGCACTATACTACCTGCAGCTGCAATCACCCTCTTATCATTGTAGAGAAGAACATAAGTGCTCGTTGCTTGATGAGAATAATAAGAGAAAGCACTGTCTGTATACAAGTTCTAATAGGACTAGAAATAATATGAGTGGAAATAATAAGTTCTAATTGGACTGGAAATAATATGACTTTTAATATTTATTATTTTTATTTTCTAAAGGTATTTTCTAAAGGCCACATGTGCAATGTGTGAGAGTGAAGAGGTTTACATGTGAGGCCTGTGGTGAGAGGATCCTCACCTCCTCTCTTTTCTCTTTATAATATATATATATATATATATATATATATATAGATGAGTCAAAAGAATAAGGAAAAGAATAATGAGCTCTCCACAATTTAGGATACTAAATAGAAAGGGGGAAACATATCAGCATTGACTATAGGGTATTATATTGGATAACACAGATACAAATACACTTTGAAAATGCATGGATACTAATAAAAAATATGAAAACATATGGATATGCTATGGAAATACATACAAGTTTTATAAATACATTAATAACACTAAATTTAAGATCAAAATAATCACAAAATAGTATATAAATACATGGAAAATGTAAACTTTAATGATATATAACAAGAAATATATTACAATTAGTATACTGAGATGCGTAGCTATTATATAATTTTATTTATAATGGATCAATCAAGAGTCTAAGATAGTAAATATACACACCTATTATATTTTAATTATTATATCAATTATTATTTTATTTTACCATTTTAGTTTTTTAAAATTAACAAAAAGACAACTCAAATTAAAATATGAATTAAAAGTTTATAAAAATATAATCTTAAATTAGAGTGTATCAATTTTGTTAGAATTCTACGCTACATATCATATAAAAATTCATAGTTTTTAATTACTAAAATAATTATTCCATTATTACTATTTTTATTTCTATATATTTTATAAAATAAAAATCATTTTTTGAAATAAATGTAGATTAGTGCATTTGATATATTCAATTTAATATTATACATCAATACTTTTGTTTATAATATTTTTATTTTTTATAAATAATAAATATTTTGTTATTACTTATTAATGTAAATTAAAATATTAGTTAATAATTTATAAAATATATAAAAATTTTAAGATTTATATCATTTGCAAATTTATAAATTTTAAGTATTAAAATAATTATTCCATTATTAGTATTCTATTTGAATAATTTTTTTGATATTAAACATCATCTTTTTATATAAATGTAGATTTGATAGATTATTTATTCTATTAATTTATAAAATAATATTTTTTAATTTTTAGTTAGAGTTATTAAATATAAATATTTGTTTTTTGTTTAAATTGCATGTGAACACAAAAGCTAATAAAATCGTTTGTGTACAATGTTTAATCACAAAATCTCATTTAGCTTTGTGGCTTGAAATAGGAGCATGTTTACATGTTATGTGGATTCAAGTTCAATTCCCTTTATGTGCATTTTTTATTGTGAGGCTTGGTGAAATTGTCGACCCAACCCTTGACTCCCTCGACCCAACTCACTCTAACCCTTTTTTATTGACCCTAATGGGTTGCTCGACCCATATTGACCCACCAATAGAATGGGTGGGTTCCAAGGTGGGTGGGTTGGGTGGGTCAAATGGGTTAGGGTCAAGATTGCCAGCCCTATCCAATTGTAAAGATGTAGACGTTTTGTCTATACTCTCTATAGATCATGTTAGGTATAAGCACAAGATGACCTCATAGATGGTCATTCGGTGCTCCTTTAAGGATCTGTTTCGTTTGTAGTTGGGATTGAAATTGGAGTTAGAATTGAAATCCTTGGGAATCAGAACCATAATGGTCTATTCCCATCGTCTGTTTAGTTAAGACAGGAATGGGAATGAAAATTGGAATCAATAAGATTGAGATTTCATTACCAAAGGAAGAAAAGGGAATGGCCATTCCCTCAAATGGCCGAATGCCATTCTAGTAGGAATGAGAATAGGATTTCAATCCCACCCAACTAAAGAATTGGAATCAGAATAGCCCATTCCTATTCCGATTCCAAACCCTATTCCTGTGAATCAAAAGGGGCCTAAGTGTGTAAAAACTCTTCATGGTACAATTATTGTACCTCGTGTGGACCATGCTATGTGTACACTCCCATTACCCTATTAGTAAAATATGTAATATTAGAATAGTAAAATAAGATCAGTGACCCATGCTATGTATACACTCCCATAACCCTATTAGTAAAATATGTAATACTAGAATAGTAAAATAAGATCAGTGACGCCTAAGACCTTGACCTGAGCAAAATATCAATTCTGTATCCAGACTACGTTTGGCTTTGTCTGGCTTTGTTGGTTCACATCATTGGAATAAGAATCTGCTACCGATAAAATGCTCCCAACAAGTCATCCATCCATACATTGAAAACATAATTAATGTACCTCATGTGCACATGCTATGTCTACACTCTTTATTACCCTATTAGTACAATATGCAATATTGGAATAAAAACATAAGATTAGCAATGGCATGGTATTAAAACTGTCGTTGCCAAGGATGGGCCGAGGGTAACAAGGTACTTTTACTTCCTTAGCCGAGGGCTGGTGAAGCTGAGGGTCTGTAAATCCGACCTGTGAAGGAAAAAGCATGTCAGAAACCCTGGGTGTAATCCCAGGGGCGGAGACTCCGACAGTCAATTTAGTAAGTGGATAACAAGGGGTCAGACGAGGCTTAAGAGAAGGAGCTCAAACGAGGTCACCCGAGTGCTAGAGAGCTTGAGAGTAGAAAAGCCAATATATTTTACGTAATAAGTGACACACCTATTTATAATTGAGTTTTCCATGAGTTCATTAGCAGTGGACGGCCAAGATGCGCTCCAGTCCATGCCATGTGTCACCATCCTGGGCCTACCATGTGCGCCCACATCATTTGCCCCTCACTCTCGAGGCCATGGTGGAGGACTGAGTGGAGACCTCGGCTTCGGCCGAAGAGAGTGTAACATCATTACTGGGAGGTGCTAAGTGGTGTGTTCTGGTGAGGACCTCGGCTTTGTCGGAGATAGCCATAGCTCAGAAGTGCGGAGGCGTGCACGAGATGGGTGCTGACGTCGACTAGTGATGACCATGCACGAGATGGGTGGTGATCGTGCGTGAGACAATCATTGGGTCATAGCCGTGCAGTCGATGGGTCATGACCATACGCAAGATGGGCATTAGGCCACCCGGTTTGAGTCACTTCTATCCCAGGGTCAATGGTCGAACCGGACAACTCGTTCGGTGTCATTCCGTATTCCTAAGGTCGGCAACACGTGTTACGCCTTGGAAATGACTGTCAGGTCAGCTGCTCCATGGCCTGAGGCATGTATTCAGAGACCTCGGCCACCATCTTAGTCAATCCTTTAGACTTCAAAGACCTTGTCCACAAGGTAAAAGACTACATCCTTAGCCATGTCTTACTCTGCCTGTGGTCCTGAGTGCTACGAACTTCCTGACTTATCAGGTGCGAGCTCGCTTTGTCCCATTACTTCCATTAGTAGCAGCAAGAGTTGCGGTAGTGGGTCCGAGGGCTCACCTCAATGACCTGAGATCCAGGTACTAAGGAAGAGGACTGCTCTTGGAGGCACTGAGTGCAACCGGTGAGTTGATGACTCTCCTTGTAAAAATGTAGGATCTATGAGGCCGATGGGTAACACCCCAGCCGATGCTCTAGCCTCGCCTGTGGTGGTGGAGGGCAGTGAAGCTGAAGAGCCGAGCCCCAAGTTCATAGCCAAGGTCATAGCTTGAGGCATAGAAATAATGTGCTACCCGCACTCTAACTTAGATAGTGAGCTTAGCATAGAGTAGGTGAAGACTCTTGCTAAGATGTACCATATACCGAGGGGATATCAGCTTAGAGTCCTCAATACCGGTGATCAGCCTTGGCAGCCAAAGAAGGGGGAGGTGTGAGTAAACGAGCACTACCTCTATTTCAGTCTTAGGTTCCCTTACATCTCCTCATCCTGAGCTTTTGAGGTGTTACAACATCTCTCTCAGCCAGTTGACCCCAAATGCCGTGAGGACAATCATTGTTGTTCTTGTGATGGCTCGTCTACAAGGTGTCCACGTGACTGAGAAGATCTTTTGGTTCATGTTCGTGCCAAGGAAGCATCCTTCTAGGGACGGTTTGTATTACTTCCAGGGCCGACACAGAAGGGTGGTCGACAACTCATCGTTCATCCATAATTTGAAGAAGTATTTCTCCATGCCTTGTCTGGAGGGCTAGTCCTTTAGGTCAAGTTGGGGAGGGGGACCAGATCTTGTGAGCAAGAGGATAATGCCCTAGCACAAGGATGAGGAGACTATAGTGATTACCCGCATTCAAGTGTCGGGAACCATTCACGCCGAGCCCTCGGTGTTGGAGGAATCTTTGGTGTGGGTTGGCCTCATCCCCACTCGCCTCAGTAGGGAAACTCCTGCTGCCAGCTTTACACGTTAGCTTGCTTTTTTTGTGTATCGTACTAACACACTCTTGGTACTTTTGTAGAGATGTAGGGGAACTCCAAGGAGATGTTGTTGCAAGAAAGCCAAGTCTTTGAAGAAGACTCCTGGCAAGGGCCCGTCGAAGAAACAACCACCGAAGGGAGGGGCACCAACCAAGAAGACCCCTCAGCCAAAGGCACCTGCTGGTGCGAGAGCCGAGAAGGGGAAAGGGCTCACCGAGGCTGACTGGCGCAAGGAGCCCACCACAAAGAGGCTAACTGAGCCCCTCCAGCCTCCAAGGGGTGGGGAAGGAGGCTTGCACACGCCGAGGGGGCGCCCGATGAAGGGAGTTGTTGGGGGGTCCCACCACTCAGGGCCTCATACCTCATCTGAGCTACGTGAGGACATGCCACTCACAGTGTGGCGAACCTGTTACCCTAGTGGAGCGTCCGAGAGGGGGATTCCTTGAGCACTCCAAGGGTTAGCCGAGCCCTGCTCACTGGGATGTTGCCACCTATGGATAGGCATGCCATGACTCAGATGGGTGTGTAGGGTGTCTGAGACACCTTCTTGGATCGTCTGGTCGACGTGAGTAATACTTCCTTTAGTACTTAGAAAATTTTTCTTTTTCTTGCTTTCCTTTTTTTGAGTTGTGTTTCTGTTGCAGGCGTCTTGTACTGCCATCAGCTTTTGCAACAAGGTGGAGGTCCTCCTGGAGCAGTTGAGGACCTTTGAGGAGAAGAGGGTGCAATTGGAGACCTGGGTGGCCAAGGCAAAGAGTGGCTGAGGCAAAGAGTGGCTGAGAGGTGATCGCCAAGGCAATGCGGGAGGAGAGCGACCAGAGGAAGGACTTGGAGGCCAAGGTCGTGGCTGAGAGGGAGTTGTTGAGGTTTGTTAAAGATTCTCTGAAGTCTATCGAGGAGAAGCTGAAAGCTGTCGAGGAGAGCCTGCTCTTGATGGAGGAGAGGTGCAAGGCTATTGAGAAGAGGGACAAGAAGGCCGTGGAGGCATGGAAGGAGACCCTGGACTACCAGAAGGAGTTGGCTGCCTTTGGTGCCTCTTCGTATCTAGAGGGAATTGAAGACACCAAGGCCCAGGTTCTGCCCTTGATGCCTAGTTTTGATATTAGCCAGTTGGGGCTCCTGCATGATCCCGTGGCCGAGGGGTCCCTACCAACCGACGAAGTGCAGCCATCCGAGGGTCAGACAAGTGAAGTGCAGCCCGTGTAAAATGAAGCGGCTGAGGGGAACGCTAGGCCTGAAGGGTTGTCCTCTGGCCCTCCTTCCCTTTTACCTTCTCTTGTCCAAAATTTTATAAGGGGCTTGGCCTCCCCATCCAAGGCCACTTTTTGTAAAGCTAAACGAATATATCAATGAACAAACTTTTTGTCTAACTTGTGCCTTTTTTATGCTTGTGTTTCTTTTTTGTTACGCTAGGGGACGATGCCATCCCCCCCTTCCGAGGGGTCACAAGTAGCGAAGAGGTAGTTGCTTGTTACTTAGTCATTCACTTAGGAAATTAAGTTTAAGGGAGTCAAGCCGAAGCCGAGCTGCGCCGCTGAGGGCTTGGGGCCCCCTTAGCGAGAAGGAAAGGGAGGCGAATGCCTTAGCTCTCCTAGCTTGTTACTCATCCCCATCAACGTAATTAGGCAAAGGCCAAATTGCACCGTCAAGGGCTCCACACCGAGAAGGAAATGGAGGTGAATGCCTTAGCCGATACCATGGGTTGAGGTCACGGTGGACTTATCATATGAACCCACGTGCAACCAAGGCATGTCTGGTCGAGGTCATGGGGTGTTTCCTATCTTAGTGAAGTGACTTGTCCATTTTTTAGTGTGTTTGTTCACTAGGTAGTGGGCCGAAGTTGTTGGCCGATATCGTGTCCGAGATCCTCGAGGTTTTTTGCCTTAGTAAAAAGGCAAGTAGGCGTATGACTTGCCAAGAGTCGTGTGCCCTAGCCGTCGTCCCGTCCGAGCATATAACCTTGGTGTAGGTTGTGTGCTGCGATTGATCGCACAACCGAGGGGTCTTGGCAGCCTAAGTGTTGTCGGAACATTTACACTAAAGTTGGAGATGAGGTGAGAGGAACTTTGCACTTTTCATTGATAAGCCTTCAAAAGATTACATCTCATTGGTAGTACATTTGGAGGTTCTCAGAGTTCCAAGTATGAGGAATTGGTCTTCCATTCAAGTATTCTAGACGAAAGGTGCCAGGGCCAACCATTTGCTTGATCCTGTAGGGTCCTTCCCTGTTGGGGCCGAGCTTTCCAACACCGGACTTGGGCACCATAAATTTTTTGAGGACGATGTCTCCTTCTTTATAATTAATGT
This sequence comes from Nelumbo lutea, assembly GCF_056320005.1. Taxonomy (NCBI): domain Eukaryota; kingdom Viridiplantae; phylum Streptophyta; class Magnoliopsida; order Proteales; family Nelumbonaceae; genus Nelumbo; species Nelumbo lutea. The sequence goes on from NC_142686.1 coordinate 99,722,515, forward strand.
TGCTCTTTTACTCAACAGTTGTAGTAGTAGGCTACCCTCTGCTGGTAGGCTGTGACTCTGAATTGAGCCTGCTCTCGGATGCCTTCCAATAGATCCAAGTTGTTTCGAAGTTCTTCATTGTACGCCTTGATTCAAAGCGTTAGCTGATCGATCTCTACTGGAATGATAGCGTTAAGTTAAGTTGAACGGGGTCTCAATCATGGCAGTCCGAGGAGTTGTCTGGTAAGCCCATAGTACACTGTATAGCTCGTTGGCCTAGAGGCCTTTGGCTTTGTCTAGTTTGGTCTTCAACATATCCTAGATAGTTTTGTTGGTGACCTCGGCTAGGCAGTTGGATTGGGGGTAGCCTACTGAGGTGTACTATTGCTTGATTCCGAGGCTAGCACACCATTCTCTGAACCTAGCATTATCGAATTGTTTGTCATTTTCTGTGGCGAGCATGTGGGGGATGTCGAAGCGACAAATGATGCTCTTCCAAAAGAAGCTCTAGGTCATCTTAGTCGTGATAATGGCAAGGGCTCATCTTCGACCCACTTGGTGAAGTAGTTAATAGCAACAACGGGGTACTTTTTGATCTCTATGGATTAAGGGAAGGGGCTGAGGAGATTCATTCCCCATTTGGCAAAGGGCAATGGATTTCTGAGGGCCAAGAGGGCTGAAGCTAGCCGATGGAAGATGTTGGAGTGTCTCTAGCATCGGCCACACTACTGCACTAGCTTGGTTGCATCATTCTGTAAGGTTGGCCAAAAATACCCTTGCCTTAGTGCTTTTTGGGCCATGGCTCTACCTCCAAGGTTGTTGTCGCAAATGCCTTCATGGATCTCTCGAGCATGTACTCACCCTCCTGATGAAGGCAACAAAGGTAAGGTAAGGTAAAAGACCTTCTGTACAGTTTCCCTTCAAGAAAAGCATAATGGGCTACCTGCCATCGAACTCGTCTTGCTTCATTTCTATCAGAGGGGAGTTGCCCATGCTATAAGTAGGCAACGATGGGATCTATGCAACAGGGATTGGCTTGCACAGGGAGCACCTGAACTTCTTCAATGCTAGGTCGTGCTACCTTCTCGACATAGATAGTGTGGCCAAGGGATGGACCCGAGGTACTTGTTAGTTTGGATAGGGCATTGGCCCTCATGTTCTCGGCCCGTGGGGCTTGTAGCAAGGCAAAGTGTTGAAAGTAGTGGGCTAGCTCTCGTACCTTGGCCAAGTACTTAGCCATGTTGGCTTCTCTGGCCTCATACTCACCATTTACTTGGTTTACCACCAGTTGAGAGCTGCTAAATACTTCAATATGCCAGGCACCGAGGTCTTTGGCAAGTTGTAGTCCAATGAGCAAGGCTTCATACTCGACTTCGTTGTTGGAGGCCAAGAAGTCAAATTTCAATGCGTACTCCATCTCATTGTCATCCGAAGTGAGGAGTATAAGGCCTGCTCCACTTCCCTTAGCATTGGAAGACTCATCAACAAACAGTTTCCAGGTCAGTCGAGGTCTCTTATCTTCTACGGGAGCTTGGCTGAGGGCTTTGCTGAAGGTGCACTCCACCAAGAAATCCACCAAGGCTTTAACTTTGATTGCAGGCCTCAACTAGAACTGCAAGTCAAACTCAAACAATTCAATAGCCCATTTGGTCAGTTGACCCGAGGTCTCAGGCTTGGAGAGAACATACTTGAGGGGTTGGTTGGTCAACATTGCTATGCTGTGGGCTTGAAAGTAAGGTATGATTTTCCTGGCCGAGACCACCAAGGTGAAGGCCAACTTCTCCACTTTGGGGTACCTGGTCTTGACGTTGCAGAGGACTTTGCTGACATAGTAGATAGGTCTTTGCACTCCTTCACTAGAACAGAATTGATGGTCCCATCCCCGATCAAGAGGTATAAGAATAGTGTATCTCTTGGAAGCGGCCGAGTAAGTAGAGGGGGTGAGGTGAGGTAAGACTTCAGCTCGTCAAAGGCTCGTTGGCATTCTTTGGTCCATTGGAAGTCCTTTAGTTTCTTGATGGCTTGGAAGAAAGGTAGGCAGTGGTCGACCGACTTTGACATGAATCGGCTGAGGACAACCACTCAGTCGGTAAGCCTTTGTGTTTCTTTGATGGACCGAGGTGGCTCCATGTAAAGAATGGATTGAATCTTCTCTAGGTTTTCTTCTATGTCCCGTTGAGTGACGATGAAGCCTAAGAATTTGCTCGAGGTGATGCCAAAAGCACACTTGTTGGGATTAAGCTTCATGTTGTACTTCCGCAGTGTGGCAAAGGTCTCGACTAGGTCTAAGGTGTGCTAGTCGGCTTTTAGGCTTTTCACCACCATGTCGTCCACATAGGTTTCGACATTTCTTCCCATTTGGTTCTTGAAGACTTTGTTCATAAGCTGCCGGTAGGTAGCACCAGTGTTCTTCAAGCTGAAGGGCATAACCTTGTAGCAGTATGTGCCATGCTCAGTGATGGACGATGTCTTCTCCTCATCCTTAGAGTGCATCTTGATATGATGATATCAGATGAAGGCATCCATGAAGCTCAGTAGCTCGTACCCTGTAGTGGCGTTGACGAGGTGATCTATCTTTGACAAATGAAAGCCGTCTTTGGGGAAGGCTCGGTTGAGGTCTATGAAGTCAATACAGATCCGTCATTTCCAGTTAGTCTTTTAACCATGACAACATTGGACAACCAGTTAGGATAATGCACCTCTTGGATGAAGTTGGTGTCAAGTAGCTTGTTTACCTCCTCTCCGATGGCTTTCCAACACTTCGGTACAAAGTTCCACTTTTTCTGCCGAACTAGCCTACAACTCAAGTCCACACTCAGCCTATGAGTAATGACCGAGGGGTCAGTTTCAGGCTTTGCAATGGTAGACCAAGCAAAGATGTCGACATTAGATTTAAGGAAGCTTAATAGTTAGGAAAGGGTGTTTGGAGGAAGGTTGGACTTGACAAGCATCGTCTTCTTGGGCTCAGCCTTGTCTAGGGGTACTAAGACAAGGTCCTCGGCCGGCTGCTCTTGGCTCACTGGTTCATCTTTGAGATTGAGCCTTTCCAATGGCAAAGCTTCTTTATTTTTGCCCTTTAGTACTACCACATAGCACTGACTAGTTGTTTGTTGATCCCCTCAAACGACTCTAATGTCGTGCTCGGTTGGGAACTTCGTGGTGAGGTGGTAGGAGGAAATGACCACTTTTAGTGCATAAAGGGTCGGCCTCCTGATGATGGCGTTGTAGTGGGAGCCTATCTTCATGATCAAGAGCTCAGTCATTCTTGTTACCTGTCGAGGCTTTATTCTAACCGTGACCGATAGGGTAATTCTTCCCTCCGGTTTGATGACATTTTCGGAGAAGCCGACGAGTGGCACGTCGGCCGACTATAGCCGCTCTGGGGTCAACTTCATCTTCTCAATAGTATCATAGAAGAGGATGTTGGATGATAATCCACTATCGATGAGGATCCTCTTCACCATGAAATTGGTGATGGTCATCGACACCACCAATGCGTCGTCATGGGGGACCGAAACCCCCTTCATGTCGTCGTTCGAAAAAGAGATGACCTCGTCTTTCTTTGGCTTCTTAGGAGCCAGCCCTTGGATGTTGAGTTGCCTGGCATAGGCCTTCCGAGCCGAGGTCAAGGCTCCACACGAGGTCGTGCCCCCCATAAGGACGTCGATGACCCCGACCAAGTTGTTGTGATGCTGTTGTTGTTGCTATTGTTGTGAGAACGAGGCATCGGCATTTCCCCCCACATACTCCTTCAAGTGACCACGATGGATGAGGGACTCGATCTCGTCTTTGAGGTCGTAACAATCCTTGGTGTCATGGCCGGTGCCACAGTGGTACTTGCAGTATTTCTTTGGGTTACCCCTCTTGGGGTTCCTCTTCATCTTTGTTGGCCACTTTATGTAGTCCTCCTTCCCTACTTGCATGAGGATTTGTGTTCGGGTGGAGTTGAGTGGTGTATATTTATTGAAGGATGGGGCCGACAACTTCTTGTCAAAGTCTTTGTTGTTGTTGTGGCCATGGTTGTCTTTGTCCTTTCTTTTCTTCTTTGATGCCCCTCAGTTGGGGTCTACCTCATTCTTATGGAGGTGCTCGCTGGCCTTGGCCTCTTCCATGGCGATGTACTTTTGTGCCTTCTTCAAAAATTCTGCCTTATTCTTGGGTGGTGTCTTAGTGATGGAGCAGTTGAGAGGTTTGGGCCGAATGCCGTTGATTGTGGCGTGCATAAATATTGAGGGGTCGAGGTCCCAGATTTTGAGCTCTTCTTTCTTGAAACGGTTGATGTAAGCTTGGAGGCTCTCTCCGCGCTTTTGCTTGACCGACATGAGGGAGATGATGGTCTTCTGGCACCATCGGTTGCTGATGAAGCGAGCGAGTAAGAGGTCAGCAAATTGCTCCCATGAGTTGAACCGGGGTGGAAGCCTAGAGAACCATCAGCGTGCTGCTCCCTTAAAAGTCTCATGGAAAGCTCGGTAGGTCAAGGCGTCGAAGTATCCATAAAGGAGCATGAGCACTCAGAACATTTCCAGGTGATTGTTTGGGTCAGTGGTTCCATATACATCTCCAGTGTGGGAGCTTTGAAGTGAGGTAGGAGAGGCTCTGAGGTGATGGAGTCGGTTGAGGCATCCATTCTGTTGGACGAGGGGTTCTGACTTGCGGAGGCATCACCTTGACCCTCCTTAACCTGTCGAAGTTCATCTTGCATGGGGTCGATTTGCATCTGTAGGTCAACAATCCTACGATCGATGAGAGCCTGGGCCTTGTCCTAGTCCTCTTGGACACGGAACTGGTCAGACTGGTTCCCAAAGTTCTTTGACGCGGGCATGCCCTGGTTTCTTCGGGCCCGTCGGTCGTTGAGGAGGTCGCGGATGTATATCACATGAGAGGGTGAGGCGTGGCGTCAGCCTCTAGCCCTCGGAGGAGGACTATAGGTGCCAGAGCGCCCGCCTTTGTCCAAAGGGCTCTTTACTTGATAGTAGCGGTCGTGGTCCTAACGGTTGTTGTGGGATCTGGCATGATCACCCATCCATCGGCTAGGGAGGCAAGAGGTCTTCAATGGCTTGCTAACGCGTCGACTACTTCTATTGCACACTGAGGGGTTGACTCTTTTAGGTCCGAGGGGCATTGGATTAGTGGAGCCTAGGTAGAATGTCCAATGTGATGCCCTTGGCTCCCAACAGGGGGGCTACCCTATGGGCGGCCTCTTGTTAAGCGCCCCACCTTGTCTAGTCTCTAAGTGATATTGTCAAGTTTATCGAGGACTATCCTGAATTGGTCCATGGTGACCAGGTTCTAAGCGTTATGGGCGTTATCTTGATTATCAGTCATTGTTTGGAAGCTTAGTAGTTTTTGAAGTAAGTATTTACTTAAGGGAAGGTCTTAGCAAAGTTTCCCACAGACGACGCCAATTGTTGCTGCCAAGGATAGGTTGAGGGTAACAAGGTACTTTTGTGGTCAAGTTAGTGTGTAACAAGGGGTCAGACGAGGCCTAAGAGAAGGAGCTCATATGAGGTCACCCGAGTGCTAGAGAACATGAGAGTAGAAAAGCCAAGACAACTTACATAATAAGTGAAACACCTATTTATACTTGAGCTTTCCAGGAGTTTGTTAGCAGTGGAAGGCTAGGATGCGATCTAGTCCATGCCACGTGTTGCCATCCTGGACCTGCCATGTGCGCCTACATTAGTATCGGTTCCTTTTTAGTGTTGAACTATTATTTTACTAAAAACTGTTGAATTGGTCAATGAACCGTTGATCTAAATGGTTTGACTATTGAACCGTTCGACCCGAACAATGGTTTGCATTCTAATATACCTTATTTAAAATTTTCAAAAAATAAAAATAACAAAAATCATAAAAATAGAAGGAAACAGAGAAAGAGAGAGAGAGAGATCTCAAAGATGAGATCTGTTAGAGAGATCTCAAAGCTGAGATGACAGATTTGTGAGAGAGAGATTCATCACCATTGTATGTCACCGTCACCATTGCCGCTGCAGGTCACTATTGCCATCACCGCTATAGGTATTCGTCACCATTACCTCTACAGGCCATCCATACCTTTGCCTTTTCCTCCTTTCTTCTTCTTCTTCTTCCATTCTCTTTCTTTCTCTCAACCTTCTTTTTTATCCTTCTCTAAGTGGAAAGAGCCCTCTCCTCACTCTCATTCTCATCCCCCTTCTCATAGTATTTATATCTATTTTGCTCTCATATTCCAATTCATAAAGGAGGATGAGATATATTGTTGAAACATTTAAACCATTTGAACCAGATGGTCAAACTTTTGACCAAAAATCGGTGGCCAAAGTGGTTCAATTTCCGGGTTGATTTTTAAAAATTGATAATAATTAAGACCTTGACCTGAGTAAAATATCATTTCTACGTGAAGACTACGTTTGGATTTGTTTCTTTGTCAATCCATATATTGGAATAAGGATCTACTACTAATAAAAAGCTCCCAAAAGTCATCCCAGCCATACATTGAAAACATCTATTCGTGGTAAAATTAATGTACCTCATGTGCACCATGCTATGTCTACACTCTTTATTACCTCTTAGTACAGTATGTTTGTTGCAGGTTAATGTCGCTGTGGCCATTGCCATCACTGCTACAAGTTACCCACACCTCTACCTTTTTCTCCTTTCTTCTTCTTCCATTCTCTTTCTTTTTGTCAACCTTCTTTTTTTCCTTCTCTAAGCGGATAAAGACCTCTCCTCACTCTCATTTTCATCCCCCTTCCCATAGTATTTATATCTTTCTTACCCTGATATTTCAATCCAAAAATGAGGATGATATATATTATTGAAACATTTAATCATTTGACCCAAATGATTGAACTGCTGACCAAAAACTAGTAGTCGAAGTGGTTCCGTTTCTGGGTTGATTTTGAAAACCTTGGCAAGCACTAATACATTGACATGAGTAAAATATTGGCTTTTTCACTGTATTTATCAGTCCCTATCATTGGAATAAGGATCTACTAATAATAAAATGCTCCCAAAAGTCATCTCAGCCATACATTGAAAACATCTCTTGGTGGTAAAATTAATGTACCACATGTGCACCATACAATATATCTAAACTCCTTAATTATTACCCTGTTAGTACAATATTTAATACTAGAATGGAAAAATATGATCAGCGACGACTTAGACCTTGACCTGAGTAAATATCGTTTTGTGTCTACACTACTTTTTGGTGTCTGGTTTTATCGGTCCCTATCACTGAAATAAGGATTTTCTATAAATAAAATTAAAATGCTCCCAACAAGTCATTCCAGCCATACATTGAAAACATCTCTCCATGAATGTTGGGACTGTGTATTGATAGCTGATCTGGATTAATTTATTTATTACACAAAACAAGTCATTCCAACCATAGATTGAAAACATCTCTCCATAAATGTTGGGATTCCTTACGCATTCTTGTATCCAGTATCCACCTTTCGAACGACCTTGATTTTGGTCCTCAAAGAGTGTTGGAGCTTGTGTGAGAGGGAGATGGTTTCAGTAGCTATTCCTGCGAACTCATATGAGTTGTTGGCTGTTCTCTTCTTTGTTATTTTGTTAAATTGCTTCGTAGAGTTCAGATCTGAAGCCCAACGCTTACCGGACGAAGAAGGTACGTCGTCATTCTCTCTCTCTCTTAAAACATGTTCGATATCACCTTGAATATATTTCTGTTGCTTGGCTAATTTTGTTCGATGATGTTCTTGAGGACATTCGGATTTCTTATTCACTTTTCTTACCCACTCTTTACCCACCGTGAATTAGTGCCACACATCTCTATTATAAATTAAAAAATATGTGATTCCACTCCAATTTAAAATTGATAGATCAGAGTGGATAAGAAAAATGAGTAGAAAATCTGGGCTCCCTCCCTTGAGAAGCCTTACTGGCGACTAACAACGAGTCATCCAAGTGTCAAGAAATTCTTAAGATTTTTGCTTTCTTGAATTGGAACAGATTTGTATGAAAATTCCATTTTGCGCGCTTTTGAATCTGAACCTTGTCCACAACTTACAGTATAACTACTTTATTGAAACTTTAAAACCTCACAAATAGAGAGGGTAGATGGGTCTACACAACTAAGCAGCTGGACCTTTCCAAAAAAAAAACTAAGACTTCACTTGCTCTTGACCTTCAAACCATGGTCGGGATTGACAATTTTAGACTTCTTATATGAAATTATTTATGTGCACTTTCTGTGGAGTTCTGATTTCCTCCCAATAAAAAATTCTTCCAACACATCCCAACATGACCTATGCTCACACATCTCAAACAATTTCCATCAATGTGTTTATAAAATGTGTCCAATGCATAGTCCCCACATAGCACGTTCCACACCCTCCCCCCCCCCACCACCCCAACCCCCATTTGGGGTGTAAACGGATTGAATTCAAACCAAATTAGACAATATCTAAATATGAACTCGATTAAAAAAATTCAATATCTGAATTTGATTCAATATCCAACAAATATTGAAAATTAATATTCGAATTTGAGTTTTACTAAATATTTAAATATTCGATTTGATTCGAATTTGATCAATTAATTATTTTAGGTAATTAATAAATATATAAAATAAGTATTTTATTTATATAGAATATATAAATATATAAATTATTTATATAATTTATATATTATATATAACAATTAAATAATTAGTTAAATTTAAATATTTATCGAATTAAATCAAATCATATCCAAATTAAACCAATTAGATATTCAAATTATTTGAATTCAATTTAATTATATCAAATTTTCGAATACTATTGACTCCCCTACCCAGGCATTTCGGAACATCTCCGGTGCTTGTCATGGGAAGATGTTCCCAATTCACGGGGATGGGCTGTGAGGCATGCTCTTGTGGGAAGCCCATCCCATCTGTGATAAGGTAGGCTGTAGACACACTGTGTGAGCATACTAAGACAGCTGTCATGATATTTATTGAGTGCTTACTCTACATGCTCACAATGGTCTCCCTACTATATATGGTCTCTTTCAGGACTCGTATTATAATTAGGACTCAGTTCAACATAGAGTTGTAAATGGGTCGGGTTTACCTTGAAAAACCAAAGCAGTTGAACTGATATGTTGGTTCAGGTTTTATTGTTATCAATTCTTGTTATTATGAATCAATTATATAGTTCAAATAACCCCCATCAGTTAAGACACTCTATTCCATCCCCGTCCCAACCCTAATGGTAGGGTGGGTTCAGGCCGAGGCACCCATTCCCTGTTGGGGATGGGGGATTCCCAAATTTTCCTCACCTTGAGGCAATCATCTAAAAAATCTAATTTATGGATATTTTACAAAATACGATCATGAGAATTTGGGGGTATTTTAGGAATTGGATTATGACAATTTGGGGATATTTTACAAATGAAATTATGGGATCCTAAGATTATAAAAATATGAAGAAAACTTAGAGATGTTTTTTAAAAATCAATATTAAATTTACAAATATTTTATTAATTTACCATCAGGGATTTATATGCAAACCCCATCCCCAATTTGGGGCAAAAATATTTTCCCTGTCCCCACCCCGTCTCTACCCCTCCTTGTTTAAGATTTGAGAAAACTTGCCCCATTCGGGGAATTATATGCAAATCCCATCCCTAATTTGGGGCAAAAATATTTTTCTTGTCCCCACCCCATCTCTACCTTGTCCCTGTTTAAGATTTGAGGAAACTTGCCCCATTTAGAACGGGGCAGGGTAGGGTTTTAGTTTTACAGGGAAAATTTTCATCCCTACAACTCTAATAATTTTCTATACCTAATTAACTAACAATAAATTAAATAATAATAAATTACAATATTTTGTGGTAATTTCCAAAAACATAATAGAAATTGCTATTGATTAGTAGTAATGTATAGTAAAATAATTATTTATAATAATAATAAATTAATGTAAATTATTTACTTTTTAAGCCTAAATTATTTACTACTAATCAAAGTAAATGTAATTATAGTAAATTAATGTAATTATGATAAATTACATTATTTTTAATTAGAAACAAACCATTTGTTGATAACTAATGTAAAACCAGGTATGATTGAAGTCAACCAAGTGGTCTAGATTGGTTTGGATAGACTTAGTAATTTCCTAAATTATTTAATAATTATTTATTGAAATAATAATAATGAATTGTTATTTAAATAATTATGAAACAATTTCTTATAGATTAATTTCCTAATTTAGTTTTCCTAATTTTTTAATAATTATTTATTTGAATAATAATAATAATAATGGATTATTATTTAAATAGTTTTGGAGAATATTTTTTCCATAGATTAATTTCTTCATTTTTAATTACTTATTTAAAAAATAATTGTGGATTATTAGTTAAAGAGTTTCCTTAAATTATTTGATAATTGTTATGTATAATTATTGATTTTATAGAAATTAGTAAATTACACTAATTATTAATATTATCAATAAATTATTATTGTAAGAATTTAATGAAAAATTATTAAATTACAATGATTAATGTAAATTATGCTAAACATATAAATTTTGGACATTAATTAATAACAAAAAATGATTAAATAATGGATTATTTATTAATTTTTGGTAGATTATTAAATTATTTAATATTTGTTAAACAATGGATTATTTCTGAAATAATTATTTAATAATTTTTGGTAGAATATTTTCCATAAATTTTTAATAATTTTCATAACTAATGGATTATTTAAAAATAATAGAAGATGCCATGAATATATAGGAAACATCAAATTCCCCTTATTCCCCTCTCTTTGCTTGAAATCCCGTCTATATATAAATATTGCTTGATTTGGAAAACCAAATCTTAATAATTATAGCCCTTATTTTATGGGAAAGTGGAAAGAATAGAAGGGGATTAGATATAGAAGTGAAGGAGAGGATAAAACATATATTGAGCTAATTAAGGAGAGAAGTTAGGTTGTTATAGAAAGTGGGAGATGTGAGTTGTGGGGGGAGAGAGAGAGAACCCAATGGGAAGGGAGAAGAATGAAGATAGGGTGTTGAGATGGCAAATTGGGAGTGGTGAGAAGGGGGAGAGGAGAGAGAGTCAAGGTCTCAAGGAGAATGCAGGGTTAGGGTAATAGAGCATGGAGATGCAAAGTGACATGGACTATCATATATCTACTAGTGGGGACTCATGCAATGCACGGGAAAATCTGAAAGATTGAACAATTTTATTTACTATTAATTAATTTATAAATTAATAATCAAAATTTGTTGTTAATTAAGTAAAAGTATTCAAATTTATAGTTAATATTTAACAATTTAATAATTGTATTTTTCATTTGATGTTGATTTGTAGAAAATAATTATTGTTAATTTAATATGGACATATATTTTTTAATAAATTTAATTTTATTAGTCATTTGTAGTAATTTTAATAATTGTTATTATTTTCATTACTTTTAAATGAAATTTTGGTTGACTTTAAATAAATAAAAATAATTACAAAAGCTAACATGTTTATTAATTTCACTAATAATTAACAATTAGATAGGAATGACAACTAAGTGGGTTCAGGGCGGGGCACCCCATTGTTGTCCCCACCCTGTAGTCAAGATAGTCTACACCATTCACGCCCCATCCCTAGTGTTAGGTAGGTTAGGGCAAGGCACCCACCCCCAGTCAGGGACGGGGAATCCTCAAATTTTCCTGCTTCGTCCTCAATGTCAAGTGAGTTCAGGGCAAGGCATCTACTCCTCATCAAGGATGGGAAATCCTCGAATTTCCCCACCCCATCCCCAATGTTGGGCAGGTTCAAGGCAAGGCACCCACTCCCTATCAACCCAATATTCAATTTGATGACAAAAATGATCAAAGTGATATACTAAGTATCAACCACATGGTAAATTTCTAAAAAGTACACTAAATTGTCTTTAATTTTCAAGAATGCAATTTTATGAAAATTTTGGAAAATTTATTACATTTTTGTAATTTTGAAAATTTATTAAAATTTATTTTTAAATTGTTATTAAATAATTTATGTTCTTTTCAAATGGTTTACTTATAGAATTACACTAATTTATCTTATATTTTCTAATATAAACTAATCATTAGTTTCCTTTTTCCAATATTATACTAATTTATCTTAATGATTTATGTAATTATTGGTTCAAATTACAATTTTCCCTTTCCCATACTCATTTACCTTTAATAATTTTTAATACTTTACAATAAAAAAGTACATAATTTTTCAATAGTTTTCCAAAACCTATCAAATGTAATAAGTTTTCCTAAATTTTCCAAAATATTCCAATAATTTTCAATAATCATTTAACATATTTTAAATAAACTTTCAAAAGTTTTATATCTTTTAATTTCAAAAATGTTATTTTACAAAAATGTAGTTTGATGAAAATTTTGAAAAAATGATTACATTTGTGTAATTATGGAGATTTATTGAAATCTATTTTAAATTATTATTAAATATTTATTTTTTAGGTAGTTTATTAACAAAATTACATTAATTTATCTTTTATTTTCCAATATAAATTAATTAGTAATTTTATTTTTCAATATTATAACATTTTATTCCTCCATCTGCATTCGATTATTAACTATAATAATAGCAATAACTAAACTTTTATACTTTTGATAATTGTTAAATATAATTCTGAATTTTATAGAAATTAGTTAGAGTTTTCAATATCTATAAAATGTTGTTAATTAACATGAGTATAACAGTATTTACCAAAAATACTTTAAAAACTCATAATGAGTTAATTAATAACAATATTTATTAATTTTTGTTAATTTACTAAACATACTAATAAGAATATTTAATTTTTGATAATTTACTAATATCGTATTTATCAACTTTTGGCAATAACACTATTTAATATTCATTGAATATGGATTGGATTAAATATTAACCATATTTAACTATTTTTTAATTGATATGAATATTTTAAAGGAGGGAAAGTGGATATAAATTGGGGGGAGAAATTTTAGAAATTGATTGAGGAATGAAGTAAGATGATAAGTTCCTAAAGGCTTAAAGGAGATACCTTAGGAGAGAGATTCTAGGAATATTTTTTAGGTAGTTGGGTTGGGAATGTTGACATGGCTTTGTGGGAGTGATGAGAAGGGGAGATGACAGAAACATGCTGACGAGGAATGTTATATATATATATATATATATATCATGGATTTCAAAACCAGACTAGATTGGATGATCGGATCGGAAAAACCGAGAACTGGTTCTGTTTTACCCTAGAACTGTCATTTTAGCCAAAAACCATTGATTTGGTTAGCAAACCATTGACTCGGGCAATCAAACTATTCGAATCGTTCAGTGATTTTTTGTCGTTTTTTTATTTTTTTAATTTTTTTGTTAGAACAGGCCATTCGTTCAGTTCAAATGGTCAGATCGTTTGACCCAGGAATCAAACCCTGAATGATTCGTTGTTTAAAAGTATTTTATCAGATCATATATTTAATCGGGTCTGTCAATCACTCCACTTATGAATGCGTAATCAATTAATTAGGTGTTCGGAAGATACTTGCACCCTAATATGGGAAAAGTTAAAAAAAAAAAATCCAGATTCTCCACCTTGCCCCCACACATGGGAGATTGGCTTCAATCAGGTCAATCCCGTGCTTACACCGTCCCAACATCCTCTTGTAACCACATTGGGAATATCTCCCCATGAAATAAAGCACATAAGTACAAAGATATTCCCAATGCAAAGCTATGAGGGCTGTTGGAACGGGCATCACTTTGATCGCAGTCGAACTCCATACACGGGTCTTAGGGGTAAAGTCATACTGGATTAGGTTCGAGTAAGGTCAACCCTAGTGCAATTGAAGTTGTTAAACCCCCAACTCTAACCCTAACCCAACCCGCACAAATTGGCCCGAATTTTCTACTTCCATTGGCCAAATATACTTATTTCTTAGATTTTAAGGCTCAGTTTGGAAAGAGTACAAATGCAAATTTGTATAGTACAAATACATAAAAATAATACAAAATACAAGGTTTTGCACTCTACATATTTGTATTTGTACACCTTCTAAACTGAGCCTAAGGGTTCATGTTAATTCAAGTTTGCATTATTATGTATAAATATAAAAAAAATAGTTATCATATTTTAGAAAAAAATATATTTAAACTAAAAATTCTTTACATATAATATATGTAAGATATATACATCTATGGATGTTGCATGGTTGCATATGCATACGTGCAAGAATAGTGAATCTGCATATACACAAGTACTTGTGTATATGTTGTTAAGTCAGGTTGGTTAAGGCTTCAACCCTTACACAACCCTTACACATCTATATTTATACGTGTATATATACATCTATATTTAGATAATATTTATACGTGTATATATGTTGTTAAGTCAGGTTCAGGTTGGTTAAGGCCTCAACCCTTACACAACGCAAAGTTAAATTTGGTTCATAGTCATACTTTTTAACCCTAATAACCCTAACCTGAACTTCAACCCAACCCAATCTAACCCTAGTTTTTCAGGCTGGGTTTGGGCTAATCCAAACCAAGTTGTAGCCCCAAGCAATCTTCAATTTTTGCCTTTCAAAAAGGGTAAATTGCAAAGACCCCTTGTACTATGGGGTCAGTGACAATTACCTCTTGAACTTTTGCTTTGCCACAAGTACCCCCCTCTATTAAAGTTTCTTTAGTTAACTTAGAAAAAGATTCTCATTTAGCTATTTAAAATTTTTAAATCTCCAATATACCCTTTTCTTATTTATTTAAACAACTCGTGATTGGATTAGTTTTCCTCTTGGTTACTGTAATAGATCCTTGCAGATTTTTTGTTGGATTATTCAGACGAAATGGTAGAGGTTTGTTTCTGCTAAATATAAATTTAAGATTTAGATTGGTCTAAAAAATAAATAATTTAAATTAATTTATTATTATTGTAAATAATTAATATACTATACATTACTACTAATCAATAGCAATTTCAATATTTTTTTTGGAATTTATTATAAAATATTATAATTTATTGTTATTTAATTCACTATTAGTTAATTAGTTATAGAAAATTATTAAAATTGCAGGGATTACAATTTTTCCTATAAAATTGGGGCCCTACCCTACTTCACCCCGAATGGGGCAAGTTTTCTCAAATTTTAAATGGGGATAGGGCAGAAATGGGGTGGGGACAGGAAAAATATTTTTGTCCCAAATTAGGGATGAGATTTGCATATAATTCCCTAAACCTAATGGTAAATTAGTAAAATATTCATAGATTTAATATTGATTTTTAAAATATCTCTAAGTTTTCTCATATTCTTATAATCCTGGGATCTAATAATTTCATTTATAAAACACCCCCAAATTCCCATAATCCTATTTGTAAAATATCTATAAATTAGATTTTTTAGGTGATTGCCTCAAGGTAAAGAAGATTTGGGCTTTGGGGATTCCTTATCTTGGACAATGAATGGGTGCTTACTCTGAACCTACCTAGTCATTGGGGTCGAGGTGGGGATGGAATAATGTGTCTTGACTTGCGAGGGTGAGGGACAAGGAGGGGTGCCCCATCTCATGCATCACATGGACCCTGTTATATATATATATATATATATATATATATATATATATATATATATAAGTGTTTAATTGAAGTCCAATTGCATAATAGGGTAAATTATGTTAGCAAAACTCAAAGAAGGAGAAGTATAGGAACCCATGGAACAAAATGATAAAAAAATAGGGTAAATTATAGATAGGTGCCATGTACTTTGGGGGTAGTGATAGATAGGTACCCTAAACTTTTAATTGGAACACTTGACTACCCTAAACTATTTAAAAATAGATACACAGGTCCATCCATTAGTATTCCATCAATTAAATATTACATAATACCAAATATACCCTTTTTGTGTATTTCTAAGATCATTATGTCTCTCCATGATGACGTTTTCACATGGACAACAAATAATATATTCAAATTTTCTATCAGTGGCATTCTCTAGTGATGATTTTACTCTATAGAATGATCTAAAAAATACACGAGAAGGGTATTCTTGATATTATACATTGTTTAATTGACAAAATACTAACGAATAACTCAAGTATATATTTTTGAGAGTTCAAGGTACTTAAATGTTTTAATTAAAAGTTTAGAATACCAATTTGTCACTACCCCCAAAGTACAGAGTACCTATTCATAATTTACCCAAAAAATAACAATGAAAAGATTCACCAATTCAGATTAACTAAACACAGTGACTATTTGGCAAGCTGTAGAACCAATGATAAGGTTATACGTCAATAATAAATTTATGACCCCACTATGAAAAATATAGGTTATGTCTAGAACCTTATTACGGTTCCACAGACAGCCATTGCGTTCAGCTAAATCTTGCTGACTCACGCAACGAATGAAATATGGCTTTATATTTCAACACTTACAAAAGCTTCTTAATTTTGCTTTTGATTGTTTGTACTTGTATTTTTTTTAACCAGTAGAACTACACTAGCTATTAATTAGTTTATTCCCATGTTTTTGTTATATTTGAGCGATCAATGGTGTTTCTTCGGAGCGGGTAGGTAATGCTTGTTAAATTGTTAACCCTTTTTTTTTTTTGTTGAAACGTCAAATTGTAAACCATTATTACTTATATAACTCGTTTCTTGACAGTACGGGCTCTACGGCTGATATCAACAAAATTAAACAACGCATATTGGAAACTCAGTCCAAATTCTTGTACAGATGGAGGTTTCAATCGGTCTTTTGGTGAGAAGATGCTCAGCAATGTCACCTGCAACTGTTCCTTCAATCAATCGACTGTTTGTCACGTGACAAATATGTATGTACGATAAAATTGGAAGGAAAGAATCACATAATCAATAATATCTCCTCTCACACATCTCCCCATGAATAACAACATGGGGACTGTTTGTCACGTGCGGAGCATATCCGGATTCTATAATGAAGTGGGACCCAACTCTTGAATTTTTTTATGAAAAATTGGGATATGCTTCTCAAAGAACAAAGCGAGATCTGCTCCTCACAAATGGGCACCTCACAGGCACATCCACCATGCATTGGGAATATCTTCCATGAATAATAAGTATGGGAGATATTCCCAATGCATGGTAAGATGTGCGTGTGAAGTGCCTGTGAGGCACCAGGTGCGAGGAGCAGATCCGATCTCTCAAAGAACGCTCTTCACAGCCACATCTCGCCATGTATTGCGAACATCTTTCATGAATAATAAACATACAAGTACCATAGATGTTTCTGATGTGCAGCTGGAACATGTTGTGAGATTGGTGTGACTTGTGAGGAGCGCTCTGTGAAAAGCATATTTAGATTCATCTATGGACACCATTTGCTCCTCTTGAAACATTTTTTTAGTATATGTTTAGCATCGATGCTGTAGTTGTAGCATCATTTCAGAAAATGGTACTACTGATGTGTGGCTTGGAGCACCGTTTTAGAAAACGGTGCTGCTGATGTGTGGCTTGGAGAAAAAACGGTGCCTTTATTTTTGTTTGGAATCATTGTTGCCAGGTAGAACATTTCCTGGAGCAACAACAACTTTTTCAGTTTGGTATAATTGCTCCAGGAAATGTTTTCAGCACCGGTACCCATTATCCAGTGGCACATCATTGCCCTATTGGCAGCAACGAGTTGCAGCTCTAGGAAACGCCAAATTTGATGTTGCTCCAAGCCAAGGCTTTCCGATTTTCGAGGCATGGCTTGGAGCACCGTTTTTTATGAAAAAACGATTCCAAACAAATGCCCGTTTCCTAGAGCACCGTTTTTCTAATGTGGTGTTGATGTGGTGCCGTTGCTCCATGAAACGACAACGATGCCAAACAGCCCCTTAGGATGCAAAGGGATCAATTGGATTTTAATTAGGGAATATTAATTCAAATCCGATTGGATACTATAAACTGCAAATCTAATCGGATCTCATAAACATTTATTTGAATCCGAATCCATTAATAATGGCATATATCCAAGTATGATTTGGTTTAATTTAATGTTTAAAAAATTTAATAAATTATTAAAAATATATATATAACAGTTTATATAAAGAAAAACAAAAATTACAAGATTTTTTAAAACTTTTTTAATTATATATACATGTTTTTATAAAAAATAAATAATATAAAAATTTACAAAAATGCAATATAAACATATTTATAAATAAATAAATAGCATATAACTCTTTCGAATTAGATAGGTGGTGATTCAAATCCAACCTAAAAATTCAAAAGGAGATATCCAAATCCAACAAAATAGGATCGAATTTTGGATTGAATCAAATCATGATTTTATCCATTTGCACCCCAAATTTTTTTAGAGACTTGCTAATTGCTAATATGACCACGAAGTCACCTTCATAAGTTGGATTGAAAAGATTGGGTTTGGGGCCGTTTGGCAAGTCTTTTCAAGTAAATATTTCAATAGCCCGATAGATATTTTGGGTCTTGGTCTTTCCAAGACTGTTTGGTAAGCGTTGTGGTCATATACTAGTGGAAAGATTATTTTAAATGTGAAAAGATTAAAATTTTCATTTAAAGCTTATCAATCTTTTGCTTTTTTTGGTCCTTCCACGCACTTATTTTCAGCTCTTTCAATTTATGCGATACCAAACGGGAGAAGACCAATTTTGGGTCTTTTTAAGTTTCCTGTATATAGATCGAAAGACACGCTATGATAAATTTTCCAGATCATGGTATATGATTTTGTTTCCAGCTAATTTGGACTTATCATAAGTTATGCCAGATGTACATAAAGAATATAAGGAGTCCGCGTTCTGTGCACCCATGGGTGCACTGGACTCGTGAACCCTTCTCTTCTTCTTCTTCTTCCTCTTTTGCTTCTTCCCTGCAAGCTCCTCTTCCCCCTCTGTATTCCATGTTAGATATTTGCTTATTTATTGTTGCAGGTGTGTGGAGTGTGGTTTCGGACATTAAAGCGTAGGTTACTTGGTCTTAGAAAGCTAAGGGACCTTGATTTCTTAGATCTTTGTTTATAGAAGAAATAGTTGTATCTTCCAAATTGCCCGTTCATCTGGGTTTGCAGGTCTGCCAAGAACTTGGCAGATAATCGAGAAATAGTGAAATACTGTAACTTCCGTTAGAGTAACTTGGCAGGTCTGCCAATCTAACTTGTAACTCACATCTATGAGACGAAGGGAAGGAAATACAGTAACTTCCGTTAGATTAACTGATAAGCCAAGAAGATCAACGCAAGTGCCTATCAGGAATCCAAGGTACGGGGATTGAACATGCATCACTTGCATGGGACATGCAAAGCAACGAGTGATGTGGACCAGGGGCTTACAGATTATTACGACTTAAAGATTTACATTAGTTGTTATTGCTGTTATTTTGTTTGCATAGGAATTGATCAATAAGTTAGAGAAGATAATCCCATTATTGTTAGCTATTTTATTGTCAGCTAGCCATTTTCACTCATTTTGTTTAGGGAAGTAGTTGAGTCCTTTTTGTATTTAAATTCTATCACTTAGCAAGATAGACAGTTCAAAATTCAAACAAAATTTACAAGGTTCATTCTCACCTCAAGCAAATATCATTTATGATTCTTTTAAATAGCTTTGATTGTGACCTATCAGTGGTATTAAAGGTAGACATTATGGCTACCAACCAAGAAAGAATCGAGAATTTAGAAGCGGGTCTCGGAGGACTTCAAGCTAACTTGAGCAGAATGGAGCTAGGTGTTAATGACAAACTACATCAGCTAGAGACTGTTATTAGCAAGATCTCCAAAGTTTTGCTTACAAGGCAGGAACTAGCCTCTAGCAATGTCAACGAACGCAGCGGACAGTCCTCCAACGGGCATTCTCGTGAAAACACAGAAGGGGGACGGCCGATGTTCTCCTCTAAGTTGGCTAAGCTCGAATTTCCCTAGTATTCTGGTGATGATCCAACTGAATGGTTCACTCGTGTCGACCAATTCTTTGAATACCAGGGCACTTTGGAAACACAAAAGGTGTCTTTGGCTTCCTTTCATCTAGAAGGAGAAGCAAATCAATGGTGGCAGTGGTTATGTAGGGCTTATCATGAGGAAGGGAAGGAGGTGTCATGGAAAATTTTTGCAAAGGAATTATGGTCTCGCTTTGGTCCAACAGATTGCGAAGACTTTGATGAGTCTTTATCAAAAATAAGACAAACGGGATCCTTACGTGAGTATCAAAAGGAGTTCGAGAGATTGGGAAATAGAGTGCAGGGGTGAACTCAAAAGGCATTGGTGAGTACCTTTATGGGAGGTCTTAAAACTGAAATAGCAGATGGGATTCCGATGTTTAAGCCAAAATCCTTGAAGGAAGCCATCAGTTTGGCTAGGATGCGAGATGAGCAGCTGCACTGTCATGAGAAGACTACACGTCCAGTCAATAGGACCACAATCGGCTCTTCCCCAATGAAACTGAAGTCTATTCCACCACTAAAACGACTCACTTGGACTGAGATGCAAAGGAGGCATGTTCAAGGCCTTTATTTTAATTGCAATGAGAAATTTGTACCGGGGCACAAATGCAAAGGACCATAGTTGTTGTTGCTTGAAGGAAATTATGACGAAAGTGAAACAGATGACGAAGAGGGAGCCCACACCAACCTACGAGGAGAACTTGAAATTTCACTCCGCGCTCTCACTGGGTGGTCAACAACCAGAACCATGTGAGTCTCGGCTAAGGTGGGATCTCATGAATTGATTATTCTTATTGATAGTGGGTCAACCCATAATTTCATCAATGACAGGATAGTTGAATTGTTGCAATTACCGGTGGTGCCAACTGAACCCTTTAATGTGAAAGTGGCCAATGGTGATCCTCTAAAGTGCTAAGGGAGATTTGAAAATGTTCAAATCCTATTGCAAGGTATTCCATTTACCTTAACTCTTTATTATTTACCGTTGATTGAGTTAGACATAGTGTTAGGAGTTCATTGGCTTGAACAATTGGGCATGGTGGCTTGTGATTGGAAAAGAATGACCATGGAGTTTTCGTGGAAGAACCAGCGTCATCAATTGGAAGGAATTGACAACCAACCGATTTAGCCTACGGACTTCAAAACAATTTCAAAAGAGATGAAGTAGGGAAATTCCGTATTTGTTGTTTGTCTACAAGCAGCCATGGAGGAAGTGCCTCAAAGAACTCAGCCGGACATGCAACAATTGTTACAAGAGTTCGAGGACATTTATCAGGAACCAAAGCAGCTTCCGCCAAAAAGGGAGATAGATCACCACATCAATCTCAAAGAGGGGACTGAGTCAATTAATGTCCGACCATACAGGTATGCCTACTTTCAAAAAGCTGAAATAGAAAAACAAGTTCATGACATGTTAAAAATGGGGCTAATAAGGTCTAGCACAAGTCCCTTCTCTTCTCCTGTTTTGCTAGTCAAAAAGAAAGATGGAACTTGGCGTTTCTGTACCGACTATAGGGCTCTTAATGCCATAACCATCAATGATAGGTTTCCTATTCCGATCGTTGATGATATGCTTGATGAACTATATGGGGCAGCCTTCTTTACTAAACTTGATTTATGATCAGGTTATCATCAGGTACGTATACACCCATTAAACATTCACAAAACTGCCTTTCGTACAAACAATGGTCATTATGAATATTTCGTTATGCCCTTTGGCTTGTGTAATGCTCCTTCAACCTTTCAGGCCATCATGAATTCCATATTTGGTTCATATCTTCGAAAATTTGTGTTAGTTTTCTTTGATGATATTCTCATTTATAGTCTCAATTCGATCATGCATCTTGAACATGTTAAAAAAACTTTTGAAATATTAAGGCATCACAAATTTTTCATCAAGCTTAGCAAGTGTGCATTCGGCCAGCAAGAAGTTGAATATTTGGGTGACATTGTAACTCCCCAAGGTGTCAAGGTGGACCAAGGGAAAATTAAGGCTATGCTTAATTGGCCTAGACCCACTAATGTTTCTGACTTGCGGGGATTCTTAGGCCTTACAAATTATTATAGAAAGTTCGTCCGCAATTATGGAGTTATAGCTCGGCCACTCACCAATCTCTTAAAAAAGGAGCAATTTAGATGGACAGAAGAGGTAGAGGATGCATTCACATCTTTGAAGCAAGCAATGACTTCTACTCCCACACTTGCTATGCCAAATTTTAATGAACCCTTTGTCATTGAATCTGGTGCTTCAGGTGCTGGCATTATAGTAGTGTTAACGCAACAAGGGAGACCCATAGCATTCTTGAGCCGAGCCTTGGGAATCACTAAGCAATCATGGTCTACCTATGCCAAAGAAATGCTTGCCATTGTTCAAGCTATTCGGACTTGGCGCCCTTACTTGTTGGGCTGAAAATTCTACATCCAAACTGACCAATGCAGCCTCAAGTATTTAATGGAATAGTACATAGTGACGCCTGAACAACAGAAGTGGGTGTCCAAATTGCTAGGGTATGACTATGAGATCACTTACAAACCGGGAAGGGAGAATTCCGCTGTTGATGCCTTATCAAGATTAATAGGCAGTCCTAGCCTTAATACTCTTTTTGCCCCTCAAACATCTTTGTGGAATGCAATCAAGAATGAAGCCAACGAGCATCCCTACATGGTCCGAATTAGCAAACTTGCAATTGAAAATCCTAGAGCTCCCTATACATGGCGGAATGGCTTGGTATGTTACAAAAACCGTGTAGTGATTCCTCCTAATTCCCAACTTGTCAATCAACTATTGCAGGAATTCCATGATTCACTGTATGGAGGACATTCTGGGGTATTGAGAACATACAAGCGATTGGCACAACAATTCTATTGTCCATCAATGTATAAGGGGATTCAACAATATGTGGCCTCTTGCACTGTTTGCCAAAAGAATAAAGCAGAAACTTTATCTCCAGCGGGTCTTCTTCAACTATTACCCATCCCTTGTCAAGTATGGGACAACATCACCATGGATCTTATAGAAGGGTTACCACCCTCTAATGGAAAAAGCACTATTTTTGTGGTGGTATACCGCCTAAGTAAATCAACCCATTTTTTGGCCTTGCCGCATCCTTACATGGCAAAAATGGTAGCTGAAAAATTTGTGGAAGGGATTGTCAAGCTTCATGGCCTGCCAAAATCAATTATTAGTGACAGAGATCCCATTTTCATAAGTCACTTTTGGTGGGAATTCTTCAAAATGTTAGGTACTAAGCTGCACATGAGCTCCGCCTATCATCCCCAAACCGATGGTCAATCCAAGGTAGTTAACCGGTGTGTTGAACAATATCTTCGATGTTTTGTTTCTCAACAACCTCGAAAATGGAGTTCTTTCCTTCCATAGGCTGAATTTTGGTACAACACTACATACCACTCCTCTATTGGGATGACACCTTTTCAAGCTCTTTATGGGAGACCACCACCAAGTATTCCGAATTATCAAGTTGGAGCATCTTCTGTGGAAGAGGTGGACCAGACCATGGAATCTCGAAATGCCATTCTACAACAGCTCAAAATCAATTTACATGCAGCAATTAATCGAATGAAACAAGTGGCCGGTTCCAAAAGAAGGGACGTTGAATTCCAAGTGGGGGATTTGGTCTTCCTTAAACTCCATCCTTATCGACAGTAAACTGTCTATAGGAGAGCATGTCAAAAGCTGGCTAGTCGCTTTTATGGGCCGTACCAAATTGAAGAAAGGGTTGGAAAGGTAGCTTACAAACTCAAATTGCCTGCAGGCTCTCGAATTCACCCTGTTTTTCATGTTTCACTACTCAAAAGGCAAGTAGGGGAGACTACTACCACTAGCATTGAGTTGCCGTCCATAACTGATGATGGTGAACTTATCATGGAACCTGAAGCAATTTTGGATACTCGATGGGTTAAGAAAGGGTCAAGTTTTGTTGAGGAAAGCCTTGTCCAGTGGAAAAAGATTCCAAAAGAAGATGCTACGTGGGAAAATACCCATGAGCTGCGAAACAAGTATATCAACTTGAACCCTGAGGACAAGGTTCCACTGAAAGATGGGGGCAATGATAAGCCAAGAAGATCAATGCGAGTGCTTATCAGGAATCCAAGGTACGGGGATTGAGCATGCATCACTTGCATGGGACATGCAAAGCAACAAGTGACGTGGACCAAGGGCTTACAGATTACGACTTAAAGATTTACATTAGTTGTTATTGCTGTTATTTTGTTTGCATAGGAATCGGTCAATAAGTTAGAGAGGATAGTCCCATTATTGTTAGCTATTTTATTGTCAGTTAGCCATTTCACTCCTTTTTTAGGGAAGTAATTGAGTCCTTTTTGTATTTAAATTCTATCACTTAACAAGATAGACAGTTCGAAATTCAAATCTAATAGGCGTACGGGCAATAGACGTTAGAAAGCGAAACCCGAATCTGTCAAGTGGACCAAGAGGTGGAGAAGAGGTTGATTTTGTTGCTGAAGTCGAAAGCAGATTCGATTATCACATGGCTCAAATCAAATGAAAACTAGTCGAACTAGGTGGTTTTGGACTGGGAAGCCTTAAACCCACAATTTCAGGGTAAACAAATCAAATGCTTATATTCAGGTAAGCATTACAGCTTACAGCTCAACAAAATGAAACCTAAAACAGGGTAATATGAGTTGCTAAGGGATCTGTGACTACTGACTGCCGGTGTGAATTACTAAGGATCTTCGATCTGTTTGAGAAGAGAAGAGCAAAAATAACATGAAGAAGAAGAATAAGGGATAATGGAATCTTTGGAGAGATTGGAGAGTTCCTGTTGGAATGCTGGAGTTCTAGCCGCCGTACCAATCACTGAGACCATTGTGTGGTGAGTGGCCGGCAAGATGCTTGGGTTAGGGCTCGGAGGAGAGGATGGCAAGAAATGGGGAGAGTTAAAATGACCTTGAAATTTTGGAAGAATTTTTTATTTTGTCCTTTTGTGTCCGGTTCAACCGGATACCTTAAGCTAACGGGTAAAGGTCCGCTAACGTTACATTATACTCGCACAAGCTGACGTGGCCGCCTCTAATTGGTGGGTTCATGCGTCCGGTGCACCCATGGGCAGGGGCTGAGCCATGGACTCCCTTATGGTTCAGAAACTCTCCACTGAAAATTAACTTTTCATGTAAATTTTCTCCTCTCCCCACTCTCCATCTTAATAGTTGGCCCTCTCCTATGGGCTCATTCTTACTTTGTTTATGTTTTAGTCTCCCTTATAACAATTTCTTGGCTCCGTCCCTGCCCATGGGTGCACAGATTGCGGATTTGAATATAAGAGCCCATCATCAGATGGTTTCCAACTTTCCACATGACTCAGAGCTGTCAATGGGTCGGTATACTCAATGTATAGAATTGAACCACCAAAACCGATAATATCAGTTTTTGTTCCAAGTTTTGTGTATTATTATAATTAGGTGGCGACCAGATTTTGTTATTCCAAACTATTTTTGTAATTTTTTATAATTTTTATTATGTTTTATGTATAAAAGAATAAATTTTATAGAAAGTATATAAAATAACTTACGTTAAAAATACTTATTTTATCAACATATAAACAGTTTACAATTTACATATATAATCAAACCCGGTGTTACAAGTTGTAATATAGTAAGTAATTATAGATATCAATGCCTAATCGGATCAGACTCAATTATCTGGTTCGATTTTGGGTTCATATTATAGAATTGATTCATATAATTGGTTCGGGATTGATCCACCTGAACCAGACCCTGCCCTCGGGACTGGTCCACCTGAACCAAACCCTGCTCATTGACAGCTATAGTACTGCCGCATAAATAATTTCAATAAAAATAATAATAAATAAATAAACAGTTCAATCAAATACCACAGTTAAATATTCTAGCTTAGAGAAGGTTCAAATCATACAAGGGATACATGGCAATTGAAGATGAGGCACCATTTCATGGATTACTTGCCTCATTTTTATTGTGTATTTAATAATAATAATAATTTTATTTTCTTCTTTTTACATTTCAACAAGCTGAAGAGACTGAACTTAACTGGAGTTCTACCAGAAGAATTTGGGGATCTTCCGTACTTGAGAGAAATGTAAGTAACTAACATTTCAAGCCCGCTACTTCCGTCAATTTCTATAGTGCCGAAAAGGTATAGTATCTGAGGTTAAGGCTCAGTTTGGAAAGAGTATAAATATCATGGTTTTCAAAACTAGATTGGATTGGATGGTCAGATTGGAAAAACTGGAAATTGATCATTTGACCAGTTGTGTTTTCTCTCAAAACCGATTTTTCCTCAAAATTGTTGATTTTGGTTAGTAAATTGCCGAATCAGTTGATTAATCGTTCGAACGGTTTTGACCAATTTTTTTTTTTTAATTTTTATTTTTTTATCAGAACCGGCCAGCCATTCGGGTCGAATGGTTGGGCTATTCGAACTGGTAACCGGACCCTAACCAATTTAGTCACCGGTTCGTTTTTAAAAACCATGATAAATGCAAATATATAGAATATTTATATAGAGATAAATTGCAATCACTTTTTTTGATAATTGCAATCACTTTTTTTTGAACTTTTTCTAATATATTGTAAGATCCCTTATGTTAGAATCCTCTAAAAAGAAGCATGATAATGTCCACGATACCCATGCAATTACTTTGATCAAAATAATTATTTTCCAAGTTTTCTCTACACATGAATAATTACCCCAAACCCTTTCAATCTTTTTCTAAAATTGATTGATTTTCCAAATTTGCCTTTCATATCAACTGCTCAAAGATAAAGCAGAAACTTTAAATTCTCTCTCTCTTTTTATTTTCGTAAAATTTGCATTGCTTTTCTCTATAAAAACCAGCCTTACTAATAGCATGGATATTTTGGATTTTCATGGCCTTTTTAAAAAAAAAAAAATTATAATATAGGGCGTCTAGCTGCGACGGTGTCAAAAAGTTTGGAAAACGATTACAATTAACAATCTTGAAGGAAAATTTTAGCGATGGTCCAAAGCTTTCGACAATTTACCCTTTGCATATTTGTATTTGTGCTTTTTCCGCACGAATAACTTCAATAGGTAAAATTGCATCGAATATCATCAGTTTTTTTTAGGTACCGTAACTTTTCGGCACCATAGTGTGACTGGAGAACGGGAGCCCACGAACGACTGTCTCACAGTTTTGCTCCAGTTTCGAGATGTGAACTCAGCAACCGCTAAGCCCCAGATCTGATCATCTAACGGCCTGAGGGGATTAGCAAGCGCAAATTTTCTGCCAACCACCCTTCGAAATTGAGAAAGATTTCTACTGCAAGAACTGGCGCTGATTCTTCATTTTTTCTTCTTTTGAAACAGAGATTTAGTTCTAAACTATATCGATGGGTCCATTCCCGAGAGTTGGGCTCAGATCCCTCTCGTCAATATGTAAGCTCTTATTTTTCTTCTCCGGTAGCTGCACTTTCCTTCTATGGTTCTAACAGAACCAGTTAATGTCATTTCCTGACAAACACCGTTGTGCATCGCAGATCTCTTGTGGGGAATCGCATTAGCGGATCAATTCCAAAGGCACTCGGTAATATTGAAACGCTGGAGGAGCTGTGAGTCATGAGATAATAGATAATACTCTCGGTAAATTATGGAAGTAAGTTCCATCTGTTTTTCTGATTCAAACTGCTTTTTTTCTTTTTTTTTGCAGCGTTTTGGAAGATAACCAGCTTGAAGGAACCCTTCCTCCACAACTTGGAAAACTAAGCCGGCTGAGAAAATTGTAAGACAAAAGTTTTTATTGCCTTCTTTAGTTAATTTGTTTTTAGTTTTTTTACCTTATTTTATCAATATTCTTTTTAACTTTCTTGTCCCTGAGAGTCACGCATGCTGACCTGTTATCATTTTTTTAGGATAAATTTCTTAAACTATTTTTATTGTTTAGCTAATTGGTTAATTCCACCCTTTCTGTATAGTTTTTATCTTAAATAACCCTTAAATTTTCTGACAATTGTCTAATGCCATTAATTTTCCGTCACATTTCATTTATATGTAACGTCACATGAGTGATAATTATTTTAAAATTGTTAAAACACCCTTTTATTCTAAATATCCCTTAAACCTTCCCAATGCCTGTTGCTATCATTTGTGCTACTATCTCTTGCTTTTGATCTTTCATCCCTATAATTTTCCTTTTCTCTTTCCTTTCCCTTCAAATTGATTTTTCTTTCACCATCTGAACCAAAATCATTTGATTCCTGGTGGCGCCTACTATTCTTCTCAGAACTTCGGGACCTTTTAGAGTAGTACCTCACATCCCTCCCATCTCTGTCCCTTGCCCGTGTATGGCCGTCTTCATCTGTGTTAATAGATCTCTCACGGCTTTTGGCCAAGTCACGACTTATATGTGCAGAGTCCCGCTGCTGTCTATCCAATCCAAATTAAACCCTAAAAATTAAATCCCACACAAAGAAGCATACTGAATCAGTGGATTCACACAACACTAAACTCTACAAAAGAAAATGGAGAAAATACAACTGAACATCAAATGATTAAATCGGTCCTATTTCACATGGAAAACCTAGAAATTGAATTAAATCAAACACTTGATAATCAAACTCATGATAAAACCAATATAAGAATCTACAAGCCTGGCCCAGACATGCGCCTTGGGGAAAAAAGGTATCACATCCAGAGGTCCAGTCAACACACAAGCAGCCCTAAGTATGATTTAGTAAAAAACAAAAGAAAAGAAATAACGTCTGACCAACGTCGAAAACGAAAGAAAAAGCGAAACACAAAACAAAATATGAGAGAGTGGGAAAGACAAATTAGTAAAGTGTATGAAGAAGCAAATGGATCGAAGAAGAGAAGCATACCTAGTTTGTCGCTGAAACCCTATAAAACCCTAAATTGGGTTTTCAGGTTCGACTGCTCGGAAAGCCGAACAAGAGGGAAGATGGCGTGGTTATTTTCGTTTATTTAATAAAGGGTAAATTTCTTAAACTGTGGAAGAGTTTTATTTTGAAATTTGATGAATAATAGAGGATAAATTCCATATTTCATTTCTTTAATGTTAATTTTTAGAAACACAATATATAAACAGCAAAGGTACAATTAATCAATTTCGCAAGCAGTAGGGATAATTTAAGATATTTATCCTTTATTTTAATTTTTAAGTATATTGGCCAATTTTTCATTTAAGTAATCAAAGATTTCATTAACAATAACAAGATAGAAAAGAATAAGCTCACAAATAACTAGATAGAAAGAAATACAACCACAGCCAAAGAAAAGAATAACCTCACAAATATAACACTCACAAAATACAACACACCAAGTCACCAACCACTTTAAGAAGGAAGAAAAGGCTAATAAGAACAGACCCAATACGGTTACAAAGTTAGGGAGGGTCCACGTTCCTGGCTTCCTACAATCCATTGTAGAACTCTCATCAGCTTCCAGAAAAGCCAATAATTGGAACGGGATATGCTCCTCACACAGGGGTATCTCGTACAAACATCCATCATGCATTGAGAACATTCCCCGTGAATAATAATTTTGTAAGTACAGAATATATTTCCAATGCATAGTAGGACATGCGTGTGACGTTGGTGTGAGGCGCCATGTATTAAGAGCATATGGTCTCCCATTAAGTAGCCTTGAGGGATTTTCCGACGGAGCACGAAGTATGCGAGTCAGTTGGAAAGAGACAAGAGAAGTTGAATGGGTGTGTCTTTTTCCACGCCCCAAAGGATTTGCATTATGCATAGGTAAAAATGAAAGGACAATTATGCCTTCCTCTAAAACATAAACAAGAAAGAATAAAAGATATTATACAATAAGATACAAGATAAAATGGTACTCCAAAAAAGCACAAGGCGAAGGCTTGTGCCTTTACATAGTAGGGCACTAAAATACAAAAAGAAAAATGTCAAAACAAAATAAAGCAATAATAAAAGTTTAAAAAAAGAAAATTATTAAAATACTAAAAATATCGGGACACACAAAAAAACATCGAGAACTAGGATTGTAACACTTGTATTCTTTCTGGGTCTTACAATAGTTAAGAAAGGCACATTTTGTAGATCATGCATCTAGTTTGTTTAGTTTGGGACCAAATTATGAACAAAACACACACACCCAAAAACCCAAGGAGTAAGAGGAAAAGGAGACAATGTAGGAAACAGAACAATGAAGGGAGACTGACCATCAAGGATGGACATAGGCATTCTGTTAATAAGAAAGTAAGATGTAAGCACAGGATCACTCCAGAAACGTTTAGGTGCATTCATATGGTGCAATAGGGATCAAACAGTTTCTGAGAGATGGCAATTTTTCTGTTTAGCTACCCCATTTTGTTGGGGGGTGTAAGAGCAAGAGATTTGATGAATAATACCTTGTTGTTCTAAATATTACTGAAATGGTGTATAAAAATATTCTCGGCCATTATCTTAACATAGGATCTTAATGTGAATACCAAATTAAGTGTGGATTTCAACATGAAATTTTTAGAAAATAGAAAATAATTCAGTTCTTTCTTTCATAAGATAAAGCCATGTCATCATTGAGTAATGGTCAACAAAAATAACAAAGTATTTGTATCCATTGTGTAACACTACTTTATTTAGACCCCAAATGTCTGAATAGACCAAAGAAAAAGGACTCAACATAAAATAATCGACTCTAGTACTAAAGGAAACCTGATGATGTTTCCCATACTGGCACGACTCACAATTCAAAGTAAAAAGATGACTCAATGCTAGAAGAAATTGCTTAAGTGCTTTAAGAGACAGGTGCCCAAGTCTACAATGCCATTGGAGAGGGGTGAGAGACGACTGAATAGCTGTTGAAGAACCACCACCACCACCATCAAGATAATACAGTCCACTAGCTTCATGCCCTCCACCAATCTTCAACTCCATCTTAAGACCCTGAAATACATAAGATGAAGGGTAAAAGGTGATAGAACAATTAAGAGAATTGGTCAATTTACTAACAGATATAAGATTAAAAGGAAATTTGGGTACATACAAAACTAAAAACAAAGATAATGAACCAGTTTTAACATCACCAATACCACTTATGGAAGAAGTGAAACCATTAACAAGAGTGGCAGTATTGGTTGTAGAGGATGAAGAAAGTGAAGAAAACACACCTGGAGTCCCAGTCATGTGATCGAAAACTCTAGAATCACTGATCTAGTGGGAGGGTTTGAATGCCAGACAAGCCATACCTGAGTGGGCAAGCATAGCTATACTCGGCTGAGAAGTAGCCTAAATCAACCGCTCATATTTAGTACGAGAAATACTCAACAACCCCTGTCCGAAGGCATCTATAGGTGAAGGTGTCGGGCCAGTGTGTTGACTCCCTTGTTCCATATCACCACTTGCCACTGCATGATTTGCCTAGGATGACGGTGGGCCATGTAGATCGTAGCAAAAATTAATAGTGTGCCCATCCATACCACAATGTGTACAGTTTCTCAAACCATGATTACGTCCTCTACCACGAGCTCCCCCTGAATCTCGACTGCCAACACGCTCACCACCATGACTGTACATGTGTCCACCTCTACCACCACAGCCTAGATGACCCTGGTGAGCTACTCTTCTACCACCACGGCCGCCCCCTCTAGCCACTGTAAGGGCAGTCCTATCGGATATGGTGGGGTTCTCTAGAAAGCCAATAGAAATTCTTCGGAGATGGGCAAACACCTCCTCGAGAGAGGACAGGGTAGACCTACCTAGTATTTGAGCCCTCATAAGTTCATATTCAGGCTTCAATCCCACTAGAAATATGGTTACATCTAGTTGTTTTCTCTGTTGTTGCTGAATTTTAACATCAAATGTAAGGGGGTGATACATACTCAACTCATTCCTCAAATTTCTCAGACTAGCATAATACTCATCAAGACTCTGGTTATCTTACTGTAGACTAAAATACTCTTGTAGAGCTAATATACTATGGTGGTGTTATCCTGTCCTAAATAAAGATTCCTTGTATGATCCCAAATTTCCTTGACTGTGTCTAAGAATATAAAATTTACACTAATCTTAGGTTCCATACTGTTACATAGTCAAGACATAATCTGTGCATCTTTTTGCTCCCGATCACCATACTCCTAGGAATCAGCTGAGGTTTTTTTCTCTTAAATGCTTTGCTTTCTTCTTGATTCTAAGAAACACTTCAATAGATTTGGCCCAAGATATATAATTTTCTCTATTCAATTTAATTGAGTTCATTTGTACATTCAAACAGTCCTGAGGAATCATAACCAATTTATGTTCATTATCTCCCATGACTAATTTTTTTTTTGTTTCAACCTGCCTTACCCAAGTAACCACTACAATGCACTCGAAGAAAACTGTACTTCACTCCTCAAGTTAATCACTCACCACCATACGACTGACCATTGCTGAAACATACACCATCACAGTTTCAACAATATTAATCTCTACAATTGTCACTTTCGGCACCTCACAAACACATCACACACAAAGACTACCACACATCTGAACCTCCCACACATCTGAACCTGCCACCATATGACTGATTCTAATCTGAACCACACATCTGCACCTACCACGAAACCTACTGTTGCAGCCCTCTTCGTTCCATCGAGTAGAGGGTTCTCTAGCAATCACCTGAAACCACAGCTTCACACCCAACCGAACACATTAAAAACTATAGAATGAAGATACGGCAACTCCTTTTCAACCCGTTTTCGAAACTCCAAAATAAAGAGAAGAAAAATGAGAGATTACGAACAGAAGAGATCTGGACCGACTTAATATAGAATACTAAAATAAATATACTAAATGATAGATTACCATGTGACGATTTCAATTTCAGATCTTAACTTAATGTAGAAAAGAAGTAAGGGAGAGAAGATGAGGAGAAATCGAAGAAGAAGAAAAACCTGTTCGAACCCAAGAGAAGAGAATCGCTCTCATTCTCCCATAGGTCGGCCAGTATATATAGAATACTAAAATGAAAATAAAAGGACTTTTATGCCCCTATTTAAGTTGGGACACATCAGCACTCACTAAAATACATAACACCATATTAATAAAACTTAATTGACTATTCTATCCTTCTTTACTCGACACTAACACTTATTATTGCAAGCTTGGCTGAAACAGCCCACTCAACATGAATGTAGTCATCCAACTTAACGTTGGTGATCTGAAGGATAGGGTTTTCAAGACTAGGAAGATCCTCCCCTGATCTGATTTATTTAGAGGAAACTTCACTAGAGGTAGACATTCTTATGGTGGATACTTCACCCCATAAACAAAAACACCTGCAAACCAGCGAACAGAACTAGACTGCTCACCTTTTGGATGCAAAGGAACAGTCCAAAACCTGCAATGACAGTCTAGATATTTGTTCTTTCGATTTCTAGGTAACAGCTTCCAACAACCTCCTATGTCGTTTATGCTTGTTGTCCAGCAACTAGACCTGAAACTCATGTCTCTCTAGCAGTCCTTAGACTACTGTTCTTCACCTTCCCCTAATATGACATAACTGAAGCTACTTAGTGTTCTTTTGGTCTCTTTCCAAGGTAGAAACCCTGGAAGTTGGAGTGCAGCCTTTCTAGTACCCCAAAAACAAATTAGGGTTTCAATCTAGCAAAACTTCAAGAGAAAGAAAAAATGTAGAAGGAAGAGAAAAGGAGTGAAGGAGATTCGATCCCTAAAGGAACTTCTATTGCCTTGATACCATCAAGGTTTTGAGCAAGAGAATGGGGCAATAGTTATTGTTCTGTCCAGCTTAAGATGATATTTAAGAGAATGTTTAAAACGTAGTAAAGTACAAGATTGCCCCTCTTTAGGTAGGTTATACATAAAATTCTTTTAAGAACAATATAACCTAGAATCATTAAGCCCCACAAGAAGCAAGAGGAGAAAAATAATAATTTGGGAAATGACCCAGCCTATACAAGTTTAAGACTCACAACATTAGCATTGGCTACAATGATCTGCACCAACTTCCAGTAAGGTTGCTAGGTTTCCATCACTCCCTGAAGATAGTAGGGTCCGGGGCCCGAATGTTTCCAAGAGAACTGAGACCGCCAAGAAGGTTGTTTGAGATAAGTACTGTAAAGCCCTAGGAAGTTTGGGGTTCATGCGTGGCTTGAGGGCTAAAGGACAATCCTTGGTCATAGTCCAACTGCCTTGCAAAATGGTCAGGGCTGTAGAGCACCAAAGGGGACTATGGGTCAGTAATGTTTAAAGGCAGAAGATGACGACAACAACACACAAATGCATCCTTAAGAGTTTGTATGGATGAAGGAGAAGGTTGGGAAGAATCCTTAATGGCAGCCTATAACTCTAGGGGCTAACAACAAGGCAAGATTTAACCCCTGGAGGCTTATAACATCTTCAAATCTGATAAATGATCCATCTAGTAGGGAAACAGACAGTTATGTACTTTCCTGGAGAGAACTCATTGAGGTATTTTACTCCAATGGTTGGTGATGCTGCTTCCTGTACTTGGGCTGCCTCTCATGTTCTTTGCAACCTTTGCTCTACCGAATAGATGGTGGCATCTTTTCCTCGTGCCACTCAGTCTCGGTCCATTTGTTCTGCGTCTCCATGTTGGTAATCCTTCAAAGTAGGTAGGAGAGTGTTTATCATGCGCTATGGGCCTTCATCCTCTTTGATTACATTCTTTCGGAAGAATGTGCCCTCAGCCATATGTGCCTCATTACCTCCAAATGGTGACTTTGTTGTCAGAATTCAGATCTCCTTTCCTTTGTAGCAAATGCTTTACATACTAGTGATATGTAGATGGTACTACCTTCAGTTTGTGGTCTCCCCAAAAACACATGATAGAATGCATTAGCCTCGGTTAGGTGGAAGCAGATTGGCATCTCAAAGGCTTCTATATGAACAACAAATGATACCAATTCCAAAGAGTTTTCTCAAGTATTGTTGAAACCATCTATTTTCACTGTCCCTGGGGTAATTTACGTGCTCGAAAAGTGGTTACTGGCGTGAGATTAAGGGAGGCCTTGGGATCAACAAATGCCCTTTTCAGCCATATACCTTTGGAATGACTGTGATGTATAGGAACCTATTGTGAAATCTTGGCCCCATAATGTCTCGATCTAAGAAAGCGACACCATGAGGCTCTTTGTGACTTTGTTGAGAGCTGGCTTGGTCAACTTTTCTTGGTTGGCTGATGTCATATTAGCAATAGAATGGGATATCATCTATGGACTCGCTTTACTTAACCATTTCGAGACCAGTGGCCCTAGTTCCCATCCCTTAGGTGACCCTTCCTGAGTTGCAACATGAATGAATGCGCATAGCATGTCATGGTAACAACTCTTCATGTACTTGTGGCCTGGGATCCTTCACTATCTCTACTTTCCCAGTCTTTGACTTGTTGGCCCAGAATCTCCTCTGCATGAACCATTTTGGCATGGGGTTCTTAGTATTCTCGTGATAGGCACAAGGCAGCCTTAGCCTCTGTCTCAGATGAGGGCTCTTTAGAATCCTTGATTTGTTATAGCAATCCTTCAATGTTTGAGTCCTTGACTAGGTGAAGCAAGGTTTCTAAGATAGAGGTACAATTAGGCCAATCTTCTCTTTGTAATTCCTTGCCTCCCTCCATTGTTGACCTACTGTTAGCTTCTTGGTTAGAGGCTACTCTGCTACCAAGGCATGGTGCTCTTTTGGGAACTTACCCTTCTCTTTAATTTTAGAATTGGATAAGTCCGTCTTCTAGATTTCAGAATACAAGTTAGTGAAGCTGTCTATCTTTAGGTTCTCTAAGTGAATCCTGTACTTTGTTGTGATGCCATTAAGACAGTTGAATTAGAACTCACTTATATTCCCCCAAAATATGCTTGAGGTCTAAGCTCTTCGTATGGAAACACCTGATGAAATCATTTACTTCTTCATTGTGTCCTTGTTCCATTTGTCCCAGGTCAGCCACGGTAAACTCCTCCTTTAGCTTGTAGAATTGCTCTCAGAAGAGTCACCATATCATCCTAGAACTTTACTGACCTAAGCTTGAGATAACAATACCCAAGTATAGGCCTTGGTGTCTAGGGACTTTCTGAACTCCCACAAGTAGTGGTCAATGTTGTGCTGTACTGTTCCAAGGCATCTGCGAACCTTCAAACATGTTCTCATAGGTTCTCGCCTTCTCTTGTGAACTTGGGGAATGTAGGTACTCTATACTTGTGCAGATAAGGTTTGGTACAAAGTTCCAAGGAATAAGGCGAGGCTACAATACTTTGGGCCATAGGTAGAGTTTCTTTGTGTAGCTGCCTGATTTTATCATGGATTGCCTCCATGGTTACAAAGTGACATGATGCTGATTTTTTCAATTGGTCTATTGGTGGTGGGGCGAATGGGTCTTAATGCAAGGCAATGTTAGGGCATGGATCACATTCTGCAGGCATGATTCTTTGAGTATAGGGGCCCCATCCTCTACTCCTCACATGGTTGGGTTCTTGGAGTAATTAATCTCATGCTTCTCCTTCCCTAGGG
Source organism: Nelumbo lutea (assembly GCF_056320005.1). Classification (NCBI taxonomy): domain Eukaryota; kingdom Viridiplantae; phylum Streptophyta; class Magnoliopsida; order Proteales; family Nelumbonaceae; genus Nelumbo; species Nelumbo lutea. Next base: position 99,758,869 of record NC_142686.1, read on the forward strand.
GAAGGCTCTCACTCAAATTTTCATAACATCCCTTTTACCCCTTCTGTTGGCCTCCCCAATGGAATCAACAAAATGTTGGGTCTTCTTTTTTGAGGTGTTTCGCATGGCATGAGCTAAGGAGACCAATTCAAATCCTCTCGATTTGATGGAAGAACTCTAGGTGGGTTTTTGCAAGGGTGTAACTCTGAGGTGAATAGGGCAAACAACTAGGATGTGAGGTGGGGAGAGGGAAAAGGCTTTTCCTTGGAGAGGAGAGTGTAGAGGCAATCTGAATCAAATGCTTCTAGTTGGTGAGAATCAATAGTCCTTTCCTCCAGGTGGGGCCCTCGGATTAGTTAATCATCTTGATGAACTTTTCCATCACATCTGTTTGCTGACTTGCAAAGGTAGAAGACCAAGAAGAGAAGAGAGAGTGAATGGGAGACAAGTTAATTCTAAGCCAGCCCTAAAGTAGTCTTATACTATGAAGCCAATAATACATGAAAGGACATCCCCTGATTAGTGAAGGAACACATAAATATAAATAAGAAACAACTAATTCGGTCCAAATAACTTTAGGCCCAACTCAGCAATAAAACAAATAACATAAACATAAGAATTGACCCACACACTTAATCACTCATTACAACACTCCCCCACAAGCTGAGCATAATTGTTCATGATGCCCAGCTTGCCAAGAAGATCATGGAACTTTGAAGGCTTTGGGTTAGAGCATCCGCAAGCTGCATTTCTAAGGGTGTACTTGGGTTAACTGGAGATACTTCTCTCCCTCACAAAATGTCTATCAATTCCAATATGTTTGGTTTTGTCATGTTATATGGGATTGTTTGCAATATTAATTGTAGCCTTGTTGTTGCAGTATAGCTTAAGGGGACAATCTACCTTCATTCATAACACACCGAGAAGAGTTTTGCACCACAACAATTCAGCAACACCATGTGCCATAGTGATCAAGCCCCCCTCCCCCAACAAATGTATAGTAACCAAATGTAGACTTTTTGTCTCCAATGGAGTCTCTGCAGTTTGCCTCAGAGTACACCTCTACCACAAGTTTATCAGGTTTCTTGAACAAGATTCATTTTCCATGACAACTCTTCAAATACCTAAGATTCTCTCAATTGCTCTCTTGTGAGAAATCTTGGGAGTATGCATATATTGGCACACCACATGAACTGTGTAAGCTATATCTGCCTGGGTAAGAGTCATCCATCCCATTTGCAGTCCTCCTAATCCTTACAAAAGAAGAATTGAGCTCCATTGCAAGGATATCTCCCTTATGTAATGTTTGTAAATCTAGGGAGCATTAGTTTTGTTGGAATTCCAAGAAATCACCAGTTTAAAATCCCCTTCAATCTCTAAATTTTTTAAATCAGCTTGCGTAGCAAGTTTTATACCTTGTATAAGTGCCAACAACTCAGCCTTTAAAGAGTCACCAACCCCTAATGGTCCTGAATACATTGCTACCACTTTCTTGAGGAATCTCTAAACACACCACCAATGCTTTCCATTCCTGGATTTCCCATTGAGCTTCCTTCAAAGTTTAGATTGATTTTATTAATAGTTGGGGGCTTCCATTCCATTACCCTTTTCTTTCTTCCTAGAGGAGTGTGCCACTTCATTCCACACCCTTATTATGTCAATCATTAAGAAGCTTTGAAAAAGTTAGAAGAAAAACAAACTTCTAAAATAAACGAACTGTTTAAAATAGTGCAAAAAAGTGATAGAGAACAGCAGAAACAGAAAATCAAGAAGAGAGAAGAGGAAGAAGAAGGTGGTGGCAATGAGGGTTCAGAGAGAGATTTTCTAATTCTAATCCTCTCTTACACCCTAATCCCTTTTCATTAACTTAATTTCAATAATTACAAAGAGGCCCTTAACTGGGTGAATAATTTAAAATAGACATAACATAAGTAAGGCCCATGTTGAGGCCCATTATAGCAAAGAACATAAAGAAGAAATAAGAAAACAGCCTATGGGCTATTTGGCCATCTTCTCTACACTCCCCCTCAAGTTGAGCATAGATGTCAATCATGCCAAGCTTGCCAGTATCATGCTGAAGTTTGGCCTTGGGGATGCCCTTGGCAAGGAAATCAGCTAGCTGTCCTTCAGAAGGGATAAATGGTAGACAAACTTCTCCAGAAGCCACTCTTTCTCGGATAAAATGTCTGTCAACTCCAATATGTTTGGTTCTGTCATGTTGCACCGGATTGTGAGCAATGTTCATGGCAGCCTAATTATCACAATATAACATTAATGGCTTATCATACTCAATACCCAGTTCTTCCATCACGGATCAAAGCCAAAGTAGCTCAGAAACTCCTTGAGCCATGGCTCTATATTCAACTTCAGTTGAAGATCTGGCAACAACTGATTGTTTCTTGCTTCTCCAACAAACAATATTACCTGCCACCAAGCTACAGTACCTAGAACTTGACCTTCTATCATCAATGTTTCTGGCCCAATTAGCATCTGTGTAAGCCTCTAGTTTCATATGACCATGCTTAGCAAATAGAATTCCCTTTCCAGGAGAACCCTTTAAATAACACAGAATTCGTTCTACTGCTACCATGTGAGTGTCCCTGGGAGCATGCATGAACTAACTAATGCAGCTGACAGCATATGCAATGTCTGGCCAAGTCATGCACAGATAGAGCATCTACCCAAGTAACCTCTGGAAGACTCCCTTATCTTTCAACAATACTCCTTCTGAGGTAGAAAGTTTATGACTCATATCAATAGGAGTAGCAACTGGTCTAACACCCATCTTCCCTATTTCAGTGAGCAAGTCAAGCACATACTTTTGTTGAGAGATAGGAAACGAAGGGGAAGAAGCTCCGGATGCAGTTTCCAACACTTGTCTTTTGTGTGCTTTGGTTTCTTACAGTATTCACAAATAACTTCCTTCGTATCTGAACCACCTGGACTTCTTGTAGTTCCCTTAGGTTTCAGCCCCATGTTAGCAAAGTGGTCATTTAGACCAGCCCCTTGAACCTGGACTAGTCTCTTGCTTTCTTCACTACTCACCAAGGCATAGGCCTAAGACAATGAAACACTATCCTTGGATAAGATGTTCTTCTTTGTGATGTCATACTCAGGATTCAGCCCCGTCAAGAATTCAAAAACCCTGTTTCTATCAACTAATTTTCTGTAGGTTTCAGCATCATTAGTACTTTCCTAGGCAACAGTTTCCATCAAGTCAATTTCTTGCCAACGAGATTTCAGCATTGAGAAATAAACAGCCAAAGGTCTCTTTCCCTTGCCTTAAATTTTTCATATCACTCCTCAGCTTATATGCCCTGACTGTTAGACAGTTGTATGCCCTTAGCTCTAATCAGAATGATGTACTTAATGACATTTATTGTAAATGAATAAAGTACATATTTGATTCATGTTTCTGTGGTGTGTTTCTGTGTAATACCCTTAAACTGGACACTTATGAGACTTGTGTTAGTTTAGAATGTTCGCAACCATTGGATAAGTCTGGGGAGATTTATCCTACCAAGGCTGACACTGGTGTGCTGCCAAATGTTGGGGTGGCCTGTCTCAGCCACCAAGGTGAGACCCAAGGCACATGCAGTGTAGGATTAATTGAATCTTTGAACCGGACCAGATTTTCAGTATTGCCCTAGACCTTAGAGATTGATGGGCAAAACTGGAAAGTTACACCTGACCCCTAGACTCGATTATGATACTGCACTAGGTGTCGGATTGGGCTGTATTTGATATGCCAATCAGTGAGATCCTTAGCGGGGGTCAAAACCTGGGTATGTTGGGATAGTCCGAGAATTCATCTAAGTGGGTGATCATAGTGACAGGATCAGCCCCTTTGTCGGACAAAGGTAATGATCGGGGATACACTCTCTCTAATGGAAACCAAGACTGCCGGCAGCCGATTTCAATCATTGAAATTTTGTTTTTTAAAATATATTTATATACTTATATACATATATATTACGGTTTCTAAACATTTGCAAAAGGTTTTAATTCCCGGGATCCATGTGAGCAGAGAGTGTGGCACTGTTCCATGCAGCCGAAGGAGAGGTCCTCTCTTGTTGGGTAGTGTTTGATCATTATGGGATGAGAGGTTAAGTGTAAGGCCTTTGAGGGTTATACCTGATGGGCTAATCTTGCATCTGCCCACAGTCTCTGGGTGTTACAAGGTGGCTTGGCCCAGGGACCACTTAGGGTAAGTGTTGGGCCCATTAAGAGCTCATGTGGTGGGTTTCAGGGGGTGCACTATCCATAACAATGTATTCGGCTAGGCCTTGTAACAAAGGCTGGGCTGAACCCATGTGGCTGATGTGTAGATCAATGTTTGGGTCCCACGCCATACAAGGAAGCCCAACTGGGCAGCAGTTTGGAAGGCTAAGTGAGCACATACACTTATTGGGCCTAAAGCCCATTTCGAACTGGGCTGATTTGATCAGTTAAATAAGGGGCGAATTCTGATATTAGATTAACAGATCTAGAAACCTCCTAATGAGATTAGGAGAGGGCTGATCTAATCTACAGATAAGATAAGGGTTTACCCTTATCACTTAAAGGGAATTCTGATCCAAATATGATTTGGATCAGCAACTCCTAATGGGATTAGGAGCTGATCCCTTTAAGTTTATAAAAGGAGGAGGGGGCGGCAGCCTTTAGACACAATTCACATTCTCTTCAGAGCTGAAATCACAGAAGAAAAAATTCAGCACCTCTGCGCTAATTCTTTCTTGCCGCCTCCTTCCTGCCGCCGCCATATCTGCCAGTTTGATCTTCTCTTCTCAGTAGGAGCGATCAAGATTGGATCTTGATATCAATTCTTTGTAAAAGGATTGATTGGAAGCAGTGCTCACGTGTCGTCCAGCTGATTCGTCAGAAGCATCTGGTTCTTTTGAAGAACGTTGCTGATTTTGCTCCATCCTACACTACGCCATCTTCAGTGGGAGCAGTCTTTGGTTCCTTCCTTGGGCATGAACACCTCCATTGGGAGATATTATTTCTCCGTATCAGGTATATCCCTCTCCTACTATTTTTGTTCAGATTTGGTTTGGTTCTTGGTTCAAGATTGATCCTTGAAAAATATGATTTTTCTAAAATAGGGAATACGATTCCCAGTAGGAATGAGATAAATTTTTTTGCAATTCGCCCATTCTTTTCCACAAGATTCGGGCGTCCATACGATGGATCTCTCATCCCTTCACTGACTACATTCAATTTCTGAGAATAGGTTTCAACAACACTATCTCATATTTTCTTTGCTAAATTCATCCATAAATAGTGTTGACTGATTTTAGGTTGCATTGAATTTACTAACCATCCGATTACAGTGTAATTTTCTTGCATCCATTTTTCATAGGATGGATCATCTTCCGAGGGAGCCTTCTTGCTCCTAGAGATATACCCCCACTTGCCTCTAATGCAGACATGAATTTTTACTGATTGTGACCATGCCAGATAATTGGTTCCATCTAGCTTGACTGTGGTCATAGCCAGTAGAGAGTCAATAGAGGCCCCTGAAACCTGTCCGGATTCAGCAACATGCTTGTTTTCAACTTCCGAAGGATCCATCTTAAAACACTCCAAAAATAACTTCTAACAACTTTAATTAACAATTAATGAAGACAGGAAAAAATATGTGTTGTGAATCAACTTCTATGCAACCGTACCTGTTAACTATGTCACACCTAGAACATGGGAGAAATAGAAAAAACCTAGCCGCACCTTGTAGACTTCACAGAACACTGAGCTACTTGAATCAATCTTCAAGATGAAGTACAAGAAGTCTTTCAATCACTGAGCGCTAAGGTCAAACTCCCTATGGGGCCCGTAAGCAGATTTCTCCAGTTAATTAGGGTTTTGGGCAACACACTTGATACAGTCAAAGTGACGACAATGATAGCCTCCTTCTCTCCAAAAACCACTAACAACTAGGCTGGAAAAAAATTTCTTTAACTATTCATCCGATTTAGTTCTCCATACACAGAGTGTATGGAAAGAAATAGGAGAAAAGAGAGAAAAAGAGAGCCCACTTTGATACCAAGAAGAAAAGCAAACTTCTAAAATAAACGAACTGTTTAAAATAGTGCAGAAAAGTGATAGAGAACAGCAGAAATAGAGATTCAAGAAGAGAGAAGAGGAAGAAGAAGGTGGCAGCAATGAGGGTTCAGAGAAAGATTTTCTAATTCCAATCCTCTCTTACACCATAATCCCTTTTCATTAACTTAATTTCAGTAATTATAGAGAGGCCCTTAACTGGGCAAATAATTTAAAATAGACATAACATAAGTAAGGCCCATGTTGAGGTCCATAACACCCATTACAACAAAGAACATAAACAAAAGAAATAAGAAAACAATCTATGGGCCATTTGGCCCATCTTCTCTATAGAGTTCAAGTATTTTTACCTAGTGAGCAACTCTTATCTTTATGGTTTCAACAATTTCTTCTTTTGGTTTATACTTCTTCTTGAAGATCCATGCATTCCTTTCCTCCCATACTGTCCATACTACTGCCGCCCTAACTGGATTCACATAAATCTTCCTCTTTCCATTGTTGCCATAGGAAGTTTGGGCTGAAGAGACTCACTACATCCTAAGGAGTGATCCACTTGCAATCAAAAAGAGAACAAAAAGACTTCTAAACAAAGAGCACAATAGGACAATAGATCAGTATGTAGGGTAGAGATTCACCATTTGCAAAGTAAAGAGAGCAAACATGACGGGGGAGGCATTTATTTGGCCTCCTTTTTTGAAGCATGTCATAGGTGTTCACCTTTTCAAGAAAAGGCTCCCAACATAGTGCTTGAATCTTGGGTGGAATGGGCTTACTCCAAATCTCTTTCACTGGGAAATCCCCTCCCCCTCTAAAGGAGGTTGCACAAGATTTTTGAAGAAAGAAGCTAGGTAAAGATACTACTAGAAGAGGCAAATCAAACTCTAGTGTCCTCCACTGCTTGGACCAAGAAGGCTGACTTAAGTTTGTCTAGCAAACACACAAGTGTCTCACACTCATTATCCCTCAACCCCTCTTGAAACCAAAGTTCCAAATCAAACCAAAATGAGAAAAAGTGACAATATTTGAGATAGGTTTTGACGTTTAGTTAGACACTGAATACAGATCAAGGAAGAGAGAACACAAAAGAATTTCATCCAACCAAAGGTCTTCCCAAAAGAGTGCCCTAGATCCCGATCCCACATCAAACTTGATGAAATTAATCAAGGTTGGATAGACCTCATGGGTTGCTTTCCAAGGAGAGCTCAAATTTGAGGAAGAAGCTACCTTTGCATCCTGGCCAAGGTTCAAAATATCGATATGACTGATATGTTAGTAGGGGCGTATCAGCTTGTATCAAAGCTCATTTCTCTTTTTTTTTTAAACTTGGTTCAGAGGGGTTTGTTTAAGGCCTATCTACCCTCTGAACCGAGTTAAACCCCAAAACACCCCCTATAGGGGCGTATCGAGAAGCACCCGATACGTTGATACGGCCCGATACATATTGAAATTTTGAACCTTGATCTGGGCCATTATGCATCAGCTCGTGGATGCTTTCTAACATTATGCACAACCTGTCTTCTTCCAAAGGAAATCTCCAAAGCCACTTACCTAGTGGAGAAGTGTTCTTGTGCATTTGGTTCCCCAGCCCTAGACCTCCCTTTTCCTTTGCTTTTCTAACTTGTTCCCACTTTATTAGATGGTCCCTTTTTCATCCCCTAACTTCTAATGAAAATCCCTCATAAATTTCTCTAGTTGTCCTACTATCTTAGCTAGAATTCTAAAGGTGGAAAGGAAGTAATTTGGTAGGTTGGATAAGGTTGCTTTTATCAAAGCTAGTATCCCACCTAGGGATAAGTAGTTCCTCTTCCACATTGCTAATTTCTTTGTGAATCTTTCTACTATTGGTTTCCAAAAGGCATCAGATCTTAGGTTCCCTCCCAATGGAAGCCCTAAATAATCCAATGTCCATTGTTTAACCTTACACTCCAAAATATCATCTAGCTCTCTTATACATCCTCCATCCAAATTTCTCCCTGCTATACAACTGTTTCCCTGGTTTATCTCCAAATTGGAGATAGATTCAAAAGAACTAATGAGATCTCACAAGTTTCTTATATTCCCTTGATTGCCTCCCTCATAGAATAAAATGATGTCATCTGCAAATTGCAAATGTGTAACTACCACCTCAAATCTTCCTACCCTCCATCCTCTAACTAGATTACTTTGATCAGCCTTCAAGATCATCCTACTTAAAACATCAACAATTAGGGTAAAAAGGAAAGGAGATAGAGGGTCCCCTTGTCTCAGACCTATTTTTGTTGGGAAATAATCTTTGGCCGCACTAGTGATTAAAATTTAATATTGTCCTGAACTTAAGCAGCCCTTCATCCACATCCTTCACCTTACCCCAGGCCAATTTTATCCATTATATCTAGGAGAAAAGACCAATCCACAAAATCATAGGCCTTCTCTAAATCTAATTTACACACCAAAACCTTCCCTCTTCTCCTCCTCTTCTATCTTACACATTCATTTGCCACCAAAATCTGATCTATAATCCGTTTCCCTTACAAAGGCTCCTTGTTGTTGTGAGATTACTAGTGGCAGGACTTTCTTTAGTCTCTCTGCTAAGACTTTTGCCATGAGTTTATAGAGGCTTCCCACTAAGCTTATTGGTCTAGAATCCTTTGGGGCTTTTGCCTCCTTCCTAGGATTAAGGCAATGAAGGTTGAGTTAATTCCTTGCGAGATTTCCCCTTGAAGAAAGAACTCATTGAAGACATCCAATTTGATAGTCCCAACATTTTTGTTAAAAGGATAAGGAAGAACCATCCCATCCTAGGGCTTTGGATCTTTCCGTCGAAAAGACTGCCTCTCTAATTTCTTCAAGAGTAAAGACATTATCTAGAGTTGTCACATAACTTCTGGCACTCTCTCCCATTAAAGGTTTGGGAAAATAAGACTCTTCTCTCTTTGACATAAAAAATATGCTCTTAAAGGGGTCCACAAAAATTAAATCTTGATGATTTCCTCCTCTCTGGTTACCTCATGTCCTTCCACTTCTAGCCTAGTAATTAAATTCTTTCTCCTTCTACAACTGGCTAGAGTTAAAAAAAATTTTATTACCATCCCCATCCACGGGCCACTTACACCTATAATTTTGCCTCCAAGATATCTCTTCCTTCCTAAGCACTTCTTTCAATTCACACTTTAGCCTCCACCTTTCCTTTATTTCCTCTCCACTTGTCACTCTAAGATCTTCTTTCTTACTCAACTCCTCAATTCTTAAAATAACTTTTTTCTTTAACCTCCTCCACTCTTGACAAAAAGATTCTTGTTCTAGGCTTTTATTTTCTCCTTTAATCCCTTTAATTTCCTCAAGAAGCTAACCCCTTTCTTCGATCCTCTACCTCCTACTTATTGCCTCCAACAACTAACCTTCTTCGTAAAGGTGGGATCTTCCAACAACATGTTTTCATATCTAAATGGAGAGGGGCCACCTAGCGAAGTTCCTTAAGCTAGGCAAATAGGGCAGTGATTCGAGGTAACTCTAGTCAAGGCTCAGTATACAAAATCCTCTCACAAAACTTCCCAATCCACAGAAAATAGAAATCTGTCCAAATTAGAGCAGATCGGGGATTTTTGAAAATTCAACCAAGTAAAATCAGCTTGTAATAGTGGGGGCTCCTTCAGTTCAAAAGAATCCACAAAGTCATTAAACTTCCTCATGATTGTAGTGAATCTCTAACTTAGACTTTTAGTCTTCGTTGAAACCATATTACATTAAAATCACCACCCAAACACCAAGGTTCCTCTCACAAGCCCCTAATTGCGTTTAGCTCTTCCCATAAGTGAACCCTATCTCTATAGGAATTTGGGCCATAGACATTTGTCAAAGACCACTCCTTACCGTCAATCAAGCCTATGAATTTGATTGCTACTGAAAACTAATCTATTAGTTCCTCCATAGCCTCCACCTCTTCATTCTTCCAAACCGTGAGAATACCACCAAAGGCTCCACGTGATGGTGCAAAGACCCAACTTAAACTCCTAACACTCCAAATGCTCCTAATCCATATCCTGTTAATCTCCTGAAGTTTTGTTTCCTACAAAAACACCACATCCGGCCTCTCCTTTCTAAGAACTTCTCTTATTATCCTTCTCTTCTTCCAACTCCCAAGGCCTCTCACATTCCAGCTTAAAATGTTCATACCATTGCCAAATTTTGAGCCGTCTTTAAGACCTAAGCTAACAACTTTCCATTCTTCTACCCCTTCTTTTTCTCTCTTCCCTATCATAATCTATCTCAGTAAACAATTTCTCCACCCTAATCTTTTTCCTTTTTTTGTGTTTGTCCTTACCTTTTCCTTTCCTTGTATACACCTTCACTCCTAAAGGCTTCTCTAGGGTGATTTTCTTTTTCTTCATTTTCGCAAATCCTTGTGTTCCACTGATCTCTCTCTAAGTTTCTATTCTCTCTCCTCACTTCTAGAGCAAGGGCTAACTATAGCTGGGCTTCCTATCTCAACCAAATCACTCTCTTCTTCTGGCCCTAAGTTTGTCAGATTATCTCTTCCTTTCTTCGAGATCCTTTCTTCCATTCCTATTCCTATTCCTGACTACCTCCAGGCTTTGTGGCAGAAAGGTTATGCACTAGCTTTTGAAGTGAGATTGGATCTGAAAACATAGAGGGGGACACACAGACAATAGCGTTAACATTAGGTTTTAAAGGATCAATACAACAATTACCAATGGGAGGAGACACAGGGGTAAAGAACTCCTTGTTCACCACTTTCGCAAGCCTCACCTTTGTCATGCTCAAGCTGGTCAGAGTCCTCAGTTTGGATGTTCAGGGTCCTTGGTACCATCTCCAATCTAACTCTGATGACCCTAAACTTTACAGCGTTCAAATTCTTCCTATTGAAGCCCTCCAACAGCCCTGCCAACAAGTAATTATGAGGAGAGAAGCTTCCTTCTACATATCTCCTGTTAAAACTAGGAATTGTTGTAAGGCTTCCGCTACCTGTCTCCAACCCACACTCAGTTTACCTTCTGGGATGTATTCTAGTGTTCTTTCCAGGACCAAAGAACTCAACCAGTGTCATTTAAGCTCCACATGTATTTTCCATTAATTCTGCCCAATATGTGGTATCTCCTTTGTGAGAGATTCTCCAATTTACCTGCCTCTGTGAATGGATGGCTCCCTATAGGAATCCTTTGAACCACAAAGTAGCTTTCCCCTTCAACAATACAGTTGCCTTCGAAGGTTCATTGAATTTCAAGACAGCACCTCATTTGGTTAGAACCTCCTCTAGAGCAAATGCCTTTGCCTTGACTCTAAACTTCTTTCTCCACTTGTTAGCATGAACAAAGCTTCTCTCTCTTTCTCCTTTCTCTTTATCAATGTATCCAAGCATTTTTTTGCCCTTTCTTTTCCTATAAAAGATTCTCAGTTCCTTTTGATGTTCATGATCATTATGATCACCAACATCAGCCTCACCTCCTACTTAACTTGGATATTTATCATCACCAATAGGAATCTCACCAGACTCACTTGAACAATTAGAACTAGGAGGATCGCTTAACAGTTAGAACTAGGTGAATTGGGAAACAACATAAAGGAAGGAGAGGAAGAATCCTCTTCCACCCTACTAGTCTCTACCTAAAGATGATTCTTGGGAGATTGAAATTTGAAAAAAGGATTAAGACTCAAAGAAGACCACATCCTTGGTAACATACTTTCTATTGGGATCCTTGACATGAATATCCCTTTGATCCAACTTTGTTATCTTAGGATCCTTGACATGAATGAAGTAGACACATCGCAATTCTCTAGGTGGTAGGGGAAACTCATTTTGTGTGGGACAAATGACAGGATAGGGAGTTTTCATACCCAACTCTAGATGGCATCCAATTTATCAAGTACAAAGCCGTAAGAACTGCTTGAGACCAATAACCCTTGGTCACCTAATGCTAAAATAGCAAAGCTTGAGAAGTTTCCAATAAATGTCTATTTTTGTGCTTAACAACTCCATTTTGTTGATGAGTACTAGCACAAGATGATTGATGTAGCAGACCTATGTCATTCATAAACACATTCAAAGAGTTTTCAAAGTACTCAACAACATTGTTTGAATGAAACTATTTTATCTTTTTTCCAAACTGGGTTTTGACCATTTTATAAAGGGATTTTTATAGTTTAGTCCACCCCAGAAATCTGAGCCCCACCATACATGTGGAATGAATCCTAACCATGGATCGATGCCAAATCTATGGCCTGGATGCAGTTTATAGGGGGGTGATAGTAGTAGACTAGGAGAGGGTTGTAATTTCAGATTTCTGAGGTGGACGACAGTCTACTTATCCCTTTTATAAAATACCATAGTTCATGGTACTTCAACACGAATTTTTAATAGATAAATCCACATACATCTAGGATAATGATATATAAAGTTGATGAAGTATCGGTATCCATCTGTAGAAACATGGAGTGAAGGGCCCCAAACATCAGAATGAACCAAATCCAATGGAACATGAATTTCATTACTTGAAATTGGATAGAAGTTTCTATATTGTTTTCACATCTGGCAGACTTCACAAACTAAACTTTGACTCAAAACAAACTGAAGCAACTTAGGAAACAACTCATTCATCAATGAAAATGACACATGACCTTGCCTAGCATGCCACAGATGCAACCTAGCTACTGACTCCCTGTTCCCAACAACTAAAAGTAGATGAATTTAGGGTTGAATTCGTTCGTATCTTTGTCAAAGTAGTAAAGACGTCCAGCTTCATGACCTCTCTTAATCATTCTACTTTTCAATTTTTCCTATGTAGAGAGAATGGGACGAATGGCCCATAGACTATTTTTTATCCTTTTGTTTATGTTCTATGCTGTTAATGGGCCTCAAAATGGGCCTTACTTATGTTATGTTTACTTAAGATTATTCGCCCAATTAAGGGCCTCTCTGTAATTACTGTAAATTAAGTTTAATGAAAAGGAATTAGGGTGTAATAGAGGATTACATTCAAAATCTTTCTCTGAACCCTATTTGTTGCCACCTTCTTCTTCCTCTTCTCTCTTCTTGCTTCTCTTTTCTGCTGTTCTCTATCATCTTTTTGCACTATTTTAATCAGTCTGTTTATTTCGGAAGGTTGTTTTTCTTATTCCTAAAAAAACAGTGAATAGGAAAAAAGGTGATACTACAATTCAAATTCTTAGTACCCCTGAGTACAATAACTGACATAACAGAAAGAAAAAACGAAATAAAAAACACTTTAATTATCCAAACAGGCCCTAACATCAGCAACTAAATTATTTTAACATTATTTTAACACTATGCATATTTTAATTTTTCATCCATATCCATCCATATCCATGCATATCCAAGTAGTATGGCAACAATGCAGGTATGGGCGGGGCACCCACTCCCTGTCCCCGCCCCGTAGCTTAAATCCCCGCACCCTCCCTACCCCATCCCCGGTATCGGGGTGAAGATTCAACCTTTTGTCCTTTTCTCTTATCTGAATTATGCTAACAAGCCAAATAAAATAAGGAAGAGTTTCAATGGGTATGCTGGAGGACGAGCTACAGAGATGCCAGCCTAAAAGCCAAAAGAGATCAATGAAATGGAATGGAGCGGAGATGTAAATCAGAGGACACGACAAATAGAAAATGAAGAAAATAATGAGCAGGGAGAGAGAAAGGGTTTCCTTCGAAAGGCCGTGTAACATTTCAGTTTACAAGAACCTAAAATGCCGTTCATTTGTTCTGTTTTGATTCAACCATCCAGTGGTAGGCGGTTGTGCGAAGGTTGAAGGTCTCTACGCTCAGCGAAGGTTGAACAGTAAAACTGAAGAGGAAGGCGAAACAGGAATTCAGGAAACACGAAATTAGTCAAATTACTCTTACCCTAATACGTTTAATACATTATATATAAGGGTATAATTGTAAATTATAACCGGGTCGAGCAGGTTCCGGAAACCCCATCCCCGCCCCTTCCCTAGTATGGGCAAAAAAAATCCTGAACCCGACCCATAAGCATTTGTGATTGGGGAAAATCTGCCCCGTTTGGGGTGGATCAGATTGGGGACCCGGTTTCATGGTAAAATTGCCATCTCTATACTTAAGGTATATCCAGATACATCTCTTAAATTTGTCTTTCAAATACATTTTGTATTTCCGCTATTTTGAACCTTGGTCACTGCACCCAACATAGAATCCATAAACACCCCCCTGAACCTAGTCCAAATTCAGTTCCTTAAGTTCCATTGCAAATTGCTCCATTAATCCAAAATTATAAATATGAAATATTCTGAAAATAAATGAAAACTGATTGCATTTTAATCACTAACCTCCAAGTGAGAAACAAGCAAGAGAAGCACCAATTCTAGGGTTTCACAGAACCCTACAACCCATGATAATTGGAGGAAAAAACACCACCCGCTTTTGCAAGTGATCACCAAATGATCTTTAATGTAGATCAATCTCAAAGAGGGTCCAGTAGGATCATTTTAAACACCAAGCGCCAGCCTGAAAAACTCCCTAGGTACTGCAATAAAAAATGGCTCTTCCTCTTGGGTTGATTCAGACTTAGGGCTTTCCAATAACCTTTCTGAGCAGCAAAACAAAACTCCTAAGTCCTCTCCCAACCAAACAAAATCAATTTCAGATATCAGAAAGTTAGGTCTCTATACACATGTACAAATTGCTGATACTAGAGTGTATGGTCTGAAAGAAGAGAGAAAAGAGCATCCACTCTGATACCAAGTAGAAGATTAAAAATCAGCATAAAAAGTCCTATGAAATGGTTCTGTTATTGATACAAAAATCAGTTTTAAAATTGTATTTGAATAAGAAAAGAGAGAATGGTCATAGTTTTCAAGGCACCAAGGCAAGGCTAGGCAATTGGGGGGCACCTTGTCGCCTAGGCGGGCGCTTAGGCGTCACCTATCCGACGGATTTTTTAATGTTTAAAACATAAATCCTAGGGTAGTTCCCTATGTACCATAACCATATTTCTTTAATAATTATTCATGATTTTCATAAGAAAATTATAAATTCCATATTAAAGTATAGAAAATCAACATATTTATGAGAAGAAAAGGAAGAAGAAAATAAAATTCAGAAAGAAAATCAACATAGTAGAAGAAGAAGAATATATGGAAGAGAAAAATGTGCTGATCAGATAAAATTTTCAGTTTTTCCTTACTTATTGTTTCAGGTTTTTAAGTCTTTGAGGGTTCAATACAGCATTTAACAATGTTTATGTTGATTAAACCCTAATAAATAAGAAATTAATAAAAAGAAATTAGTATATAAACACACAAAATGATTATTTTAGTTTAATGTCAATTTTATAATTATAATCTCAAAAAAGAATGAATAAAAAAATATTTTATAGTAAGAAGTAGAAAACTGCTTGGCAATTAGGCGAGGTGAGTCTCAAAGGGTGCCTTGTCGCCTTGACAACTATGAAAATGGTAGAAGAGAAATATAGATTCAGAACTCTGGAGGGAAGATGGAAGAAGAGGGAGTTGGAGGAGAGAGGATCCAGACCCCTAATTATGTTTTATTAGAGCAAGTCATAGTTAATAATGGAATTACATGAATGCCCTTAGTTGGGCGGCTGACTCAATAAAAAACAAAAATTCTGTAACAGGCCCATAAATGAGGGCCAACTAACTCAGAAATAAAGTGTAATAAAAAGACAAACAAGTTAAAGAAATAAGGCCCATTCAGCCCAATATCTCTACACACAACAATGAACTTCCTGGTTTCGATCTTCTCACTAAAGAGACTCACACACTTGTGACACTAACACAAAAGGGAAACTAGTACTAAGAGAACCCAAGGATTACTAAGGAACCAAATGTTGCTGTTCCCAATGCAGACATGTCTTATCCTATTTTGGTTTTGACTCTCTCATTTTACGTTAAATTCAAACAACATGGATTGCACAATCACTAAGCAAACAAACTCTCTAACTCTACTAAACTGATGTGATTTGTTACCCAAAAAGTGTGCTTCGAGTAGAATGATGGGCTTTATATACTGGATTTATTTGTATTTGAATCATGAAAACATAACATCATGAAAAAAAAAATCCAAGGAAGTCAGTAAACAACAGTGTTATTGTGATCTCTGTTTAAATCATTATCCATGAAGGATTAATGCAGTATTTTTTTTTTTTGAAGAATAATTTGAGTTTTATTAATAGACTTCATGTAATCTTTACAAGCATCCCTTAGAAAGGCATGAGCTGCTACCTCTCATACAAAAAGAAAACACATTACAATTGTGCCCTGAATAAAATAGATCTATTCATCCCATGTTTAGCCAAAGCATCCGCCATCCCATTTGCTGATCTCCTCATCCATTGTATCCTTAACTTATATTCCTGGTTAGCCATGTAAATTTTTTCACATCACTCCTGTAGCACCAAATTAATGCAGTATTCTTTTCTCAGATTATATTTTTAACTTGAATATGAGCTTTCACTGGTTTGCAGAACTTAGACATCTAAAGCTACAAAAAGGTTATTTCACTCTGAAACAAATTAAAGCTGCAACTGGGAATTTTGACTCTGCAAATAAAATAGGTGAAGGTGGCTTTGGATCAGTTTATAAGGTAATTCTGGATTGAGATTATGTCTTTTTTTTCCTATTATTATCATCATTGTGTCTTGTTCTTGGGATTGACAGCTCTAACTTGGCAAAATATGTTTTGCAACCTCAAGGTCAATAATCCCATTCTTGCATATGTAAAAAGATGCAATTTCGAAATTTATTGCTTTTGCTTTCCCATGTCTCATATGCTCATTTTTTCCATAAACTCATGGTTCCCAAATTTGCATTTTTGATTTTAGGGTATTCTGCCAGATGGTACAGCCATTGCTGTCAAGCAGCTATCCTCTAAGTCAATGCAAGGAAACCGTGAATTCATAAATGAGATAGGCATGTTATCTTCTTTACAACACCCAAATCTTGTGAAGCTTTTCGGATGTTGTGTTGAAGGAAACCAACTATTACTAATATATGAATATATGGAAAACAATAGCCTTGCCCATGCTCTCTTTGGTAAGTCCCTTTGACCTTCTTTCAGCCATTAAAAAGTATATCCTTTTGCTACTACCACTGCCTGTTCTATTTGGTTCAGCCAACAATATATATTCTTAATACATTTGGTTTTTATGTAGGAAAAGAGGAACATCAACCAAACTTAGACTGGCCAACAAGGCATAAGATTTGCTTAGGGATGGCTAGGGGTCTAACTTATCTGCATGAAGAATCAACGTTGAAAATTGTCCACAGAGACATAAAGACAACCAATGTGCTTATTGATAAGGATCTCAATGCTAAGATATCTGACTTTGGTTTGGCTAAACTTGATGAAAAGGAGAAAACCCATATCATCACCCGAATAGCTGGAACTATGTGAGTGATGTGTTTTATTCCCACTATTTTTTTCTTCTTTGCATGTTATGAGGTTTGGAATAATACGACCAGTCTTTCAATATACACTAGTAACTAATTACATGGATCATCTCCAAGCCTATTACATATTGTTTAAGGATATAATTATACAAACCTCCCTACCATTTGACATTAGCTGAGGGCCTGAATCCCAAAACTCATACAAGCATGAATTTATAGAATAAGGAATCAATATTCTTGGAAAGGATGGGGAGAATTCTTCTGGATGGTGTTGAAATTCAGAATTTTTTATGCTTTTTCTTGTACATAAATAAGTAGTTAGTGTCATTGGGCCATTAGTTAGTGGTGTTGGACCCAAGGCCCATCAGTTTGTGTTGCCTTTTGAGACTGTTTTTAAGTTATCAGCAGAAGCCGCCCCAGTAAGGGCATATTAGTCTTTGTAATTAATCTTTATTATGAGTATATTAGATAATGAGAGGGGCATCCAGATCATTATTGGTTTCTCCCCATCTCTTCTTCTCTTTCTCTTCTCTTCTCACTAAGAACTCTCTCTCTCTCTCTTCTTTCTCATTGTTATCAAATCAGATTATTGTTTTTTTTCTTTTTCTACTGATGGATACGAACTTGATGCAATCCTCCTACATCTAGGTCTCATTTATGGATAAAATTGAAAAAGGGTTCTAATTTGGGAATACAATAGGGCTTTTTGCCAATATGTATGATTATTGGCTAACACCCCCTACATTTTTGTGATCAGTCACATGCACAATGAAAAGACAAAATACATATTTCTTTATAATGATAAAATTAAATGCGCAGGAATATTTGTTTTCCTTTTAAATTAAGTGCTTTTTGGCTGTTAATCTGAGGCAGTGTTTTAAAAGCAAGAAGCACAAATAAAGTGTAAAGAGTCCCTAGAACCTGAGGCACAAAGTACAAGGCAAGGTAAATGCCTGAAAGAAGTTAAATGTTGATGCTGAAAAATTAAAATATATATACATATATATATTATACAAGAATCTGAAAATCTAAAATTTAAAATAAATAAAATACTTACAAGACCCTATAGCTCAATTAGTTAAAGCATCATATTATTAATATGAAATTTCTAGCTTTGTAGGTTTTAGTCCTACCTAGGCTAAAACCATTGGCAAAACGACAGTTACAGAATTACTACCTTAATACCCTAAGGCTATGTCTGATTTGATAGAAAATAAGAGACAAAGTTCTATAAGAACTTTTCCTCAACTCTTTGTTTCTCTTTTATTGTTTATCAAATTAAATACAGCCAAAAAGTAAAGTCCCATCCAGTGTCAGTGTTGCACAGTGTCAGTGCAGATATATGCATACCATGTTGCCAAGGTTCAAAGTATCGATATTGATCGATATGCCGGTTGGGTGTATCAGCCTGTATCAGTACTCATTTTTAGGTTTTATTTTTTTTTTTTTGAAATCGGTTCAGAAGGGTGGGTTTAAGGCCCGACTACCTTCTGAACCATGGTCTGACCTGATACAACTCCCTGGAGGGGCATATTGGAAAGCCATAGACATGATTATTTAAACTATAAAGTGATATTACATAATACATATTCTGAAGTCTTATGTCCTAGTAGTTTCTGTCAGAGTCAGATCGAAAAGTCAAAGAGAGAGAGAAAAGAACACAACATATTCGTAGGTGTGACATAATGTGTCAGTCAACACCCTAAAAGATATATTTATATTAAAAAGATAAATCTGACCTCAGTGTACAAAAGAAAGAGTGTACAAAGGATAGTTATACAAAAAAAAAGTAAAAGTACAAAAAATAGCCCTATGGATAGATCTTCTCACAGTCTCTACACTCCCCCTCAAACTAATGCCTAGGAATAAGCATTAGTTTGTCCATGAGAAATAAATGCCGAGCTCGAGTCATTGCTTTAGTCAACAAGTCTACTAGTTGGATCCCAGAGGAGACATGAGGAAGAGATATGGTACCCTCAAGAAGGAGATCACAGATGAAGAGGCAAACAACTTCTATGTGTTTGGTGCGCTCATGAAAGATGGGGTTGGGAGCAATTTTAATTGCACTGACATTGTCTACATAGAGAGAAACAAATGGTGGTGGTTCATGAAGTATTTCAAATAGAAGAGCCCGAAGCCATATGATCTCACTACACATGGAAGACATAGGCCTGTATTTGGCTTCAATAGAAGATTTGGACACAATAACTTATTTCTTGCACTTCTACGAGATAAGAGAGTTGCCTAAGAATACACACCAACTAGTAGTAGACTATTGGGTGTCAGGGCATCCAACCCAATTAGCATCTGCATAAGCTATAAGGTTAATAGAGGATGAGGAAGAGAAGAATATCCTATGTGACAGGGTGTCTCACACATATCTAATGATCTGATAAACTGCAAATAAATAAGGTTATCTTGGGGAAGACACAAACTAGCTCACTATCTGAACTGCATAAGATATATCTGGCCGAGTCATGGTAAGATATATCAAACTGCCCACTAATTGACGATAAATGGTAGGATCTTCAAGGAGAGAACCATCATCTTTGTTGAGTTTCAAGTTTAGTCCTAGTGGGGTATCCACAATTGTAGAGTCACTAAGATTTTCCAGTTTGATGAGATCAGCTACATACTTTTGTTGGTTAATAAAGTAGGCCCAAGAGTTTTTACTCACTTCGAGTCCCAAGAAGTATGTCAAAGGCCCCAACTCCTTCATCTTAAAGGACTAACTGAGTAATTGTTGTAGCCTAAAAATTCCTTCTATATCATCTCCTGTAATGAGAGTGTCATCGACATAGAGGAGTAATATCGTTACTCCCTACTTTCGCCTTTAGATGAATAAAGAATAATTAGAAGAACTCTGGATAAAGCCAGCATCAGTGATGATAGATCTGAACTTCTCAAACCAGGTCCTAGGGGCTTGCTTCAAGCCACAAAGTGACTTCTTCAGACAATAAACATGGTGTAGGTCTATACAATATCCAGGAGAAGGCTTCATATAGACTGTCTATTTCAACTCCCCTTAGAGAAAAGCATTCTTGACATCTATCCAATGGATTGTCCACTGTTTGGCTACAGATGCATCCATCAAAAGTCGTACAGTGGTCATCTTAGCTACAAGAGCAAAAATCTCCTCATATTCTATCCCATATTCCTGTTTGTAGCCTTGTATAACCAGCCTAGCTTCATATCTGTCTAGGCTTCCATCAAATTTTAGTTTCACAAAGTAGACCCATCTACTTTCTATAAGAGATGTATCAGGTGGAGCTTTAACCAAGTCCCATGTGTCATTCTCAAGAAGGGCTCGAATCTTAGAATCCATGGCAATTTTTCCAGTGTGGTTCTGTTATAGCCTACTAGTAATATCTAGGAATGTTTGTGGTAGATAAAACAACAGAAAAACAGCTATGGTCAAGTGAAAAACCATAACGGTTAGGTGGGCGAGAAATTCTAGAAGAATGGCATAGAGTGGCAACAATAGGTTCAAGGGAAGGTCAAGTACACTTACTGAGGCAACTGGAGTGACTGTTGCTTCCTAAAGTAGATCTGAAGTTGTTGTAGGGGTGACAAAGGAATGTCTGAGGTACCTGTAGAATCAAAATTATGCAACAAGGAAATGAAAGCAGTTAGGAATTTTACGATATGTTCAAAGAAGGCACACTTTCAAGAAAAACTATATTACGAGAGATTCTAGTACGACGAACCAAAGGATCATAGAAAATGAACCCTTTATGTTCAAAAGTGTACCCCATAAAGGCACACAAAGTTGCTTGAAAAGGATCTTGAAAAGTGTACCCCACTTCATGCATTCATGAGGTGCGAGGTGGACAAAAAAAGCACAGTAAAAAACCCTAAGCATGAATAGGTCTAGGGGTTTGTGAAAGAGAGATTGAAAAGGAGAAGAGTTATTTAAAACAGATGACGGAAGACAATATATGAGATACACAGCAGTGCTGGCCGCCTCCACCCAAAACCAAGAGGGTACATGGGAATCCTATAGAAGTATTCTGACTATACTCAACATATGCCCATTCTTCATTTTCTGCTACCTCATTTTGTTGTGGGGTGCTTGGACAAGACTTTTGGGGTTGAATTCCATGTTGTTTTAAATAATTTTAGAAATTCACATCAATATACTCTTCCCCTAAATCCGATCGTATCACATTTCTTTACATATTCAAGCATCAAATTGGGTAGTAACATAGGTGTGAAAGTGTTTAAATACTATGTACACTTCAGATTTCTTTCGAAGAAAATGAACCCAAGTGAAACGGGTGCAATTGTCAATAAAGGTCACAAAGTACTTATATCCTACCCGTTAGACAACTGGAGATGACCAGACATCACTATATATTAAATAAAAAGGAACTGTTACATGCTTAGAGTGAGAAGTAAAAGGTAAAATATGACTCTTACATAAACCATAAGTGATGCAATCTTTATTCACATTCTTAAAGGAAACAGTAGAAACAAGTAAACTACCAGAAGAAAATAACTAATCAAGTTTCTTAGGGAATGGATGGCCCAGGTGTTTATGCCACAAGTGCCAATCATTATTACAGTTAATAGATTCAAAACTAGAAGTAGTAGAAATCAAACACGAAGTTGAAGCATGTGCAGTCTTATTCTTCTCAAATTTCAAAGCAAATAGTCTTCCTAGTCTACGCCCCTTCCCCTTCACCTCCCTAATTTGCTGGTCTTATTATCAAACAACCATCAGAAGTGAATGAGACATTGTTACCTTCCTCTACAAGTTGGCCAATAGAAATTAAATTGGTGGTAAGCTTAGGTATAAATAAAGTTTTAGATAAATGAAATAGAGATGACCTAGAAGTAGATAAATACAATTCATCACACCCAAGTATATCTAATTTCTCACCATTAATAGTAACAATGTATTTATTGGGAAGATGTGAAGGGATGAGAGATCTTGCGAAATAGAATGGGCGAATTTCAAAAAAATTTCTCTCCATCCTACTGGGAATCGTATTCCCTATTTTTAGAAAAATCATATTTTTCAAGGATCAATCTTGAACCAAGAACCGAACTAGATCTGAACAAAAGCAGTAGGAGAGGGATATACCTGATACGGAGAAATAATATCTCCCAATGGAGGTGTTCACGCCCAAGGAATGATCCAAAGACTGCTCCCACTGAAGATGGCGCAGTGCAGGATGGAGCAGAATCAAAAATGTCCTTCAAAAGAACCTGATCCTTCGCAAGAATTAGTTGGGCGGCACGTGAGCACAGTTTCCAATCAATCCTTTCACAAAGAACCGATATCAAGATCCAATATTGATCGCTCCTACTGAGAACATGAGATCGAACTAGGAGATATGGCTACGGCAGGAAAGAGGCGGCAAAAAAGAATTTTCGTAGAGGTGTTGAATTCTTTCTTTTGTGATTTCAGCTCTGAAGAGAATGTGAATTTGAGTATCTCTAAAGGCTGCCACCCCTTCCTCCTTTTATAACCTTAAAGGGATCAGCTCCTAATCCTATTAGGAGTTGCTGATCCAAATCATATTTGGATCAGAATTCCCTTTAAGTGATAAGGGTGAACCCTTATCTTATCTGTAGATTAGATCAGCCATCTCCTAATCTTATTAGGAGGTTTCCATATCTGAATCATATTCAGATCTAGGCTCTCTGAGTGGATAGGGTTAGGACCCAATCCTATCTATTAATCTAATCTCAGAATTCGCCCCTTGTTTGACTGATCAAATCAGCCCAGTTCGAAATGGGCTTTAAACCCAATAAAGGTATGTGCTCGCTTAGCCTTCCAAACTACTGCCCAGTTGGGCTTCCTTGTATGGTGTGGGACCCAAACATTGATCTACACATCAGTCACATGGGTTCAGCCCAGCCTTTGTTACAAGGCCTGGCCGAATACACTGTTATGGACAGTGCACCCCCTAAAACCCATCATATGGGCTCTATGGGCCCAACACTTACCCTAAGTGGTCCCTAGGCCAAGCCACCTTGTAACACCCACGGACTGTGGGCAGATGCAAGATTAGCCCATCAGGTATTACCCTCAATGGCCTTACACTTAACCTCTCAGCCCATAATGATCAAACACTGTCCGACAAGAGAGGACCTCTCCCTCGGCTGCAAGGAACAATGCTGCACTCTCTACTCACGATCCCGGGAATTAAAACATTTTGCAAACGTTTAGAAACCATAATATATATATATATATATATATATATGTATATCAGTATATAAATATATTTTGCAAAACAAAATTTCAACGATTGAAATCGGTTGCCGACAGTCTTGGTTTCCATCAGAGAGAGTGCATCCCCGATCATTACATTTGTCCGACAAAGGGGCTGATCCTGTCACTATGATCACCCACTCAGATGAATTCTTGGACTGTCCCAACATACCCAGGTTTTGACCCCCGCTAAGGATCTCACTGATTGGCATATCAAAGACGGCCCAATCCGACAACTAGTGCAGTATCATAATCGAGTCTAGTGGTCAGGTGTAACTTTCCAGTTTTGCCCATCAATCTCCAAGGTCCAGGGCAATACTGGAAATCTGGTCCGATTCAAAGATTCTATTAATCCTACACTGCATGTGCCTTGGGTCTCATTCAGGCGGCTGAGACAGGCCACCCCAACATTTGACAATACACCAATGTCAGCCTTGGCAGGATAGATCTCCCCAGACTTACCTAACGGCTGTGAACATTCTAAACTAACACGAGTCTCATAAGTGTCCAGTTTAACGATATTACACAGAAACACACCACAGAAACATGAATCAAATATGTACTTTATTCATTTACAATAAATTCATATTGTACATCATTCTGATTGGAGCTAAGGGCATACAACTGTCTAACAAGATGGGGTTTAGGACACTGACCAAGTGTGGCCCCTCTCATATGGTTAGAGGCTCCTAAGTCAATATACCAGAGATGATTCAATAAGGGACAATAGGTCAGTGACTTGCCTGATAGACCAATAGCATAGAAGGCTGAAGAGATGACCGAGGACGAGCTATCGGATCCGTTCTTTAGACATGCCACCTGAAGTGTCATTTTGGCCAGCCACAGAATTGCATTTGATCCATCTACAACAGTTTAATAAGCCTTGTAGCTTCCTTTCTTCTAATTTGATCAACTGCCTTTCTGAGGCTGAGTAGGGCTTTCAGTAATAATATGGCTGAACTACTTATAGTAAGTGCATGTATTCTTTTTCTTGTAGTAGGAGACAACATACCCAAACTCCTTATACTCATAGCATTGTACTTTAGAGAAGTCCTTCCCCTTCGGTTTTGTTTCCAGGAAGATAATATCAATGTTTAACTCTTTTCTTCCATCTAGAGTAGTCTGTGTGGCAAATCTGGTTTCAGCCCTCTGAATTTTTCCAAGAATAGTATCTAGGTCAGGAAGCATTCCTCGGCTTAGGATATTAGATCTAACAACTTCGAACTTAGGCATGAGATGCATTAGGAAGTGCGTAATCTTCCTTCTATCAAAATGTTCCTTCATATACTTCACACAACATTTTGATGCATCCTTTCCCAAGTATACAAGCTCATACTCTGCCCAAAGGTTAATACACCTAGCATAATACTCCTAGACCTTCCTTTCTCCTTAATCATATGAGAAGATGTCAACCTCTATCTAGTACTATCTCGAGGTGTTTGATTGCTGATATACTTAACTTGAGATACTCATACATCTCATAGGCAGTCATGTATCCTCTCATAGGAATTGCAATATCAATTTCAACCGATCCTAGGATCCATGATGCGATTTTCACATTATCAATTCTCCACTGATTAAGACCCTTAATGTCTAAATCATCAGGTTTAACTATAGATCCATCCAGATATACCCAGAGACCTTTTGCCTCCACATGAAATTGAAAATTAAAAATCCAAAGTGCATAGTTTATACTATTAAACTTAATAGGGAGAACTTACATCCTTTTTGATGCCATTGAATCACAAGAGCAAGAAAACCACAAAGAGTAGGGTTCAAAACAGATGAAAGAAAGAGGACCTTTCAGCTAATGTCTAGAAAAGGAAACTGTAAGGGTCTACTGAACTCAAAAGTGGCTCAAAACCCTTCTAAATCAAATCCAATTCGAACCAAACCAACTAGACTCAATAGATCTGCTTTTGTTGACACTAGATCTAAAGTTTCAGCCTGATCCGATGCCTCTAGAGGGAGATCCAACAAAAAAGAAAAATCCGATAGCACAACAGTCCAAGAAAAGTGTTTGTAGAGTTATGATCAAATGCAACCTCATATAAAGGATTTAAGAGCACTCGAGAACCTCCCAAATATTGTTAGGGAGTACTCTAGATAGTAGAGAAGAAAGGGGTTATGAAGAGGTTATATGCAGATCAAATCATGACCTGCTCTAATATCATGTCAGAGTTAGATCGAGAACTCAGAGAGAGAGAGAGAAGAAAACACAGCAGATTGGCGGGTGTGATACAATGTGTTAGTTGACACCCTAAAGGATATATTTATACTAAAAAGATAAAAGGATTAATCTACCCTTAGTGTACAAAAGAAAGAGTGTACAAAGAGATGTTATTCAAACCAATAAAATTAGCAAAATATTTTAGATTAAAGCAAAAGAAAGCAAGGAAGAAGAAGACAGCAAGAAGAAGAAGGAAGATTGGAGAAGAAAGGAAAAAGAAAGGAGGAGTTATATAATCTCCTCTTTCTCCCACTAATCTTTTAATAAACTTGCTTAAGTTACATAATTTACAAGGTTGCCCTTAAGTAGGCATCCACATTAGTACTATACTTAAAAAACATAAACAAGACATAAAGGCCCATAAAGAAAAGGCCCAATAAGAAAACATAACAAGAAAGAACTAATAAGAAAGACACAAATGGGCTAGGGCCCATTCGGCCCAGTCTCTCTACACTCCCCCTCAAGCTGAGCATAGATACCCATCATGCCCAACTTGCTTATATAATGAACCAACTTTCCTTTAGGAACACCTTTTGTCAAAACATCAGTCAACTGTTCTTCAAAAGCAACAAATGGTAGACAGACTTCTCCTGAGGCAACTCTCTCTCTTATAAAATGCTTGTCAAATTCAATGTGCTTAGTTCTGTCATGTTGAACAAAATTTATGTGCAATGTTGATAGCAGCCCGGTTGTCACAATATAGCATCATTGGCTTCTCACAGTCTATACCCAATTCATCTAAAAGTGATATCGACAACAAAAGCTCAAAAACTCCATGTGCTATTACCCTGTACTCCACTTCAACTAAGGATCTTGCCACTACAAACTGCTTCTTACTCCTCCATGATACAATGTT
Source organism: Nelumbo lutea (assembly GCF_056320005.1). NCBI lineage: Eukaryota > Viridiplantae > Streptophyta > Magnoliopsida > Proteales > Nelumbonaceae > Nelumbo > Nelumbo lutea. The sequence continues at coordinate 99,785,592 of NC_142686.1, forward strand.
CCTTGCTACCATAGAACAATAACCTGAAGTAGACCTCCTATCATCAATACATCCAACCCAATCAGTATCAGTGTATTCTTTCATCTTCCTATGTCCATGCTTAGCAAACAAGATACCTTTCCCTAGAGTCCCTTTTAGATAGCACAAAACTCTCTCAGCAGCTGCTAAATGTGTATCTCTGGGAGAATGCATAAATTGGCTGATTACACTAACTACATAAGAAATATCTGGCTGAGTCATGTAAAGGTATAATAACTTTCCGACTAGTCTCTAGAACACTCTCTTATCAGGCAATAGTTCACTTTTAGTAGCTGACAACTTATGATTTAGGTCAATAGCAGTAGAAGCAAGTTGAGCCCCCAGTTTGCTAGTCTCTACAAGGAGATCAAGAACATACTTCCATTCTTAAGAAATATCTGAGTTCTCCAAGTCTTTAATTTCATACTCAGTGTTAAAAAAACTTTTGAGATGAACTTCCTGAGTATCATTACTAGTAACCACAATATCATTACATAGACAATCAAAAGGGTCACTAAGGAATATTTCCTCTTAACAAACAAAGTATGATCTGGTTGAGTCTGTGTGTACCCAAAAGCAACAAGAGTAGCCCAAAATCTATCAAATTAGGCTCTAGGATATTGCTTGAGGCCATAAAGAGACTTTTTCAATTTACAGACCTTTCTTTGCATCTCTTTTTCATACACCCTTGGAGGTAAAGACATATAAACCTCTTCATGTAAGTCCCCATTCAAAAAAGCATTCTTTACATCAAACTGATGAAGAGGCCAATCGAAAGCAATAACTAAAGATAGAAAAACTCGAACTGAAATCTTGGCTATTGGGGCAAAAGTTTCCAAGTAGTCAATACCATACATCTGAGTATATCCTTTAGCAACCAAATGGGTCTTATATCTCTCAACAGTACCATCAGAATGATACTTAATAGTGAACACCCACTTACAACCAACCAGTTCCTTTCCTTTAGGCAAATCCACAATTTCCCATGTATTGTTCTTATGCAAAGCATCTAGTTCAGTCATCATAGCATCCCTCCATTCTGGTTTGGACAAGGCATCTGGGACAGATTTGGGAGTCACATGTATAGAAACAAAGGCAATGAAGGAATAGTGGGAAGGGGAAAGAAGGTTGTAGGACAGGTGTTTGGAAATGCAATGAGTTGTATATTTTCATTTGCCTTTGCAAAGGGCAATAGGGAGATCAAGGTCAGGGAAGGTATCCAAAGTGGTAGAAGAGGGCTGACATGTTACCTCAGTAGTGATGGGAATTGGAAGATTCAATGGGAATTAGAAGAGGAACAAGTGGTGATAATGTAAACAACTCCTCTGAATGCTCCCCTTCAAGAAAAGTACCAAAGAAAGGACCAGACTCTGCAAATATGATATCTCGAGAAACAAAGCAACTGCCACAAATCGGATCAAAACAACAGTACCCCTTCTATGTGGAGGCATATTCCAAAAAGACACACTTGTGTACTTTAGGCTCACACTTATGTCTTTGATGACTATAACATGAACATAGCAAGTGCACCCAAACACCTTGAGAAGAAGAGAGAAAAAATCCTTATTTAGGAAAAGCAAGCTAAAGGAAATTTTAAACCCTAGAACCTAAGAAGACATTTGGTTTATCAAGTATAAAGTTGTAAGGACAACATCACCCTAAAACTTAATAGGAACATGGGAAGCAAAAAGGAGGCTCCTCGCAACCTCAACCACATGTTTGTTCTTCTTTCCGCCACTCCATTTTGTTGAGGAGTGTAGGAATAGGAACTGTGATTAATAACTCTAAAGGTATTAAAGTAGGAGGAAAGACTCTTCTCAAAATATTCCTTTGCATTATCAGATCAGAATATTTTGACATGAGTGTTAAACTGTGTAAGTATAAGTTCATGAAATTTTTGTACAATATTTGGTACTTCATCCTGGGATTTTATGAGGTAAATCCAAGTTAACGAGAGAAATCATCAATGAAAATAATGAAATATTTTTAACCTCCCATAACAGGTAAATGATATGGTCCCCACACATCAGAGTGCACAATATGGAAAGGAGAAACAGATCTTTTATTACTCACTGAAAAAAGATTGTCTATAATGTTTTACAAGTTCACATGACTCACAATGAAGATTCATTAGGAATATTCCCTTAAAAATTTCTGGAAACAAATCTCTCAAAGTTGAAAAAGACAAATGACCAAATCTGAAATAACATCCAGCAAGTATATCCCATTTGCCTCATGGCCACTCCCAATCGTTCTTTGAGATTGCAAATCCTGAAAAATCACAATAAGTAGGAAAAGAAAGTTATTCTACAGTTCATTGATTTTGTTAAACTACTAACAGATAAAAGGTTAGAGTTAAGTTTTGAAACATAAAGGATAGAAGATAATACAAGTGAGTCAGAGGCTTTAATATTCCCCTTGCCAGAAATGGGAGCAAAAGACCCATCGGCAAGAGAAATCTTCTCTCTACCCAAGAGTTGGTATGAACAAAAAATGTTGGGTATGCTAGTCATATGGTCTGATGCACCAGAATCTATGATCCAAGGAATTCTATGATTACCTGAGGCTGTAACATGATTTGTAGAAGCATGAATACCTGAATGGGAAAAAGCAGATGTAGAGGGAGTGCTTGATGAGAAAGATGCAACAATAGACTCCAAGTGGTTTATGAACTTCCCATATCTCTCAAATTATGCCTTCATTGTTGCTAGTTGTTCCACAGTAGATTTTTCTTCACATTTAGATAATGTAGCAACATTTGCATTCTTGGGCTTTCCAGACTGACCACCCTTCTTAAAGTTGTTGTTTCGAAACCTCTCAGAAAGAAGATCTGGATGAAGCTTCCAACAAGAATCCGTAGTATGTTTCAACTTCTTGCAGTATTCACATATCACCTCCTTTTTTTTTTATTTAGCCCCTTTGGTTTTATTCCAGCATGTGAAAAATGTTCTGGAGGAGGTGGGGTCTATAGTTGTACCTATTGCTTATTCTCTTCAGTGCTCACCATAGAGTATGCCTGAGCAAGTGACACTTCATCCTTGGCTAGGATATTCTACCTTGTAATATCAAATTCAGGATTGAGTCCTATAAGGAACTCAAACACCATGTTTCTTTCCACAATCTTTTAATAAACTTGCTTAAGTTACATAATTTACAAAATTTCTCTTAAGTAGGTGTCCACATCAGCACTATACTTAGAAAACATAAACAAGAGCGAAAGGCCCATAAAAAAGGCCCAATAAGAAAACATAACAAAAAAGAACTAATAAGAAAGACATAAATGAGCTAGGGCCCATTCAGCCCAGTCTCTCTACACAAAGGATAGTTATACAACAAATAAAAGTAAAAGTACAAAAATAGCCCTATGGCTAGATCTTCTCACAGTCTCTATAGTTTCACAACTAACATGTATAGATTTCTTGGCATTATGGGAAGAAATTGTCATTGATTTGTTGTGCTAATACTCCCTCTCTCTCTCTCTCTCTAAGTCTCTCCTACAACCAGCCACAGACCTTACCAGCTGAGCTAGTTGTACAATTGTACTACTATACTTACAACAAGGAATATCATGCAATAGATTATATTTTATTTATTTATTATTGGTTGGACATACATAAGTATAGTGTCACGCACACTTCGATGGATAAAAGTTTGACAAGACAGATAAATTTAATTTCTGTTATTATGGAATTTGCAGGCTTATGCTTTACAAGAGCGGGGGAATCTCCTACACCTTGTTGACCCTATCCTTGAGTCAAACTATTCCAAAGAAGAGGCAATGAAAATGCTGAATTTGGCTCTCTTATGCACAAATCCATCTCCTTCTCTCAGGCCACTCATGTCTACTGTGGTGAGCATGCTCGAGGGCAAGATTTCAATCCAAGAGTCACTACACAAGCAAGGCTCAGTGAAGGAGGATTTGAAATTTAAAGCCTTGGAGCTGGTCTCCCATGACAATTACAGCCAAAGCCAATCAAATGTCTCCAGCACATCTCAAGGAAGTTGGATACAAAACAGCACGTCGGTGGAAGGATCGTGGGTTGATTCCTCTGTGTCTTTTGAGAACAAAGAAGAAAGTAGAGTTTTTTCTGCTGGAAGCAGGCTTCTGGCTTAGCTAATTGGTATCAGTCTTTACTATATGCAGATACTTGCCTTGGCCTCACGTCCAAAGGGGTCATCCCAAAACTTTTAGTTCACTTAATCTCTCTCTCGTGCAAAACTTCTGGCTTAGCTAATTGGTATTAATCTCTCTCTCGTGCAAATGCACGGGTCACTCAATTAGAATAAAATAAGAGCAGATGGCAAAGTGACAATTTCAAAATTACCATCTTAAATAACTAACTTGAGATTTCATATCTACGGTTCACTTTTCTTTTTCCATCACAATTATCACTGGAAAGAAGATTGTCATTACCATTTAACACTGAAAAGTTCACTGATAATAACATAATCTTTATTACAACTCCAAATCTCCATTTGACTAAAACCCGTATGTGATCAGTACAAATACAAAATATCATCGGTGCAAAACCTTGTATAAGGTATTTTTAGACATTGTATTTGCACTCTTCCCAAACTGAGCATAACCTTGTATAAGCTCAGTTTAGGAAGAGTGCAAATACAAATATGTGAGTGCAAAACCTTGCATTTTTGTATGTACTTGCACTGTACATATTTGTGTATATACTCTTTCTAAACTGAGCCCAAGGCTCTGGAAAGAGTGCAAATGCCGGTTCAGTGTAAATATGCACTCTGGTTCAGTTTTGCTAGTGTTTGGCAATAATGCATTTATTCATTGACAATAACAGAAAACACCTTCCAAAGCATGTTTACATAAAAAATGAGATGCAACAATAAAAAAGAAGTAAATTTGTATTCAAAGTGAATTTTTGCTAAAAAGGACATCTTATTTTATTGGGATTTGGGTTTATATCCATTACAGCAAAAAGTCATTTGATAAGAAGGTAAATTTCTCAATGCAAAACTAACCCAATTTTACATTTGTATAGATCAAAATACACTCTAGAGATTATAATGTGTTCATGGATACTGGATCTAATTTACTGGTTTTGAAAATTAACTTTCATAGAATGTTAATTATTGTTTATGTAATTCAGGTAGTTCATGGTTTGGTATGTGAATGCGCATTCACAGAGATGAATCATGAGGTTAAAAGGTAAAATTTGATTTTCAGATGTTGGAACATTGATCCAATGAGGATATAAAAAGTAGAAAATCATTTTGCTACTTTGCAGACTTCAAACCTTAATTAGTTTTTTGTTTCTTGACTTTTCAGACATCAAACTTCAGAATTATCAAATGCCACCTTAGTAGGAAATCTGAATTGGTGCATAGGTGTGGAAGAAAATCAAGAAAGGAAGAGCAAGATTCTGGAAATGGAAAAGAAGCGGGTCAAATTCCTATCTACGTTAGTATATGGGCCGCACGAAGAAAATCAAGAGGCCCAATCTAAATCCTTTGCCCAAGTATAAGGCTTCCAACAAAGAGGTCAAAAAGGAGGGTTTCAAAGAAAGAGGGGTAGGTGGTGGTCAGATAAAAATGGTTCACAATGAGATGTTAAGTGAACCAGCCCAAGAGAAGACCTATGAGGTCCACCCAGCAAAAGAACGAACCAGTGTTGTTCATAAAAGAGGAGGGTCAAACTCATGTGGCTATTTTAGTAATCATGTGAAGTTGAATATGGGGGTTGGGATTATAGATACTTCCTTGGGTCTATCTTCTTCTTCAAAAGTTCAAGCAAGACTTAGTGTAGTGAGTTTGGAAGAAAGCTTCAAAGAATGACTAGAGATGGCAATTTTTCCCATTCCCGTTGGGTATTCGACTTGGGGATTGCTTTGGCGGGGTGGGCACAGGAATGGGATTAATAGGGATCCCTATTCAGCGTCGGGGTTGAGGATGGGAATTAATAGGGATCCCTAACCGGGGTTAGGGTTGGGGATGGGGAATGAAGTCCCCACCCTGCCCCAACCTCTATTATATTGTTTTATATATGTGATATTATTCATTTTAAATATATATTATAGTATATTATATCAAAATATATTTAAAATATTATTTATATTTATATTTTTTCTTTATTTTAAATAACTTTATTTATTTTTAAATACTATTAATTAAAAAAATTCTAGGGATTTGGGTCCCCGTAGGAAAACCATCCCTGTCAGGGATTGAGGATGGAGAACAACTTTTATCCTCGGAGGGGATTGAGGTAGGAGACAGTGAATATGATCCCCACTCTGAACCCGCCCCATTGCCGTTCTTAAGAATGACCCTTTGATAGCAGTTGCAACAATGCCCTAGTGGCTAGTGCCCAACCGATTGATCGGCCTAACCCTTGGTACTCAAGGGATAAAATAAAGGAATTTAAAGAGGTGGATGTTGGTTTAGTAAATTGTGACAACTCAAATGACGAGGAATCAAAGTCAGATGAAGACTCTAACAATGGCAATATCAATGGTAACCAAAGATTGGGTGGGGGTTCAAGTGAAGTGCTTAGTACGAAGATTTTCTTTATAGAGGAAAGCAAAGATAGCTCAATACATCCCCAAATGCAAACCTCATCCAAAGGAAGTTCTAACCTAATTATACAAAGGAAAGAAGTTAGGAAGGAAGACAATAATGAAAGAAGGGAATACATGAGGAGATAGCTAACGATACACCAAGATTTCGTAGGACAATGCCAAGCATGTTTTAAGACTTAGACCTGATTGGATGGTCGAACCGTTCAACCTAGGAATTAGAAGGAATTCTAATTTTTTTAAACCCTAGTTCCATATTTTTGAAAAATAGGAAGAACCAATCAAAACTTGATGGAACCATTGAAAACCAATCAGGTTTCAACGATCCAACTAGTTTCCATGACCCGCTCAGGTCACTAAATCTGATATAGGCACTTATAGCCCAGGCCAATGGAGTGGACATGCGTGGCGAGAGGTGGCATGCAAAGCAGACCCAATGAGAGCGCGCGTAGAGCAGAGGCTGACGCGTGACATAGGGCCAATAGCGTGGCCGCATGCGGCGGCCTGATGGCCGCGCGCTCAAGGCCAGACCACATCCTGGCCGTCCGCATTCACCTACCTCCAGGCAAACTCCAGTATAAATAGGGAGTGACCCCCCAATGTAAACATCTAGACTCTCTACAACTAAGAACTTTCTTACCTCCCTTGTGGCCTTGTCTGAGCATCCCAACCTCACCCTTGCCCACCTCCTGTCACTCCCGTGCTAACTTAACCATCGGAGTCCTCACCTTGAGTCAGGACCTGAGGCCTCTGACATTCTCTCTCTCTACAAGTCTGACCCACCGGCCCTCGGCCACAACAGATCGCGGACACATCAGTCAACCCTCGGCTCGGAAGCAGAATTACCTTGTTGCCTTCAGCCCATCCAAGGTAGCAACAATTGGCACCGTAGTCAACTGAACTTTCACTCTAAAAAACTAACTCCTAAGCTTCAGCTAAGATGGCAAGGAACACCAGGAATGCTCAGAACTTGGTCATGATGGACCAATTCCAAGCGGTCCTCGACAACCTCGCATAGAGGTTGGATGAGGTGGGGCTCCCGGTAGGAGGCTACCCTCAAGGTGGCCGCCGAGCTGGAAGCCTAGGGCATCATGGCAGACAAGTGTCTATAGACCCGCTGGCCATCGGCCCAGTCGGATCCAATAGGGCCGACCCCTCAGAGTCCAACGGTATCCGACGTGCCAGTCAGCTGCCGAGGACCTCCTGGCCCCTAGCCAACAAGGGGTTGAATCAGTGCAGTCTCACGATCACCACCGAGACCAAGGACACCGCAGCCGACGAGAAAGCCTACAAGGATGAAGGCGGGCGATCGGGCCACCATAGCCCTCCTTCAAGGGCCAAGGGCCGACACTGCGCCTCTACCTCTCATGTCTTAGACCTCTACGATCTCTTGAACGATAGGCAGACCAAAAGGAATGGAAAGGTACTCACATCAAAGTACTCGGGGAATCGGGCAGACCCATTCCACGACCAGGAAAACCAGGACAAGGCCCAAGCTCCCATCGACCAGAAGATCGTTGACCTGTAGGTGCAGTTCGGAACCGTCAAAGACAAACACTGCCAGGTTAAAGAGAGTCGAGTTGATGCCTCAGGAAGCCAAAACCCATCGTCCGAGAAAATGGACTTCTTCACCACCGACATCACCTCGGAACCCCTCCCACCGCACTTCAAAACTCCAACGCTCGAGATGTGCAGTGGAACCTCCGATCCGGATGACCACTTGGAAAGTTTCAAGGCACTCATGCTCCTCTATGGGTATTCCCTTAACGTGCCAGACCTTTCAGGCGACCTTCAAAGGGGCGGCTCACCGATGGTTCTCTGGACTCCCCCCTCGATCCATCAGCTTGTGGGAGTAGTTCACCAGCCTCTTCCTTGCTCATTTCATCAGTAGCCGACAATGCCAAAAGAGTGTCGTCTCTCTTATGACCGTGCTACAAAAGCGTGAGGAGAGGTTGCGGTCCTACATCAACCGCTTCAAGAAGGAGGAGCTCAAGGTCCAAGACCTCGACTTCATGGTCTTCATGCACGCAGCCATCAACAGCCTCCTTCTGAGCTCGGCCCTCAAGTGCTTCGTTGCTAAGACTCCACCCAAGTCCAAGGCAGAATTTTTGAAGAAAACCCAGAAGTACATTGCCGTCAAGAAGGCCTCGGTTGGGTACCATTAGGAGGAAGCAGCCAACCAGCACCGTGGAGGCCTGGAGAAGAAGAAGGAATGGAAACGGCTGCAACGGCAACAACAACAACAACAACAAAGACAACAAGAAGCCACCAGCCTCGGCCCTGGCTTATAACAAGTATATGCCACTCAACTCCACCCGAACACAAATCCTAATGCAAGTAGGGAAAGAGGAGTATGTGAAGTGGCCCGAGAAGATGAAGAGGAACCCTAAGAGGGGTAATCTGAAGAAGTACTACAAGTACCACCGCGGCACCAGCCATGACACCGAGGACTGCTATGAACTAAAGAATGAGATCGAGTCCCTTATCCGCAATAGTTACCTGAAGCAGTACACAAGCGGCAAGGCCGACGCCTCGTCCTCCCAACAATAGCAGTAGTTAGCTAGCATCATCGACATCATCATCAGGGGCATGACCTCAGGTGGCTCCTTGGCCTCAGCACAAAAGGCCTATGCCAAGTAGCTGAAAATCCAAGGGCCGGCTCCCAAGAAACTGAAGCAAAGTGAGGCCCTCACCTTTACAGACGAGGACTTGAACGGGATCTTAGTCTCCCATGACAGCGCGCTGCTGGTGTCAGTCGTCGTTGCAAATTTCATGGTGAAGAGGATATTGGTCAGCAGAGGCTCCTCAGCCAACATCCTCTTCTACGACGCCTTCGAGAAGATGAAGCTGGCACCCGAGCGCCTCCAGCCCATCGACATGCCACTCGTCAGCTTCTCCGAGAATGTTGTCAAAACGGAGGAAAGAATCACCCTACCAGTTACACTAGGAATAGAACCTCGGAAGGTGACAAGAATGAATGAGTTCCTAGTCGTGAAGATCGGCTCCCCTAACAACGCCATCATCAGGCAGCCGACTCTCCATGCACTCAAGGCAGCCATCTCCTCTTATCACCTTGCTCTCAAGTTCCCCACCAAACACAACATCAGAGTCATCCGAGGGGACCAGCAAACTGCTCACCAGTGCAATGTGGTAGCACTAAAGGGCAAGAACAAAGAATCTTTACCATGATGGCCTCGACATCAGGGAGGAGCCAGCGAGCCGAGGACCTCATCTCGGTGGCCCTAGACAAGGTCGAGCCCAAGAAAACGGTTCGCATCGGGTCCAACCTTCCTCCAAACAGCCTTTCCGAGCTAGCTGAGCATGGACCTAAGCTCTAAGCCAGTTCGGTAGAAGAAGAGGAACTTTGCCAGGGAGTGATGGAAAGCCATAGGAGAGGAAGTTGACAAGCTACTCGACGTCGGCTTCATCCGAGAGACCTTAACCGAGCCTACTCCAAAGATAGTTTTCCTTTACTGAGGATAGAGGACCTCGTCGACGCCACCGTAGGGTATGAGCTACTCAGCTTCATGGATGCCTTCTCTAGACACAATCAGATCAAGATGCACCCCGAGGATGAGGAAAAGACCTCGTTCATCACCGAGTATGGCACATATTGTTACAAGGTCATGCCCTTCGGCCTTAAGAACGTCGGGGCCACCTACCAACGCCCAGTGAACAAAGTCTTCAAGCACTAGATGGGGAGAAACGTCAAAGCCTATGTGGACGACATGGTTGTGAAGAGCCTAAAGGCCGACCAACGACTTAGCCGAGACCTTCGACACTTTGCAGAAGTACAACATGAAGCTCAACCCCAGCAAGTGTGCCTTCGGCATCACCTCGGGCAAGTTCCTGGGCTTCGTCACCATGTAGCAGGGTATAGAGGCCAACCCAGAAAAGATCCACGCTATACTTGACATGGCACCACCTTAGTCAATTAAGGAGACATAGAGGCTCACCGACCAAGTGGTTGCCCTTAGCCGCTTCATTTCAAAGTCGGTTGACCACTGCCTGCCCTTCTTTCGAGCCACCAAGAAATTAAAGGACTTTCGATGGACGAACGAGTGCCACTTTCAAGGAATTGAAGTCCTACCTCACCTCACCTCTCCTACTCACTCGGCCACTTCTAGGAGACGTATTGTACCTGTACCTCTCGGCAGACGAGGCCATCAATTTAGTTTTGATAAGAGAAGATAGAGTGCAAAGGCCTATCTAATATGTTAGCAAGGTCCTTTGTGACACCAAGACCCGATACCCCGAAGTGGAGAAATTGGCCTTTGCCTTGGTGATCTTGGCTAGAAAGCTCAGGCCGTATTTCCAAGCCCATACCATCATGGTCTTGACTGACCTACCTTGGCTGACTCCAAAAACCTTGGGATGACTGACCAAAGGGGCCATCGAACTATCTAAATTTGATCTACAATACCAATCGACGCCTACAATCAAAGCACAAGCCTTGGCTAACTTCGTAGCAGAGTGCACATTCAGCCGAGCTCAAGGCTGACCCTGAAAGAGGCAGAAAGTCCTCGGCTAGCTGAGGGATCTCGGCCTACTCGAAAGTTGTTCGTTGACGGATCCTCCAACTCCAAGGGGAGTGGGGCCAGCCTCATACTCCTCACCCTAGACAACACCAAAGTAGAGTACGCGTTGAGGTTTGACTTATTGACCTCCAACAATGAAGCCGAGTACAAAGCCCTCCTTGCGGGCCTATAACTCGCCAAGGACCGGTGCCAGATACACTCCAACATCTCCCATCGGCCAGCCACAACACTTTTAGCCCTCAACAGTCCATGGCCCTTCGCCAAGTAGGGTATGGATCTCCTTAGCCCCTTTCCTCAAGCCACCAGAAAATAGAAAGTACCTCGTCATCACCATTGATTACTTTATCAAATGTGTTGAAGTCGAGCCCTTCTCAACCATTACGGCCAAAATGATATAAAACTTCCTCTAGAAATATATTATCTATCGCTTTGGCCTCCCCCACATGTTAGTTACTGACAATGGGAAGTAGTTTGATGATGCGAGGTTCAGTGAATGATGTGCCACCCTCGGCATCAAGTAGTAGTACACCACGGTGGGCTATCTGCAAACCAATGGCCTAGCCGAGGTCACCAATAGAACAACCTTAGAAGGACCGAAAACCAGGCTTGATAGAGCCAAGGGCCTCTGGGCTGACAAACTGAACAACGTCCTATGGGCCTACTAGGCGACACCTCGGACTGTCACGACCGTCCAGAGGATCACACCCAAAGCATCCCTAAGAAAGCCAAGCCAGGCCTAAGCTAAGGCACACTCCTCGCCCTGACCCCTCAGCAACATTGAGCAGCCTCATCTTAACTTCCTTAGCAAGGATAAAAAATAGGCTGAAGGGAATCAAGCCTCGACACCTCGGTGACTAGGTTCAATCTCACCCAACCAATTTTTGATGGGGGCGGAGAACAACCCAGGAAGAGCTAAGGCATTCGCCTCCCTTTCCTCCTCCCAAAGGAAAGAAGCCCCAAACCCCTCCATGGCATAGCTCGGCCATGGCAGAACTCTTATAACTTAGCTTCCTAAGCGAACAACTAAGTAACAAGCCACTTCGGACAACTTCTTTGCTACTTGTGACCTCTTGGAAGGGGGCATCAACCCCTAAGCAAAAAAAATATGCAAGTACAAAAATAGAAAGTAAAGGCACAAGTTACGCAAAAAGTGTATTTCATTAAGTATTTCTTGTCAGCTTTACAAAAACTAGCCTCGGATGGGGGAGGCCGAGCCCCTTACAAAAAATGACTCAAACAAAAACACAAAAAGAAGATGAGGAGCAACCTACGCAGCGTCCTCGACAGGAGCAAGAACCACAACAACGTCGACAGCTAGGTCAGTAGCGGAAGGGACCTTGGTAGTAGGAGAATCCTCGACCTCTGGGACCCCCAACTTGTCCACTAGGAAGTTAGGCATTAGCTTCAACACTTGAAGCTTTTCATCTTCAAGGCCCTCCAAGTACGAGTTGACGCCTCCACAATCAAAGACTAAGTTTATCCTCGACAAGCCGAAGCCTAGGCAGAAGCCCTCATCAAAGAAGGCCCATCAGCGCCTCCCAATGAAGATAATGACTCTCTTTGATCGAAGCTGAGGTCCCCGGTTAAGACCCCTACCACGGCCTCGAGAGTGGGGGGCAAATGATGTAGGCGCTTATAGCTCGGGCCAATGGCGTGCACATGTGTGGTAAGAGGCGATGCGCAGAGCGGACCTAATGAGAGCATGCAAAGAGAAGAGGCCAACGCGTGATGCGGGGCCAATAGCATGGCCGCATATGGTGGCTTTGGATGGCCACGCACTCAAGGCCGGACCACATCCGGGTCGTCCGCATCCACCTACCTCCAAGAGGACTCAAGTATAAATAGGGAGTGACCCCCCAAGGTAAACATCTAGACTCTCTATAGTTAAGAACTTTCTTACCTCCCTTGTGGCCTCGTCTAAGCATCCCAACCTCATCCTCGCCCACCTCCTATCACTCCCGTGTTAACTTGGCCAGCAGAGTCCTCACCTCAGGTTTATGTTCAGTCCGTCTTATAACACTAATGCCAAGTAAGTTTGGGAAATACATAAATGATAGTAGTCAAAGGTCTCAAAATAAGAAGGAAACTTCTTTCAACCTAAAAGACAACCTATAGTAGTTAGGTACTATGGTTAATTTAGTTTTGGGCGCTAACTTATCCTTTGTGTCTAAAACAGGTGTTCCAAGTTCTCCACCATCCTCGATTCAAAAGTCTGGAAAGCCACTGTTTGGTGAAAATAGCGAAGTTGGGAATGTTAACCCTATGTGTTTTGTTGATAACAAACTCATTGAGAATAATAATAGTGTGTTTAAGTATGCAAATAACTTAAATAAAGCTTCTTTGAACTCAATATATTAAGCAAGTTTTCTACTAAAGAATAAGATATCGAAGCATTTCTTATTTCAGTTGCTTGAGCTTCATAATCTCTATATCAGCACCTATCTCTTCAATAAGGAGGCTCCAAGGAAAATCAAGCATATAAAGGCTACAAAAGTGTTAAAGGCTTTGGAGTTGCTCAAAGTGGACTTATGCTACAACAACTCAAGGAAAAAGACTACATCAAGCCATACTCTAAAGTGTTATATTTTTAAATTCTTAATGCAATTAGTTGTTTGGATGCACTCTTCATAATGCACAACAAGACCTAACTCGAGTTAATCAACCTTAGAGACCAATGGTTAGAATGGATTTGGATGCTAAGCTTTCCTAGACTTAAAAAGGTTTTACATACTTGAAAGTCACTATTAAAAGCCATGGAAGAATCACCAAACCTTCGGACAAATATTTTCAAGGTTTCTAAGTGTTAGGCCTACAAACGGAGTAAATTCAAATCAAATCAAGATATGTTCATATTCTATTCTGATTAAAGAACATTAAAATCTATAAAAAAAAAGAGCAAGAAAAGAAGAGAACTTATAGATCTAGTCAGTTTGAATGTTGGAAGCCAACAACCTTAGTCATGCATGAATGAGTTCGAAGATTCTTCAAATGTTGGAAGTCGAAAACCCTAGCTAGTCGTGCATGAATGAGTTTGGTGATTCTTAATCTATCAACAAGACCCTCTATCGCTATGATCTATAGTTGATGGATGTTGATATGTGACCTATTAGTAATCGCTAAGATCTTACAAAGAGATTGAGATTGGGAGAGGTGGATTTCATGATGAAAGCAGAGATGAAAAGTGAAACAAAGAACCTAAAGAAGACAATGAAACTATGAAATCATTAGAGGCTAAAGAAGAAGAAATTTAGAAATGGATAATGGTGGAGAGATGAGACTTTCCATTAAAAATATCAAAATATTAATTTTGTTCTCAAGCATCATTATGGTTTTCGTCTTTGTTCTTTTACTTAATAAAATAATATTAAAGAAAAAAATAGATTTCAAAAGTCATCACCGCATGTTCAAATTGTCATTTAATCATATAATATATTAATATATTTTTTATCTACATTCATACCAACAGGATAAATGCTAATATACATGTATATAGTCTATATATATTTATTGAATCAAATTAGGTTATGTTCAAATTGTCATTTAATCATATAATATATTAATATATTTTTTATCTACATTCATACCAACAGGATAAATGCTAATATACATGTATATAGTCTATATATATTTATTGAATCAAATTAGGTTATATCCAAATTTCCAAATTCAATTTGGTTATGTCAAATCTTGAATTTGAATTCGGATTTTCAAATACATTTTTCACCCCTACTAAGTGTTGGGCTAAGTCAACTAACCAAATTCATAGTTGACTTACCTTAATAGTAGGGATTGAAAATTGCTAACTGTGACATTGTCGGCTACAAAAGGCATAGTTGACTAGTTGTGATTGTCGAGACATGAAAATGACAGCTTGTGTTATGTAGTTAATAACACAAAAATGTATAGTTGACCATTAATAGCTAAGGCATAAAATTGCCTACTCTATGAAGAGTAGTTAACTACCCAAAATAGTATAGTTGACTAAGTTCGACAAGTCGTGTCAAAATACATCAATCGACTAATTAGTAGGATTCAGTTGAGCTGCATGAGAAGAAAAAAGATTTCTCCCTTCATTTAGTAGATGACTACTAGATTTTAGTAGTTGGCTACTTTAAAGAATTTGACCATTTGAAGGCTTAAACAACTACTACTGAGCTTGCTAAGCCCTTTATCATGTTGAAGACATCTTGAATGTCTACTAAGTATGAAAAAAAACCCTCCAATGGCTAGAAATTGGTCACTTACTTTGAAAACCTCTATAAATAGAGGTGTTTATCTTGATTCAAGATAAACAAAAAGAAAACAACCTGAGATAATAATATTGTATATAATGTATAATTGTTTTTGTGAAAACAAGTTTGCAAGAACCCTTTTATTGAAGAGATTTTTAAGCTTTGATAGTTTTAGATGTAAGAAAAGTTGGGAAGCCTTTGATCTTATATAGTCTTATCCATCTATTGTGGATCTCTTCACTGAGCTAAGCATCTTGAGTACATACTCTTGCAACTAAATAGGTTTGAACTTGTACTGTTTTATTTGCTTATTCTAAAGGCTTTTGTATCTTGTCATTGTATTTCATTGATAACATCTTTGAGTGCACGAAAGCGTTCTAGTTTGAACACCATTAATTATTAGGCACCCATAAGCTCTACCAACTTAGGTTAGGTAGACACCCATAAGTTTTACCAATTTAGGTTAGACAAGCACTTGTAGGTTATGCCAAGGTATTGTAGGCACCCAGAAGTCCTATTGGTTGTAAGGCTTTATTGGTATTCAAAATGTCCAATTGGTTTATTAGTAGAAATCCTTAGAAGGTGTCTAAGTTAGAAGACATAGGTACGGACTAATTTCTATGGAACTTCTAAAAAAATCATGTAGGCCTCTTTTCTTTGTGCCTTCTTGCTTTATCTTTCTTTACTTTTTAGGTTTCTATAGTTATTGTGCTATTAACATTTACTAACTTTTCAACTAACTATTAAACTTAAATATCTACTTATCTTGTAGTCATTATACTTTACTTTGTTTATTTTCTCTTAATCTGTGAGATATTGATTTCTTGACGTAGTTACTGAGCTATTAACTCAGCTAACCCTACTAATCGTACTAACATTTACTTTAATTCTTTTACATTTACATTTATTGAGGATAACCCTACTACCACGTCATTAGGAGCTGCTATGTTATTAGATAGATCTCCTTCTATAGGTGTAATTTTATCCAGATTGAGATAGAACTCAACTAACTAGATAGACCCTATCATATAGAGTTTAAATCTATGATAAACTCTATATGATGGAGTTCAATGTTATCTGACTCTCGCCAACTATTGTTGTACCCAAACTGTACTTCTTCATCTATAAATACACAAGGGTTCGAATGGTTCATCAATTCCATTAAACCATTCTCCATTTATTTCATTTTTCTATTTCCTGTTTTATTTCTTTAACTTCGTATCAAACCTAGTTCTCATGGCTTCTTTCAATAGCTCGGTAGGAGGAGAGATCAACAACCTAGGGTCATTGACACCACCATCTGCAACAGGCAATTCAATTCCAAATGTCTCTCACTATCTCCCTATCAAGCTGAATAGCGACAACTACCTGCTATGGCAAGCATAGCTTCTTCCCATTCTTCGTACTCACAAACTCATGGGTATCATAGAAGGGAAGACCCCTGCTCCTAAAGAAATTGATGATCCTAAAGATCCATCAAGGAATATTATCAACCCAGCATTCGATCATTGGTATCAACTAGATCAACTAGTACTCAGTTGGATCGTTTTTTCACTTACTGAGGGTATCCTAGCTCTGGTCATAGGTATGTCCTCATCCTCTGAAGTTTGGAGTGCGTTGGAAGAGTCCTTTGCTTCCCACTCACGTTCTAGAGTCTTGCAATTAAAGAGACAACTCCAGAGCATCAAGAAAGGTACTCTTTCTATTTCTAAATACATACAGAAGGCCAAAGGTATTGTTGACAACCTTTTTTCTGTTTTTGAACCTGTCTCTCGACAAGATCTTGTTATGTGTATTTTGAGTGGACTTGGATCTGAATATGAGTCCATTATTACTGATATTGCTAACAAACCTGATTTTGATAGACTGAGAATTACTGATGTTGTTGGCCAATTACTCAATCATGAGCCTTGGTTCAAAGAAAATCATTTTACTAAGTCTGATGATGGATCTTTTGCCAATTTTGCTTCAAACAATAAAAGTAACTCACAACACTCCCAACAGTCACACAATAGTTCACAGTGTGGTAGAGGCAGAGGCAGGCGTGGGAACCAGAATGATGGTTCTAGAAGAGGTCGTGGATGTAGCAATATTACCTGTAAGTTGTGCAACATCCCTGGCCATGGTGTTTGAAAGTGTACACACAGGTTTGATATCTTCTATCTTGGTCCAGATCGACAACTTGCTCAGAATCCCACACCAAATCCAGTTGCTGCTTTTCACACTGGTTCTTCATCACAGTTTGATCCGGCCTAGTATCCAGACTCTGGAGCCACACACCACATCATGACCGATCTGGACAATCTACAATGCCCTAGTGTGAAACCGATTGTTCGGCCTAACCCTAGGTACTCAAGAGATAAAATGAAGGAATTTAAAGAGGTGGATGTTGGTTCGGTAAATTGTGACAACTCAAATGATGAGGAATCAAAGTCAGATGAAGACTCTAACATTGGCAATATCAATGGTGACCAAAGATTGGGTGGGGGTTCAAGTGAAGTGCTTATTACGAAGATTTTCTTTATAGAGGAAAGCAAAGATAGTTCAATACATCCCCAAATACAAACCTCATCAGAATGAAGTCGTAACCTAATTATACAAAGGAAAGAGGTTGGGAAGGAAGACAATAATGAAAGAAGGGAATACATGAGGAGATAGCTAAGGATACACCAAGGTTTCGTAGGACAATGCCAAGCATGTTTTAAGACTCATACCTAACAGGATGATGGTTGAACCGTTCAACCTAGGAATTAGAAGGTATTCAAAGTTTTTTTAAAGCTCGGTTCCATATTTCTGAAAAACAAGAAGAACCAATCAAAACTCTATGGAACCGTTGATAACCAATCGGGATTCAACGATCCAACTAGTTTCCATGACCCACTCAGGTCACTAAATTAATCCATATAAACCTTAAAATGAAAATGGAAAGACTTGAACCTAAGATATAAAGATGAGGGTTAGATTTTTGAATTTGTGGGAAAATTGAAGTGTAAAGTAAAAAACCCAAATGACCTAAAAGTTTATATTACGAAGAGCAAAGGACAAGGAAAGAAGAGGAACGGGAAATGAGAGAAATAGAAAGATTGAGATAGGATAGGGATGGTGACAAGGACTTTAGTAGGAGAAGGGAGAGAAGAAGATGAAGTAGAAGTTCAAGTAATAAGAAGGGTAAGAAAGAAAGAAGGTTTGAAATGAGGATAATAAGTTGGAGTGTGAGAAGCAAAGTGTAAGGAAGAGATCGGTTATAATGGAGGTGCTTTATGAAAGAAAAGCAATTATGTTCTTATTTCAAGAATATAAGTTGGTAGAGTTTGATAGTGGACAAGCTAAAAGCTTATGGAGGTCGAGCGGAATAAATTGGGCAATGAATCCATCTTAGGGGTCTTCAAGTGGCATTATGACTTTGTGAAGGGATGGTTGTGTTGAAGGCATAAGAGAGTTTATTGGCATGTCCACTATTTTTAAGTTTAGATAGGTAAAGGATGGGTTTAAGTGGATGCTAATCAATGTCTATGAACCCAATGGGTATAAGAAAAGAAATGAAATGTGGGGATAATTAAACAATATCAGAGGTTTGTGGGAGAGGCCTTGGTGTATTAAATGTGATTTTAATATTATAAGATTTTTGTAAAAAATTTTTGAACTTTGGATCTTCAAAAAATAAAAATGGTCATTCAACATGTACAATAAATTTAGCTAGTTCTTGTCTCATTTTTATAAGAATATTGAAAATTACCATAAAAAGAGATATGCGTTCAATTTTTGTGTTTGATTTGAATCATTGTTTTTATTCATGTGTTGTAGTATACGTCTTTTTAAATGCCTAGTACCACCTCTGTTTTGGTAACTAAAATCACTTTTGCATTTTTTGCAAATGGATCTTAATCCCTTTTCCTCAACTTCTTATACTATAAATATAGTTCATTTGTCACTAGTTTTTCTCTTGTCACCCCTCACTACAGGAAAATGGGGCTATAGCTACGGTCAAAAAACCGTAGCTAAAACATGGGATATAATCACAAACAATTTGATGTCCGTGACAAAAAGTTAAGCTTTAGCTACGAATAATTTATCCATGGCTAAAGTTATTCTGTCCGTGGCTAAAAGATATTTATAGCCACGGTTATAATGTATCCATGGCTATAAGTTACAAAAGAAGAAGTTGAGCTTCAGCTATAGACAATTTGTCCGTGGCAAAAAGTTGAGCTTTGGCTATAGATAATTTGTCTGTGGTTAAAAGTTATCCTGTTCGTGGTTGAAAGATATTTATACCCACCGTTATAATGTATCCATAGCTATAAGTTACAAAAGCAAAAGTTGAGCTTTAGCTACGGACACCTTGTCCGTGGTCAAAAGTTATTCTGTCCTAGGCTATAAGTTACAAAAGCAGAAGTTGAGCTTTAGCTACGGACAATATATCCGTGGCTAAAGAGCTATTTATCACTATAGCCACGGATAACTACAATTCCATGGCTATAATTACAAAGTTAATCATCTTTAGCTACAATCATTTTATTCCTAGCTCATAAATAATAATCATATAATATTCTTCTAAAATATTTATTATTTATTAATTATTTTTTAAAGTAAATTAATAATTACGAATTTATTAAAGTAAATGAATATAATTAAAATTATTAGCTCATTACTATTGCATAACAATAATAATTAATGATTTCCATTTAATAATAATTAAACTAGAAAATAAATTAATAATAATTTCATAAGTATATTAATAAAAATAAAATAGTTTCTAAAATAGAAATAAATAAGTATTACTTATTATTTGATTAATTAAAACTAATCATCAGAAATTAATTTAATTATTTAAGTAAATTAATAATTAATATAAAATAATAAACTAAATATGAAAACCACTAATAGTAAATTAATTAATTACCTATGAATGAAAATAATATTGACAATTAAACTAAATTATTTAAATTCATAAATAAATTATTAATATATAAAAATAATTATTAATTATTATTTTACTAATTACTTAATAACATAATTTATTTAATAAATTATTTCAACCACTTTACCAATTTTTTGCCTGAAAGTGTAAGTTTTAACTTTTTTATTTGTGGAAGATGAAAAACTAAAATAAAATATAAATAAATCAATATATATATATATTCTACATATTTCAAAACAACATTTTTTATTCTATATATAATAAAACATATAACATAACACTAGCCAATGTTTAGAAAATTGGACGAAACCAGCTAGTCAAGTTATTGTTAAACCATGATCCAACCCTTAACCAATTCAATCATACACCTAACCCTATTTACTCCAAAAAAAAAGCCAAAACCATCCACCAAACTGGTCTAACCCAAGAACTAATGAATTGGTCTTGGGTAGCTTTTTTGCTACCTGATGGTGCGCGATCTAGATACTCCTAGCTGGAAGACGATCCGAACTCCAATTGTGCGGCGAGCTGGACCAATCTACAAAATAGTGAATCAGAGAACCCGGGGTAGCTAACTCGGCGAGGTCGCTCCGATGCTTAAGTTAGTATTATATTGTGAATGCGAGCTGAATACTTGAGTGCTTGAATACTAGTGAGTAAAATAATCATGCGTACCTTTGCCTTGAGGTTTCATGTCCTTATATAATGGAGTAGCCGTGGGCCTTACGAAAGAGCTTCGGGATCTCTGGACTGTACAGATAAGGTTTGTTCCATTTTTGAAGGAGAGCAATATGTTGATAAGGTTTATCGTTTACCTCTGATTCAGGCGGAGCTAGGACGAGTCTCATCGTGATCCCGAGAAATTTGGGGTCCGTTGGGGAGGCCTTTGGTGGCGTTTTGGCTCATTAGCTCCGAACTGGAACTTCAATTCTTTACTCCCGAACTGGAATGGGTATCGAGGTGTCTCTATGCCAAGGTGTTTTTTTTTAGGCCGAGGTGGCTAGAAACTCGACCTCTAAATGTTGCGAAATGGGTTCGTTTGGCTGAGTTGTCACCCCTCGAGCAAATCGCATCTACGTGTCCCCTTCTTACTAGGTTGTGCCAAATCACCCTTCATCAATTTCCCCCCACTCCTCGTGCCAGAGGTCCTAACCCAGTGTGGGGAGTTCATGATGAGTCCAGGTGGATTTGGCACGAAGTCTAGACAATTTGGAGGGTGAACCGTTGATCGGGCCTGTTCAACTATCTGGCACAACCATGAAATGATCCAGGTCACATCTTAGGCACGCGCGGATGTCACACTATTTATAAACTCCGCAGACGCCAAAGGGCGCGCTCAACCGAATTCATCCTTGAGTAGCGTGCAATCAGTTTCCATGGGAGCCATCGGATCGTACAGGTCTCAACCGTTGATTGCCGAATGTGGTGGACTATAAATAGAGGGCCGAAGGGCCCATTACCTTCGCCATAAATTGTGTAAATGAGCTCTCCTGAGATCGCGTCGAAGTCCTTCAGCTCGCCATTCATTCTTCCCTTTGTGTCCGAGGTCGTTATCGTATTTTTGGTGAGTTCGTCTTCTTTCACTAGTCGTTCCCTTTTCCTTTTCCTATCCAATATGTCTAGTGCTAGCATAGATAGGTTACTTAGCGATTCTATTGAGCTCGAGGGTGTAGAGGTGCGGTCCCATCTCGACTTGACGTTGGGCCATCTCGACTTGAGGAACCCGAACCTCAGGTAGAGCGACCGACCTCCGAAGAGGGGGTCCCATCTTCTTCTCGAGGTTGGGATCCAGACAACTTTGGCCCTTCCATGATGACCTTGGACAGATTGCTGTCCTTGGTAGCCCGTTACCGTCTCCCTGACACTCTTGTCTTCAGTATTCCTTTGGGTCAATACCCTTGGGTTCACGGTCATCACGAGCTTGCGGTTTTTGAGGAGGAGCTCGTAGCTGGGTTGCGCTTCCCGCTCCACCCTTTCATCATAGAAATCATTAAGTTCTTTAACATCACTATTGACCAGCTACACCCGAACTCCATCCATACCATTGTTGGCACGATCTCACTTTTCCATGAGTATAACCGACCTCTTACCCTAGACATCTTTAGCTCGATTTGCTGCATTAAGAAGAACTTTTCTTGCCTGCGCAGGGACACCCGGTAGAGCTATTATATCTTTCCTCTCCATGGGTTCAAGGTTCTATCTGGTAACCCGAACAAAGTATCAGCCTAAAAGAGGAGGTATTTATTTGTTCGGAATCCTGAAGGATGGTCATTCCCGACTCACTGGCGAGTGGCCATTAAGGAACCCGGGGTGAGGCCGGATGCTGAGACTAGGGCGGTCATCAACTCTTGGAGGGACCTTGGCCTTGAAATGAAAGATTTCCTGGCTGAGGAAAAGCTTTTACGAGCTAGGTTGAGTCCTCCTAGTAGGCCTCCACCTCAGCACACACATTAGTTCTCCTTTTTTCTTTTTGCACTTACTTCAGTTCGTGGCTAACTCTTTTTCTTCTCTCTTGCAGAAGCTATAACAAGTGTTGACACTGCTAACCTTCTGAGGAGTGTTCAGAAGGGCAATAAGAGAAAGGCCTCGAAGAGGTCTCATCAATAGGAGGTCGGTTCTTAGGTTCCTACTGATCCCGAGGTCGCAGCGCCAGAACAGACCTCTGCCAAGCTCTCGGGGGAGGAAGTTTGCCCCTAACTCACGGTTGTTGACCTGGACGAGGACCGGGATGAGGGGACCTCACCTTGCAAGCCTAAAGTTACTTCGGTGCCTGATCCTCAGCCCCCATTAGCGAAGGAGAGCATAATGACTCCTCGACTTGGGCTTCTTAAGAGCAAGGATGCCATGTTTCCTGCGGAGGTCGTGGAGTAGGCTGACATGCCAACGAGTCAGCTCGGAGGGAGAGCGGCTAGCTATTGTATGGTGGTAAGTAACCTACCCTTTCACTTACTTTCTTATTCTTCTATCAGTGATACTTATGCTTGCTTTCTATTTTCTTTTTTTTTAGGTGAGCTCCTCTATCCACTCGCTCATCTACTAGTCTGAGATCCGCCTGAAGCAAGCTCGGGAGGCCGATGAGAATGATCGAAAGCTTTACCGCAAGCTGGATTTAGCTCGGAGTGAAGTTCTTAGAGCCAAGAAGGGAGCTCAGAGCCAAGAGAAGCTGATCCTAGTGCTGACGGAGGAGAAGAAGAAGCTCAAGGGGGAGAAGGAAGCTCTACTCTAGGAGAATGAAAACCTTGAGTTGATGATCAAGGAACGTACTGAAATCTTCGACACTGCCATTCAGGAAGCGAGGATCCAATAAAGAGATCATGCCATCAAGGAGTTCAAGGAGTCCCTTGAGTTTCATGACCTCCAGGTCAAGTATGGCTCTGGCTCGTACCGATCGCGCTTCAAACTATGCAAGTGGTTGATGCAGCAGAAGTTCCCTGAGCTCGATTTCGGGTCCATCTCCATCGTTACTCCGGAAATGGCGAAGGAGGCCGACAAGGAACCTGACTCCTTCGAGGGAGAAAGCGATGACGAACTTCTCGAGGCAAGATCGTCAGGGGAGGCAGGCCGAGATGACGTGGAGGAGGACCATATGGGGACCGACCTACCTACTGGAGGGGATTCTGGCAGATTGGATGTTTAATCATGCCTCTTTTCTTGGACCCCCCATATAGTGTATCTCCCGGGCCTCCGAGCCCGGTTATAGTAATCATGTACTCAGAATTTTTATGTTAATGAAATATAATGATTCAAAAATTCTTGTGCAAAAATCCTTCTAAGTAGAAAATTTTTCTAAGTGTTGGTTGTCCCGAAGTGCCAGACTAGCAAACTAGACTTCAGATGGAATTGAACTTGTGTTGTTGTACGCCGAAGTGGATAGACACTGTAGGGTATATACCCGACCTGTCTATGCATGGGCTACTTAGAGGCGATTGGTTATCCTAAAGTGCCAGACTTGCGAGCTGGACTCCAGGTAGGAATAACCTTGTGTTTGTTGTACGCTGAAGTGGATAGACACCATAGGATATGTACCCGACCTGTCTATCCACGGGCCACTTAGAGGCGATTGGGGATCGTTGCGTCTATGCCGAAGAGGCAACTAGGACTTGTTTGCCTATGCCGAAGAGGCGACTAAGACTTGTTTGTTTATGTCGAAGAGGCGACTAGGACTTATCTACCTATGCCGAAGAGGCGACTAGGACTTATCGTAGTGCCGAGGTCTTTTGTCAGTTCGGCGCCATAGCCCTTAGACTCCTGAGAGTGACTCGCAGTCCTCTCTCCAGTTGGTCATCTTTTTTGACTAGTTCGGTATTCACATAGACTTAGAGAAATTTTGCCTTGAAGTCATAGGTTCATAAGTAATACCTTCTTGGGTTATCGATATTCCATGCTCGAGGTACCTATTTCCCTTCCAAAGTCTCGAGCTAATATGTGCCTTCCCCGAATACCCGCTTTACATGGTATGGAACTTCCCAATTTGGTCCAAGCTTACCTAAGCCTGGCTCAAGTACCATAACTTTTTGAAGAACCAGGTCGCCGACATGAAACTTTCATTTTCTGACCCGAGCATTATAGTACTAAGCTACTCTTTGTTGGTAGGCTGCGGTCCGAATGCAGGTCAGGTCTCGTACCTCCTCATCGTAAGCCTCTAATCATAATGTGGGTACCTCAATTTCCGTCGGGATCACTGCTTCTATGCCATACATGAGGTTGAAAGGGGTCTCACCCATCGCGGTCTTAATAGTAGTTCAGTAGGCCCAAAGGACATTGGGCAACTCATCCACCCACAATCCCTAAGCTCAAGCTAAGTGATCTTTCTATCTACAAAGTATCGCCCTGCTAAATACTTCTGCTTGCCCGTTTGCCTGGGGGTGTGCCACCGAGGTAAAGTTTTGTTGAATCACCATCTCGGCACACTGGTTTTAAAACTTAACATCTTCAAACTGCTTCCCATTGTCGGATATCAGCACTCGGGGTAGTCCGAAGCGGCATACTATGCTTTTCTAGAAGAAATTCTGTATGTTGCGGGCTGTGATCTTACCAAGGGTTCGGCTTCCACCCACTTCGTAAAATAATCTACTACTACAACCAAGAACCTCCTTTGCCCTGTTGCTAGCGGGAAAGGACCAAGGATGTCGATTCCCCACTGCGCAAAGGGTCACGGGCTGGTGAGGTATTTCAAATCAATAGCAGGTTGGTGGTGGATGTTGGCATGCCTCTGGCACTTGTCACACTTTTTGATGAGCTCGAGTGCATCTACCTTCATCGTGGGCCAATAATAGCCTTGTCGTAACACTTTCTATGTGAGGGCTCTACCCCCCAAGTGTCCGCACAAGCCTTCATGGGTGTCGGGAAGTACATGCTCAGCTTCTGAGGGTCGCAAGCAGCGCAAGTAAGGGAGCGTGAAGGATCTTCTGTACAGTTGTCCATCTATGAGGACGTACTTGGCTGACTGGCACTCTACCCTCCGAACTGCATTGCGTTCCGTAGGTAAGGTCCCATGTAGCAGATAACTCGCAAGTGGGTCAATCTAGCTTGGTTCCGCTTGTGACACGGGAGCGACCTCTTCTGCTCCCTCGAGAATGCTGGGCCAAGGTAAGTCCTCTATGTACATAGTTCGCATAGTGTTGCTGCTCGTGCTAGCTAGTCGTGACAAGGCATCGGTCTCAGCATTCTCAGACCTCGGAATTTGTCTGATAAAGCAGGAGATGAAGCTACGCAGGATCTCTCTGACTTTTGCCAAGTAAGCTGCCATAGTGGGGTCACGGGCTTCGTACTCACCAGTGACTTGGTTAACCACTAGTTGTGAGTCGCTGCATACGATGAGGTCCTTTGCTTTCATTTCCCTTGCTAAGGTTAGCCCGGCGACCAGCGCTTCATATTCTGCCTCGTTGTTCAATGCCTCGAATCCAAACCGGAGAGCATATTCCAGCTTCACCTTGCTTGGGCTGTACAATATCAGTCCTATACTACTTCCCTGCTAGTTGGACAAGCCATCGACGTGGAGGATCCAGGGCATGAACAGAATCTGCCTCAGGGGTTTGTTGGTGAGAACGACGATAGTATGGGCCTAGAAGTACGAGCGAAGTTTCTGGGCTGCTATGATCAGTGCGTATGCTAGTTTTTCGATCTTTGGATATTTAGTTTTTGCATCCTGCAAAATTTTGGTAACATAGTAGATGGGTCATTGGACCCGATCTACTTCTTTGATCAGTACCGAACTAACCACTTCATCACTCACAGAGAGGTATAGCTTTAACATGTCCCCTTCTTAGGGTCGAGTTAAAACTGGGGTGGTACCTAAGTATCTTTTTAGCTCGTCAAAAGCGAACTAGCACTCTTCAGTCCATTCAAAGTCCTTGCTCTTTTTTATATCTTTAAAGAAGGGTAGGCACCGGTCTGCTGATTTAGACATGAAGCGGCTCAGGGCGGCTATCTGGCCCGTCAGCCTCTGAACCTCTTTTATTTTCTGGGGTGGTCTCATATCTAAAATCATTTTTATTTTGTCCGGGTTGGCCTTGATGCCGCGTCAGTTGACTATATAGCCTAGAAATTTACCCGAAGTGACTCTGAAGACGCATTTATTCATATTCAACTTCATGTTATATCTTCGTAAAATTTGAAAAACATCTTTTAAATCATTCAATAAAGAATTTGAAAACTGGGTCTTCACGACCATGTCATCAACATAACATTCTACTTTATTGCTGATTAATGGATCAAAAATCTTATTTACAAGGCGCTGGAATGTTGCCCCAGCATTTTTCAATCCGAAGGGCATGACCTTGTAACAATATAACCCGAGCTCAGTTATGAAAGCGGTATTCTCTTCGTCAGCAGGATCCATCCTAATCTGGTTGTAACCGGAATAGGCATCCAGGAAGCTCAGCAACTCATTCCCTGAGGTCGCGTCCACTAAGCGATCAATCTTGGGCAGCGGGAAGCAATCTTTCGGGCAAGCTCTGTTCAGGTCAGTGTAGTCGACGCACATGCGCCATTTGCCATTGGCTTTTTTCACCAGAACCGGGTTAGCCACCCAGCTTGGGTAATGGACTTCCTTGATGAAGTTTGCCACGAGGAGCTTCCCAACCTCTTCATTGACAACCCTTCAACGTTCTGGGGCGAGGTTGCATTTCTTTTGCCTTACTAGCCTAACTAAATGGTTGGTATTAAGTTTGTGAGTTATAATTTTTGGATCAATCCCGGGCATCTCTGCCGCGGACCAAGCAAAAATATCTAAATTTTCAAATAAGAAACTTACTAGCTAGGTTCGAAGTGGTTCGTTGATCGAGGCATCGATCTGAAGAGTTTTGGCTGGTTCGACGGCAGAGAATGGTATGTGGACCATCTCTTCTTTCGGGGCAGCTCATTCGTCAATATTCTCCACTGGTCGCTCGAGCTCGACATCCTATGCCAGCTTTGCTTTTCCTTTTAAGGCAGTCACGTAGCACCTGCGGGATTCGAGCTAGTCACCTCACACGACTCCCACTCCATAATTAATTGGGAATTTCATCTTTAAGTAGTAAGTGGATACTATCGCACATAAAACATGCGTGATAGGCCGACCTACTATTGTGTTGTAGGGAGAGGGAGTCATGACTATCAGGAACGTGTTTTCAAATTGCACAATGTTTGGCCACGTGCCGGCTTTCACGGGTATTGTGATTCGACCAAGAGGTCTGACCTTCTCACTGCTGAACCCTATCAAAGGCGTATCCACCGGTTTCAGATCACTCTGCTGTAACTGTAATTTGTCGAAGGTCTCCTTGAAGAGTATGTCTGTTGACCTACCCGAGTCCACCAAGATGTGTTTTGCCTTGAAGTTGTTAATCCTTAGCTTCACCACTAAAGCATCATCGTGAGGGTACTAGATCTCGCGCGCATCGTCCTCAGTGAAGTAGATTGGTTCTTTGAGCTAAGGTCGCTTTGGTGGGTTTTCATCTTCGTTCTCCAATTCACGGACCGAGGTCCTCCCAACTGCTGATGTACATTCGACGATGATGGACCCTTCAGTGATCATGTTAATCACCCCGCAGATTGGTCTTTCCTCTGGCAACTGTCGCGACAGTTGCTCATTCTGCCTGCTGACCTCGGGGTCATTCCTCCTCTGGTCCCCTATCAATCTGCCTGTTGGTCTGCTTGTCGGTCTGCTTGCCCCCTCTCTCCTCGCAATATGTAATTTTTTAGGTACCCGCGACGGATAAGTTTCTTGATCTCGTCACGGAGATTCCTGCAATTCTCTGTGTTGTGTCATGATCTCGGTGGAAATGGCAGTAGACATTCGGGTTTCTTGTTGCTAGGTCCCCCCTTAACCTGGAAGGCCATTTGATGAAGGAGGAATCCTTAATAGCCATTAAGATCTCTCCTCACTTAGCATTTAAAGGCGTGTAGCTTGTTCTCTCCACAGGTGGGGTCGTAGAGCGCCAACCTAGCTTGTGGGTGCGCGAGGGGGATCGGCTTCTTGACTTGCTTCTTTCCCTGTTCGGGGACTTGCTTTTCTTTCTTTTCTACCCACCATTGCTCGTTCCTTCATTCTCTCTCTTCCTCTTTTCCGGTGGTGGATTGTTGATCTTTTGGTTGATCTCCTCCTCGGTACCAATGAACTTATCTACCAACTTGAGGAATTCAGTGATACCTTTCGGTTTGTTAGCTACCATGTGTCACTTGAACTCTTTGTGGGTGATTCCTTTCTTTGTCGCAGCGAATCGCACCGCTGGATTGAGGTCTGGTATCTGCAAGCAAGTATCACTGAAGCGCTTTATATAGCTTCTGATTGATTCTCCTTCCCTTTGAAGCACATTCAAAAGGCTTTCTTGCGACTTCGGACACTTCTTGCTGGTAATGAAGTGCACAGTAAACAGGTCGGCAAATTGGGACCAGCTTTTGATGGAGCCCGGCACGAGGTTCCGGTACCAAGTTCGGACTATCCCCCTGAACGTAGTGGAGAAGGCTACACACATGCAAGACTCGTCAGCCCCAGCTAGGTGCATCTGAGTCTGGAAGGAATCCACATGATCGTTGGGGTCAAACGACCCATCATACTTGTCTAACGAGGGTACCTTGAAATCTTTCGGCATCGGAGATGCCAAGAGCTTGGGAGACAGAGGAGATGACCGGCAAAGTAATGGAGGCGCAGTCTTCGTAGCCACCGAGCTCACTTCTTCCCTTTCTTGGGCTTGCTCTGCTTGTTTGTCTGGCTTCACCGGAGGATTGTTTCTGGACGAGGAAAGGCGTGTCTTGCGACGTCGCTGCTGCTGCTTCTTCACCGGCTCGGCATTGGTACTGTTGATTTCGGTCTGGTATGGTATTTTGGCATTACCATGGACATTATCGTGAGGTAGATCCTGGTTCCTTCTTGCTAGGTTCTCTTGGTTGTGGGGTTCACACTGGTTATCGTGAGGGATGGAGGGGTCCTGCCTCGAGTTCACACCTCGAACTCCAGGCTGGTTATTATCTCCTCGCGAGCCATCATTTTCCTACTAGGAGTGCTGAGGTGGATTGGCCCTGTTGAGCTGACTATCCCCGGACCTATTTCTAAAATTTCCTTGCGAGGCTGGAGGAGTATGCTGACCATCTCTCCTCCCACGGGTTGAAACCTGACCCCTGGGAGGAATCGGTACTTGTGAGGTCCTCTCACCCCGATGGAGGGATCGGTTGACATTCTGGCTGGTTCCAGGCCGATTCGGGTTATGGCCCTGACGCAACTCTAGGTGCCAGAGTGGAATCAACTGCTGGTTCGGATGCAGAGGTGGGAACTGCTGCTGGTACAGATAGTACTGCTGATATTGTTGGAATTGTTGGACCTGTTGCATTTGGATCTGTATTGTCTAGACGCATTGAACGAGGTCATGGAATTGGGAGTGCCCAATTCCAGAAGGGACCACAGATGGCTCGGAGAAAGTCGCGTCCACTTGGGGAAGCGAGATACTCACTTGTGTAGTGTCCTATGGTACGGATAGTGACGGGACTCCTGACACTATAAGAGGAATCAACTGCTGGTTCGGATGCAGAGGTGGGAACTGCTGCTGGTACAGATAGTACTGCTGATACTGTTGGAATTGTTGGACCTGTTGCATTTGGATCTGTATTGTCTAGACGCACTGAACGAGGTCATGGAATTGGGAGTGCCCAATTCCAGAAGGGACCACAGATGGCTCGGAGAAAGTCGCGTCCACTTGGGGAAGCGAGATACTCACTTGTGTAGTGTCCTATGGTACGGACAGTGACGGGACTCCTGACACTATAAGAGGAATAGTAAACTGGCCAATGCATACCCTAGGGCCTTGGGGGAAGGTTGATCGCTGATCTTGCCCCTCGGTAACATTCATCTCGATACTTTTTCCAGTGTTGCTAGAAGAGTCCATTGGGATAAATAAAACTGCAACTAAAGTTGGGATGACCTTTCGATCGTTTCCCATAGACGGTGCCAATTGATGGTGTGCGATCTAGATACTCCTAGTTGGAAGACGATCTGAATTCCAATTGTGCGGCGAGCTGGACCAATCTACAAAATAGTGGATCAAAGAACCCGAGGTAGCTAACTTGGCGAGGTCGCTCCGATGCTTAAGTCAGTATTATACTGTGAATGCGAGCTGAATACTTGAGTGCTTGAATGCTAGCGAGTAAAATAATCACACGTACCTTTGCCTTGAGGTTTCATGTCCTTATATAATGGAGTAGTCGTGGGCCTTACGAAAGAGCTCCGGGATCTCCGGACTGTGCAGATAAGGTTTGTTCCGTTTTTGAAGGAGAGTAATATGTTGATAAGGTTTATCGTTTACCTCCGATTCAGGCGGAGCTAGGACGAGTCTCGTCGTGATCCCGAGAAATTCGGGGTCTATTAGGGAGGCCTTTGGTGGCGTTTTCAGCTCATTAGCTCTGAACTGGCACTTCGATTCTTTAGTCCCGAACTAAAATGGGTATCGAGGTGTCTCTACGCCGAGGTGGCTTGATACTCGAGCTCCGAATGTTGCGAAATGGGTTCGTTTGGCTGAGTTGTCACCCCTCGAGCAGATTGCATATACGTGTCCCCTTCTTACTAGGTCGTGTCAAATCACCCATCATCACTACCTATGTGTTTTAAAGTACTTCTGCCGTTTTTGCCCTAAAACAAGGGTGATCATTTTAATGAGTTGGAAAATTTCACTCTTGGACCTAGATTTTGTGTTTAAGCCCTAGCCAAGACTCAAGCCCTCATTAGAGCCCTAAATTTTATGGTTGGGCATAGGCTTAATATTTTAAACCCGCCTTGGGTTTAACTTGACCCACAAGCAATGAAAGCTAGGGGTACTCAAATTTGGTTACCAAAATAAAAACCAAATCGAACCAAACTAAATAAGCAAATTTAGTTTGATTTATTTGATTCTTGGTTTGATGGTGGCTTAGTTGGCAGGATCTGTAGTTGTTGTAGCAAAGACCTAGGATCAAATTCCATTACTACTAGGGTTAGGGGATATGGTACCTCCCGTTGTGTAGCCCCTTGAAGCATATATATATATATATATATTACCAATAATTGATTATCAAATTAAGTAATAATGTTTTGTATTGTTATATATGTTATATATTTTATAGTTTATTATTAATCAATAATTATTGATTATTAATATACTATTAATTAATTAATATTAATAAATAGCATTGGTATCGTACCATTAATAAATATTTTATTATTTATTAATAAATATTTTATTATTTATTAATAAATATTAAGAAGTAAGTAATAAAAACACATGACTGACCGGTTCATATTTGAACCAGCCGAACCGTAACTCAATTTGGTCATACCCCTAAATAAAAACCCAAAAACCGCCAAAACTCCAAATTAATTTCAAAAACTCAAACCTTCCCTCTCCCTCCCTATTTCAGCATTAGGGCATTAGCACGATCTAATTAAAGAACCACCCCCTCTTTCAACGGCCAAAGAACCATCCTACGGCGAGGTAAGTCACCACCGATTATCGGTAATCTCTCTCCCTCTCTCTATTCTTCGAATCGTGCCTCCCTCCCTCCCCCCCCTCCTCTTCGTCCTCCTCTACTACCACTACTACTAAGTATTAAGCAGTTTTATCGTTTGCTAAGAGTAGTTGTGTCATCTAGAATGGTCAAAGGTGGGGAAAGGAGTAGAATTGACAAGGATTAAATATCAATACTATATTCTCGATATGGGGCATATCGTATCCGTATCCATGATCATGGATACAGGATACACTACGATTGGATACGTGTCCTACAAGTCGTGTGTATCGGTACGATATGCCTCCGTGTCATGTTGTCCTCCCCTAAGATAACTTGGGGGGTTGGCCCGGCATAACTTATGTCTCAAGCCCGTGCGGTGTCGTGTCGCGAGTCAGGCTGGCCCATCGGCCAAGTCGAGCTGTGGACCGGGCCAAAGCTATTTATTTAAAAAAATTAAAAAAACTTAAAATTTTAATTTTATATGAATTTTGATGTATATAATTACTTATATATACAATAATTAAATAAATTAGTATAATAAAATTGAAAATAATTACTTATTTTATTAATATAATATATACTATATTATTATATAATTATAATTTAAATAATATATTATATATAAATATATAAATAATATATATGGGACGTACTAGCATGCAGCACAACTCACTCGTTTGTGCCATGATGGCCCACCCCATAGACCTAAAACCCCAGCCAAACACGACCCACACGATTGTATCGGGCCTGGTCCAAAGTCGACCTAGCCGCAGGCGCCACAGCCTGATTTAGACCTCTAAGAGCCTTAATCGCATTTTACTTGCTACCTTCTTTTACAAATATCAATGACCCATAAAAAACTGAAAAAAAAATTTAAAGTCCCGTGCGCGCCTTCGTACCGTCTCTCCGAATACGAAAATACTGGAGAGTTGAGACTCATATTCTCTCTATTTCTCTCGCCGTCTTGGGGTCTCCTTCCTTTTTCTTCCTATTCTCCATTTCCCGTCTCTACTTTTTTCTCCGTTTCCCTCTCTGAAACTCTAACACGAACCAACTTGAAGAAGCCCTCCACCTCTTTTTGTCTTTCTCTTGCTGCGAGTACTAGGTGAGAGTGGCCATGGAGCTGATGGAGGAGAATCTCATTTATTGAGATTGAAGACTTGGATGGCTGATTAGGGGAATCCATTTCCTGAGATTGATGAGATATTGGATGAGTTCAGGGTCTGCCATTTTTCGCGCCAGGAGCTTCCCGTTAGAATGGCAAGTGGAGAATTGTGTCTAGATGCTCCATAGTACTCTGCAACAGTGGTATAGTTTTTTTTTATCAATTATCTAAAATTTTTATGGGGGATTTTGGTGTATTCTTTTCGTTTATGGTGTAAAAATTGTGGAGAGGAGATTTGGGAGATGATGGGGCGGTTTGTGTTCTGGTACGAGTTGTCAGGAACTTCTTCCCCTCTTGGTAGATACTACAAGTGTTTGCAGAGGTTTCAAGGGATTTAAATGCAATAAGTACTTCAACTAGTAAATACTTGGACAAGCATCTATTTCCTTGTGCATGTGAAGTTTCGGAACATCTACAGGGGTGTGATGAGAGAAGATAATATATGTTTGTTTTTTTTTTTCTATAATTTGATAACCATCCATTGTTCTAGTTCTACTATGTGGAATGCTATATCTCTTTTTGGAGTTTCGTGGTCTTCTTTTTTGTTTCTTATTACTTAGAATTAATTTTCTATTATGACTTATATGGAGCATCCTTCTGAAAGATCTCTCTTGCTAGATCAGTTTCCGCTTGGACTGTTCTCAATCAATTAATTGATAAGGAAACTATTGCTTCACTTAGATGGGTGATGGTTTTATTTCTCTGACGCACTTGTGTAATCTGAAAGACTCTTTTAAATTATTTGTTTGAAATTAGAGATGCAGAGTTCCAGATGGAGTGTGGGTTTTTTGCGTTTCTGTAATTCTGGAAAATTGTGTGC
Source organism: Nelumbo lutea (assembly GCF_056320005.1). Classification (NCBI taxonomy): domain Eukaryota; kingdom Viridiplantae; phylum Streptophyta; class Magnoliopsida; order Proteales; family Nelumbonaceae; genus Nelumbo; species Nelumbo lutea. Next base: position 99,819,774 of record NC_142686.1, read on the forward strand.
TTGTTAAGGTATTCATGCTTAGATCTCATTGGTCATATAGTTCCTAAAAAATGTCCTTGTCTGTAGGTTATTTTTTAATGCTTTTAAATTTAATTGTCATCTCTATGAAGCAAATCTTTTCATTGTTATAAATTCTGAAGAAAAAACTACTCACGAAATGAAACAAATCTTTTAATTGCACAAAATATGCTTTATTTACCTCTGATATAAAAGGCTGCTGGATTGTCCTGTTTGCATTACAGGAAGGAAAACCTCTTGTTCTGAATGTAGTTGGACGGTCTGAGCAGCTGCTAGTAAATGGCTAGTAAGCTATTAAATCATAGTTTATGCTATTCCTTTCTTCATATATATTAGTGACAGTTCTAATTTTTGTGATGTTCAGGTCTCGTGCTAAGGAGTATCTTCCCATTACTGGATTAGCGGATTTCAATAAATTGAGTGCCAAACTAATTTTTGGTGCTGACAGGTACAAATTTAACATATTAGAGGTGTGTTCAAAACTATTGAGAGATTCGGCATGAATTCCATACTATGTTGAATATGGAATATGAAACCTTGCAATATTTCTTTTACAGATCTCTGGATTCTCATGAAATGAAGGATTAAAGTTTAGACTGAGAAAGAAAAATTCTTATTCTGAAAATAACTTGGTTAACCTTTTTAATTATGATGTAAAACTGTAGCTCATCCAAGAACAGAATCAGATTACCTATTTTCAATGTTGTGATGCAACAATTACCACTTAATAAAATTAAACTTCAATCTTTAGGTAGTGATATGATTTATTGTGACAAAATAAAAGACTTCAAGTCCTATTTGATTGAAAGCTTTTCAATGATTGTCTTGTTAAAATGAACTTACGAATTACTTAAGAAGTGAGCAACTTTAAAAAGTCCATTTCTATAATGAAATTTCCTGTACTCTGATATGTAATTCTCTATTATTTACTTGTCTTTAGAAGAAAAAAAAACTTTTCTTGGATATTTTCATTGTTCAATCCTTTAACGTGGCATTGTGGCTTAACTTGTTTCCCATGTAATATACTTTGCATTTTTTGGTAGTTTATATTTGTGGTTTTTACTGAATACATTATTCTGCTTGCTTTGAAAATAGCCCTGCTATTCAAGAAAACAGGGTAGCTACTGTGCAGTGCTTATCTGGTACTGGCTCTCTGAGGGTTGGAGCTGAGTTTCTGGCAAAACATTACCACCAAGTGAATAGCTAACCCTTTTTAGTTTGTTGCCTTTGTAAGATGATGATTTGAAGGATAATTTTGATTTCACCATCCACCTTGCTTGCAGCATTTAGTATACATTCCACAACCAACATGGGGAAACCATCCCAAAGTGTTCACTATGGCGGGGTTGTCTCTGAAGTATTATCGCTATTATGACCCAGGAACATGTGGAATGAACTTCCAAGGTTTGGATTCTTCTTCGTTTTTCTGTGTTTGATTAGCCATAATGGTATCTTAGCAGTTGGCATGGAATATGGATTCGTTTAGTTGAATAATCCATTTGTTTGAAAATTATTATTAAACAAAACATCTTATAGTTTTATATGCAATGTAGTCTCATCTTCTTATCAACTATTGCCTATTTGTTATTTCTAGATTCATTTTGTATTTGTTAGTTTTTCCATAATTTTCTTTTCCACTATGTGGCATTTTTTCTGGAGTTTGGTGGTTCCATCTGAACTTCTATGGAACTAATTTCATGTGCTGATATGTTTAATTATATGGGAACAGGCCTGCTTGAGGACCTCAGTTCTGCTCCATCAGGAGCAATAGTGCTTCTTCATGCATGTGCTCATAATCCAACTGGTGTTGATCCTACCATTGAACAGTGGGAACAGATCAGACAGTTGACAAGATCAAAGGGGTTGTTACCTTTCTTTGACAGTGCATATCAGGTAAATGTGATTGCACCAAAGTACAAAGATTTTTCCCCCAATAATTATGCACTTTGTTGAAAGAAAAAAAGTAAGAAGGCAAGGGAGGATTGTCATTGGAGGCAAAGGCCCCAACAAGGCACAAGCAGAAAAGTCTTCCAGAATTAAGGCTTTGTTTGGTTAAGCTTTTGTCTTTGGGCCGTAGGAAACAAAAATAAGCCAAAAACACTTTTAAAATTGCTTTTAAAAGTGAAGGCAATGTTTCTTTTAAAACACAATAATCTAATGCCAAAACACTTTTAAACCCCAAAACACAAAGCTTTGGGGCTCAGGATTTGAAAGCACAAATTTTGAAGCTTATCCAAATGCAACCTAAACTAATGCAGATATGTTGCCACCAGCCCACTTTAACTAGCACATGATGTGTTAAATCATCATGTTGATCCAACCAGCAATAAGAATGCTACATTTTTTGTACTATGAATTTTATCTTCCATGTACTATGATTTATATTAAATATCCTAACCTAGTATCTTGCTTCCAGCCTATTGAAGAAAGTGTTTCTATGCTGTTTTTTTTTTTTTCTTTGATATATTCTGAAGGGCTACCCAACTGGGGGGGGGTAGGATTTATCTTCCATTAGACTCTTGAACCTGTCATCGAACTTGATTTGGGATGATTTCTGATCAGGGAGGGGAAAACTTGTTTCTACCTCTTTATTTGTGGTACTTGTGGGGATTGATAATTTTGAATTTCTGGAAGGTTTGCCAATATGGACTACAGAATTCCTCCTTCCCCAGCAGCAGAGTTAGAGTAGATTCATAAACACTTCTATTCTTATGTTGTTGCATAATACTTGATTAATATCCACTTATTAACTGGCCCTCTCTTAGCCCTCTCTTATTACCTGCCAAGGTGATCATGATGAAAAAGTTTGTTCTGTTATTTATCTGTTTGTCGGCTCTGACATATGCCATAGCACTCCATCCTTCTTCTAATGGGTTAGTGAGAATTGGTTTAAAAAAGAAGCAACTAGATCCTACTAGTATAAATGCTGCAAGACATGCAAAGAAACTAGGCAAGTATGCAGATGGTCTTGGGAACCTCCCTCGCAATCTGGATGGTTCTGATGTAGATATAGTATCATTGAAGAACTATATGGATGCCCAATACTTTGGAGAGATTGGTATTGGTTCTCCACCACAGAACTTTACTGTCATATTTGATACTGGAAGTTCCAACCTCTGGGGCCCATCAGCAAAGTGCTACTTTTCTGTACATTTTCTGTACAAATGACTTCATCTTCTGTAATTGTCTTCAGGGATTTTCTTTTATGATTAATATTTTTTCTATGCAGATTTCTTGCTATTTCCATTCCAAGTTAAAGGCAGGACCTATCAAGTACATATATAAAGATTGGTAACCTTTCCATGGAAACATCCTTTAGTCATTCATGATCTCTAGACATCTTGAGTTATAAGGTTGTCAGTATAATAAAGATTATAAATATTCTATCAAGAAAATCTGCACTAATATAAATTTTGACCAGGAAATTCTTGTAATATTCATTATGGATCTTGATCAATTTCTGGCTTCTTTGGTCAAGATAACATTCAAGTTGGGAATCTTGTTATTAAGGATCAAGTAGGTTCCTTTTTCAGTCTTAACTTCAAATATGTCCCCTGTAATTTGGCTGTATTGAGTGGTCATGGATGTATTGCAACAATATTTCAGGTTTTCATAGAGGCCACATGAGAAGGAAGTCTCTCTTTCTTATTAGCAAAGTTTGATGGCATACTTGGTCTTGGGATTCAAGAAATTTCTGTTGGCAATGTTGTGCCCTTCTTGTAAGATATTTTTTACATGTTGATTAGATTTTCAAAATTTATCTTGCATTAAACAAAATACTAGTGGATTTTTTACCTATCTTTTTTCACATTTTTTCATTGTATATTACATATTTAATTAGATCATCAAAGTAATCATTATTCTATTTTTTTTCTGTTTTTCTTTGTAGGTTAAAAGATGCAACGAGTGACTCTTAAAGCATAGTTGAAGACAATGGATAATTCTTTTATTTTTAAAATTTCTCTATTTCTTTTGAAAGTCAGACTTTAATATGTATTGAGGGAAATTTAACATTTGTAATGCATTTTAAACAATGGATGTATGTTTTTGGTAGAACAATTGATGTATTCAAATTATATGTGGCATGTATTGAATTATTACAATAATATAAGTATTTGTTAGAAGTTATTATATAATTTTCATGTGATGTATGAATAAAATAGATGTTGCTTTAAGGTGGCATTTCCTAATTGTCATTATTTTACTATTTTATTTGGAATATAGTCATAATATTTCTACAGGTTGAAACAATTAGCTATGGTTTTTTAAGAAATTCTGGGCATATATTGCACTTTTTAGCCACAGTTTGTCAAAAAACCGTAGTTATAGGTTAGAGTATTAAACTTCGGTTTTATCAAAAAACTGTGGTTATAGGTTAGTACATTTAGCTATGGTTTTGTAGCAAACCATATCTATAAATAGAAGAATTATAATTACGGTTATGTAAAAATCCGTGGTTATAAATTTGGATATATAACTACGGACAATATAAAAACCGTAGCTATATGCATCTTTTAGCTACGGTTCAGTCCTTATATGGTATGTGTTTGCCCTTTAGCTACGGACAGATACCGTAGCTTTATAACTATGGATTAGTCGAACCATAGCCATAGGCTATAGCCACGCAAACATAGGCTATGGTTTTCTGTCTGTAGCTAAACTGTAGCTATAGGTCTATAGCTTGACCTTTAGCCACGGTTTTGTTTGTAGTTAAATGTCATATTTCTTGTAGTGCCTAGATCCACTAAAGATAACATCTATAACAGAAACACTAGACCAATATCAGTGCTATCATATTGGGATTGGGCATCATCAAAGCCATAGAGAAAGGGAGTTTGATAAGAACTGACTATTTTAATAAATGTAAAATATTAAAACTTAAAATTTAGAAAATATAATAAAATCAACTAATCCTTACCCAGTCCACTAGAAAGTTGCAAATGCAAGAGTATAAGAGAATAATAGAATATGAGAGTATGATAAATTGATTGTTATTGTGATGAAAATGAGCCAAAGTAAGGGTATTTATAGGAGTTGAGAATTATTGAATTGATTGAAATCCCCTCCTAAACTAGTTATTTATAGTTGTTAGGAGGGGTATTTTGATCTTTTACACGTTTATTTATCACTTAACCAAAATTAGGAATGGCAATGAGGTAGGGCGGGTATGGGTTTTGCATGCCCCATCCTCAACCCTAATTTAAATGTCTCACCCCGTCCCTGCCCCAAACCCCATTGGGGCTAGAAATCTCAACCCTATCCCCATTCTTACGAGGAACGAGGATCCCTGAATTTTCCCCGCCCACCTCAGTCATTCTTACTTGCATACTTGCAAATTTATTTTTTATTTTTTGAAAATTAACTAAAGCTATATTATATTATATAATATAATTAGTATATTATATAATATATAATATTCTAATATAATAAAATATATGTTAAGATATATTAACAAGATATATATTATGTAATATAATATAGTTAGGGTGGGTTAGGGCTGAGGCGGGGTGGACAAATACCATCCCTGCCCCATCCCTAGTCCCTAGAGTTTCAGGTTTCCCCAAAGAAACCCGTCACGACTAGGGTGGTGTGGGGCAGGACCCCACGGGGTGGGTTAAATTACCATCTCTAACCAAAATTCCCCCAAATTAGCTGTTTATAATTGCTAGGGGGGAGGGGGCTAGCAGCTATATTTTGCGGGCCATGTGTACTAGGCCTATGGGCCTAAATCACTAGGCTCAGCCTAGCCCAAGTTTATGGGCCTGAACCCCTACTACCCACATTACACCTCTAAATCTCCCCTCCCAAGTTTATGGGCCTAAATCACTAGGCCTATGACCAACAATTTTCCTACCTAATAAAATGTACATCTTTTATGTAGCATTTAATAGCGGTCCCATCATATGTCCTAAACCAGTTATATGTTACATTAACCATATGAGGTGTCAAGAAAATTGGATAATTATTAATTTAAAAATAAATGCATTAATAAGTTATAAAATTATAAAACAAATTAGGAAAAAATCTATGCTATTGGAAAGACATGATACTAAAAGGGCAAATCAATCAAACCCATTTTGTGAATTTGATAAATAACCCCAGATTTGTTACCATTTTTTATGATATTAATTGATTGGTTGCAAGTTTTTTCAGTATCAATATCGAATCCAATAAATTAACACAACTTAATTTAATTAACTAGTGACACCCGATCAAGGACAAAGACGGAAATGAGGAGTGAGGTCCTTGTCCCAATAGGTAACCCGCTATGACAAATTGGACAAATTTTGAAAATAGTTCTATATAATTACAATAATGTCACTCCATACATTGGACAAATTTCTATGCTATCTTGATGATTAATGGTGATAGTTAAATGTTGAACCAATTTAGACTACTGAATTTTTCCTTCTTTTAATTAAATATTTTCTTGAGAGAGAGAGAGAGTGAGTGAGATAGAGAATTCAAGGATTCCAGCCCTTAATGGGGAAGAACCCATATTCAATGGGGATGGAGGTTCATTTTTCTCCTTGACAGGGATAGGGGACGAGGATAGGGAGTTACTTGGAAATTAGGGAGGATAAGGGTATGGTCCCAGACCCATTGACATTCCTAAATTCTTCCATGTCGAGAAATAACTAGGATGGAGACGAGGATGAGGAATAATTGGGATACCTGATCAAGGACAGGAACAGGGATGGGGATGGGGAGTGAAGTCCTCATCCTACAAGGAACTTATTGAGACAAATTAGACAAATTTTGAAAATAGTTCTATATAATTACAATAATGCCACTATATATTGGACAAATTCCCATGTTATCTTGCTAATTAATGACAATAATTAAGGGTAAAACCAATTGGATTATATGTTGATTTTTGGTCAAAGAAAACTTTTAATTCAAATCAAGAGGGATCAAGGACAAGGATGGCTAGTTACTTAGAAATTGGAGATGAGGATGGGGAGTATGATCCCAACTTCACTGGAATTCATAAATTCTGCCATGTAAATATATTAAATTAATCAACACATGAAACTAGTCACAATAAAATATTACTAAGATAAATTAGGAAAATTAAAATAAATATTAATAAACAATACTAAAACAAGTCAATAGGCATATATGCATAATATTTCATTAGATGTTTTAAATTAGCCACTTAATCTGAATAATTATTTGTATATTGCACATATATTTAAATTCCATTTAAAATAAATGAAAATGAGTAAAATCTAATAAAAATAGTAAAAAAACAAAACAAATTTATCTTACAAAAATGAATAAAAAATAAAGTTCGTGTAAATTCAATTTAGAATAATAAAAAGTAACAACATTTATCTAACCATAATAAAATTAATAGAAAATTTAATACAAGTTTATCTAACAATATATATAGCCCAAAAAAATGCTTGGGTGAGAATCAGTTTGGCTTTTACCCAATTGAAAATGTCACAAGGGCCTTTCAACTTGGATTTTGTTCAACAAAGTCCATGCATCACATAAGTCCCCTACTAGATTAGGTAGGTCAATTAAATTAAATAGCTTGATTATCTATGTTGATGTAGTTTATATTGAAGTAGAAAAAGCACTTACTTTAATTACACTTATATATGGTTAAGTTAATTTATATATTACTTTTATTTAATTAGTAGTGATTACAGATAAAGAATTGATATTAATAAAAAAGGTAAAATACAAAAACCTCCCCTAAAGTTTCTAACAATCATATAAACCTCCCATTTAGTTTCATTTTGACAAAATCCTCCCCTAAGCTTTTAAAGAATTCAGAAAAATCCTCCCTTCCATTATTAACACAAACAGAAAACCTATAAAGTTACAAATTGTTCCTAACTAATAGTTAGGGCATCATTAAAAATATCCTAAACTACTAGAATATTCCTCACTCGAGTAGCAACACTTTTATGCTTTTTTAGAGTTATTTTTTAAAGCATAAGAGAAAAAAACGAAAACTAACCCTACAAAATAATGAAATGGCAAAAGGGGATGGATGAACATAGATTTTTTTTTCTTTGGGGGGACCATTGAGCTAGTTTTGGCTGAAAAGAATAAGGTTGTAATTTGCTTAATGGACTATAGATGGGAAAATCAAGCACTTGGTTCTCTGTCTTTTGGGTTGCCGGTCTGATTCCGACACTAAAATCCAAGCTGACGTCACTCTTCCATATTTCTGAACAGCAAACTGGTTCAACTCTCCTCCACTTTGCTATGCCTAGTGGGTGCACAACTCAAAAGCAGAACGTCTTCCTCTAAAGTTCTTCCAAGTGCATAGCACACGACATCTTCACTCTGCAACGCCAATATCTCAAATCTCAACTTTCAAGGTTTTTGTTTTTTTTTTTCTTTTAATGGCCAATCATCTTGGGTTTCTCTACTTATTTATTTATTTATTTATTTTTTGTGGAACATGGTTTTCTCCTAGTTTAATCAAATCTTTTATGGTGGATCTAGTGGAGTTGGTACCAATATAAGTTTGAACAGAGTTGCCCATGTTGGATTTTAATCTCATTAAAGATTAAATCCAATGGAATTTGATTAATCAATTACATGAAAAACACACCTGCACACATGTATTGAAAAATAGTTTTTTCTCTTACTAAAACCAGTTTTTAACTTGTCCCATATTGGAAAATTACAAGACTTGTTTTGGGTTTTTAAATAGTAGCTTATTTACACTCCTTAGAAATAAATAGAAGAGTATGGAGGCTTTCTATTGCACAATGCACGTGCACGCATGTGCATGTATGTGTACGACGCAATTCGGCACCTTAGAGGCGCACCTTGCTCAAGTTGGATTACTAGTAATGGAGACAACAAGTCCACCAATACCAGAAAGGTATGAAGGAAATTGAGAGAGCTCTTGGGTACCTCAAAAGAACCTTGAAATTTGGCTTATTCTATTGTGATTATCCATCTGTACTAGAAGGGTACACTGATGCAAGTTGGATTGCCGGTAATGGAGATAACAAGTCCACATCTAGATGAATTTTCGTCCAAGTAATGTTCGGTTGAGTGTAAATGTGAGAGTACATGAGACTCCTATCAACTAAGTGATAAGAGAATTTGTGCATTACTTTCTTCATCTCTTCAACCTTAACTCAGTCTTTTGGACATTGATCTCTATTATGTTTCTCGCCTTTAATGATTGGAACATCTTCAGGTGAACAATGGTCCATGTCGTAGCTCTTGAGAACCTTGTCCATGTATGCTCTTCGAGATAGTCCCAACATGCCCTTGATCCTGTCACGATATATCTAGATGTTGATAATGAAGGATGCTTCTCCCAGGTCTTTCATGTCAAAATTATCCGTTAAAAACTGCTTAGTTTCCAAAAGTAGTCTCATGTCACTACTTTCAAGTAAGATGTCATCGGCATAAAGGACCAATATAATAAACTTGCTCCCACCAATCTTGAGATAGATGCATTCATCAACTATATTTCCTTTGTAACCAAAAGAGGTGATGACTTCATCAAACCTTATATACCATTGCCTTGATGCTTGCTTCAGGGCATAAATCTATTTCTTCAATTTGCATATAAGGTTTTCCTTGCTTTCCACTTCGAATCCTCTAGGTTGAACCATATATACATGTTCATGTAATACACCATTTAAAAATGTTGTTTTAATGTCATTTGATGTAATTCTAGATCAAAATGAACCACGGGTGCTCTGATAATCCTAAAGGAATCCTTCTTAGGGATAGAGGAGAAGGTTTCTCTGTAGTCAACACCTTCTTTCTAAGTGAAACCTTTTCTACTAGTTGAGTTTTATACCATTCTATGTTGCTCTTTGAATCTTGTTTAGTTTTACACACTCATTTGCAGCTAACTATTTTGTCTCCATCTAGAAATTCTACAAGATCCCAAACTTCATTGTTCTTCATGGATTCCATCTTGTCAATCATGGCATCCAACAATTTGGATGATTGTTGACATTTGATAGTTTCTTTGTATGTAATTGGGTCATTGGGCCATTTTCAGTGCCAACATCAAATTCACTCTCTTGTAGATAGCAAATAAAATCTCAAGAAATGCCCAACCTCCTCACCCTTTAAGATCTCCTTAATGGTACTTTTTCTATCAACTGATTATCAACTTCCATAGAAGAGTGTGGACCTTCTCTTTCTACATGATCAACAATCACTATTTGGTGATTATCATTCCTTTATTCATTTGGAATATGCAAGACATAACATTGGGACTTTGGCACAATGTGTTAAGCAGGCACATCATCACCAAAAACCCATCCTTAATAAATTTTGCATTTCTAGTTTCTACAGTTTGGGTTGAACATGAAGGACAATAAAATCTATAACCTTTAGATTTCTCAAGGTATCCTATAAAATGGCAACTTACTGTGTTGGGGTCTAATTTCTTCTCCTAAGGTTATTGTAGTCTGGCTTTTGCCCTATATCCCCAAACGTGCAAATGGTTTACACAAAGTTGTCTCCTATTCCATAGTTCAAGTGGTGCTTTGCAGACTGCCTTACAAGGTACACGATTCATGATGTATGCAACAGTCTTTCAGGTTTTCCCCAAAAGGGATTCTAACAATTAGGGGTGTTCATAAAAAACTGAAAAATTGAATAACCAAACCGAATCAGAAAATGCAGTTAATCGAACCGATTGGTTTATTTTCGGTTTGGTATTTCTGAAAAACCGAAGGATTGGTTCAGTTCTCGATTAACCTAAAAAATGGCAGTTAATCGAACCAACTGGTATATATATTTGTATGTATATTATATATATATGTCACATATTATATATAAATATATACATATATTATATTTATGATAATCTATTTATAAATATATTATATATTATATATTTATATAATATATATTATCAATATAAAAAATTGAAGAACCAAATTGGTCAAAAATCAAAATTGATCAACTGGTTAACCGGTGGTACCAGTTTGGAGAAATCAAAAAACCGGTAGGATCAGTTCAATTTGAAAATAAATTGTTTATGGTTTGGTTAACTAAACCGTGGACACCCCTAGCAACAATGTAGAATTGGATATCATGCTTCTAACCATGTCCTTTAAGGTGTGGTTCCTTCTTTCAACTACTCCATTTTGTCTTGGAGTCCCGGGCATGGTATACTATGCAACATGCAACAGTACCACATCCATCTAAAACTTGGCAGAATGTATTAGATGTTGCCCAAATTCATTAAATCTCCCATAATATTCACCTCCTCAATCAAATCTAACTACCTTAATCTTTCTGTTTAGCTTATTCTCCACTTTAGCTTTGTAAATCGTGATGAACTCCAAAGCTTGTGCCTTCTCATGTAGAAAATAAATATAGCCATAATGAGAATAATCATTAATAAAAGTAATGAAATGTCTCACCATTCCAAGAAAGTGTGGGAAAAGGCCCACAAATGTCATATGAATCGGTTCCAAAAGATCTAAACTCCTCATAACTCCCTTCTTTTTAATACAATCCATACATGTGTTAAAATCTGTAAAATCCAACTCATTCAGTATTCCTTCCTTTATCAACTTCTTAATTCTCTCTCTTGAGATGTGGCCCAACCATTTATGCCATAACATTCATGAATTTTCATTAACAATACAACGTTTTATACCAACAACATTATATGCATCAATTGATAAGAGAGATGAGGCATATGCAGTTGTAAGGTTCAATTTGTATAATCCATCACATAAGTGTTAGAAGGGTTAGAAATAAGGTTTGACATGGCTGAACCAGGTCTGGTGGCTGGCCAAATTTACAAAAGTTTTCTAATCCAACCCGAGAACTGATTTCCTAGTAATTTCGAAGTTAGAAATTTCTAGATTGATCTTGCACTAAATCGGACCAGATTTGAAACCCAAATTAAAACTGATCATACCTTATACAAAGACCTCAAAATGCAACTCCTAGAGTGGTAGTTCACACCCAATATCAGTTGCAAAATCGGTCTCTAACTGAAGATGACACAATATTTATGTGAAGTCGATTCAACAACACCGTTTTAACAAAAACTATTCTCCAACTCTCTTGGATCGAATTGGCTTTATGAACCTGATATGCCCTAATGTTTTTCTTGCAAAAATATAGTGGAGGACTGATAGAAATCAATCCCTAACAATGCTAGGTCGAATTAGGGTTCTTGGGTGGCAAGGGAGAAAAGAAAAGGAACAAGAAAGTGGAGAGAATTTTCTAAATTGGACTCTCCCCTCTTTCTCCTTTATATAGCGTACTCTTTTAATCTAATTAGGAGCAGATCCAAATCAAATTTGGATCAGGACTCTATATTTAATTGATAAGTATTATCCTCTTAAGAGGATAAGTTCTCCATACCCAGATCCATGTCCATTTTCAACCAACTCATGTGATCACTTAACAAATCATATTAGTAATGGGCCTTAAGCCCATTTTCTCCAGTGGCTCATGTCTCAAGGTGTTGCATGGCCACTTTGGGCTTGAATATTGTATGGCGTGGGACCCATAAAAGGTTTAACACAAGTCCATAAGGGTTCAACTCTACCTCTAGAAGAGGTTAGGCCAAATTCACTGCTCAGAGTAGTAAACTCCTGACCCAATCAGCTTGGGCTTAGTTTGGGCCTAACATTTATACCCAAATGATCATTGGATTTAACCACCTTATGAAGATGTAAGGATAATGGACTAATGTAAGATAAAGCCCATTAGGTAATCAACCTTGTAACAGTCTCTTATACCTAACCTCTCGACCCATAATCATCAAAACACTACCCACAAGGAAGGACCTGTTCCCTAACTACAAAGCACAATGTTACACTCTCTACAAGGATGGATCCCATGATTAAAACCCTTTGCAAACATTTTTTTATAAAATAATAATATAACATATAGATATATTTTGCAAATCAGATTTCAAATATAGTTGAAATCCATTGTCAGAAATTTAGATTTCCATCAGAGAGTGTAAATCCTGATATTCACTTTGTCTAAAAAAGGGGATCAACTCTATCACTATGATCATCCACTCAAGTAATTTCCCAAACTGCCCCAACATGCCCAACTATTTGACCCTTAATGGATCTCACTGGTTTATACATTAAAGACAACTCAGTTCAATACCTAGTGCAATATCATAATCAATTCTGTGATTTAGTAAAACTTTCCAGTTTTTCCCATCCATCTCCAAGGTCCAAAGCATAACTGGAAATTGGTCCGGGTTCAGTGTTTATTCTAAACACCCACTACATGTGCTTGGGGTCTAACCTTAGCAATTGAGACAAACTGGTCCACCAGTTCGATACACCAGTGTCAGTCTTGTCAGGATAAATTCATCAAATCTATCCAATAGTTGAGAACATTCTAAACTTAACACAAGTCTCGTAAGTGTCTAATTTAAGGAGTAATTCATAGAAAACATACTGATTAGAACATGAAACAATAATGTACTTTATTTATTCACTAATAATATTTTATATACATCAATCCGATTGGAGTTAAGAGCATACACTATCTAACAATAAGGTCCCAATACCAACAATACAAGGTTTAAAAATTAAACTAAAAACACCACTCCCAAAATTAGATTTAAAACCATGAGCATCGAGTTTAGCAACTGACAAAAGGCTTCTCCCCATACTAAGTACATAAATAACATTTAGGTCTAAAACAAAACCTGTGTTTAAAATTAATTTATAGACTCCAACTGCTTCCACTCGAGCTTTAACACCATTTCCCATCATCAAATCTCTTTCTCCATCACTTAACCTCTTGTTGTTGAGAAACCCCTACGTAGTATTTAAGATATGCAGGGTTGCCCTAGTATCAATCCACCAAGTATTAGAAGGTACATCAAAAAGATTAGACTTAGAAACTACATAGGATAGTGAGGTACCTTTATTATCCATGTTTCTTTTGAACTTCAAACAATCTTTCTTCATGTGCCCCATCTTCTTGTAGTAAAAACATCAAACTCTAATGTTCCCTTCATTTTGCCCCTAAGGATTATTTGTCTTAAAGTCCTTGAACTTAACACCATTCTTTTTCTCTTGACCTTTGAGAATTTACTTCTTATTTAGCCCTTGGGGTGTTTGTATAGCAAGATTTGCACTATCAACTTTATTTTTCTCCAGCCTCTCCTCTTCTTGAACACACATGGAAACCAACTCACTAGGGCTCCACTTTTCCTTCTGATCATTGTATGTGACTTTTAGGTTGTGTTTGGTTTGAAGAAAAAAGTAGGGAAAGGAAGAGGAAAGGTAGGGAAACCTTTACAAACCTTGTATAGGTTTCCCTATCTTTTCCTTTGAACCAAACATAGCCTTAGTTGATCAAATTGAGACAAGAGGGAATTTAGAATAAATTAGACAAGAAACCCATCATCTACATTCATGTCTATGCTTTTTATTTGGGTACCAATTTTAACCATGTGAGGTATGTGTTTTCTCACACTACCTGCACCATTATATTTTAAATTTACTAATTGTGTCATCAAGGTACTACCAATTGCTTTGGTAGAGCCATCAAATTGCTCCTGAACCCTAGTCATATATTTCTTGGCGACTGTCTCGTCTAGAATACCACCTCTAATATTCTTTGAAATTATTCATTTCATTATCATTAAACAAATACAATTTGGCTTTCACCCAATCTTCATGTTTATCCTTTTCCTCTTTTGTGTTTTGATTAGTAGGTTTTGTAGGTCCATCTTCTAATAGGACAAAATCAATCATGAGAATGGCCATGACTATCTTTATTTATTCTTTCCATTCAAAGTTTCAATGCCAAACAAATAACTGAGAATCGTAGCAATATTCAAGGTTGAAAAAACAAGGAAAAAACATGCTTACTATATTGCATCTCAATTCTTCATACATGTTAAGTCAAGATCATGCCATTAATATGCATAACTTCAATCAAACAAAGCAAGAAGGTTCCTGAAGGCTTAATGGATCTACTTTGATAAGAAGAGTTAACGTATCATTGCATTCTCACCTTCGGGCAAAAATGCAACACACAAATGCTCGCTCTTTCTTTCCCTTTTTTTCCTTTATGATGACAAAAAATCACCACAAGACTAATAAATATGAACATCATAAAATTCCAAGAATTTATTCCTTTGGGCATAAATTTCTTGTTTTCTATATGGTATTCATATTAATCATCTTGTCCCATTGGATTACACAAAATAATGATCCACCTTTGAGTGTGATCACCATCTTGATGCAACACAATGCAAACTTGTCTATGTTAAAATAAAAGGGCAATTATTAATCACTTAAACTCCATACGAATTTTCAAAATCTGACCACTTTGACGGTTACAAGATTTATCCAATTTGAATGGTTTTAAATTGGTATCATGATCACTCAAAATTATAGTGAGGCAAATTGTCACATATCACATAAACAACTATAACTTGGGACAGATACCAAGAAAGAAAAAAATGATAAATTGATGATAAATATATAATAAATCCACTTTGACGGTTACAAGATTTATCCAATTTGAATGGTTTTAAATTGGTATCATGATCACTCAAAATTATAGTGAGGCAAATTGTCACATGTCACATAAACAACTATAACTTGGGACAGATACCAAGAAAGAAAAAAATGATAAATTGATGATAAATATATAATAAATCCACTAAACTGGTGTTTAAATTAATTCTAAAATTCATGAAATAAGCCATTATAAGATTATGAAAACAAAATTTGGTCAAAATGGTTTTAGATAGCCCTTGAACCAACCACTCAAAGTTTCAAATTTTATAAAACCAGGCTGAATTGTAGGGCTTTGGTCATAATTAGAGTATGGGACCCACATTTATGGATTTAGGAGGTTTAAAACCCCATGGTACCAAGTTTCATCAAAATCTGAGATTTATAGTAACATGAATCAGTTGGTCAAAGTTTCAAATACAAGTGAACTAGTTTGGTTGAACCAGATTGTCAAATTGGATAGATACTCACCAAATTAACTAGGCGAGTTGACTCGAATAACTCAGTAAGTTAACATAGATGAACTTGCTGAGTCAAATCAACACCAAAATGGGTCACGGCTATTCGGGTTCAGGTCGACCCTCGAACCCGCAGTCTTCTTCGCC
Source organism: Nelumbo lutea (assembly GCF_056320005.1). Taxonomy (NCBI): domain Eukaryota; kingdom Viridiplantae; phylum Streptophyta; class Magnoliopsida; order Proteales; family Nelumbonaceae; genus Nelumbo; species Nelumbo lutea. The sequence continues at coordinate 99,835,876 of NC_142686.1, forward strand.
CGTTTTGAGCTCAAAAACCCAAATAAAGTAGCTTCTATGCTGCTATGTACCGGTCATCTCAGGCCACCATCCGGCTAGAAATCATTCATAAATGGATTATGACCAAAATTGACCACTTCCTTTGAGTTACCTCGCTGAAATCTGGCCAAATCGTCGGAAAACTTGATTTTTTTTTTTTTGTATTTCTACTGTTTCTCATGCTTAGGTTGAGCACCCAAGCTCTGATACCAATTATTATCTATTCTATTAGGATATACAACCTTATACTTGAGAAGAATGGAGTAAGCTTAGCTGAAGCCGGAGATCCTGAAGAAGCCATAACAACTTGAACTGGTCTTGGAGGAGTTCACTTGAACCCCATTTCTCACTATCTTGCTCGATGGGAGAGCTTTGCAGGTAGCTTTGGACAGAAAGCATAGGGCTGTGGACCCTTTCTTTTATAGCCATCTTAAAGAACGGTTACCTTCCCATCGAGGTGACAGTTCAAATTGTCTTTGAATGCTTTGAATGCTTAGTGAATGGTTGTTGTTACCAAATAGAATCTTTGCAAGGCCATTAAAAAAGAAACACTCGAACTGTTTGTTCTTTCTTTAATTCTAACATTTATGACCACCTCACGAAACACCCCCAAAGTTAACTCTGTTGATTTCTAGGATTAGCCATAATCTTGTGAACTTTCACTCATTTTGGCTTCTTTTTGTTACTATTCTTAGGAATGTCCTTTGAAGTATCTTAGCATAACACAATGTTCTAGAAATACTCCATAGAACTGTTGAGAGATATTTACATGGAGAGGAGTACAGAAAATGAAAGTTCCTGGTCCACACGCCAAGAGAATGCGTTTTTGTTTGTCAAGTGTGGGAAGGGAAAGAGAAGACTTACTATTATTTTACCTAGTGCTTTTAACCAACCGTCGACCCATCTAGTCAGACAGTTCGACCTACAAGTCACAATTTCGGTCCAGGTCAACCTAAAACCTAGAAAATATAAAAAAATTGTTGACTTGGTCAACAACCCACTGATCTAGGTGGTTTAACTGTTGACCCGGCCAATGGGTCATAGATTACAAATTAGAATTTATATGAAAACTTGGGAAGGCCATAACTTTCTACTCAATATTGAGATTAAATTTTTTTTCTATTATTTTGTATATCTTGCAACCTATGTGTTTTTGGTGCCTTGGCCCATTATTTTTGCCAAATAATGCCTCTTCTTTTGGCATCAAATCTCAATTGTTAGCTTTTTTATTTGTAAAAGATTAAAATATAAATTAGTTAGACCTAAAATAAAACATAATCATGGATCAACCAATTTGGCCCAATTGGTTGAACCATTGACCCACACAACCCAGAGGGAAAACAGATCAACCTCCGGGTTGGTTTTTAAAACACAGTTTCACCATGGTGATGTACATCATTGGAATTCATTTCCACCCTAGCTATTAAAAAATAGTGAAACTATTGAGTAACATGAATAGTATTGTTAGTGTACGCAAAATAGTTAAGAGGGTTAATTTGGTTATGATATAAATATTAATGACAGTTTATGTTATGGTCACTAAGGAAACTAGATCTGTTCCTCACACCCGCCTCACACAACTCATAGAGGCTTTTTTTCTTTTCTTTTCTTTTTTGGTTGAAACTCAAAGAATTAAAAAAAGAAATCATGGACAATAAAATTCTCGAGGAATAGAGAAGGAAACGACACTGTAAAAGCATGATTGACATGACTAATATATAATGAACTGCTCCATTATATAAGGCAACTGACAATGGAATTCCCATACATTTTACAAGTATGTAAATTCAGCCACATATTCAGAACATCTCCCATAATTTTAACATACATGTATCTAATATATATTCCTAATATGTGGCTAGGCGCTATGTGTACAAAATTTTTTATATATATTATTTGATTATCTTTATTTCTAATATTAGTCAAGATCTGTGATATATATATAAAACCCTGCCCCCTCCCCCCTACAATAGGAAAAGAATAAAAAGGAAATTAAGTTTCATTACAAAAAATAGACTCTTCAAATGGTTAGACCTTTGATTGCCTTGGACAACCAAAGTTTCGATGTAGTCCATTAAGCCTGAAAAATAATTGGAGATTGTCATAAAACCTTTTTCCACTCCCTTATTGGCAAGACAATTGGCAATTCTTTTAGCTTCCCTAAAAACAAGATAAAATTCAATATTGAGACCATGTGAGATTTCTTTTATTATGTTGTGTGTGTAACGGACAGACAAAAGAGCAACTTTATCATCTTTTTTTTTTTTATTTTAGGGAAGCAACAGAATTGCTGATTGCCTTTCCAATGAGGGAGTGGATAAACGTTCTATGGCACAATTATCTTTATTTCTAACTTAATATACCCCATGAAAACTTTGGTTGGCCAAGACAATCAAGGTTTAGCTGAGATTTCTTTTATTTTGTTGTGTGTAACTAATAGACCAAAGGAGCAGCATTATCACCTCTCATGACATTTACCAAGAGTTGATTATCATTCCACCTCTATATTGAAAAAAGACTTATCCATACAAAGTTGTATACCATCAATTAACACTAAGAATTCAACTTGAAGAAAGTTGCTCACCCCATAATAGTTTGAGAAGGCACCTAAAACATTGATGGTGTTATTTCTCATGATTCCTCTGTCAATGTTTAATTTGACATGGACAGCTTCAGGTTTTGTTCATCTAATCTAATGCACTATTCTTCTGCCTATGCTTTTGACTGGGATGCAAAGGTCAATTAGCTATCTAGTATTGCCATCAACATGCTTTGGGGAAGGAGCAAGGTTGTTCAGCTCTCTTATAAACCTCCCCTGTATATGTTTTGACCTTAATCAACATAATCTGTGTCCACACATCTCACCATAAGACTGAGACCCACCTTGTATGTGATATACACAGATACACGCTATGTTGTAACGTGCTTTTGCTTCATGAGGCTAAGCAACAAGGGGTAGCCCTAGGGCTGTAAGTCGGGTCGGGTTAGGTTGGGTTGAGGCAAACCCTAGTCCAACCCTAAGTTCTTAATCCCAAACCAACCTTCAACCCAACCAACCCAATCCTAACTAAATTCCTTCAACCCTAACCCAACCCAACATTCTTCCCATCCCTTAAAACCTCATAGGATTTCTCGATTTTAGATCTTAACTCAACTTTCACTATATATATTAATCCTATTTTTCATTAGTATTTGTTTGTTGATGTTTTTTTTTTGTTCTTTTGGTACAAAATTCAGAAAAACAAGTGTTAGAAATGACTATAGTTTATTATGAGTTATGGCTTACGGTAGATCTTTCTTGTGCGACAAACAACATAGAAGAGATGAAGAATAAAATTTTCAAAAAACATAAAATAATGTTATTAAGGTTTTAGTCTTTCTGATTAGGATTAAGTGAAGTAATTATCTTAAAAGAAATACATGAAACTATGTGGTGGGGGCTATACAAATATCATGCATCTAAACAAATTAATGTATGTTATGTATTACATATAACATATATTTATATATGACATGTACTATAGAATTGGATATGGATTTGGTCGAGTTGGCTAAGGGTCAATCCTAACCCAACCCGAAATAAAGTCGGGCTCATGAATTTTAACCCTAACCCTAACCCAAACATCAACCCGACCCAACCTAGCCCAACTTTTTTGAATTGGGTTCGGGCCAACCTGGCCCAAGTTGCAACCTTAGGTAGCCCATCTCCCCCTCCCTTAACAACCCTAGTGGCAATGGGATTTGATCCCAGGTCTCTACTTTGATGAGTCAGCTACTTCTGCCAACTGAATATTATGTTGTAACGTGTTGGGATCGAAAAATGTTTTTTTTTTCCTTTTTGAACAAAGAAAGGTATGGCTTTCAAAACTGGACCAGACCAGGCGGTCGGACCGGAAAAACCGGGAACCAGTCACTCCATTTTCCCCCAAAACTGCTTTTTTCCCCAAAACCGTTGATTTTGGTCAACAAACCGCCGAATTGGCCGATTAACCGTTCGAAAGGTTTTGACCATTTTTCGAAATTTAAAATTTTTTTATGTTTTTGTTAGAACGGGCCGGCCATTCAAGTCGAACGGTCAGACCGTTCAAACTGGTAACTGGACCCCTGACCGGTTCATTCACCGATTCGTTTTTAAAAACCATGAAGAAAGGCTCTCACGCTGGCACGCTGCAATGGGTCGTCATCCTCATCTGTTTTGTCATTTTGTTTATTTCAACTGGGCGTCAGCCATTTCTGGTTTTCTTTTATTTTCATGGGCTACACAACGTGGGTATCCATCCCGTCTGGTTTAGTTTCATTTCACCTTACAAGGGAGAGAAAGAGAGATGGTATCTGTACTACTGAAGAGCTCGAATAAGAAGCTGTTATCTTCTCTTGTCGTCTTCTTTCTTTCGTTGAATTGCTTCGGAGAGTATAGATCTCAAGCGCAAGTCTTGCCAGAAGAAGAAGGTACGTCTCTCTCTAATGAAAAACTTGTCGTAGTTTCTTTTTGAGCAATTTGTCTCGATCATGATACGGTAAAGGCATGATATCACGAAAACTTTGTACCAATCAACCAGTGTTAACCAATAACTGTGCATGATATTCATCAAAACCCACATCATAGATTTTTTTCCCTTTATCTAACCGTATCAAATCGGTTGGATTGCAAATTCTTCACTGTCTGGTCAGAGATTCATGCTTGGTTGAATCGAAGGGATAGAGAGAGAAGGAATTCCACATTGATTGTTCCGTTCCAAGTTTCAATAATCTTGAAGTTCTGGTTCTCATGTCGTTACACTTTTGATTGTAAAGATCCAGCGTAGAGATAGAGCCGTTGACTTTCCACCAGAGATATAGAGAGAAGGACACTTCACAGTTCACTCACGTTTGGGCGTCTAGATGCAGTCGTCGTCATGTGTTTTGATTGGCTCAATGTGAGCCACGAGGACACAGTCACAGATGATGACTCTGATTGTCTACCTTTTTAATTTGTACTAAATGGTGATCGTCGCCCACGGGTTGTAAGGTGTGGGCCCATTTAACTAATCACGCTTTCCGGTATCAGTATTACTTATTTTTTAGGAGTGCAAGTTGGGCGGCTTGGGTGGGTGGTGTTTAAGGTCAACTCAGGTTCAACTTTAAAGGTGCAAATCTGGAGCTTGGCACTGGCCCAATCTCAGGTTATACCCAACTTTATTAACTTAGGCCCAACCTGAACTTAACCCAATACAACTTGGGTTGGGCTCAAGCTCAAGCTGGGTTAGTTGGGTTTAGATGGATTGGTCATGTTTGAAAGAATTTCTATGCATAATATTACATAGTCATCTATATAAAGTTATACATATACATACATAAATACATATGTATATATATATATATATATTTATATATATATATATTAAAATAAAGTGGTCAATAATTTTTTTTTCTTTTCTCGAATTTTTTATTTTTTTTATTTTGTTATTTTTGAAATAATCAATGAGATGTACTTTCCCAATTACATAAATAATCTCTTATGCTAAAATTTAGGGGTAATAGTATATAAGGGTAACTTTTGGGGTTTAATATCAATAAAAGTAATATATTTAAAAATTTTCAAAAATATGTTTACTTTTCAAAAATAATATCAGTAAAGGGTAAAAATAGTGTTCATCTTCTTCTTGCCATTTTTTCACCAAAGCTGTCGTCCGCCACCGCCTGCCACCACCGTCCTTTGTCACCCATCGCCGCCTTTGCCCACCTCCGCCACCTCTGCCTCTGGCCACCTCCGACAATGTTGCTGGAGATGGGTGGAGGCAGAGGTGGCAACGGTGGTGGGCAGAGGAATGACCACCACGAGGTGGATGGAGGCAGCGATGGATGGCGGCTCTAGTGAACAAATGGCAAGAAGAAGAAGATGAACAATCTTTTTGCCCTTTATTGATATTATTTTTGAAAAGTTAATTTATTTTTGAAAACTTTTTAAATATATTACTTTTATGGATACACCAAAAGTTGTCCTTATTTACTAGAAACCCTAAATATATTACTTTTATTGATATTAAACACCTAAATTGATATTAAGCAGTTGAAGCATGCGGGATGATTCACGCCGTTACCCAATTCATTTTTCGAATCCCCTCCCCTCCCCTCCTCTCCTCTCCTCTCCTCTCCTTGAGTGTCGCAGGGATTCATTCTCTTCTCCCTCTTGTCTCTCTTCATCCACCCAGTAGTGGCTTAACAAGGAGAAAGGGTGGCAGCAGCACCAAAATGAGTAACCACGCAACAAGTGTTGCTCACGTTCATTAACTCCTTCAAGTATTCTCGATGTCTTCTCAACCAGGAATATGATCTTCTCCACTAACATGGCATACCCTCTGCGAGGCATGAGGTTGCCGTTATTTCTCCTATCAGCATCCTCAAGAAAGCAACGTAGCAGTTGCAGGTGGCCATTAGCCCTCTGAAATTCGTCGCTGTATGATAGAGTCTCCTATCAGCATCGTCGTTGTATGCTTTCAACCACACCCAAAGCCATCTGTGATTCATTCCCTGAACCTTAGATAACCACACCCAAAGCCATCTGAATCTAGAAGTAAGAAATTCAAACAACCAGCCTTGAACATTTTCATTTCCTAGACCAGGAAGAAAAACAAAAACTTGAATACGACCATTATTGGTTGCCGATTGAGGGGAAGAAAAACAAAAAGTTGAAAACAACCATTACCGACTACCGGTTTCTGGTATCCAATGAGGGTTAGTTTTAATAACCAGTGATGATAGCTGCTAGCAATGGTTGTGTTTAATAACCGGTGATGATGGCTTCCGGTTGCCAGTATTCGACTAAGGTGAATCAGATCAGAAAATGGGAGGGGGTTGTCGCTGTTAACTCCCGCTGCTACTGCTGGTCCCGATCGTATTTCTGTCTGGGTTCACTGCTTGCCACTACTGTGCTTCATCTTGAACAAGGGAGTGTTCCAGATATCAACAGTGACAAAAGAGAGAACGGAAGAAGAGGGAAAGGGAGAGGAAGACAAAAGAGAAAGAGAGAAAGAAAGAGAGGATGGGAGGCTAGAGGTGGTCTGAAATGGGAGAGAATCCACCACCGTTTACACGAATCGGAGGATGCATGCGCGAACGGTGCCCTGACTGACGGTGTCTGGACTGAAGCCGAATTCTCCCGACTTTCTCCAAAATTATCTGTAATTCTTATTTATCTTCTAAATTATCTCTAATTTCTATTTATCTTCACAGTTATCTCTAATTTAGTAGAGTTTTTCTCCTAAATTATCTCTAATTCCTATTTATCCTCTCCCCTACTTTTTATTTATATTTATCTAAGAGAGTCTGGATTAAAAAATTTAAGAATTATTTAAATATTCTAACAAAATTATATAATAATTTTAAAATATTTATTAAAAACACAAATAATAAATTTAAAGTTTTAAAAAATATATTACGAAATTATGTACTAACAATTTAAATTATGTTTTTCAGATTATCAATTTAAATGTTTTTCAAATATTTAATAATATGTAATAGCTTTAAATAAATAAAATTCAAATAAAAAAAAATAAATATTTTATAGATTATTTAAATATTTATCTTAACTAGGTTTTCAATAGTTAAAATAACGGAATTATGTAATAAGTTTAAAAAAATCTTCAAATTAGAAAAATATTTATAACATAATAATGAAATTAATAATAATTTAATATATTACAAAATTAATATTGAAATTATGTAATAATAGTATAAATTATGATTTTATGAATAATTAAATTCAATAAATAATTAATATTTTAAAATTTAAATATTTTACATATTATTTAAGTATTTAAATAACTAAATATTTTAAATAAAAAATATTTAACATAACTAGATAGATTTTAAATAGTTAGAATAAAGAAATTATGTAATAAATTTTAAAAAAATCTGAAAAGTAAAAAATAATTAAAACATAATATTGAAAGTAATAATAATTTAACATTTTTACATAATCTTGTAAATAACGAATTTCACTTATATCAAGTAATAATTCGAGAAAATATCTTTCAAAAAATAATATTTATTAATAATAATTTTAAACTCTTAATCTGTATTTATTATATAATTATATATACTAAAATTAATATTTTTTGCATTTCAGTAATTATTTATTGTTTTTTGTGATAGATGTATTTTCAATGATTATGTATAAATTTATTTTTTTTTGTCATTTAACGAAAATTTTTCAATAATTATTGGAGATTAAACTACTATTATTGAATTTTTTAAATTTAATTTATTGTACTTATTGTTTTTTTGTAATTATTATAATTTTTGTATTTTTTCATTATTAATATATTTTCAATATTTATGTATTTTTTTATAAATTTTGAATAATTATTGGAGATTAAACTATTGTTATTTATTAGAGTTGAGATTATTAATTTAAGTTAAAATGATGAATGTTCATGAGTTGGTTTGATTTGGTCATAGGCTATTTGGCCAACCAAATTGACCTGGTCAGGTTGGGGAGTTGGTTAGTTGAAACCGACTGCCTTTTTTGTGAAAACCAATCCACTAAAGTTGTATCAGTTTGGGTTGATTTTTTGGTTTGGTCAATCAGTTCAAAAGATTTAAACTTAAAAATTAAATTGAATTTTTAAAATTATAGTGTAATTATTAAAAAATAAATTTAAAAATTAGATTTATGATATATAACATTTTAGACTAAGAAATATGAGAATTTTTTTACTTTTTCATATTAAAATTTATATTTAAAATATAAAATGTTAATATATATCCATGGTTAGGAAATTCGATTTTGGTTGGTTTACAAATGGCCAAAGTGAAATTGATACAACTTGGTCGAATTGGAAAATTTTTTAACCAAAGCCGACCTAAAATACTTGAAAGCCAACCAACACGGGTCGAGTTGATCAGGTTTGTTGGTTTCATCAGTTTAATGAATAAACCTAACTAAAATTAATTATTGTTATTTTTGTATTATAAAAAATTATTAAAAGTAGTATATAAAATATGAATAATTAATAGTTGTTTAAAAAGTTAAAAATATAAAACAATTGTATACTCTTATGTGATTCTACTAGGGTCATTTACTACACATCTTATAGTTTTATATATTTACTTAAACATACCTTATAGTTTTCATTTTATTAAAACATCTCATATATTTTACAATTTATTTACTTAATCAACATTGCATTAAGGAGTGCTTATTTTGCCATTAGGCCCATGATTTTTTATTCCAAAAATACCATTAACACTTTTTTTGTACATAAAACAAATTTAACTAAATATAGCCAATAGAGTGGTTGCCCGTGTTTTATAAAGGGCAGAAATGGTATTTTTATTTTTATTTTCTTTTGATTAAATTTATTTAAATGAATATTATGATCAACACTGTCATTTTCCACTGTCATCTAATGGAAGATTGATTAAATCCATTGCAAATTATAAGTGGTATTTTAGTAAAATTTTAACTATTGGGTAGATTTTAGTAAACCCATGAAACTATAAGGGGTATTTTAGTAACTGACCTTTCTATTATTTAGCATTTGCTTAATAAATCCCATGCATCGCACGGGTCCCCGCTAGTACATAATTAAAAATATATTTTTATATAAATATAATAAAATATGCATGCATTTTTTTAATGGGCTTGGTTTGGATTGGGCCCAGTTCAGGTCAAGCTTGAGCTACTTGAGTCTTCAACCCAAGTCCAACCCAAGTTTAGATCAAACCCGAATTTGCAGGCTCAGGCCCAACCTACAACCCAAAACCTTAGGCCCAATCCATATAAAAACTCAGGTCAGGTTCGGGTGGGTTCAAATTGGAATCCCACATTTGCACCCCTATTTGTTTTCATATCGTGAGGTCTGTGTGCATTCCCAAATCTAAATTTCATTTAAGTCCAAAAAAACAAGAAAAATAAAACGAAAATCGTTTAGGTCCTTTCTAAGAGAACATTTGCACCCCTATTTATTATTTCTCAACCCCTTGGAATTTTGTTATTGTTTTTTTTATTTTTCAAAAGTTATCAAATAATTAAGGGCAAATTGTTGAAACCTTTTCATAATTTCATGAACTTTACATATTCGTGCATATCTGATGAGAAAATAAAGAGGACTTGCATTCACCCAAAATGTCATTAACTGCTTTTATATTACCACTCATTACTGCATTGGTTAATTAATTTGTGCTCGCTGGGAAATTTAATGCATGCTAAATTCTTAACGATCACTGGTGATCACTCTTTACAGTGAAGGCTCTGGAGCAAATATCAGCTAAATTAAATAACAAATATTGGAGCATTAGCACGACTTCTTGCAGTAATGGGGGTTTCAACATAACCTTTGGTCCTCGTGTTCTCAGCATTGTCATCTGCAACTGTTCTATCAACAACTCCACCGTCTGCCATGTCACAAATGTGTATGTACACCCACTTCCTTCTCCTTCTACCTCTCTAGATCGAACCAAAGCGAGTTGTGCTGAAGTGGGATTCTAACTGAATCAAATGCTTCGATGGCCATGATCAGCCTGGGGTCATTATTCTCATATTTATTATCTATTTTCACTGTTACTGAATTGCAGTCGGCTGAAGGGTCTGAACCTGACTGGAGTTCTTCCTGACGAATTCGGGGATCTTCCATATTTGACAGAGATGTAAGTGATTATTTGGGCATTTCAGATATTTTCCCCTTTTTGAGAACATGGAATACTGCTTGATCATCAAAAAAAAAAAAAAAAACCGTTGGTAGATTGTGGGGCCCAATCTTCCATATTTGACTGCTGCTTGATCATCACCTAGCCCGAGGTTTGTATTTTGTGAGTCTTGTCTTGTGCATTCAGAAAACGGTATTTATGTATCTCATCTTATGATTAATGGCTTAAGAAGATTGGGTATATGTCCTACATCTGATTATCAATGGCTTGAAAAGATTGGCCAAAATTTCCCCAAGCAACAGTCTTAGATTTCGAGGTTTGCATTTCGTGAGTATCGTTTTGTGCAACCATTTACAATTAAGAAAGTCTTCTTCTTCAACAGAGATTTTAGCCGAAACTATGTCAATGGGTCCATTCCTGCGAGTTGGGCTCGGTGCCCCCTTATCACCATGTAATTTCTCATCCCTTTACTGTAGTTGCATTTCGAGTTTTATAGGTCTAGCAGAATTATTTGATAGGCTTACATGGCTGAAATCATTGTGCATTGCAGATCCCTTCTGGCAAACCGCATTAGTGGATCAATTCCAGCAGCAATTGGTAGCATTAAAACACTGGAGGAGCTGTAAGTAATGATTTAATATTCTCAAAAGATTATATCAACAAACGGCATCTATGTTTCTGATCCTAATATGGTTTTCAGGGTGTTGGAAGATAATCAGCTTGGAGGAACCCTTCCTCCAGAGCTTGGTAATTTAGGTCGGTTGAGGAGATTGTAAGGCTTCTAACCTTGTTCCCTTAGTTTTTATTTTATTGTAGTATACTTCAGTTTCCAAAAATATGCCCATTGTCTTCTTTACCGTTTAATTTCAAGTTTGGGTATATGGACCAATTTGTCCATTTCTGATATTAATGCTAATGAAAATTTTATGTTGTTATATTATCATCAGCAGCAGCTGCCTTATCACCTAATTGATTGGAAAGATAGATCCTGTCTTCCATTCTGTACTATCTAGGCCCTTGGCCTTCTTTAGTAAAGCTCTAACTCCAAGCTCAGGCCAATTCTGCCTATGAAACAAAAACTACTGGCCATTGTTTCTGCAGTTGACAGATAGAGGCCTATTTGTTGGGTCAGAGGATCATTATAAGAACCGATCAACTAAGCCTGGCTAGCCATGTTAATGGGATTTTATTATGTCATTGAATACAAAACAGGCCTAAGTAACAAGGCAACAGACAATCTTTCACGCATATGGCCCACTTGGGAGTTTCTAGACCTAGTTTTCCCCTTATGGACCAGCTTCGACAAGAAGCCCAGGAAGTTTCAGACTTGTCTCCTATCAGAGCCAATCTTCTCCAAGATCCTCTATCTCACTCGGGGTATTCTATAACTAAGAATATATTGTTCTAAAAGGGCTGGATGGTGATACCATTAACATCCAAATTCATTCCATAGCTGCTGAAACTGTTTCATGATAGCCCCTTAGGTGGGCACTCTGGCATTTTGCGGACCTATCACTGATTATCTTTCCATTTCTAGTGGCCTGCTCTGAAGAAGAAAGTCAGAGAGTATGTGGCCCCATGCCATGGACTTTATTTCTAGGCTTCCTACATCATTGGCAAGTCTTAGTAGTGGATTGATTAACTAATTCTGATTTCACTTTTTAATATAAGATACTCAATATAAAAGGCAGCCCAGTGCATGAGGCTCCCGCCAATGTTGGATCTGGGGACGGGCAGATGTACACAGCCTTACTGTTTCCAAGATTTGAACCCTGGTCACCCCTGTTGTGCCAAGGCCCGTCCTCGTAAACTATCCAATATGCATGGAATATATTAAAGTGTAAATTCAAATCTCTGAGTGTGTCTTTCCCTCTTTTCTTTTCTTTTACTGTCTAGACAGAAAAAAAAAAAAAAAAAAAAAAAAACGAGGAAGAATGAAGTCCCTCAGACTGACCCTTTTCATCCTCCAATACACCTGAAAGAAACCACTCTGGGAGGATTAAGCCCCAAAGCATCTCAGTTAGTTCTGCCTACTCTCCTGGCCGAGGAATCAACTAGATTATTGGCAGATTCCCTGATCCAGCAGGATGAGGTTCTCCTTCTTAATGCCAAGGATCTATCCTCCTGACTGAGATGTCTGCAATCCTTTGTCCTTTCCCTCTGTCTCTTATCTAGCCTACCATGATCTGAAAGTTCTCCTCTACAGAGTGGTATGTCAGGGTACAGTCTGGAATCTCTCAAAAGGTACAGTATGATGGCATGACCAGAGTTTCTGACATAAATAGCCTCTCTATAGACCTAAAGATATAACCATCATGTCTTCTGAACACCCACCAACTCCTGAAGGACTTGGACTGCCCAAAGAGAATCCTTCAAAATTGAGTTTATTAGCTCCTTGGGGCCGGAGGAAGCATAAGGTACAATCCCCTTAGCTGTAAAAGAACAAGCTACATGCTGCCATTCTTTCACCATGTTGTCTTATTGAATCCTTCAAACTCCAATTTAGTGCATCATCGCCATTAACAATTATAAAACTATTACTATGTTCTTTTTTTCTCTTTTTGCTGAGCTAATGTAGATTGCTTTCTCACTCTTCCAGTGTTGTTTCAGCAAACAAAATAACAGGCCCAATACCAGAGACATTTGGAAATCTAAGGAACTTGACAGATTTGTAAGTTGATATTACCAATTTGGGCTGCTGTTGCTTTTCAGGTTACGTTTCCCTAAATTTTGTTTCTACTCACTACATGCAGTAGGATAGATGGAAACAGTATATCTGGAAAAATACCTAACTTCATCGGGAACTGGACCAAACTTAAAAGCCTGTGAGTACCATACTTGATATTTAACTACATTGAGCGTCTCTGCATTTTGTGAGCTTATTCAAGATTGATAACAATTACTGTTATCTAAAGACACTATATCAACAACGTAACTATTTCAAACTGTTGCAGTGACATGCAAGGTACATCCTTGGAGAGCCCTTTTCCTTCTACTATCTCCCTGTTGAAAAACTTAGCTGAACTGTGAGACATCATTCCACTCTTTTGTATCTTCTATATTAAGTTTTGTGGATTTTTAGCTTCAAAGCAATGAAGATAGAATGATGGTACACATTTTCTGATATGATGCATTTCAAATTTCAGGAGGGTGACTGACTTGAATGGATCAAATATGAGTTTTCCCAACCTCCGTGGCATGAAATTCATGCATGAATTGTGAGATTAAATATGCATGGTGTAACTTCATGGCAATGTTTTGTGGTTCCTTTAACCCACAAGGTGTTTGGCTTTGGTTGTGTTCTCTAGGATACTCAGAAATTGCATGATTATAGGCCAAATCCCCAACTACATTGGAGAAGAAATGACAAACATTAAAAAGATGTAAGTTTATATGGTTGAATACCTTTCTCCAGATGCTTTGTCTTTTAACTTCATTTATATGTTGCTTTTTCTGGATGCTAAGTCTGCTGACTGCTCAGGATTCACAAAGTGATGAATTCAATCAAGGTCAATTATTTTGATGTTCTTGATTTGAATGAATTTGTAATAGGAAAATAACTTTCGAGATTGGTAGTTTGGTATAGGCAAGATCGAAGTCTGTCGAGACTTTTTGAACTTTGGAGTGTTGGGTTGGCTGAGTGAAGTTTAAGGCCAAACCCAGGCCTAATTTTAAGAGTCATTCAATCAATCTGAGTCTAGTTGAATCCAAGGTAAATCCTGAGCGTACCCCAAGCTAAAGCCTACGACAACTAGGCCCAGGCTTCAGTTTGGTCGAGCCTAAGCAGGTTGGTCAAATTTGAGGGTTTTCTTATTCATGATTTCCTACTTTATATTTTTATTACTCCATAATCCAATTTAGAATGGATAATAAACAAAAAATCCATGGAAATGTTTTTAGTTACATACTTATGCATGAAGTACATACTTTGTATGTGAGGGGGCAGGGGAATGGGTATTGTATATACATAATGTAAATACATATTGTATAAATGCATTTACATATTTTTGTTGATACATAGGGTATATATATAAGGTCAGGTGGGCTTGGGTTGTGTTAGGCCAGTCTTGGGCCATCCTATGCCCCAAACCCAATCCAACCCAAGCTGAATGAAGGCTTGAAATTCCATGCCTAGGCCCAGTCTGAAACTTGAAAATCCAAGTCCAATCCTGCAAGAGCTTGGATTTGGTCTGGCTAGGTTCAAGTGGGGCCTTTCCAAATGAATCCTACGTTTAATAACTTTCAGGGTTTAGGGAAAACCTTGAAGCTATTGAATGGTTCACTTGACACTTGGGCAAGAATTGAGCCTATTGTGATGGCTTTCAGCACAATCAAGGTTAGGTTTGCAATCCCAATATCCAAGTCATGGTTTTTTGGTTTTATTTGTCTATATCTAGTAATCCATCTATCCAGATTATTTAATGAACTGTTAAATGTTTTTGGTATTGCCCCATGCCTGATATCCATGTGCAAATTGAACTTAACTTCTTTAAGAGAAATCATCACATGGAAGAATCTATTTCATAGAAAAGGAAATTCGTTGAAGTATATTTGTTGAAGTCAATAATTTTCTGAAGACAAGATCTAGGAGGTGTTGCCTAACAGATTAACTATGGAAGTAATAACCATTATCTTTCTGCACCCAGTTAGTATTTTTTTTTCACCTTGGGATTTGCAAAGCATAAAGTGGTTGCACCCCAAGGCTTTGGTATTCCTATGATGCAGGCCCAACAAAGGCATTTTTTATGGGATTCCAATATTCCATTACCAGCAGATTTTAAATAACAGCTGGTACTACAGCCTACATCTGCCCTTTTTTCCCTTTTATTATGGAATTTCCTTGCAACTTATTTCACTAGATACTGAGTGTACTTATGGTACTTCATTGCAATGTTTTATAACCTCTGTGTATGAAATGCACTATGAACTCACTGTTTATTGAATTAATGAGACATTTCATTTTTGTATTGTTTTTGTTCTAACTTGTTTGTTTCAGAGACTTGTCCTTCAATAGATTGACTGGTGAAATTCCTACACAATTTCAGGGTTTGTCAAACCTACAATACCTGTATGTAAATTCTCTGTATAAAAGAAAAATTGATTTTCTTAATTTTCTTTCTTCTTTTGTTTGTTTAATTTATCTGTTGGTTATTGGATTTCCTTCATGATAGACTGTTTTGACACAAGGTAGACACAATCTTGTATATGGATGTAGGTATCTCACTAACAACTCACTAACTGGATTAGTGCCACCTTGGATCATGGTCTGGAATAAAATTATGTATGTACATATTATGAAAAGATTCAAATCTTACTATGTTTTCCATGCAATATTTCTATATCTGTACTTGTTTCCTATTTCCCATATATGGCTTATATTTTCTAACTAGTGTCCCTCTGGCTATTTCCTGCTGATTCCCTGTGCAATCTTCTCTTCCCCCAAAAATTCATTGCCATAATACCTGATAGATCTGTCTTGCAGAGACATTTCTTACAATAATTTTACTCTATACGCTACACAGCCCAGCTGTGAGAACCAACATCAAGTGTAAGTAGCTATCTGGATTTAATATACATTCTATTGTTACACCATTCCTTTTATGTGTAACCCCTCTTTTCATGTTGTTCGACAGGAAAGCAATTTCCAGTTATTCATCTACTTGGAACAACTTGTAAGTTATTCGTTTATTTGAAGTGTATTTAATTCACTCAAGAGACATGTTCAGGAACTAAATGAATCTAAAATCTTTTATTATAGAATCAATTGGTGCTTGAAGAAGGACCTGCCCTGCACTAGCACGCCCAAATGTTAGTAGCTTTTTCTTTCTATTAGATCATTAAGTTTTCAAAACTTGGGTGTTGAAATTAGCAATGCTACCAAGTAATTATTATTTTGTCAGCGGGATTATATATTTTTCATCTTGCATACACAGATCATTCACTGTTCATTAATTGTGGTGGCTAATTATTGGAATTTAATGGGGAAAAATATGAAGTTGACTCAGAACAAATGGGTCCATCAGACTTCCGCCAATATGGTGAAAGATGGGCATGTAGCACTACAGGAGACTACCTCTACAACGACAAAGCTAAATTCATTGCCCAAGCAAATCCTCTGCTGAACATGAGTAGTTCATCAATATACAGCACAGCTCGCCTTTCCCCTCTATCACTCAGGTACTATGGGCTCTGCTTACGTAAAGGAAATTATAAAGTGAAGCTCCATTTTGCTGAAATTATGTATACAGAAGACCAGACATTTAACAGCGTTGGTGAGCGCAGATTTGACATATCAATTCAAGTGAGTAATTGGAAGGCTGCCACAGCTAACTACTTGTTTCATTTTTCAGTGGTGATGGTCCACTGATAATTAATCATTTCAGAGAATTTAGTTCCATCTCTTTATTTATGGAAAAAAATAAAACTTTTATTTAATTTCTTGTGTTAATATTTTATACATACAAACATACACACACACACACACACACACACACACACACACACACACACACATATATATATATATATATAAATTTCTTCTATAGATTAATTTTTTTGGGACTTTTTGCTTCATCTAGGGTGAAATACGATTGAAGGACTTTAACATTGCCAAAGAGGCTAATGGCACTGGTAAAAGCATCATTAGGGAATTTGATGTCTTTGTTAATGGAAGCACATTGGAGATTCACTTGTATTGGTCAGGAAAGGGGACTACTTTTGTCCCAGAAAGAGGTGTATATGGACCCCTTATATCAGCTATTGGAGTGACACCTAGTAAGTTCATCTAGATATTTGCTGACCTGGCCCCTTCCCACTCTCAACGGCTTCATAATAAGAATCACTTTCATGCTGTAGATTTTGACCCTGATACTGGGCTATCTGTTGGAGCTATTTTTGGCATCATAGCTGCGGGGTGCATGGTTATTGTATTGATGTTGGTATTCCTTTGGATGAAAGGTTACCTGGGAGGAAAGGGCCCTGAGGACAAAGGTGAGAGAAATAAATTAAACATAATGCTTTTCATCTTTTCATTATCAAAATACATTCTATGCAATACTACAGTTCTCCTTGGCCATTACTTCTAGTTCTTTTTTTGGCAAATTCATGTTATAGGGCTTTTACTGCAAAAATAAACAAAAAATGAGCCTATCGAGATTACTGATGTGCTCTTCTTCAAACTTCTCACATGGAGAAATAAGTCTTTTTATATAATATATCTTTGAACTTAGAAATGAAAAACAAATTCCTTATTGAAATTGCAATGGAGATCATTTGTTGATTGGTTAATTCATTCATTCATTCTGAAAGAGAGAGAGAGAGAGAGAGAGAGAGAGAGAGAGAGAGAGAGAAAGATGTCGATTTGTGCAATATAAGGCTCATTATCAAGGTTTTAAAAGGCTAAAGGTGGAGGCAATGTGGTTGGGTACCAAAGAGTGAGCTTTAAGCCCTAAAGTGTCTCTCTCTCTCTCTCTCTCTCTATCTGTCTTTATATATGTGTGTGTGTGTGTGTATGTATGTGTTGAGTTGGGACAATTTCTAGTTATTGGGCCCAGTTGTTTAGTTCTTATTTTAAGTTTTAAGTTAGAAAGTTGTTGGGATTTAGGCCCATTAGCTTATGTTTTTAAGTTGTGACTGTTCAGCTACTTTAGTAGCCGCCCTACTAAAGGCATTCTTGTAATCTTTCATTCTTTTAAGTTAAGTATAAAATATAATGAGAGGCTGGCTGCCATAACTAATTCAACTCTGGTTAACATCCCACTCTTTCTTTCTTCTCTTTTCTTCTCTACTGCTGAAACTTTTCATCTTCTTCTTCTTTCTCTTCACAAGGAATTCATCTTGATTTACAAACAATGACTTCTACTTGGTATCAGAGCAAGGTTGAAGGTTCCTTGAGCTGTTTTTTTATGCAACCCTAAATCGGTCAACTATATAGTGATTTAAGAGGCTGATCAAAGATCTCAGGTAAGCCCAATTTTTGGATTTTTTGGTGAATCTGTTTTGCCCTATAGCTGGTCTAGGGTTTCTCATCAAAATCAAGAAAAACTGGAGGAAGGAGGAGAGCCCTGTTTTGGTTGGAGTCTTCAATTTTGACCTAGGAAGTGGCACCCTAATTTTTTGGGGTTCCTTGGAGTTTTCTGTAGGGGGTGGTTCAAGTCCTACCTGATCAGGAGGTTTGGAGAGAGCGGCTGCCTCTTCTGTCGTCTTGCAGAAAAGGAATCTTTTGTGGGAGGACCATATAGGGCACCAAAAGGGTGTCATTAGTTCCAAAAGTGTTTCATTTAATCTTCTTGCATATTACAATAGT
This sequence comes from Nelumbo lutea, assembly GCF_056320005.1. Classification (NCBI taxonomy): domain Eukaryota; kingdom Viridiplantae; phylum Streptophyta; class Magnoliopsida; order Proteales; family Nelumbonaceae; genus Nelumbo; species Nelumbo lutea. Next base: position 99,854,828 of record NC_142686.1, read on the forward strand.
TTTCTTTGCACCTTTTGAGAAGTATGGAGGGTCACGGAGTTGAAAACAAGCCCAGGAGTGAAATAGGACCAGTGGGAGGAGGTGCTGGAGACTTTTTCTGGGTCGGGTCCATTACTACAGTTAAGTTAGATGGTTCGAATTGCTTAGAATGGTCATAATCTGCAAAGATGACCATTGGTGCTCATGGGAAGTTAGGGTATATCACTGGTGAAGAAGTGAAACCCAAAACTAACAACTCCCGGTGGGTATAGAAGAACTATATGGTGATGACTTGGCTATGTAATTCCATGCTACCCCATATAAGTAAAAACTTTTTGTGTGCAAATATAACTAAGGAAATATGGGGTGGGGTTGCGGAAACCTATTCATAGAGAGAGAATATTGCTAGGACTTATCAATTGAGAAATCTGATAAATGCTACAAGGTAGGGAAATAGACCTATTGCAGTTTGCTTTTTAGTCCTTAAAACCCTGTGGTAGGAGATTGACCATTTAGAGACATTTTCTTGGGAAACCACTAAGGATGCAACTGCCTACCAGAAGCACCTAGAGAGGTGTAGGGTGTTTGAATTTCTTGCTGGCCTTAATCCCGAGTATGATATTGCAAGACAACATATTCTTTTCAGGGACAGTGTTACTCTTGCCCAGGCATATGCCTTTGTGTCAAGCAAAGAGAGTAGGAGAAATGTGATGATGAAAAATTTTGGGTTTGATCAATAAGCCATGGTTAACACTATAAGACCTAAACAAGGTGGAGACCGGGGTGGCAATGAAATCAAGAAGGAAAACAAAAAAGATTTGATCTGTGACTACTATAAGAAGCCTAAACACACAAAAGATACTTGTTAGAAGCTTCATCCACATCTTGTGTCGAATAGACTAAAAAATAAGAAGAGAAATGCTCACATGGCAGTCACTGGAGACATTCTTGCCCCTCCTACTACAGCTGCTTTGGAGTCTGTTGCAGCAGCTACAGTAAGGGACGAACTTGAGAGGTATGGGCAGTTTCTGAACCAGAGGGATACAACTAGTTCTAGTTCAGCAATAGGTGGACAACAAGGTACAGATGGTTCTAGTGGAGTACACTCTACATCCTTTGCTCACACAGGTAGTTCACATGCCATTACAAATTATGTTTCTACTTCAGGTAAGGAGGGACCTCCTTGGATAATAGATTCTGGAGCCTCAGAGCACATGACCCATAGTTCCACTATTTTTTCCTCTTATCAGATCTGTTCTGGCAAAGACAGGGTCTCCATAGCTAATGGATCTCATGTTCCCATTGCTGGGAAGGGGTTTGTCAAGATTAGTGATTCCATTTCTCTTCCCTCTGTCCTTCATGTTCCCAGGTTGAGCACTAATTTGTTATATATTAATAGTTTGATTAAGAACCTAAACTATTCAGTAATTTTTCTCCTGGTCATTGTATCTTGCAGGATCTACATTCAAAGAGGACGATTGGGAGTGGTCATGAAGTGAATGAAATCTACCTCTTGGATGTCCTTCCTCTTCATCAAAGTCAGGGTCTGTAAGTCAAATTATGCTTTAGCATAATCATTTGGGTCATTTGCCTTTTTCTTCTTTGAGTCTTTTGTTTCCAAAGCTATTTGAGTCTATTAGTTTGTCAAGTCTAGAGTGTGAAGGTTGTCAACTTGGAAAGCATTATAGACATTCCTTTAAAGCTAGTAACAAAAGATGTTCTTCTTCTTTTAATTCTATTCATTTTGATGTGTGGGGACCTTATCATTATGGGTTGTCATTGATATTTTCTCTTATTTGTGGATGATTTCTCTCGATTTTCTTGGGTTTACTTGATGAGGTCCCGAGATGAGGTACCATCCTTCGTAAGGCAATTTCATCAGATGGTGCTAACACAGTTTGGAACACGAATAAAGGTGTTCAAATCAGATAATGCCAGGGAATATTTTGAAAAGCACCTTGCTTCATATCTGTTAGAGTATGTTGTTGTCCATCAAAGCAGTTGTTCCTACTGTTCACAGCAGAATGGTGTTGCAAAAAGGAAGAATAGACACATTGTTGAGATTGCAAGAAGCATGATGATAACACCTATAGTTCTAGTTCTGTTTTGGGGTGATGCAATTCTCACAGCAGTATATTTGATCAACAGGGTGTCCTCTCGTATACTTAAATTTAGCACCCCATTCAGTCTCCTTTTTCCTGAGGAGGAGATGTTTCATATTCCTCTGAAGGTGTTTGGGTGTGTCTGCTTTGCACACATCCTTGGTCCTCACCGCTCGAAGCTTGACCCAAAGGCAAAGAAGTGTGTCTTCCTTGGATATGCAGAAAATAAAAAAGGGTACTACTGCTATGATCCAATCTCTAAGAGTTTGTATGTTACTATGGATGTCACTTTCTTTGAGTCCACATACTTTTTCTTGAAGAATCCTTCTCAGGGGGAGTGTTTTGGGGAAGTGAGTGAACGCTCTATTCCTCTTCCAGTTTTAGTCCTTGTGTCCACTCCTATGCCTGACCCTCCTGTGTCACCTACCTTACCACCTCCCTTGCGTCCTGCTTCTCAGCATTACTCACGATAGAGACTTTATAGGGAGGTTGATTCCACTGCACTAGAACTCACATCACTTCCTTTCGGTTCTTCGGAAACTCCAGATTCAGCTGACACGGATTCAGGTATTCCTCTTGATACCTCTACTGTTTCAGTTCCCATTGATTCTACTAATCCTGTTACCGATAACTTGGGCCTTCCTTTTTCCCTCAGAAAAGGGAAGAGAAAGTGTATTGCTCATTGTATTTCACAGTACTTATCCTACAATGGACTTTCTCCTTCCTATCGTGATTTTTTTTCCTCTCCTGATTCTCTGTCTATACCCAAGGGTGTTAGTGAGGCTCTTTCCAAGCCTGAGTGGAAGACAGCTATGTAGGAAGAGATGGAAGCTTTAATTAAGAATTAGACATGGAAGATTGTGGACCTACTAGAGAGCAAGTAGAATGTTGGATGTAGATGGGTTCACACAATAAAATATAAGGCAGATGGAAGTATAGAAAGGTACAAGGTCAAACTTGTTGCAAAAGGGTACACACAGACCTATGGCATTGATTACCTAGAGAACTTTGCACCAATTGCAAAGATGACCTCTGTTCGGAAACTTCTTACTCTTGTTGCCATATACTCTTGGCCCTTGTTTCAACTTGATGTGAAGAATGCTTTCCTAAATGGGGATCTACAAGAGGAAGTGTATATGGACCTTCCCGCTGGCTTCTACAGTAAGGGAAAGGTATGCAGACTTAAGAAGTCACTTTATGGCTTAAAACAATCTCCCAGAGCAAGGTTTGGCAAGTTCACGAAGACCTTGGTTGTTTTTGGCTACACTCAAACTTAATCTGATCATACCTTGTTTGTGAAGCGAAAGGGATCCTTGGTGTCAGTCCTAATTGTTTATGTGGATGATATTATTGTCACAAGGAATGACCTAAGTGAAATTGATTGTCTAAAGAAGAATCTGCACAAAGAATTTGAAATTAAGGATCTTGGAGAACTTAGATACTTCTTAGGCATTGAAGTTGCAAGATCAAAACATGGAATTTTTATCTCTCGGAGGAAGTATGTCTTGGATCTTCTTTAAGAAAAAGGGAAGCTTGGAACAAAGGCAATCAATACTCCTATTGATCAGAATCATAGAATCAATGCATCAGAAGGTGAGCCAGTAAAGGACTTTGGGAGATATCAGAGACCTGTGGGGCAGTTGCTATACTTGTGTATGACAAAACCAGACATTTCTTATGCAGTAAGTGTGGTAAGTCAATACATGCATTCTCCACGAGTCTGACATTGGGAGGCTATTGATAGGACACCCGGGCAAAGGCATATTTTTTGCTAATCATGAACAGTTGAAACTAGAGGCTTATACAGATGCAGATTGGGCAGGATGCCTTGATGACAGGAGATCTACTTTAGGAGTATGCACCCTTGTTGGGGGTAACCTTGTTTCGTGGAATAGTAAGAAACAGACAGTGGTGGCAAGATCAAGTGCTGAAGCTGAATATAGGATCATGGCACATGGAGTTTCAAAACTTTTCTAGATCTGTTCCCTATTGGGAGTAATTGGAGTATAGGCAGAAGAACCTATGATGTTGTATTGTGATAACCAAGCAACAATCAACATTGCCCATAATCCAGTAGGAAAGTTTGTCTCCCATACATTGCTTCTGATATGCAGGTTGCTGATGTTCTCACAAAAGGTGTTGCAAGGAACAAGCTGTAGCATGATCTACGCAAGTTAGGAATGTGTGACATTTACTCCCAACTTGAAGGGGAGTGTTGAGTTGGGCTGATTTCTAGTTATTGGGCCCAGTTGTTTAGTTCTTATTTTAAGTTGTTGGGATTTAGGCCCATTAGCTTATGTTTTTAAGTTGGGACTGTTCAGCTACTTTAGTAGCCACCCTACTAAGGGCATTCTTGTAATCTTTCATTCTTTTAAGTTAAGTATAAAATATAATGGGGGGTTGGATGCTAGAACTAATTCAATTCTGGTTAACATCCCACTCTTTCTTTCTTCTCTTTTCTTCTCTACTACTGAAACTCTTCATCTTCTTCTTCTTTCTCTTCATAAGGAATTCATCATGATTTACAAACAGTGATTTCTACTGTATGTATGCATTCACACACACACACACACACAATATGGGCCATAGAAGATTGAAAAGGAAATAAAATACATTCTTTTTCTGAAGGTATATCAGTAATTGTTCATGAAGTTATATTTTAACTTGTAAAAGAATTATCACTGATTTTGCAGAACTTAGATACCTTAAGCTACAGAAAGGTTATTTCAGTTTAAAACGAATCAAAGCTGCAACTGGGAAATTTGACAATGCAAATAAGATAGGTGAAGGTGGCTTTGGGCCAGTTTACAAGGTAATTCTGAATTGGGAGCTTTTATCTCAAAATCCTTCATCAATTAGTTTTTCTTGTTCATAGGGTTGATTTGTCTTGCAGCCTTGATGTCTAGTCATTTTTCTTCCACATGTTTCATGTGCTTATCTTTCTGCACAATCATCATTCAGAATTTATCTTTGTCATCCTAGGGGGTACTGTCAGATGGTACTGTAATTGCTGTCAAGCAGCTCTCCTCTAAGTCAAAGCAAGGGAACCATGAATTCATAAATGAGATAGGCATGATATCTGCTTTACAACACCCAAACCTCGTGAAGCTACTTGGATGTTGTGTTGAAGGAAACCAGCTATTACTGATATATGAATACATGGAAAATAATAGCCTTGCACGTGCTCTATTTGGTAAATCTCTTTGACCTTATTTTATCCATTAGAAGTGATTCCTCTCTGCCACTATCATAGTAGTTTCCAGTGAGTCCAGAAAAAAAGTTAAATGTTGATAATAATTGATTTATATGTAGGAAAAGAGAAACATCAACTGAACTTAGACTGGCCAACGAGGTGTAAAATTTGCTTGGGGATAGCAAGGGGTCTAGCTTATATGCATGAAGAGTCAAGGCTGAAGATTGTCCACAGAGACATAAAAGCAACAAATGTGCTTCTTGATAGGGATCTTAATGCCAAAATATCTGACTTTGGCTTAGCTAAACTTGATGAAGAGGAAAACACTCATATCAGCACCCGAGTAGCTGGAACTGTGTGAGTAGACTTTATTCCCTATTTATTTCTTCTCAGCATGTGATTGGATTTGGAATTAAAAAGAATACTAAAATCCTCTCTATATAGAGTAATAAATAATTACATTGATCATCATCCAGGTCTTTCCATACTGCTTGAAGTATACAAAATGATGTCTGCCATTTGACATTAGCTGAGGTCTTCATTTTAAGCATACATGCCATAGCATGAGCTTGATGCATAAAATCAGGATCCTTAGGAATTATGTGGAAAAGGGCTTCTGCCCAGATATAAACCTGATGTAACCTTCCTACAAGCAGGTTTCAAACAGGCAATGCAAGAGCGGTTGAGAAATAAAGAGGACACATACCAATTGTGAAGGCAAAATATGCCCTTTATAATAATAGAAGTTGATCTCTTTTTTTGGTCAAATAAAAAGAAGTTACATATTTTAAAATTGTGAATCTAATGAAGATAGACAATTGTTAGAAGAAGAGGCCACCTTGGCTGTTTGGAAAAAACAGCCTGGGCTGTTTTGGGAGCCTCTACACATGACACCTTATCTAACTCAGGTATTTATTTGTCTTTTCAACTGAAAAAAAAAATAGTGTAAATACTATTTTACCCAGTCATTATGAGACATCATTCACAGCAGTCTCACAAAACAGTTCAGGCTGTTATCTACAAACAGCGAAAGCTTTTCCATTAGAAGTTATCTATTACAAGTTGAAGGGGCTAGAAGAGAAAGGGGCAGATTGAAAGGACTTGGGTGGAAGTACTAAGAAATGATTTAAGCACCTATAATTTGACAATAGGCAACTGTGAGAGAATATAGTAAAAAAATAATGCTAATCCCATCAATAGTCCATTTGTTAAATGCTTTCATTACATCATATCTAGCATAGTTCCATTTTTATATGGCATATGCATTTGTTTTTTTATCATCAAAATTATATACTCAACATATTTTCCGGTTCTTTTTTCCCTCTGTAGAGGATATATGGCTCCTGAATATGCAATGAGGGGTTATTTGACTGGCAAGGCAGATGTTTACAGCTTTGGAGTAGTCTTGTTAGAGATTGTCAGTGGAAAAAGTAACACAAGTTTTCTGCCACAGGAGGATTTTATTCAACTTCTTGATTGGGTAAGCCAGGCATTGTTTCTGTTCATTTGTATCATAAAGCACTCTATCGTTTCCACTCAAAACCTGCTTCTTTTATTGGTTTCATGCGGCTATAGAATAGGGGGTAGCAATTCCACAAAATCCATACCCCCCCCACCCACTCCTAACTTGGTGAAGGCGGGACTTGATCCTAAGTTGGTTGGTTCAAAAAATTGCTAACTACCATCATTTTTAAGAGAAGTGCTAGTAGGGCCCCATGTGATGCACAGGAAAAGCCACTATCCAATACGATGATAGAGGGAATTAAAATTGAAGCAAAAGAGCAATCTAAGTTGTGTTTTTGTTCATAGAAATTGAAACAAAAGGAGCCTTGTGACATTTCCAATTAGGTTGTACTAGTTCAAGCCCAATCCAACTATTACTTTTTTTGGTCAGATGAGCTTTGTTAATTATTATTAATTATTAATAAAGTTAAAAATTTTATTAATATTTTGAAACTTATTAAATTTTAAGATTTGAATTTATATTTACTAATTAATTAATTTTATATTTTATTAATGTAATTTTTAGTCAAATTTATTTGAAATATTTTAAGTTGCTTTAAATTTACTCAATTTATAATTAGTTAGAATTTTTATAATTTTATTAAGTGGATTTTATTAATGTAATATGTGCTAAAGTTTTTTACTTAGTTTTGAATTTTTATTAATGAATTTATAAACTACTAATTATAATAAAATTATTTGGTACATGCAAAAGACATGTTTTAACTTACATGCCATTGTGTAGTTTCATGAATCCAAAAATAGGAAAAAAAAGAAACTTATTTTTATTAAGTCCAAATTATTTCTATAAGCATTGACTAATAATTATTTTGTTAATTATTATTAATGATAATTATTTGAGTAATAATTTCAACAGTAATATCAATAAATAAATAAATTCAACTGAATAAATTAATTTTAAAAAGTATATGTATTTATAAATAATTAGTTACTAAAAATATTAAAATAAATTGATTTTCTATTTTTTTTAATTAACCTATTCATTTAATGTTTGGGAAGCTTCCACCTTTGTTATGGTAGTGAAATGGGATGTAGGGCGATGTGGCTAAAGGCTAAGAGCCCAATGATGTGGCAAAACGAAAGGCCTTGGTAGGGTGAAGGCAAACATGTACTGAACCAGATTTGTTCTGTTTAGTTTTCTTTAATTTAAAATTAAATTTAAATTTAGTTTAAATTAATAACTTTTTTACTTTTATTAAGTTTTAATTTTTTAATAAATTGTTATTAATGAATAATTTAAATTATGATTTTATTTTATGTTAAGTTTATTATTGTTTAAAATTTTTAATAATGTTATATCTTTCTATCACAAATTAAGTATAATATTAATGTAATTAAATTTAACAAATATTATTGTTAAAATTAGAAAGTAATATCCCATTTAATTTTCTATTATGTTAATCATTTTAAATTGAAATAACTTTTTTACTTTATAATGTTAATCTATTATTTATAATTATAATAATATATTTAATTAATTATTAAGTTTTATTATTTGTCTTCTTGTATTATTTATTTTTTCTCTTATTAGAGAGATTTTAAGTATATTTTTATGTGAAAAGGAGAGTCTCTCATTGGTTGTTTAAAAAATGATATGGAATAAAAAAAATAAAAAAAGGACAAACCTTTTGTAATTAGCTGGCTATTTAAACTTTTTCTTTTTAAATGGTCTAACATTCCAAAAGAAGCTTTATGTCTTCCTAGTCTCGCAATCTAGCTTGTACATGTTTCTTGGCTTTACAGGAAATAATTGCCAATAATTTACTGTTCTTAAATATTCCTAAGAGGGAATTTCACCTCACGCACAAGTCATCTTTCTTGAACTAGTTGGGCAAATAACTGTAGTGTCATCAGTATTGATAGTGTGATGATTGAAAAGTTTTGATAAGACAAATATAAACGTGGTTTGACTGTTAATCTTTGCTCTCATGGAATTGCAGGCTTATCTTTTACAAGGGCAGGGAAATCTCATGAAGCTTGTTGATCCTGTCCTCGAATCAAACTATTCTGAAGAAGAAGCATTGAGGATGCTGAACTTGGCTCTCTTATGCACCAATCCATCTCCTTCTCTCAGGCCAACTATGTCTAGTGTGGTGAGTATTCTCGAAGGCAAAATGCCAGTACAAGCGTCACGAATGAAACCAAGCTCAGCAAATGAACGGATGAGGTTTAAGGCTTTTGAGAAGCTCTCACGCGATAGCCAATCAAACGCCTCAAGCACATCTCAAGAAAGTCAGGTCCAAAAGAGCACATTGACGTTGGATTCCTCTACGTCTCTCCATGACAGAAGATTGTAAAGACTATTAACAACGATATATGTGTTAGTTGGCTTGTGGACTCAAATCCCACAATCAGCAGTTTGGGGAACAAGGGGTCAAGGGGAATGGGGAAGTTATTAATGGTGAATAGCACCCAATACCAAGAAAAAAAAAAAAATGAGAACAAGAATTAGCTGAATGTGATGGCTATTCATTGGGCTGTGGAACCAATGATAATGTTCCAGTAATAAAATATATGGAATCTGCATTTTTACCGGGGTGGAACATTATCATTGTGAATTTGTCCACTTGTCCACTTGCAAAAATGTAACTTGTTTATTCATTTAGAGTTGAACCCAAAGTGGAATTCGACCGTTTGGAAGGTTAATTGTCCACCAAAATTGAAAACTTTTCTCTATTTCCTGCTTAATAAAAGACTCCCAACAAAATTGCTTTTGCAAAATAGAGGTTTAAGTGTGGATGGAAAATGTAGTTTTTGTGGAGATAACGAGGATGTTGAACATATTTTTAAAAATTATACAGTTGTTAAACAAATTTGGGATGCAACAAATCCCATTTTAGAGGATCCTTCAGGATTTAATCTTTCATTGGAAGATTGGTGGCTTAAAATTGGAAAGAAAATTTCAAATGGAGGAAACAATGAAAGAGAAAAGTGTGCATTCTTATTATGGTACATATGGAAAAATAGAAACAAAAATCCTTTAATAATGTGTCAACCCCTATTCAAGTGGTGATTGAAAGATCTCTATCGGTCTTTTCGGAATACTATGAAACCAATTTGAAGACTAATAGGGTGGATTCCCATAAGTCGTGCAAATATGTTGTGTGGCAAACTCCAAAAATTGGTACTATCAAAATTAACTTCGATGCGTCCTAGCTAAACAATGGGTTGTGCTTAGTCGCAGCCATAGTTAGGAACTTGATGCGTGAGGTGGTAAATTATAAGCCTTACCACTTACGTTCTATGACAATCAATTTGGTGGAAGCTTGGGCCACATGGGAGGCCCACAACTTGGCAATGAATTTCCCAAACCATTCCATCATCATTGAAGGTGACTCCTTGATCATGATTTCTTGTTTGAAATGACTCATCGACCCCCCCTAGAACCTTCGGAACATCATTGAAGAGTGTTTGGATTTGAAGAATCGAGCAAACGAAGACTTGATTTACAATCATGTCTATCGGGAAGCTAATCAAACGGCAGACTGGTTCGCCAATCAAGCATTTCCGTCCCTACAAGGTACAATAAGTCTCAATCTTAGTGATCTTCTTTGGAATCTAGCTTGTATTTGTAAGTCTGATTTATGGGGACACGCTACCCCCCGTCTTGTGTAACCCCTCTTGGTTTCTATCAAAAAAAAAAAAATTGTGTCCATTTGTAAAGATTTATACTTTTACTAGCTGTACGGGTCCCATGTATTTTATTTCTGGTGTGAAACATTAAAATTGTGAATTTGTCCACTTCTAAAGCTTTACACCTTTACTCATTAGCTTCTGTTAATATTCGATGTTTAGATTGTGTTTGATTGTAAGGCAAATGCAAATATGTACACTACATATTGAAAAAATCTTTGTGGAGAATTCTCTGTCTTCATTATGCAAGATATCATATATATACAATTTAGGAGATTCTAGCCAAAGACCCCAGGGAACTACAACAAGCTAAAGATACATGTATGACGATAATATAAGGATTTTCCAATACTCTCCCTCAAATTGGTGCATGAAGATTTCGAATGCCCAATTTGCCAAGGAAATAGGCGAATTTTTCTTTTCCGAGAGCTATATGCAGAGTCGCGAACAAAATGACAGTCGACTTCAATATGCTTTGTTCTCTCGTGAAACACTAGATTTGCGGCTATATGCAGAGTCGCCTGATTATCGCAATATAATTGTACAAGTTCATCATGCACCACTCCCAAGGACAAAAGGAGTTTCTTCATCCACTTCAACTCATAACTTGTTGCAGCCATTGAACAATGTTCTGCTTCTACCGATGAGCGTGACACATTATGTTGTTTTTTTGTTTTTCAAGAAACCGGTGACTGCCCCAGTAGAACAAAATAGCCAGTCAACGAACGCCGTGTCAATGGGCAGCTTGCCCAATCAGAGCCGCAATAAGCATACAAACGCAAATTGCTATCAGAACATAACAATATACATTGTCTAGGATATCCTTTCATATATCGCACTACTCGCAGAGCTGCCTCCCAATGTTGCCATGGACTCTCTACATGAACTGAGCTAGGATATGAACACAATAACACAGTTCAGGTCATGTGATGGTTAAGTATATCAACCGCCCCACTTGTCACCGATACTGATTGGGATTTTCCATTAGAGCACCCTTTGCTAGCGCAAGATGATGATCATGTTCAATGAGCACAGATATTGGTTTGGCTCCCAAAAGTCCACATTCCGAGATGATGTCTAGGGCATACTTCCGTTGAGACAAAAATATTCCCTCAAGGCCACGAGCTACTTCAATACCTAGGAAGTGCTTGAGTGGACCCAGGTCTTTCATATGGAAGCATCGATTGAGATACTCTTTAAATTTCGTAATGGCTACAGTATCATTTCCCCCAACAATCAAGTCATCAACATATATCAGCACGTGCATACGAACATAGTGTTTGAAATAAGTGAACAAAGAGTAGTCAGGATACGATTGAACAAACCCGAACTGTATCAAGGCCACTGTCAATTTTGAGAACCAACATCTGGGAACTTGACGTAATCCATATAGAGATTTCTTCAGTTTGCGCACTTTTATTCGATCCTTAGCTGCGAAACCTGGCGACAACTACATGTATACCTCCTCATTCAAATCCCCATGTAAGAATGCACTATGTACATTCATCTGATGCAACTCCCAGTTCCTAGTGGCTGCCATGGCTAAGAAGGTTCAGACTGTTCTCATTTTGGCCACAGGAGCGAAAGTCTCATGTTCAAAGTGGAATTGAGTGTGAATGTGGTCTTTCAAACACTGAGCAGTGTAGGTTACGTAGGGCTTTAACAAAATAGACGACGTGCAATGTCGATGTCCCCTACCAATTTGCTCTTCTGGTGTTGTTTGTGGTGTTGGATCCACACTAATTTCGTCCTCACCGCCATTGATTTCTACTTCCTGCACACTCTCTCCATCTCCTTGCTCCTCCTCTCTACCATCATCATTATTTTCAAGGCTCCCCCTACCACAAATATCGACTGTATCACTCCCCCTGTCTTTATTTCCTCTGTGGCTGTGAAAAGCATCATCGTCAACCACAGTATCAGTTGGTGCAATGGCTAGGCCAGGGTTGTCTTCTAGAGTTGCTTTTAGATTAGCGGCATATGGAAATATATTCTCATGGAAGACTACATCACGGGAAACAAAATATTCACTTCTTTCAACATCATATATGCGCCAACCTTTCTTTCCGTAAGGATAACCTACAAAAACACACTTCCTACTCTTTTCTCCAAACTTACCATTGTCTCGAGGACTCCAATGAGCATAGCAAAAGCAGCCAAATGCTCACATTTGCTCGTATTGAGGTGGCATCCCGAACAGTACCTCATACGGAGTCTTCCCACCAAGTACAAAAGAAGGTGTCTATTTATCAAGTATCCGATAGCTAAGACACACTCCCCCCAAAAACCAATGGGCAAGTCTGCTTGAAATCTCAATGCTCTCGCAACATTCAAGATACGCTTGTGTTTTCTCTACACCCGACCGTTTTGTTGCGGTGTTCCGACACAAAGTTTGATGCAGAATGCCATGAGTCTCAAAGTATGATTTTAAGCTTTTAAACTCTATTCCATTATCACTTCGAACAATCCTGACTTGTTTGTCAAACTGACGTTCTGCCATGGCACAAAATTTCTCAATAATATGTGCTACTTCACTTTTTTCCAGTAACAAGTAAACCCATACAGCACGAGAATAATCATCAACAATGGTTAAAAAGTAAACTGCACCACAAGAGGTAGGTACTTTATAGGCGCCCCATGTATCACAATGAATTAGAGAAAAAAATCATAAGCTTTATGTTACTTTTAGGAAAAATTTCCTATGTTTGTTTTGCTCTGTAACAAACATCACAAGGCTTATCTCCTTCAGTTCTACTATTTAATTTATCTACTTTAGGAAGAAAAGATAATATCTGTTTAGACGGATGCCCTAATCTGCAATGCCATAACCCCCATTCATCCATACCTCTTGTTCTATTCGCCCGAACCAGTGCTGCTCCTCTAAAATGATAGACCCCATCACACTGGTCACCCGCTCCAATCAGAATCCTCGAGGTTTGGTCATGTATCACACACAGCTTATCTCTTGCAATAATTTTGCTACGAAAATAAGGGTGTAGTTCATTCTTGGTACAAAAAGCACATGATGTAAATAAATATTTCCACCCAAATGTAAAATCCCTTCCTTCGCTGCAGTGGTTTGCTTCCCATTGGGAAGTCCCACTGGACACGGTGTAATATTCCGTACATCCATCAATAAATCAATTTCTCCAGTCATATGGTGCGACACCCCGGAATCAAATATCCAATCAGTAGAATTTTTCTTACCAGAAAGTCTTCCCATTCCACCATATTTGTGAGAGTTCAGAATATTAAGAAGTGTTGTCCATTGTTCTCCACTTAGCCTAGGGAATCTGTTATGATCATGATCATTCGTGATTTCAGCCTTCTGTCCTCCGGTCTCACTTGCCGCAGCCTGGGCAGCGTTTGCTCTTGCATTGTTCCCTCATCCACATCTGCTGGCACCCATGCTCGAAACACCTCGCCCACGACCTACTCCCTTCCCTGACGACGTACTGTGGGGTTTGTCTCCCCACCATTCCGACTTACTTGAGCTCTCACCATTCCGGCTGTTATTGGCAGCCATGGTACCGATCAATAAGAAATAGTAAGAAACACAATAGTCTTTTGATTATCCTCTGAATCGTCAACTGGCAAGAACGAACTTGGAGCTTCGGCTCCTGATACTGTTGTGCATTGTTCCGAAAGGGAATTCGGTATCGCCGTTGTTGTTAGAGAGTGAACAGTCTGGGTTCACTCGAACAGGAAAGCCTATACCCGAGAGAGATCCGAACCAATGCAGCGATTTTCGCCGCGACTCAATTCAAGAGCTCTATAGAAACGACGTCTCCCAAGGATAACGACAAGCAGCGTTGTTCGCCTAAAGTCATAGCCTGACTTATGGGCCTCGAAGCGTTGCCCAACTCCAGGCACGAGCCTCTCAAGAAATCAGACCAGCTTGAGTTATGGAGATCTGCTTCGGAATCCAGAGTATCGAGAGATCTGCTTCAATATCGTTTCATCGACGGGAACAACTTCCATCTGAAGCAACAGTTCCAGACCAGCTTCGGAGCTAACGTCACCAGCAATGTGATTAGAGACAATGCGGATCCGGAAGATAATAAGTCTAACATCAGGAAACCGGATTCAATTGACTTCTGTGTGAGAGAACCAAAGCCCGAACCATCGAGACCTTTGAGCGGAGGCCTATCTACGTCATCATGGAAGACACAACAACATCGTAAGAGTTTCTTTGACATGTAGGATTTCTTTCCGGAACCAAAACACACAAACTCTCTCTACGGAGAGATCGAGAAGCAGTTGAAGATGTGGGAATCGATGAACCGACAAAGGATCTGGAGACACTAAAGCAGATTCTAGAAGCTCTGCAACTCAAGGGACTTCTGCATTCCAAGAAACTAGCAGAGCATATCCGACACAAAAATTTCATATATGACTGGAAATTCTACGCAGAAGATCAATCATCCACTATTATCTGATCGCGCAGGTTCCAGGACGTCGTCGGATGCTACAACGACTGGCCGAACTTCAATGGGAGGAAGGCAGCCCGCTTCTGATTGAGGAAAAACCCAGGTTGTCTGGCATGTCAAGCACTGAAGCTGCACAGGGATTCCGTTCGAACACACCACGCTCTAATACCATGAAAAAATCTTTGCGGAGAATTCTGTCTTCGTTATGCAAGATATCGTATATATACAATTCAGGAGATTCAATTGTAATAGGAAACTACAACTAGCCAAAGACTCCAACCAACTACAACTAGCTAAAGATACATGTACGACGATAAGATAAGGATTTCCCAATACATATTTACCCATTTTTCGATTTATGAATGCAAATGCGATTCGCATCTTAAACCGTTTTTGCATTCATTTTATTTTATTATTAAATATTCCAACGATACAATGCATTAACTTGGCTAAAAAAATTAATTATAAAAGTGTCAGAAAATACATTTTTACTCTTATAATTATTACTTCTTTTACCTTTCAAATAAGCTAGCAAACGGAAACCGGAGTACAGAAATACGCAATTTGACGTACCTTCCATCCCTCTCCCGTATTCTTCTTCTCCTTCACCATCTTCTTCTAGTAGCGGTAAACCGAACTGGCTCGATCCTTAACTAGCGGCGATAACCCCTCACTCTCACTCACTCACTCTCTCTCTCTCTTCCCCTTCGTTCTCTCTCCCCCGTGTCATCACTGACCTTCCCGTGTCACAGGCAATCCAGATGCGGTTGCGAATGAATTCTGTCCTGGGTCGGGTCTGTTCTTCTGAAACTCTAGTTTTGACATCGCTTCGATCTAGTTCTCATATTCTTCCCCTATTTCTTTGTCTTGACACGAACCTAGCGAATGCAAGTGGTTTTCGGGGACGAGGGCTCGGGAGTGTCGAATGTAGAACCTCAGATCGTGCTCAAGATGAGATCTAGTTGGTACTGGTCGCTGGTGGTCTCGTACGGGTTAGGGTTCGTATGAGAAAAGGTTGGAGGGGAGTTTAAATGACAGGGAAAAGTCCAACCCGGGTCTTGGGAGTAGCTGCGCGTTTGAAGGACTTGGGCGAAGAGTATCGGCAGCAGAGAGGGGCGGTGGATGACGAACCAAATCTTGTTCGAAGCATTGACTTGATCATTCCATCCGTTAGACGGAGGCAACGCTGGCGACTCATCAAATCCAAAAATCTTGTGGATTAGTAGGGTGTGATCGAAAAGAACGATAGGGTTTGGTCCGTATTATGCTTTTGAAGGAAAAGATCATTGAGACGAGCTCTTGAGCATTGATCACTTGAGAACAAGAGAGAGGTGTAGGCTGAGAGAAAGAAAGAGGGGAGACCGAGAGAGTGACCAAAGCAGCCGCCATTGCTAGGGGTTGCAGCGGCGATGGTGTTGATCAAAGAGGCAGGGGATGGGATAAAGAAGAAAGAGAGAGAAGTATGTAGGATTTTATTTTAGCTCGCCGAGATAGAGGAGATTGCAGTGGTGGGGTGGTGCTCTGTATCCAGATGTAACCGGACTAAAGACTTCAACTCCTCCCGTTGGTCAATTTACAAGGTTTTGGAATCGCCTCTAGAACCCAAATTGCGAAAACCGGTTTTGATCTTTGAGCTTTGCATTTTCTAAGCTCCGGACACCATCGTAAAATCGAAGGGTATGTTGGACCATAAAAGGATAGTTTAGGCATTTTGAAAAAATTAAACTCACATGTGTAAGGGTTTTGATAGAAGGTAAGATAAGAGTAGAGTTAGTCGATCAAAAACAACACAACGGTAATTTAAGAAATTTAACCATTTTATTATTGGTGTGTAACTATGGTTTTTAAAATAGACCAGACCGAATGGTCAGATTCAGATTGAAAAAACTGCACTTGACCAGTTTCATTTTACCTCAAAATTACTTTTTGGCCAAAATACATTGATTTGGTTAGCAAACGTTGACTCAAACGGTCGAATCGTCAATTTGAACAATGTTTTTTTTTGCTGTTTTTTGCTTTTTTTTATTTATTTTTTGTTAGAGTAGGTCGTCCGTTTGGACTGGACAATCGGACCATTCGACCTGGGAACTAAAACCATAATGATTCCCTGCCCAGTCCAGTTTTAAAAACCTTGTGTGCAACATTATCATTGTGAATTTGTCCTCTTATAAAGGTTTACACTATGAAACTCAAACCCAAAACAATATAAGACGAAACCACTATTCGTACTTGTTTGTTGCTGTTGGTGGGGGAGTATAAGAATAAGACCCATTAGATAGAGGGGAAAGAGAAAGATGATGCAGGGGAGTTGAACTTCGGCTATCTTTTGTTGATTTCTGGGGATGAGATGTATTTGATGCTCTTCAACAATTGGGATTTAGAGTCAAAGGATTTATTATCTTCAATTAATAACTCCATAACTGAATAAACTAATTAATTCATTCTGGTAGATGTGTGATTTGTGGACTAATTATTCGTTTCTTTTTCAGTTGGTTTGTTCTTTTTTTTTTTTTTTTTTTTTATAGTTTGTGTTGAAAGAGGCAACGTGGAATTGAACTTCATGTCTGAAAAAATACTAACTTTCTTGGTCGTTTTCTATGTTCCTAATATTAGAAAGAACTTGGTCTCAATAAATCTTGTTTGTAAGAAGGGATTCAAAGTTGTATTTAAATCCGATAAACTAATCATGTCCAAAAACGAGATGTTTGTTGAAAAGGGATATATGGTTGTAATGGTATATTCAAATTAAGTATTAATGAAGGAAAAAATTTTTACCTATATTGTTGATTCTTTCTCTTTATGGCATGATAAATAAGCATACTTGAATTTTATATCCATAAAGAACATGAGAAACCTCGGTTTAATTACTTATAGCAATGAATTAAAAGATAAGTATAAGATATGTGTAAAATCTAAAATAGCTAAAAAACATTTCCCAAGTGTTAAGAGAAATTCTCAACTTCTAGAACTAATTCATTTTGACATTTGTGAACTTAATGGTATATTAACTAGAGGAGGTAAGAGATATTTCATAACCTTTATTGGTGATTTTTTAAGATAAACCTATGTCTACTTTATGAGAACTAATAATGAAGCATTTGACATGTTTAAATAATGCAAAACTAAAGTTGAAAATCAATTGAAAAGGAAAATTAACATACTCAAAAGTGATAGGGGTGTTGAATACTTTAAGAATGAGTTTAATTACATATTTGAAGAATTTGAAATAATACATCAATGCTCTGTTTCCTATACCCCTCAACAGAATGACTTGGCCGAAAGGAAAAATAGAATTCTTACAAAAATGATAAATTGTATGTTGATGAAAGCTAATGCACCTTAAACCTATAGGGAGAAGTACTCCTAACAGCTTGTCATTTATATAATAGGATTGTTTCTAAAATTAATAATAAGTGTCTATATGAATTGTGGATAGGAAAAAATCCTAACTTAGCATACTTAAAAGTGTGGGAGTGTTTAGCATACTACATAGTTCCAAATCCTAAAAGAATTAAGATAGGACTTGGAGCAAAAAGAAGTATGTTTGTTGAATATGCAGAACATAGTAATGTCTATAGGCTTCTAGATTTAGAGTCTAACATAATAATTAAAACTAGAGATGTTGAATTCTTTAAAAATAAACTATGTTTTGAATCCACAGAAAATAACAAAGAACCAAGAAGAGAAACTTATATCTCAATAACTATTGGTAACAATGAGACTAAAAAAAGAAATGAAACAACTATAACCAAGGTTTAAAATTCGGTTTATCTTATATTTTAAAAATAGATACAAGATATGCAAGGGAATTGTATATATCATCTTTTTTCATTCGTATCAGGGGTGTCTTGAGGCATATTGGAGGCATATTGGGAGTGTATCGAGGAGTATTGGTAGCGTATCGACAAAAAATATACGACCAAAAACTAAAAAAAAAATTAAAGAGGAAAAGTAAGCTTCTTTTCCCTGAAATAAGCCTTCTTTCACCCCCCAAATGATTCTAAGGGCCTATTCGCTTGCTTTGAAATCTGACATCTAAAAATGCAATAATTACATTAAGAGGTATATTGGTATTGGTGAACTTTTCTTTTCTCTGAATTCTGAATGCAAAGAATGTTGTTCTGAACTTTGAATTCTGAATTTTGAAAATTATCAAATATCTATTTTGACCCCTTATGTTAGAGTTTTTGTTTGTCTTTTTGGGGGTATTATTGGAAAACAAAAAAATGTATGATTGCACTTTAAGAGATAAGAGATAAAAGGAAATGACCAACCACTTTTCTCTTAAAGTTAAAAGATTCCTCTTAAGAAATAAGAGTTAAGAGGAAATGAACATTCCCTAAAACTCTAAACCTCATTCCTAGAGTGCTAGATTTGAAAAATTTTGCAAGAAACAAGTGTGAATTGTTAATTTTTTTGAAGATTTTTCAAATTAAAAAAAATGGTAAAAATATGTAATTTTTTTGAAGTTTTTATAATATCTTATGATTTCTGTTTTCTTAAATGTACACTTTTATGTTAATTTACATTTCTTACATTTAAAATCATAATATTTTTTTGTGTTATCGATAGATTTATGGAAATTTCATGAAGATATTTGGGGAAATATAAATTAACAAAAAAATTTGAAAATACAATTTTTTCTCTGCTTATAAAGACTAAATATGTTTTAAATCTATGGATTTATCTATCATATCCATAGAGTTTTTTGTTTTGAAATTTCTTCTTTAATATTGTTTAATATTGTTCTTTAATATTGTTTTGATTTTTTATTTTTATATATTTTTAAGAAATAATTGAAATTTCTTCTTTAATATTGTTTTGATTTTTATATTTTTAGAATTAAAAAATAAATAATAATTAATTATATTTTATCATTTGATCACAATAATTGAATATATTATAATTCTATGGATGATTTATCATATCCATATAGCAATTGAAATTTCTTCTTTAATGTTATTTTGATTTTTATATTTTTAGAATTAAAAAGTAAATAAATAATTAGTTATATTTTATCATTTGATCACAATGATTGAATATGTTATAATTCTATGGATGATCTATCATATCCATAAAGCAATTGGAATTTCTTCTCTAATAACTATTTTTTGAATATATTATATAATATTTATTTATTTTTTATATTTTTTAAAATAAATAATAAATAATAATTATTCAAATAGTAAATAATTATCAATTATATTTTCACTTAGAAGTTGTGCCAATGCATATTTTGTGGTTGGATAGGAGAGTTGGATTTTTCCCATCCCATAAAATGCTAAAACTTAAGAATTATAATTTATAAATTATAGTTAAGCATATGATTTTTAATGAAATTATAATTAACTACAATATATTTCTTCATAAAACCATTAAAATATATTAGTTTAATGTATATACACCTCATTGAGGTCTTATATTTAGTGTTGTTGATGTATTTTTATGATTTATTAAAGTATTTATAGTGTTTCAAAGAGTATCTATGCATATTTTAGTTTTTCTCCGACATGCATGCATATCCAAGACGTATTTTGATACGTCTTTTAAAATTGTCTTTCTGATACACTTGGCGTTTCCGATACTTTGAACCTTGACTGTAACACATATATTAGAACCTAGAATAATTCAAAGACAAAGAACATAAAAACACTTGTGTTCTGATTTTATCTCTACTTAGTCAATTGTGTTCTTGGTTGAGGCTGATAGAGAAAAAGTTTTAAAGAAAATACTCATTATATTAGACATTGAAAATGATCCAAAGACCTACAATGAGGCAGTGACCTCTAGAGATGTTGCCTTTTGGAAAGAAGCTATATAAATGATGAAATGGATTCGGTAATGTCAAATAACACATGGGTACTAGTAGACTGTAGACTACTCCATGATTAAAACCAATCAAATATAAATGGGTGTTTAGAAGAAAATGCAACACTGATGGAACTGTACAAACTTTTAAAGCTACATTGGTAGCCAAAAGATTCAGCCAAAATGAAGGAATTGACTACTTTGACACCTATGCATCAATGGCAAAACAACTTCTCTTAGTGTCATTTGTTTTATTTCCTTTTCTTCTTTCTTGTTCCCATTCGGATTGTTCCACAATCTTTGAATTAAATGTCTAACTTGGTTTTTGTTCTCTACAGTTTAGTCATTGACTTCTACTAAAGATTTGTTAGGGATTGCGAGAAGTATTAAAGAATGTTGAAGCATATGAAGCAATTCCATTACGAGAAGGTGATAAAAGAATTTGAAAAACTGACAAATGAATTTTGGAAGAAAACTGAGAGGTGGAATAGCAATAGATAAACTCTCTATGTTAATGTCCTGAATTAATAATAAATGATAAATAATGTCTTCAATTTTCAGGAAATTGATTTATTTGTTTTGCTGAATGATTATTAACATCTACAGGTTGGTTAATGAGTATTTGACATTTTGGTGGATGCAGGGATCTTTCTTTCAATGACTTCAATGGAAATTTTCCTAATTCCTTTGGTTCTTTGTCCAATCTTTTTACTTCGTAAGTTTTGATTTTGGTAAATGACTAGGATTTTAGGACTAAGTGGTCAAATTTATTTATGTAGGTGGAGCTTCTCCGCAATCCATGCAGTTAGTTGCTTGTATAGTTATTGTCAGATACATATTTGTATTTATTCATGTATATGGCTTTGACAAACAGATGTAAAATTTGAATATCATGCTTACATAGAATTGATTCTGATGAAATTTGTGATTCTAAAAATCAAAATTTTAAGTTTGAATTTATGAAATTTGTTGGAACTAATTCTTTTTATGGGCTTGAATAAACTTATTCATTCTTTGAAGCCAAACATTTTAACTTAAAAATGAATCATTTTTTATTTTGAACTCATTCTTCAAATATGTGTGCTTTGGGGCAGATTTGTAAGAAAACATAGCCTTGATTTCGAGTTTGAAATGTTAGAAATTTCAGACATTCTTAAGAGAGAAAAGAGAAAGAAAGAAACTTGATTGTGGAAGCCCTTGGTCTCATGGCAATGGAGGCCACCATGTGCAACTCAAAATAAATTACATGATATAGCATAGGCAACCCAGATCCCTCTGATATAAGAGGGGCCTTTAGAGATTGTAATGGGATAATATTATACTTATATTTTGGACCGATATAAGATATCGGGACTCCGCAAGGGTGAAATTAACAGCATAACTTCAAGGTTTAGAGCTTAAATGTTTTTTATTTTTCAACCATGCAAGTTCTGAGTTTCAGAGACTTAATTGTGGGAGGAGAGTTGAGAGTAGTTGTGGGATGGCTAAAGAATAACAGTCCAATCTCTTGACAATACTGAAGCACAATGGTGGAACTAAGAGGTTTAGAAAGAGATAGGGTTTAGGTTAGGTTGGATCTAAGTAACACTAAAGAACAACGGTGAAATTTGGATCTAGGTATATCTACTGTATTCCTATCTGTTTGTAGACCTATATGGAGATAAGCTCAATTAGGTTTGCTGAGTTGGGCTTGCAATTCAACCAAACAATATAATATCTCTCCTTGTTTTTTCTATGATAACTATGAAATGTGCTACATCCCTAAATCAGGTTTGCTGAGTTGGGCTTGCAATTCACCCAAACAATAGAATATCTCTCCTTGTTTTTTTTTTTTTTCTAAGATAACCATGAAATGTCTTGCATCCCTCACCTTTTCAATCATAAGTTTTGAGTTTTAGCAGGGTTTGGATTCTCACTTGGCTTCTCCATCCAAAGCATTGAGGTTAAGCAGTGGATAGATTGAGAGTAATTAGGTAAGCTTTGATATCTGCAACAACTATTTCCTTTATCTCCAAGCCAGCTTTAGAGTAATTGGGTTTCCTTCTAATATCTTTGAATAGAACATTCACTATCCTTTTCAATAAAAAAACCCTAGTTCATGGAAAATAAATTTTATTTAGGGTTAAAGCATTTCTTAGTAAAGTAATATACACTATTCACCATGGGAATTACAGTTACCCTAAAAGGGGCTTCTTTATATGAGCAATGGAACAGGGAAGTATTTGCTCAAAAAACTTCATCGAAGTAAGTAAATAAATAAAAAAAAAATTCATGTTCGTGTAGTTCCCTTGTACATTTGGATAATTGGATGCTTTATGTACATTTTCTAAATAATTATTACACTTTGATAATTAAATTACTTTCTTCTATGCATTTTGAATTTCTAAAGTTATATTATAAAAGCTACTTGTTCTATATAATAGAACACAACTCTCCATTCCGTGAAGAAGTCTAATTTAGTTCAAAGAGTCAAAGCCAACTCCTAAACTCTTGGTCTCCTGGTTATAAGTGAAGGGATGGGAGATCCATCATATGGATGGCCGAACCCTACAAGAAGGTTGGGCGAAATTTCAAAAAAAAATTCTTTACTCCCATCTGAGAATCCTATTCCCAATTTAGAAAACTGCATTTTTAATATTCGTTCTTGTAACCAAATCAGTCTAAATCTGAAACCAAATTAAGGGAGGGATATACCTGATATGGAATCCACACAAGAATGCTCCTCCCAACGTAGGTATTCACGCCTAAAGAAAGTACCAAATCCTCCCTCCACTAAAGACGACACAGCTTAGGATAAGGCATGATCAATAGGTAGTTCTCCACCAAGAACTAGTGATTCTTCAACAAGAATCGAGTGGGACAATGAGCACAGCTTCTAGATTGTTTCTTCTAGCAAGAAACAATATCAAGATCGAATCTTGATCCAATCCAATAATTGGAGATCGAACAGGGTAGGGCGGCAAGAGCAGGAAGAAAAAAGAGCAGAAGGCAAGATCAATCTAACTATGTTGTCTTCTCTCTGTATTCAGTAAATGTGTTTTGAAAGTTTACCCTGTTCTCTTATTTATAGCCTTAAAGAGATAATTTCCTACTCTCGTTAGGAGTTTCCTGATCCAAATCTTTTATTTGGATATGGACTCTTTAAGTGATAAAGATAATCATTTATCTTATCTACAGATAAAGCTCATCCTTCCTAATCAAATTAGGAGTTCATTTGATCCAAATCTTTATTTGGATATGGACTCTTTAAGTGGATAAGGATAATCCCTTATCTTATTTACTGATCAAAATCCTAGATCCGCCCCTATTTAATTAATCTAATTAACCCAATTCAAAATGGCATTTTAGGTTCATTAAGCTTTCAGGCTTACTTTCACTTTAATGCTGCCTACCTTGGCTCTCTTTGTATGGCGTGGGACCCTATCATTGATCTACACAATAGCCACATGGGTACAGCCTAGCCTCTGTTACAAGGCCTGGCCGAATTCACTATTGAATACAGTGAACCCCTGAGTCCATCACTATGGGCTCTTAATGGACCTAACATTTACACTAAATGGTCATTGGGTCCAGCCATCTTATGAAGGCCCAAGGACTATGGGTAGATGCTAGATTAGTCCATCAGGTATAATCCTTAATGTTCTTACAATTAACCTCTCAGCCCATAATGATCAAGCATTGCCCTACAAGAGAGGACCTCTGCCTCGGCTGTAAGGTGCAGTACTGCACTCTCTACTCACATGGATCCCGGGAATTAAAATATTTTTCAAATATTTTGAAACCATAATATATATATGTATATCTCTATATAAATATATTTTGCAAAACAAATTTCAACGGTTGAAATCAACTGCCGACAATTTAGATTTCCATTAGAGAGAGTGCATCCCAATCCGATACCTAGTGCAGTATCATAATCGAGTCTAGGGGCCAGGTGTAATATTCTAGTTTTTCCCATCTATCTCCAAGGTCTAGGGCAATACTGGAATTTTGGTTTGGTTCAGGGTTTCAAGAAAACTCACACTACATGTACCTCAGGTCTTGCCCTGGCAGCTGAGACAAGTTACCTCAACCAACTTGGTGGTACATCAGTGTCTACCTTGGTAGGATAAGTCTCCCTATATCTATCCAACGGCTGTGAAGATTATAAACTAACATGAGTCTCATATGTGTCCAGTTTAAGGGTATTACAAAGAAACACACTATAATTAACATGAATCAAATATGTACTTTATTCATTTAAAATAAATGTCATAATGTACATCATGCTTATTGGAGCTAAGGGCATACACTGTCTAACAATAAGCACCAATAAAAAAACTTAGCATGGTTGAATCTTTGATCGAAAAAAAGACCACCTACCGACATATCGTTCCGTGTTGATATTTAGAACCTTGACTACCATTTGAAGCTCATACTTAAGCAGTCCATGTTTGATTTTTTTTTTTTTTGGGTAAAGCACAAAAATCTTCTCCTAACAATTACAAAAAACTCCCCTATAATTTTATTTTAGCAAAAACCTCCCCTAAATTTTTAAAGAATTGGACAAAAACCTCCCTTCCATCAATAACCCAAACAGAGAACATTTATACTTACAAAATTACCCCTGAGGCGTCATTTAAAGATTTTGTAAAGTAGCATGCACAAAAACGTATTCAGCCTCCTCGGTGTTATTTGGTCCTTCATTTCCTTCCGGTGAGCTTCTCGGCTTAGAAAAACTGATTTTTCCCATGAAGCATCCATTATCTAACTATTTGTCGTTATGCTTGTTGACTTTTAGCTTATGGAGTATTTCTTTTTCGTTAATGCAAGTGGGACGTGTCGATGTTGCAAATAATAAAGGGATCAATCTCTATACTCTGATGCCGGTCTAATGGCCATGTTCTGGTTAGGTGAGTTCAGTCAATGAAACTGAATGTGTATGTACTTTTGTATAGACAGTTATATTACAGTGTTAGAGTCAGCCTGAGCGTTAGCCGGATACGAATGACCGAAGTTAATAACTTATTAACGGTCCCCTGTGCTCAAACGTTGGTTTCTCAGCCATTTTGAAAATGGCAAAGAGAACATGGCCATCCAATTTGTGGGCCATGGTTAATAATCTTCTCTAGCCACAAGAAGATTGAACAGAGAGCTGACTGAGGCTTGATGGGATTAGTCATTTACTGCAAGCGACGACATCCTTGAATGGCAATAGCCTGTGACATTTCTGGTAAATTAAGGTGTTATCCCAGGTCCATTGGCCGATATGTGAGACCAACGATCACCTTTCTGGTGGTCCCTCCTAGTCTTGTGTGGTCGGCTCCATGACTGAAAATGCACTGATTCAGTTATCGGAAGGTCTCCATGACTGAAACTGCACCGGTTTAGTTATGGTGCTCCGGCATGTGGGAACTTGGTTGCAGCGTTCATCATGATCATGCGTTTTCTAATGGCCTCATAAGCCATTGCTATTGGCTTATGAGGCCATCTCCTCCACATCGCAATTTTACATGTCGAGCTCCCTCAAGGGATCGTCCCTTTCGTCTTCGCCAAAGAGTATAACGTTCATTTGGCAATAAAGAGCTAAGTTCAGATTTGATATGTTGTTAATTTACAGTGTTCAGAAATTGATGTTGTTCAACGTTTAAATCTTAGGGTGATGTTTGGAATGTTAATAGCGTTGTCGATCACATTGGTTTTATTACCGTGGTTCAGAGAATTGATGTTTAATAACGTTACTCGAAGAAAAGAAAGAAGGCGCAAAAGGATTTGGGGGTGTGATACAAATAAGCGTCGATTTTCCCCGGATTTGGGTGTGATAAGGGGCAATTTCGTAAATGTGGATGAGTAATTTCGTAAATGGTGATGTTTTTCGTCTGGGTTACCGACGGAAGGGAGATTTTTGTCTAATTATTTAAAAATTTAAGGAAGGTTTTTTTGCTAAAATGAAACTATAAGGGAGGTTTTTATGATTATTAGAACTTTAGGGGAGGTTTTTTGTATTTTACTCATTTTTTAAATAAAAAAAACCACAACATTCCAAAGGGATTGGAAAGCAAAATAGAGTAAATTAATGTCGAAGTATAAAGTGTGGGGATGCAACTTGAGTGAGACCAACCTAATCCAACCCCAAGTTTTTACATAGATTGTCCCAACTCAACTTGGGTTGCGTACCCAACCCAATTGAGTCCAGTGAGATCATGTCTGGACCCAAGCAGTTATCTTTAGTTTATGTATTGTAGGTGTTGGGGACATGGTTGAGCTGGCCATGAGGCCCCTGGCCATCTGTCACAGCTCGGCCACGTCGACATAGTCTGGTCAGGCTACGACATTGCCATGATCCCGCCGACCACGTCAGCTACGGCCCTACAGGTAAGCCCGCCTAACTAATAGGGATGGGAAGACAACTCCGCCAAGGAGTAGGACTCTACCCCCTGTAACCTTGGCGGGGAACTCTACCCCGATTTCCCTAGAAACCTACTGTAATCAAGATACGGACCCTCTGGCTATAAAAAGGTACTCCATGCTCGAGGTAAGGGACCTTTTGACTTGGAACACCCACATTGCAAAATTATCCCAGACCAACATCCCTATAGATCAGCCCAGTCATCCACCACCTCCTACTGACTTGAGTGTCGGAGTACTTACCCGGGGGTAATTCCTCAGGCTTCTGACT
Source organism: Nelumbo lutea (assembly GCF_056320005.1). Taxonomy (NCBI): domain Eukaryota; kingdom Viridiplantae; phylum Streptophyta; class Magnoliopsida; order Proteales; family Nelumbonaceae; genus Nelumbo; species Nelumbo lutea. The sequence continues at coordinate 99,882,155 of NC_142686.1, forward strand.
TCTTCCTTGATCGTAGATCTTGAAGCACGGCCTCATCCTTGAAGCCTCGACGCCGACCTGCCAACGAGGACTATCTGATTGCCATCCTAGGTTCGTACACTACCTCGGATCGAGCAACATCAGATTGGCATCGTCTATGGGAAGGGCACAAAAAGCCTTTCCCGAAAATCTCATTCCTCGCCGCACAATTAAGAAAGCGATTAAGATGCCTAAAAACCAGCTTGAACGATCAACTGGCCATTCCCTGTCTCGAGAGAACCAAGAAGTCTCGCAACCTTTGGCCCCAGTAGATCCAACGCAATACCGAGCCATGCAGGAAAAGGTTGATAAGATCTTTGAATTCATGCAAACACTAGGGTTTGTCGTGCCGCCCAACCGGGTTGTCCCCCCTCATGCCCTGACACGCACGAAGGACAATCCTCAAACCGAGGACCCCAAAGCGCGCCGATCAAACGCAAGGGAGAGCAGTCCCGAGCGTATGAGGTAGGACACGACCCGAAGGCCCGTTGCCACCGCCCGTTCCCGTGGATGAGACAACCATAGCCAGACACAACAATCAGCATGCATCCCTGCCAAAGAAAGGCTCGGCAAAAGGACACCACCCTTTGTAGTCTCAGTTGCCGAGTCAAGCTCGATCAAGGATCACCCCACATGACCCAAAAGTGAGGCCATACACACTGTAGCCCCAGGCAACAGAGATGCCAAAATTAAAGAGCTCCGGCAACATCTAGAAGAGTTAGAGTGCACTTCCACCCATAAAAGTGCAATTCCCATAGTAAACCAACCTGTGCAGGCCACCGCGCATATCACCAAGGAGCCACCCTTCATCCAAGACATAGTAGACGAGATACCCCTATCAGATGGCGAGCCCCCCAATTCGACAAGTAAGACGGGAAATCTGACCCTTTCGACCATGTCACGGCTCTCAAAGCCCAAATGATGCTACATGGTGCGTCAGAGGGACTGATGTGCAAAGCCCTTGTAACCATGTGGCAAGGCCCAGCCTTGGCATGGTACTCCTCCTTGCCGCCGTGGTCTATAGCGTCATTGGCCCAACTGGAGACCTAGTTCTTGGCACAGTTCATAACTAGTCAGAAGCATTGGAAAACCTCGGCCAGCCTTATGCAGGTTCGACAAAAAAAGGTGGATTCCCTTAGAGATTACCTGGTGAGGTTCAACAAAGAAGCACTCCAAGTCAGGGACTTAAATCAATCAGTTGCGGTGACGACCATACAACACGAACTCCGCCCTTCCCCATTAAACTTCTCCATCTCTAAGAATCCTCCTAAAATGTTAGTCACGCTAATGAACCACGCGCAGAAGTATATCAACACTGAAGAGGCCCAGGCGCAGCTCAGAGACGATGATGAGAAGCCCGACAAAAAAAGGAGAGAGAACGACGAGCGGAACTCCGAGAGGTTGGACAAACACCACAAGAGACAAGATCTCGGACTGACCATAGACCTCGCACCCCTCTATCGACTTATTGGAATTTCACACCACTTAATATTCCGCGGTCTGAAGTTCTAATGCAAATCCGTGATAGCAACTATGTCAGGTGACCCGAGAAGATGAAGATGCAAAGTAACAAGAGGAACCGAGACAAATATTGTGAGTTCCACAAGGACCACGACCACGATACGGAGAACTATTTTGACCTGTGCAACCATATCGAAGATTTAATTAGGCGCGGTTATCTCAGTGGCTTCATAAACAGAAAGGAGAAGTCAGCCCAAGAGGAATGAAGAGTGGATGAAGCTCAGCAGCCCCCGCCTCGAGGTCCCCCAGCCAGCATCATCCATGTGATATCGGGAGGAACCACCTCCGGAGGGGAAAGCAGCTTGGGGCAGAAAAGATATGCTTGACTGTGCGAGATAGATGACCAAGGTCACGTGAGGAGGCACGACACATCTATCACCTTCACCGACGATGACTTCCAAGGGGTCTAGACACCGCACGATGATGCCTTGGTCATCACAGCCGAAGTGGCCAACTTTGAGCTATGGCGAATCCTAATCAACATAGGGAGTTCTATCAACGTATTGTTTGAAGATGCATTTGAAAACCTCAGCATTGATAGAGAACGACTTACACCAGTTAGCACTCCCTTGATGGGATTTTTGGGAGAGCCCCTCTAGCCCACTAGGAGGATAATTCTTCCCCTCCTGATCGGAGACGGCGACGTGACTGCAACGGCCATGGTAGACTTCATCATGGTGTGTTCCCCCTCCTCTTACAACGTGATCCTCGATAGGCCGACCCTCAATGCCCTGTAGGTCGTAGTCTCAACAAACCACCTTGCCATGAAATTTCCAACCAAGTATGGCATAGGGGTGGTGCACGGAGACCAGAAAACAACGCGACAATGCTATCAATTATCCCGCCGAGGACCACGCCTAGCGACCGAGACATTGATGGCTGAAGCATATGAATTGCATGACGAAGTAAAGGTATAGTGTAGCCAAACCATGGAAGACCTCGTCTAGGTCCCCCTATTTGAGGAAGATCCCAAAAAGACGGTCCAAGTTGGCTCCCTGCTAGGCGACCACCTTTGAGAAGAACTTGCTCAACTATTAAAGAATAATGTTGATGTATTTGCTTGGTCAGCAAAGGACATGCATGGAATCGATCCCGAAGTTATCACACATTAGCTGAACGTCGACCTCCGTTACCAACCTGTGAAGCAGAAGAAGAGAAAATTTGCCACAAAGTAGTGGCAAGTGATCGCTAATGAAGTACGGAAGTTGCTCTACGCCGACTTCATTATGGAAGTCAGATACTCCGATTGGATGGCCAACGTAGTGATGGTGAAGAAGGCCAAAGGAAAGTGGAGAATCTGCATCGACTTCACCAACTTAAATAAAGTCTGTCCCAAAGACAGCTTTCCCCTATCAAGGATTGACAAGCAGGGCATGAGCTCCTAAGCTTCATGGATGCCTTTTCAGGCTACAACCAGATTCGGATGGGCCCGAACGACAAAGAACCAACGAGGTAATGCCCTTTGGCCTTTGGCCTGTACTACTACAAGGTAATGCCTTTGGCCTCAAAAACATCAGCGCCACCTATCAGTGGCTAGTGAATGAGGTATTCAAAGAACAGATCGATAGGAATGTATAGGCATATGTCGACGATTTGCTCGTGAAGAGAAAAAAGGCTGAACACCACCTGGCTGACCACCACGAAGTCTTTGACACACTTAGAACGTACAAGATGAGGTTAAAACCAACCAAGTGCGCCTTCGGAGTTGGCTTCGGAAAGTTTTTGGGTTTATGGTAACACTTAGAACACCACGGCTCACCGGTGCCTTCCCTTTTTCAAAGCCCTCAAACGGCCAAAGGACTTCCATTGGACAGAAAAGTGTGAGCAGTCTTTCCGAGAAATAAAGCAGTACCTGAGCTCGTCGCCCCTCTTGACTAAGTCGAGCCCAGGAGACGAGCTATTACTCTACTTTTCAGTCGGGGATGAGGTCGTCAGCTTAGTACTAGTCAAAGAAGAGGACCGGGAACAGAGGCTGATCTACTACACCAGCAAGGTCCTCAGCGGCGCAGAGACCTAGTACTCTAATCTCAAAAAGTTGGCTCTATCCCTCATCCCCGCAGCCAAAAAACTCAGACCCTAATTCCAGGCCCAAAGCGTTCGAGTACTCACTAGTTAGCCCCTCGAGTAGGTGGTACAGAGACCGGAAGTATCAGACCTCTTGGTCAAGTAGAGCATGGAGCTAAGTGAATTCGACATCAAGTACGCACCTGACGGCAATCAAAGCCCAGGCCTTGGCAGATTTCATCGCAAAATGTACATTTACCATTTAGGAACCGGCTCTATTTCCCCCAGCATGGACCCTCCATGTTGACGGCTCGTCAAACCAGCAGGGCAGCGGCACCGGCCTTATCCTCCTCGACCTGGACGATGTAGTGTTGGAACACCCTCGAGTTCGAGTTCAAAGCATCCAACAATGAGGCTAAGTATGAGGCCTTGATTGCTGGGCTCCGCCTTGCTTTAGACCTCGGGGCACGACGAATCGAGGCCTTTAAAGACTCTTAGCTCGTGGTCAACTAAATCCACAGCCAGTTCGAGGTCCGAACTCCCTCTATGGCGAGCTACCTAAAGAAGGTGCAGGAGCTCATTCAGCAGCTTGAGCATTTCAACATCCAACAGATCCTTCGAGCCGAGAATGTTCAAGCCAACACCCTTTCAAAGCTCGTCAGCTCGCCACAGACCGATCTTGACTCAATTGTCCAGTTAGACATGCTGGCCCAACCAAGCATCACACCATCAACCGTTCTCATCCTTCCATTGCAACATGGATCATCTTGGATGGACCCCATAATCGAGTATCTTCAAGAGGGCACCTCCTCGGAGGATTGAGCAGAAGCGAAAAGACTCCAACACATAGCAGCCAGGTATTTCCTAATACAGGGTCAACTCTACTGCCGTTCCCACACGCTTCCCTACTTGAAGTGCCTCCCCCCAGCCGAGGCAGACTATGTCCTTAAGGAAATACATGAGGGCATTTGTGGAGATCACCCCGGTGCGCGCAAACTAGCCCATAAGTTGCTCCGACAGGGTATTTCTTACTGACGATGAAGTAGGATGCCGCCCAGTTATTCTAGAAGTGCGATAGTTTCCAACGTCACTCTAATCTACGTCACCAGCCTGCGGCTCCTTTGAGATGAATCGCAAGCACATGGTCGTTTTCCCAATGGGGAATGGACATCCTTGACCCCTTCCCCACCGCGGTTACGCAGAAGTTCTTTCTCGTAGCAGTGGACTACTTTACGAAGTTGGTAGAAGCCGAAGTCCTGGCACGCATCACTGCCCATAATGACTGAAACTTTCTTTGGTAGGGAATCATCTGCCTCTTTGGTATCCCGTGCGTGCTCATCAAAGACAATGGAACACAGCTCATCGACAAGAAGTTTGAGGCCCTCTGTGCTGACTTAAGGATCGATCACTGGACTACTACAGTACATCGACCTCAGAGCAATGGGGAAACCGAGGTAACCAACTGCAATGCATCTAGATCAGGCCAAGAGAAAGTAGGTTGAGGAGCTGTCGAGCATTCTCTGGGCTTATAGGACGACCCTGTCAACTGCCACTAGAGAGACCCCTTTCAGTCTGACCTATGGCGCCGAAGCCATGATCCTTGTGGAGATAGGTTCCCCAACCCTTTGGATTGAGCTCTTTGACAAGGGACAAAATGACAAAGATCTACGCACGAAGTTGGACCTAGTAGAAGAAGCTCGGAACTGAGCACATGGTTGCAAAATAGCAGAAGATAGCACGACATTACAATTCTAAGGTAAGAAGACACGAATTCAAGACAGGCAACTTCGTTCTATGCAAAGTCATAGTCCCCACACCAGGAGAAGATAGCACGACATTACAATTCTAAGGTAAGAAGACACGAATTCAAGGGTTGTATAGGGTCAATAGAGTCCTCAGACCAGGTACTTATAGAATTTAAGACCTCAAAGGTCGATCAATATCGAGGACTTGGAACTCGGGAAACCTCAAGATGTACTACTAGTAGACCCACAAGCAATAAAAGTCTCCTTTTAAGCTACTTCTTCGACCCAGAGGTGCACCCACAACCACTGCACACACTACACACACACATGCTAAGTCGCACTGTCAACTAATTTAACTCCGCCAATCTCCAAACGATTGAGCCCATTACGCCTAGCTCGGCAACACATTGCGAAGCAAGCTACCCGACTCAGCTACCAACGGCTGAGCCTAAATGTGGAGGAAGAACACCCCCGCCCACCAAGGTCTGAGGGCGGTCGAGGAACTCCGCACTACCGTCGACTTAACGGCTGAGCTAGCTGGGAAATGGCTAACCCTAGAAGGGCCCCAAAGGCTCCCGAGACCAAAAACTGAGCATCCCATGGCTGAGATCTCAAGAACCAAAATATCTCGAACAATGACACCTCAGTCAGCACAAGACTGGGGACGCCGAGGCATAGCCTGGCCGGCTACACCTCGGTCAGTACAAGATTGGGGGGCGAAGGAATAGCCCAGTCGGCTACACCTCGGCTAACCATTCCTCGGTCGGCTATACCTCAGCTTACGAGGTCGCCCAAGGCACAACCGGCCCCGACCCATGCAATGGCAAAACCAGCCACACTCCAACCAATAGAATCACACGAGAGACATAGCCCAGCCTGGCACAAACAACAGCTCGGCCAAATGGGCTTCAGTTGGAAAAAGAGGCACAAGTATAGCAACACATGATCAGATAAAGAAACATTAACAATAACTAAACTGTTCATTACATCGTTTAAAAGCTCGACATACCGATCCCAAAAAAAAAGTAGCAAACATAGAAAATAATAAACAAAGGAGGACCCTTCGGCCTCATCTTCAGCTCCAAAAAAATCAGCAGCACCAACAACAGCTTCGGCCTCATCTTCAGCTCCTTTGGCGGACCCTTGCAAAGAATTTGGATCAAAGGCATCCCAGCCTTGCGACTCAACGGCCAACACCGGGTGACAGCGAAGTATCCTTCATCATAAAAGATTGAACCCAACCGCGAAGGAAGCCTTGACGTACTCATCCATATGCAGCTACATCTCCTCCCATGCCTTGTACTCATTGATGACTTCCTCAATGGCCTCCTACCTCAACCTATCCCACTTAGCCTTAAGCTCAGCGATCTCCCACTTCAACTCCCGAACAAGACTAGTCTGCTCAGCCAGCTGTGCCTTTAGCTCAGCCACCTCCCTCTCCAACGCAGCTGACCGCTCCCCAACAGCCTAGAGATCGGCCAACTGGGTCTTCTACCGCAGATACTCAGAGTGTTCCCACTCGTACGATGATCGAACATCTCAGAGATGATCAACCAGCACGACTGCCGCACAAGCATTCTGCAGACGAATATGATAAGTACATCGAAAAGGAGAGCAAAACACAAGGAATAAGAAGAAGAGAATTTACCTGGGCAGCAGACCGCAACAACGCACACTCCAAGGCTTCGTTACTAACCCTGATCGATTCCTGAGCTATGGACATTGTTATGATTCCCCGCAGTAACTACTCGGGAACCCTGGGCATCTCCAGATTATCATCTACGCGAACCGACCACCTCGATACATGAAGGCCCGAGCTGCTTCCTGCCTCAGTTACTGATGCACCAGTGGGACGATGGACCCCTTCGGGGTCAACCATGACAACATCGTCTTCCTCAACCTCTCATTTCCAAACTATTCTTAGCCAACGAGCTGCCCTGTCCTCGGACCGTGGTCATTCTTTTACCACGGGATGAGCCTCCGGTTGCACACCGGCTCTCTCTTGCCTTTGTTGGACTACCTTCATCCAATGAAAATTTTCTTCCTCGTTGGCCATGCTCACATCTGCAACGTAGGATACCCAAGATAAGTACAAAGCAGGCAAGGTAAATTTAACTCAACAAACAAAAGTAAAGGAAACATACCGATCACCCTTTCCATCAGCCCGTCGAGCATCAACATCTCCGAGCATGTGTACGTGATAACGTCAATTTCGTATTTCATGCTCAGGGCCAACCTCTCCTCCCAAGTAAGTGTCAATCATTGAGGCTATGGCAGAGTCGTCCTCGGCCCCCGCAACTCAACAGGAAAAGGGAGACCCTTGGGGATTCACACAAAGAAGAATGACTCCTTCCAGTGCTTCACAGAAGAAGGGGCCCCAACCAACGACCAAATATTCCGCCGGGTGGAGAAGTAATAATACCCCTACTAGTGGTGTTTCAGTAGGAGCATAAAGCTCACCATCCCTAGGGTTAGTTTGACATCACGGATGTCACAATAAAACATAAGGCTGAGTAAAAATCTAAAGGAGTTTGGCATCAACTATGCTAGAAACACCCTATACCAGTTTAGCACCTCGGTGAACCCCTCACTCAACGAAAACCTCAGCCTATCCTCCAAGTTGTGCTCATAAACACACAGCTCACTGGGATGAGCATCGGTGGCCATATCCCCGAGCATCGGATCTGAGCCATATCCCAAGGCATCAAGATGCCGGGTGTGGTACTGAACAGGTGATCTACCCGAAGAGGAAGCTCCATCTCCATCCCAGAGGGACCAGCCTCGGCTTCCTCAATTTCGACAACCACGGAGTCTCTCAGCTCAGGCTCATAGGTCGAGCCATGAGAAGAGCTGGAACCAAAACTACTAGAGGACCCGGATGGGGAAGAGGACCGACGAATCTGCCGAGCTAAAAAATGGAAGCTACTAAGATATCTACCAAGCTATCCGCCAAGTTGTCTACCGAGCTATCTACCGAACTGTATGACCGATGAATCTGCCGAGCAATGGATGCTAAACACTCTTGCAAGCAATACTGATGATAGGGAGGGGCCCCCTCTTCCCTTTTATAACTATCAGGAGCACAGACCGAGGAGGGATCAACGGTGCAGATGAAGCACCCCTGACAACGCCTTGGAAGGCTAACTAACGTGACCAATAACGTACGATAAGAAGCCTCAGAAACCGAAGCGACACCCTCGGCAGGCAGCAATTGCACCCATTAATTGCGCCAGTTCAACTATCGTACTAGTCCAACCTTTGATGCGGAGACCCACCGTACTGGTCCAGCCTTCAATGCGGATCCTTGGCTAAGCCACTCAAATCCTCGAGCTAGGCAGTTTACGACCACAAGGCCATGTAATAGTCTGGCCGAGCACTCCCCCTCCTTTACAAAAGAATTGGGGGAGTGGTTCGAGAACCAAAATTTCGATTCTTATTTAAGTTTCACAATCGATGATCGGAGGACTCCTCGGCAACGACCAACATGGTGCGAATGATACGCATACTCGAAAGTTCCTCATCCGGACAACGAACCTAGGAAACCTCATCCCTCGGCTTTGAAACTGGGGGAGTGGTGTTGGGGACATGGCTGAGCTGGCCATTAGGTCCCTGGCCATCTGTCACAGCTTAGCCACGTCGGCATAGTCTGGCCGGGCTATGGCATTGCAATGATCCCGCCAACCACGTCAGCTACACCCCATGGATAAGCCCGCCTAACAAATAGGGATGGGAAGGCAACTCCGCCGAGGAGTAGGACTCTACCCCTTGTAACCTCAGCGGGGAAGTCTGCCCTGATTTCCCTAGAAACCTACTCTGATTAGGATATAGACCCTTTGGCTATAAAAAGGTACTCCATGCTCGAGGTAAGGGACTTTTGACTTGGAACACCAACATTGCTAATTAGCCCTGACCAACATCCCTATAGCTCGGGCCTTTGACTTCTTCCTTGATCGCAGATCTTGAAGCACAGCCTCGTCCTTGAAGCTCGGCCCTGACCTGCCAGCGATGACTATCTGATTGCTATCCTCAGTTCGTGCACTACCTCGGATTGAGCAACATTAGTAGGTAAATTTTGGTTTAATTTTAGTATTTTTACCATCTTCTATTAATTTTAGTATTTTAGTGTTATTAATTTTTTTACTAATTTTATTATTTTTTTAATAGATTTTTTTTATATAATTATTTTAGTGGATCTTAAGTTAAATATTTAATAAAATATATATTATTATTAATTATCATTTTATTTTATATTATTATTTTAATTGAAATTAACTAATATGAAATTGTAAAAGTTAATTTTGAAACAAATAATTCTTGCTGACGGTTTTTTGTTTTATTAATAAGTGTGCATTACTTTTTACTATTTGTTATACATTTTAAATAGGTTTTACTAATTTTATTACTTTCAAATCAATTTTATATTACCAAACTTTAAGTAAAACCACATGGGGTTAATTACTTAAATGTACCCTATATGTTTGAGAAACTATGTTATGTCTTGAGGATAATTTCTTTAACATTGAGATTGAATATGATAATTCTACGCTTGTAAATCTGTTTTAACAGTTCTACTCCATTGAGCATCTATTATTACTTGGTTGAAATCAGGGAGTTAGATTTCCATTGTGTGTTCTTAGTAAAGCATATTTATCAAGAGGCTAACAGGCAAGCGGATTTTCTTGCAAAAAAAGGTGAAAGGCTTTGGTTGGGTTTACTCTTTCCAGGTCAACTTAGAAAATTAGTTTTTGAAGATTTCTTAGGTATACACCTAATCTTATAATTATTTGATATATTTTGCTTTTTGTTTTTTGGGTTGGGCTAGAACAGGAGCTGTTTGAACAGCAACGAATTGTTAGTCGTCATGCTTAATGAACGGCTTCAGGTAGCCATGACGGATCAATTCTTTGATCTCATCCTTTAGGTTACGATAGTTCTTAGTGTCATGGCCTATATCGCAATGGAAGTGGCAGTACTTATTTGGGTTTCTATTGGTTGGGCCACCTCTCATCCTTAGGGGCCACTTGACGTACTTAGTCGTCTTGATGTGCATTAAAATTTCCCCTCTTTTGGCATTGAGGGTTGTGTAATTCTGGTTCTGGACTTGAGGAGTTCTTGAACACCAGCCTAACTATCTAGAACTTTGGTGGGGGGACTTGCTCTTCCTTCTAGGCGACCTGCTTCACCTATTGTGGGGTGACCTACTTCTCTTTGGCGACTTACTCTTGCACCTTTGTTTGTTGTTCCCCGCTTCCTCTTCTACTCGCTTCCTCTTCCCTCTTAGCTCTAATCGGGATTCGAGTGCCTCCTTCGCCTTGGTGAACTTGTTGGCCTAGTGGAGGAACTCCTCCATAGAAGATGGAGGGTTCAACTCAACTTTCCAGTGCAAATCGGGGTGCAGACGCCGTTGACCGCTGTGGAGAGCTAGACTGTTGGGTTGAGGTTTGGGATCTAGAGGTGCTCCAAGTTGAACCGCTTGATGTAATCTATAGTGTCTTGTCTAGTTGATGGACCATGTTCAGTAGGCAGGTCGCTGATTTTAAACACCTTTTGCTGGTGGCAAATTGCGTTGTGAAAAGATTCACGAACTGGTTCTAGCTTTTTATGGAGCTTGTAGCCAGCCATGAGTACCACATCCGAGCTATGCCCCAAAAAGTGGTTGGGAAGGCCATGTAGAGGCTTGCGTCATTTGCCCCATGTAACTGCATTAGGTCATGGGGCCATAAGGATCTCAGGTGCAAGTAGGGAGGTGTGAGTCACCTGTTGTGTTGCCGGTTGGATGGCGACTTGGCTCACCTCTCTTTTTTTCTCTACCTCCTCGTTGTTGGTGGAAGCGAGGTGGCTTCTCCTAGTGTTGTAGTGTACGCATGGGCGACACCTCCTCCTTGACACCTTGGTTGAGCTATTCGATATCCCCTTCTATCCTAATCAAAGTTGTGCCTCGGCTATGCTCTTCAACCTGGACATGTTCCGGGTTCCAGTTGTCAGGCTACTAGTTCTATTGTTGTTGTTGTTAGGGTTGTTGCTAGTGTGGCTGCTACTACATTCATACCAGGGTGGAAAATCTCTCCTACCACTTCCTCATCTACAGATTCATGCCATGGACATACTGTACCAATTCATTGTACTAGTGCACGTCGATCCCAGTAGGAACCACTGATGGCTCGATTGGAGGGAGAGGCGCATTCACTTGGTGCAGGGGAAAGGTTGGGTTTGGCATTACTGGAATGCCTAGTAGGGTTAAGGGCACTATGGACTACTTGATGGTTACAAAGGGGACTTCTGGATGTGCTCCAGGTTGGTCTTGCCCCCTTGTGACCTGGTTTTTGTTGTTGTTGATAGGTTGGTTTCTTGCAAAAACCATTAAGATTTGTAGAGGTTGAGAAAGTAGAGTGAGGGATTTTTGTTGTGTTTTGACAAACGATGCCAATTGATGTAGCGCAATCTGGTAGCTCCCTATTGGAAGATAGCTCAAACGTCGGGCTGGTGATGTCGCCTGGTTGAGCTACAAAACAATGTTGTCAGAGTGTTTGGGGTGCTTTACCCGGTGTAGGCACTTCAATGCTTAATTGTACGTACCTTGTGATTGAGATCTTAATAGCAATGAAATTAGAGAGCTAAATTGTACGTACCTTGTGAGACTAGAGGTGAGGCCCTTATCCCTAGGCCTCATGATGTGTCTTTGAGATCATCGGCTCGTCTATTTCGGAGTTAGATCCACACCCGAAGATAGACTCTAAGTAAGATAATAAGGCTTATCCAGGTCTATCCAAATCGGGCAGCGAGGAGATAAGGTCCATTGACGTATGATGTGATCCCGAGGAGATTAGAGACAAGTGCCTTTCTTCTAGAAGGGGACTATGTGGCACCTCGATAGGTCGATGCATGTGATTGAGCTACCTAGGCCTCGGTCTAGCTGGGTGACCTGAGGTTGAGAAAAAATATATTCATCTACCATCAAGTAGGAAAACAATTTCACTTTTGGTTTAATTATAAGTTTGCATTTCTTTTTTATCATCAATAAAACTAATTCTTGTTCATTATACTTATTTTTCTTTAATATGATTCATATAAATTATTAGAGAGATACTCAAACATTTTCTACAAATTTTTTGTATTATAGATGTGCCTAAAATATATTATGCATCCATCTTTGTGTGTATTTGTGTGTATGTTTGTTGAAAAAAATCAAAAGGTAAAATCTTTCAAAAGAATGATAATTAGGTCCATTTCACGTATGTGATGTTAAAATTGAACTGACCTCAACCCTTCAGTTTAGGAGTTTTCTAAGAACATTTGGCAAAAGGAAGAAGAGAAATTGGCCAACCCGCACCACATCTGATGCCAAGTCAATCCAAAATGTTCATGTTGGGTTAGGGTGGTGAGAAAAGATAGAATGAAGAGAAGGAAAAGCTTTATAAAATATTATTCCAGAAGCTAATGAAAAACAATGGTCCTTCTCTCTACATATATATACAATCTGACAAAAAAGAATGATGTAGAAAATAACAAACTCTCTAACAAACTTGCCACCTTACCATATAAAATAAAAGAATAATATAAAGCTAATAACTAACTAAATGATGAGTTGTAATGAGCTGTGAGTGGCACTAAATATGCAGGAAGAATATACAAGTATTGTACATCCCCCCCTCAAGTTGGACTATGATGGAAATCCATCATGCCCAACTTGGACAGCATCAAATGAAATTGAGGAGGAGCTAAAGCTTTGGTAAATATGTCTGCCACTTGCTGCTTAGTAGAGATGTGCTGAGGATGGACAAATCCCTATTTGAATTGATTACGAACCAAGTGGTAGTCAATCTCCAAATGTTTGGTTCTCTCATGGAAAATGGGGTTGGCAGTGAAGGGCGGCCTGATTGTCACACCACAAAGGAATGGGAAGGTGTAGTGGAATTTGCAAATCTTTTAGAATATAAGTTATCCATTGCAACTCACAGATTGTGGAAGCCATGCCGCGGTATTCAGCCTTTGCTGAAGAACGTGACACTATGGTTTGTTTTTTTGTTTTCCATGAGATAAGAGAGTGGCCAAGATAAATACAGAATCCAGTGAGTGAACGATGAGTGTCAATGCAGGAAGCGCAGTCAGCATCACTGAATGGTTGTAATTTGAAAGAATTCTGGACAGGAAAATAAAGACCCTTACTGAGTTTACCCTTTAAGTATTTAACAACATGTAGAGCTACTTCTCAATGGCTTTTGCAGAGTAAATTAATGAATTGACTTAATTGTTGAATTGCATAAGTCAAATCCAGTCAAGTAAGATTCAAATACAATAATCTTCCCACAAATCTGCGATATTTGTCAGGATCAAGTAAAAGATCTCCTGCTTGAGAAGAGAATTTATGGCCTTTAGGTAGAGGACTTGCAGTAGGCTTGGCACCCAATAATCCAACATCTGTAACAATATCTAAGGCATACCTTCTCTAATTAATATAAGTGCTAGTATCACTGCGTGCAATCTCAATTCCCAAGAAGTATCTTGTAAGACCAAGATCTTTGATGGTGAATTCAGTATCTAAAAACTTCTTCACAATGAAGATCTTCTCTTCACAAGTTCCTGTAATTAAAACATCATCCACGTACACATGTAGAGCTAGAAAATATTTGGAAGATTTCAAAGTAAAAAGGCAATGATCATGCTGTGATTGCATAAAACCATAAATTTGCAATTTCTTGCAAAATTCTGAATTCCATTCTCTGGAAGCCTGTTTAAGGCCATAAAGAGATCTCCTTAACTTGCAAACTTCTCCTTCTTTAGCCTTTGTATACCCTTCTGGAGGCCAAATATAAACTTCTTCTATGAGAAATCCATGCAAGAAAGCATTATTTATATCCAACTCGTGAATTGGCCAAGAAAATGCAATTGCCACAGCTAAATAAATTCTGACATTAACCAACTTGGCTACTAGAGAAAAGCTTTCAAAATAGTCTACCCCAGCAACTTGATTGTACCCTTTGGCCACCAATCTTGCCTTGCATCTGTCAACTATCTCATCTTGTTTCAATTTCACCTTATAGACCCATTTAGAGCCAATAGGTTTCTTCCTTAGAGGTAATGGCATCAAATCTCAGGTTTGGTTTGATTCTAAAGCCTTTAATTCCTTGTTCCTTGCCTGCACCCATTCTGCTTTAACATTGGCTTCTTTGTAAGATTTTGGTTCTTGAATAGTTGTAACATTTGCTAGAAAGGACAAGTAATCACATGTAAACAGTGGTGAGTGAATGAAAGGAAAAGTCTGAGGGGTGTGTTTAGAACTAGTGGGTGTAGTTTTGAGTAAGTATTGGCAACAGTTGGATCAGTAAAAGATAGATTAGTAACAAAGTCTTTCATCTAGGTTGGCTTATTCCAAATCCTAGTACTGTGTCTGGTTTGTTGGAGGTCTAGATCAGGTTGAAGTGGTAGCATTTCAATTGCAGGTTCAACATCTGATATTTGGTTTGGTGTTGAATGGTCAGTAAGTTCTAAATCCAAATCAGGAGTAAGATCAGGTGCAGGTGATGAAGGTTCAGGTTGTGAAATTGGTTATGGAATAACAGATTCTTCAAATACATTTTCACTGTCAGCAGTTGACATGGGCAAAAGCAATATGGAATTTGTTTCTTGTTTAAAAGGGAAAACATTTTCAAAGAAGATGACATCCCTAGAGGTAAAAACTTGTTTGGAAGTTAAATCATAACTTTGTAAGCCTTTTGTCCAGGCTGATAGCCTATGAAAACACATTTAAAGTCTCTAGTTGAAAATTTATCTTTTGCTGGTTTAGTATTTGTTGCATAGCAGAGGCAACCAAAAACCTTTAACATATGATACTCTGGTGCTTTGTTATATAAAATCTCAAAAGGTGTCTTCCAATTAAGAATCTCAATTGGCAATCTGTTAATTTCGAAAGTTGCCATAAGCAAAGAATATCCTCAAAAATTTCTTGGAAAGTTTGATTGAAACATAAGTGCCCTTGCAACTTGCAATAGGTGCTTATGCTTCCTTTCAACTACACCATTTTGTTGAGGGGTATATACACATGACTTTTGATGTAAAATTCCTTTTTCAAGTAAAAGACTTTGAAATTCATTGCTTAAAAACTCAGTTCCATTGTCTGATCGAAAACATTTTATCTTTGTTTCAAACTGAGTTTCAACCATAATGATAAATTGCACTAAAGTTTGAAAAGTTTGACTCTTGTGTTTTAACAAGAAAGTCCAAGTTGCCCTGTTGTAGTCATCCACTATTGTTAACATATAATGAGAACCAGTCAATGATGCATGTTTGTAAGGTCCCCACAAGTTTAAGTGAACTAATTCAAAAGGTTTATTGGTATGAATATGACTAGTAGGAAATGGCAATCTATGCTGTTTAGAAAAGGAACATACATCACAGGGCAATAAAGATTGTTTAGTGTAAGAATTCAGAATTTTCAAATACTGCAAAACATTAACTGAAGCATGGCCAAACCTCTTATGCCAAAGTGACAGAGTTGGCTGTCCTTTAACTTTATTCTTGAATTCATAAATGCATTACAATGCAAAGGTAAAGATGATAATGAAATAGAATTACATGAAGGAAAGGCGTATTTCTATATAGTACTTGGAAGAAAAGACTTTGTATCTAGGAAATAAAGATTTCCTACTGATTTTCCCACTGCCAATACCTCTTCACTCTGCTGGTCCAGCAGCAAACAGTGTGTAGGTAAAAAAAGAAATTTCAGGTTTGCACTCTTTGCAACTCTACTAACTGATAGCAGATTAAATTTAAAGCTAGGTACATGCAAAACATTTGTGAGACAGATTCTTGGGGTCAATTGGACAGTTCCAGTGTGTTTCACTAAGTTTATGGTTCCATCTGGAAGATACACTGGTGTCATGTGGCTTATAATTGTTAGCTTATGTAAAAGTGAAATGTCTGTGCACATGTGATTAGATGCCCCAGTGTCTACTATCCAAGTTTCAGATCTAAACAAATCCACAATATTTAAAGCAAAATTAAGTTCAGGATTTAGAATAGTACCTGCAAAGTCTTCAAGATGTGAAAAATTCACCATATTTGCAGCTACAAGCATCTTCTCTTTCATCAGTTTAATAAGCTCCTGTTGAATTAAATTTGCAAGCCCTGCATTCTGGTCAAGTCATTTTCCTGTAGTAGTTTGGTGTATCCACCAAGTTTGCTGCATATTTCCCTCCTATTTCATTTCTTGTCCCTGACTCCTTTCTCTTCTGTTCTCTGAGTTGCTTGTACTAGTCTGGATATCCAATAAGCTTGAAGCATGATTCCTTGAGATGATCATTAGTGTTGCAGTGAGTTCAATATTCCTGCTTCTTCTCTTCTTTGGTCACTTCATTTCTCTTTGTATTTCCCTTGTTTCCTCCATCCTTCCTAGGCATCTGTGTTCTAGCTAGCATAGCTGCATTCTCATTAGGTTCCACATAAGAAACTTGAACCTCATTCTACTTCTCAACCCTTGTTATCATTGAGTATGCTTTATTGACTAAGGGCAAGGGATCCATTAGTAAAATTTGACTTCTATTATGATCATAAATATCATTCAACCACATTAGAAATTGCATCAGACGATTAAAAGATGTGAGATTTGCTACCGCCTTTGCAGATCCACATGTGCATTCAGGTATTGGCATTAAAACAGTAAACTCATCCCAAAGTTTCATAAGTCTAGTATAATATTGTGTAACAGTCATATTTCCCTGAGTAATGGAACTAATTTCCCTCTGTATTTGGTAGAGAAGAGGTCCATTACTCTCTCCATACCTTTCCTCTAATTCACACCAAAGCTCTCTTGCATTAGAAGTGTATAAGAAGGCTTCTACTAGGTCCTTTGATATTGAGTTTAAAATCCAAGAGGTTACCATACAATTAACCTTATTCCATTAATCATAAATTGGTGAATCCTTTTCTGGTACCTTATAACTCCCATATATAAGTCCCAACTTCATTTTAGCTCCTAGAGCAATTTTAAAAGATCTACTCCAGGCTAAAAAGTTCTTATTAGTTAAGGGTGCAGTGACCAAAGCCATACCTAGATGGTCTGAGTTGTGTAGGAAAAGTGGATCTCCATTATTCACTACTGATGGAGCGCAATCCGGCCGGTCTTAGCTGTCAACGATTTTGCCTCTGACTGGAGCGATGGGGAGCCTGAAATGGAAAAGATGAGGGAACTCTGGGGGGAACCCGGTGAGATAACTTCGATGCTCAAGTTAGTACTCTTAACGGCAAAGTATAGACTAGATGGCACAAAGTTCACATACCTTGTTTTTGGGGGTAGGAGGCCTTTTATAACCACTTCGCGTACTCGCTCCAAAGCCCTTGTCAGGTCGGGTATGATTACCCTTGCTTCTGTCAGTTTGGGCGTCGTCGTTTTTGCTGGGATAGAACCGTCACTGCTTTTTGTCGGAACCGTCTCTGTAACTGGAAATGGAGGTGTCAGGAGGCGGTGGCAGTGGCCGTTTGGAGTGCGGCCATCAAGCGTCAAATCCTAAGTCGGTCAGGTGCGCCGCCCTTGGGTACGGACTTCCTCGGTGTCAGGCATGGTACGGTTTGTTTGGTTTTGGTGTCCTGAGGGCGATGCGGTGGAGTGGTGAGTGAGGCGAAGTCTTGAGTTCGGAGGTATGCCCTGTATTGCTATAGGGCAGGCCAGTTCGGCGAGGTGTATTCCGAACAGTTATAAGGCAGGCCAGTTCGGCGAGGTGTGTTCTGAACTGTTATAAGGCAGGCCAGTTCGGTGAGGTATGTCCCGAACTATTACATGCATGCCAGTTTAGATTAATGTCTGGTTTGGGGCCAAAGGGTGAGTTCAGGCTCCTAATAGGGAGTTCGGGCCACTAGTAGGGGAGTTCGGTCAGCCGGTTTCTCCCCTTGGTGCTTCGCGCCTTAGGCGTGCTATGGTCTCGAGCTGTTGCCTTTGCCACGTGTTGCATAACTGTGAGGTCGGGCCAAATCTTCCTTCATCAATTGCCCCCCACTCCTCGTGCCAAGGGTCATGCCCTGGCACGGGGAGTTTTGCGAGGTGGTAGGTGGATTTGTCCCGTTCTTCGAATCTTGACTACGTGAGGTGCTTTGCCAAGGTTCTCCAGTTTTTTGGAGTGTCCGAAAAGGTGGGAGATGTGCCTACTGCTTGTGAATGTTGACGAACGTGGCAGCGTGCATTTATTTTAAATTTCAAAAAATCAGGCTGCTAGGACGTGACAACGGGTCTTTTAATTTTGAAAAAAGCGTGCCACTGCCGTTTTGAGGAGACGTGCGCTGGCAATTGTCAGTTGCAGAGATGTGTGCGGCGTGTTGTCAGTTTCCGAAAGACATGCGTCAGCGCATCATCGATTTCAAAAAGACATGCGCTAACGTTTCGCTCTTTTCGGAAAAACATGCACCAATGATGTCTCGATCTCAGGGAACGTGCGGTCGGCGCGAATGTAGGCCGTCAGATTTGGCTTTGATCTGCACTATTGATTCTTGGTTACTGTAGCTATAAATAGTAGGGGACCCCAGTTGTTTTGTCACTTCTACAGTTTCCTTCTTGAGCTCGCGTCCAACTTTTCAGCTCGCGTCCAGGCCTTTTAGTTCACGTCTAGGCTTGTTACTTCGCCTTCAAAGTTTTTGGCTTGTTCTAGTCTCCGCAATCTTCAAAACTTTCTTCCGGTGAGTACCTTCTTGAATCCACCTCTTCTCCTCGATGTCTAGCTTTGATAGCACAAATGATTCTTCAAATAGGACTGATGTAGATTCTACGAACCGAACCGTATCCCCCGACTTCTTTAGTGATCCTGAGGTGGAACTTGATGATGACTTCAAACCCGTAGGCCGAGCCTCTTCGGGCAGTTTGGCGTCTACCTCTCGTTGAGGTCGGATGCTAGACAGGTTTGGTCCATCGACAATGATGCCCGAGGGCCTCCAATCTCTACTTATTTCTTACAATTTGCCTGGGGGGTATACCTATTTCATTCCTTCGGGTAGTTTTCCTTGGGAACACGGTCCTGATGAGATCGTGATTTTTCGTGAGCAGCTCGCTGCAGGGCTGCGACTGCCTTTCCACCCACTTCTCTTCAAGGTCATAAACCACTTCGGCGTTACCATTTGTCAGCTTCATCCGAACTCTATTCGGAACCTAGTGGGGACAATCTCCCTTTTTTGCGAACAGAACTTCCCTTTAGACATGGAGATATTCTCCTCTATCTTAATGCTCAAGAAAAAAGCGGGTTCTCTTCCTGGGGAAGACGGGCGTATTACCTGTCTCCTCGCCCAGGCTTTAAGCTTCTGCACGAACTTCCTAACATGGTCCCGGCGTGGAAGCGGGACTATTTCGGGGTGCGAAGTGCACAAGGGTGGCCTTTTCAGACCGGGTGGGGTGAGGCCACTCTTGATTCTGGTGTCACTCTCGATAAAGAGACGGTGAAGGGCCTCCGGCAATGGGCACAGCAAGGTTTAAAGTGCCATCAATACTTAACGGAGGCCAAGTTTATTGCGGCTGGCCTGAGTTCGGGTAGGTTTCTAGCTCAGAAGTTTCTTGTTTGCTTTGTTCCTTCATTTTTTTTGATGTCGAACTCTTTTCTGCAGGTGTGATGGACGCAGAGAGGACTTGTGGGGGGCGCCTGTTCCAAGGCATGAAGAGGAAGAAGCGGGTCGCCAAGCAAACTCATACCGAGCTGCCCCCAGATGAGGAGCCTTGAGTTCCAGGCCACACGACAGAGGATCTGCCCAGGGAGCCCGCGGTGGCTCCTTCGATGCATGAAGCGGCCGGGGCACCTTACGCTGAGACCACTCACATGGGTGCTCCTGCCTACTCCAATGCTCCTGCTCACTCTGGGTCCGCTCATACGTGGGCTGGGCCCTCGGGTTCAGGAGCTCAAGGGGAGT
Source organism: Nelumbo lutea (assembly GCF_056320005.1). NCBI lineage: Eukaryota > Viridiplantae > Streptophyta > Magnoliopsida > Proteales > Nelumbonaceae > Nelumbo > Nelumbo lutea. The sequence goes on from NC_142686.1 coordinate 99,902,320, forward strand.
TCAGGAGCATATTGTCACCGAACTATGCTCTTCAGAAGAGTAGGGAGGCTACTTTCCCCGAGGAGATTGCAGCGTGGACCGATCTTCCTTTGAATCAGGTCGCCTGCCATGTCGTAACTCATGCTATGGTGGTAAGTCAGATTTCGTCTGCCTTCTTCATTTTCTATCCTTCTTGCTATTGTCGCTCACTTGTTTCTTTTGGTAGGTGAATTCTTCTATTCATGCCTTAGCAGCCCAGGTGAAGAGGAGCTCGTGACAGGCGCAGGCTGCTAAGGCGGTCACTCATGCTGCCGAAGAGGCTTTCCGTGCCACTGAAGTGAATACCCGAGCTGCTGAGGCAGCCACTTATGCTGCCGAAGAGGCTGCTCGCGTCGCTATGGCCAGGCAGGCGATGTCTCAGTGGGATGCCGAGGCCATGGGGGTAGTCGTCAAGCACATGGCGGACTTGAGGTTGGACCTGCAGCATCAAGTCGAATATCTTCAGGAGGATATCAGCGAGAAAATGCAAATCTTTTGCCAAGGTATTGAAGACGCCAAGAAGAAGGCCGTTGAAGACTAAATTGCCTCTCCGCATTTTGATGGTGGATTCTTACATAAGGGGATTCAAGCTGAGCTGGTGGATGATCCAGAACACGTACCCCGACCTCGACGTTAGTGCCATATCCACTTCGCGTATAACTTAGGAGATGGCCAATGCTGTCGATGGTGAGCCGGATTTTGAAGGCGAGGTAGGGTCTTCGGGTGTTGTTGAAGTGCCTTCTGATGGGGAAGAAGTAGCTCCGGGCATGTAAATTTTTTTTTTTGAAGTGCCTTCTGATGGCCAATGTACTCTCCTTTTTCTTGCAACGGAATAGACAATCTTTTCGGTTAAAGTGTTCTTTTTCCCGAACTGATTTTTTGTTGAACTAATAATATGCCAATCTGTTTCTTGTCCGGGTTATTGTACTCATGCAACCTGTTTCGGCCCTAAGGCTATTGTAGCGAACTGATTTTTTGCTGAGCTGATAATATGCCCGACTTTTCTTTGCTTGCTTATGTCGAAGTTCCTCTTGTTGGCTCTGCATCATGGCCCTAAGCCTCTTGTAGCGATTTCGTCCACTTCGCTTGGCGGTTTATAGGTAGTATCGCTTTAAGTTAACAATGTTCCGTGCTCGGGGTACTTGTTTGCCTTCTAAGGTTTCGAGCTCGTATGCCCCCCGAGCGCTCTCTTTACTTTATAAGGCCCTTCCCAATTTGGTCCAAGTTTGCCTACGCCGGGTTCGGGCACCATAATCTTACGAAGGACCAGGACATTGACCCGGAAGCTTCCCGGCTTTACTCTGGCGTTGTAGTATTGAGCTACCTACTTCTAATAAGCCGATGTCCGGATGTGTGCGAGGTCCCTTACCTCGTCCAGTAGATCAAGGTTGGTACGTAACTCATCTTTGTTCGTCTGATCGTCATATGTTTCTAATCACAATGTTGGTACTTCGATTTCCGCCAAGATTACTGCTTCAGTGTCGTAGGTGAGGTTGAAGGGGGTTTCTCCCGTGGCGGTTTTTTTTGTAGTTTGGTGAGCCCATAAAACACTTGGTAGCTCTTCCACCCACAACCCCTTAACTTGATCTAGGCGTGCTTTCAGTCCGCACAGGATGGCTCTATTCATTACTTCTGTCTAACCGTTTGTCTACGGGTGTGCGACTGATGTGAAGTTCTGCCGAATCCCCATGTTCTCGCACCACTCTTGGAACTTGATATCCTTGAACTACTTGTCGTTGTTGGATATCAGTACCCGAGGTAACCCGAAGCGACATACTATGTTCTTCCAAAAGAAGTTTTGTATGTTTCGGGCCGTAACTGTTGCCAGAGGTTCGGCTTCTATCCACTTTGTGAAGTAATCTACTGCCTATTAGACAGTTTTGTATGCCCTTAGCTTCAATTAAAATGTACTTTATGAGTTTATTGTAAATGAATAAAAGTGCATATTTGATTCATGTTCCCTTGGTATGTTTCTGTGTAATACCCTTAAACTGAAAACTTAATGAGACTCGTGTTAGTTTAGAATGTTCACAGCCAGTGGGTCAGTCTGGGGAGACCTATCCTGACAAGGCTGACACTATGGTGCCACCAAGTCGGTTGGGTTGGCTTGTCTCAGCTACCAGATGAGACCCTAGGCACACATAGTGTGGGATTAATTCAATCTTTGAACTGGACCAGAATTCCAGTATTGCCCTGGACCTTGGAGATTGATGGGAAAAACTGGAAAGTTACATTGGACCCCTAGACTCGATTATGATACTGCATTAGGTGTCGGATTGGGCTATTTTTTATGTACCAATCAGTGAGATCCTTAGCGGGGGTCAAAACCAGGGTATGTTGGGACAGTCTGAGAATTCATCTGAATGGGTGATCATAGTGACAGGATCAGCCCCTTTGTCGGACAAAGGTAATGGTCGGGGATGTACTCTCACTGATGGAAACCAAGATTGCCGGCAGCCGATTTCAATCGTTGAGATTTGTTTTGCAAAATATATTTTATATGAGATATAAAAGTATATATATTACGATTTTGAAATGTTTGCAAATAGGTTTTAATTCCCGGGATCCATACTTGAGAGAGTGCAACACTGTTCCTTGTAGCCGAGGGAGAGGTCCTCTCTTGTCGGGTAGTGTATGATCATTATGGGCTGAGAGGTTAAGTGTAAGGCCATTGAGGATAATACATGATGGGCTAATCTTGCATCTGCCCACAGTCCCTGGGTGTTACAAGGTAGCTTGGCCCAGGGACCACTTAGGGAAAGTGTTGGGCCCAGAGAGCCCATCTAATGGATTTCAGGGGGTGCACTGTCCATAACAGTGTATTCGGCCAGGCCTTGTAACAAAGGCTGGGCTGAACCCATGTGGCTGATGTGTAGATCAATGTTTGGGTCCCACGCCATACAAGGAAGCCCAACTGGGCAGCAGTTTGGAAGGCTAAATGAATACATAACCCTAAATGGGCCTTAAGCCCATTTCGAACTGGGCTAATCTAATTAGATAATAAGGGGCGAATTCTGAGATAAGATCAGCTGATAGGATTGGGCCCACACCCTATCCACTCAGAGAGTCCAAGATCTAAATGAGATTTAGATTTGGAAACTTCCTAATTAGATTAGGAACTGGCTAATCTATTCTACAGATAAGATAAGGATTATCCCTTATCTTAAAGGGACTTCTAATCCAGATATGATTTGGGTTAGCAACTCCTAATGGGATTAGGAGTTGATCCCTTTAAATCTATAAAAGGAAGAGGGGACGGCAGCCTTTAGAAACAACATCCAACAGACACAAGTCTAGTCTTCAGAGCTGAGATTACAAAGGAGAGAATTCTGCACCCTACAAATTCTCTCTAGCCACCTCCTTCCTGCAGCCGCAGCCTGTAGCAGTTCGATCTCCATTGCTTGGGAGAAATCAAGATTGGATCTTGATTCCAATCTTTTGGAGAAAAGATTGGTAGGAGTTGTATTCATAAGCCGTCCAGGTGATTCTTGGAAGAATCAAGTTCTTAGGAAGGACATTGTTGATTCTGCTCCACCTTGCACTGCGCCATCTTCAGTGGGAGCAGACTTTGGTTTCTACCTTGGGCGTGAACACCTCCATTGAGAGACATTATTTCTCTGTATCAGGTATTATCTCTCTCTCCTCCTTTTGGTTCAGATCTGGTTCAGTTTATGGTTCAAGGATGATCCTTGAAAATACGATTTTCTAAATAGGGAATTCAATTCCCAGTTGAAGGGAAAAGAAAAAAATTTTGAAATTCGCCCCCTTTATTCTGCAATCTTGGGTGTACATGTGATGGATTTCCTATCCCTTCAGTGGTATCAAAGCCATGGTTCAAATCTTGAATCATTCTGTTTCAGATCTGAACCTGCGTAAATAGGGAGAAGGCGTTCTACCCAATTTGCGCAAATATGGGTTTTGGGAAATTTGTTCCCAAAATAGATGGGCAAATAATCTAAAATTAATTTTAAATAAATCTGATTATTATTAAGAATAGTTCTTTATAATTTTCTTGATTTATGGGTTGTTCGTATAAGAGGAGATCGAAATCTTGGTTTGCGCAGGGAGAACTGCAAGATTTGCAGTTTATTGAATTTATTTATTACATTTGGTCTGTAAATAATTTTTTTATTTTATTTTTAGACTCAATGTGTAGGCATTCAATATGATGTAATTATTAATAGAAATAGGATTTCTATTTATTCTAATTTTGGATCGAAGATGGCAGCACAGAGATGGAGATTTCGCAGATGGAAGATTCGCTATCTGCGATTTGCAGTTTGAGAAATTGCAATCTATGATCTAACCTCTGTTTTGCAGGATGGAGTGTGCGAACAACCCTGATTAACTGATTTTTGTTTTTCTTTTATCAGTTATTTAATTTTAGATTATTTACTTGAATTAAGGATTTAATTAAAAATCAAACCCTAGATCCATTCGAACCAAGATTGTTCAAACTGTTTGGACCAATTCAAGGTTTAATCAAGGCTGAAAGTCAATCCTAATTTTCCCACTAATGGGCCTAAGGATTGACATTTAATTAAATGGTTAATTCGGCCCAGCTTGTAAAGGCCCAGTTTTAAATAGTTAAAACTGCAAAAAGCCCATTTTAAAGGATAAAGCTATATGGGCCAAACTGGGTAACCCTAATTCAGCCCATATACCTAGATAATATTAATGGTTAATACTATGGAATTTTAACGGTCTTCCAATGGGCCTTATAGATAATTTAATTGATTGGATCAATTTATCCCTACATGAGATGTATGGATGTGTGATGTGCTGCGTACATGGGCCATAAGTACTTGACCCATGCTCATTCGATAGTGGCTCTTGCGCACACCATGGCTGAATGCACATCATTGCCATGGTGTCCCTTTTGGTCATTGGATGACCTCCCTCAGTGGTGGGCCCCACACCTCATCAAGAGGTTACGTGCAGACCCTAGCCGATTTAAGGCCCACTGAAATCTGGCTTTATGAAAGTCAGTGGGAGCCACTTTGGTTTGACCTAAATCAAACTAGGGTGTAATTATTTGTTCCCTCCAGCTAATATGAGTGCATGTGATAGGGAGATTCATGTGATGAACTCTCTAAAGGCCTTCCATCATTAGCATAAGGATGGGTCCTTCAGTAATGAGGAGACACACCAGAAAATGGGCTATCCATTTGCTGTTGGGCTTGTCTGAGTGTTTCATAAGATGATAGGGGCGTCATAGACCGATGTGGGAGGGGCTTCACCAGAAAATGGGAACTCTCTCACGGTACCTTGGCGTTCACGAATATGATGGGTAAGCACTCACTGGACAGAAAGGTTTACCTGAAAATGGCTCTGAACTTTGTCTGACAGAGGCCAAAGGGAAAACTCATATGATGAGTGGATATGATCCTTCACAGAAAGGTGGTGGGGTTATGCAGCTGAAACAGTTGGCTCCATGCACCCTATGTGATTTCCCACATTTCCAGAGACAACCCGTAGTCTCCATCACTGAAAAAGGAGGGAAATCTCAGAGATGAATAAATGGAAATGGATCATAGATTAAAAATCATATCTATGAAATGAACATGAATCAAATTAGGTTGTGGACTGATGTTTGCTCTTTTATCAGAAAATGGCAAACGGATCTTTTGCAAAGCTTCTTGATGACAACAAGCTTAAGGGCCCAAACTACGCCGACTGGTACAGGAACCTTATGCTGGTCCTAGCTTCAGAAAAGTTGGACAAAGTGGCAAAGAATCCTACCCTGGAGCGTCCAGGAGACAGGGCTTCTGAGGCCCGAAGGAGAAACTATCAGGAATGGGAGGAGAAAAACTCCCTAGCCCGGTGTTACATCATCGCCTCCTTGGACAACCCAATACAGAGGCAGTTTGATCAGATCAAACTTGCCAAGGACATATTTGACAGCCTGAGGACAATGTACAAATAGCAGAATCGTTCTACTCGGCAAAAGGTCTTGAAGCAGTTCATGACCACTCAAATGTCTAAGGGCCAACAAGTTCACGACCATTGCCTTCGGATGATGGGTTACATCAACCAACTGGAGGCTCTGGGATCCGGGCTGGACCTTGCAACCCAGATAGACGCTATCCTTAATTCTTTGCCTCCTTACTTTAATCCGTTCATCATGAACTATAACATGAACAAGATGAATGTCAGCTTGCAAGAGCTCAGCAATATGTTGCAAAGAGCTAAAGAACTGATTAAAAAGGATGAGCCTGTAGCTATGCTTGTTGAAGCTAGCAAAATGGGCAAGAGAAAGAGGAAGGCAAAGAAGCCTCAGAAGAAAGCCACCAAGGGAAAAAGGCAGAAGAAAGACAAAGCATCGGATGCCTGTCACTTCTGCAAGAAGACCGGCCACTAGAAACGGAATTGTCCTGCCTACCTGGAATCCAAGAAAGGTAATTTCGAAACTTGTGTTATAGAAACCAATTTATTGGTAGCTTCTACGTCCTGGTGTATTGACTCTGGGGCTTCAACTCATGCGTGTAACTCACTGTAGGGGTTCAAGGTAAGCAGAAGGCTGAGTGAAGGATAAGTCACTCTCGACTTGGGGACTATTGCAATTGTTGCAGCCGCAGCAATAGGAACCGTGGAGTTAATTTTTAGAGAAGGAAAATTTGTACTCAAAGATTGTCTTTATGTACAAAACTTAAGAAGAAATTTGATTTCTGTTTCAAAACTGTGTGCAGATGGTTATTCTGTCTTCTTTAGTAATACGATTACTATTAAAATAAACAACAGATTCATCACATACGGGGAACTGGAGAACGGTCTCTATGTTCTACATCCTTCTCTAGAAACTAACATAACTGAAACTACGTCGGCTGAAATCCCCATGAAGAGAGCCTGTGATACAGTTAATCCCACGTGTCTGTGGCATTACCAACTTGGCCACATCGGTGTTGACCAAATCACAAGGTTGGTAAAGGATGGTCCTTTGGATTTTCTAACTATAGAAGATCTTCCCACCTGTGAACCTTGCCTGCAAAGCAAGATGACAAAACGGCCATTTAACGGTAAGCCTGAAAGATGTACAGGCACACTTGACCTAATACATATTGATGTATGTGGTCCCCTGAGTGTTAGGACACGGAATCAATACGTGTATTTCATCACCTTCACAAATGATTTCTCACGGTATGGTTACGTGTACCTAATGAGACACAAGTCTAAATCCTTTGAAAAGTTCAAAGAGTTTAGAGAAGAGGTCGAGAAACAGCTGGGGAGAGAAATTAAAGCCCTTCGATCTGATCGAGGTGACGAGTATCTCTCTAACGAGTTCAGGGACTACTTAAAGGACAATGGGATTGTATCACAATTAGCTCCTCCTGCTACACCTTAATGGTGTTTCAGAGAGGAGGAATAGGACCTTATTGGATATGGTCTGGTCACTTCTCATATACTCAGAGTTACCCACATCCTTTTGGGGTTATGCATTAGAGACTGCGATTTACTTGCTGAATCGGGTTCCAACCAAATTGGTTTCGAACACTCCATATGAACTTTGGATCGGAAAGAAACCAAGTCTTAGAAACTTGAAATTTGGGGTTGTCCAGCACACATTAAAAGAACAAGTGCAGACAAGTTGGAATCCAAGACCAGTCGTTGCCTATTTGTAGGCTACCCAAAAGGCTCTGTAGGTTACCTTTTCTATGACCCAAGTGAGCAGAAAGTGTTCTGCAGTCGAAATGCCCAGTTCTTGGAGACCAATTATATCCTGGACACCCATCGTCAGGAAATTGTTCTTGATGAGGAGAGCTTAGGAGCAGTGGGAGATGTCCCACAAGTTCCAGGTAGTGACCAACCTAGAAGATCCACTCGGGTATCCAGGCCACCAGTCTGTTATGGTTATGACTAGGATAGTTACCTGGTGGAAACCTTGACTAGTGAGGAGGATCCAGTGACTTACGCAGAAGCTATGTTGGACATAGATTCCTAGAAGTGGGTAGAGGCCATGAGAGCAGAGATGGACTCAATGAAAACCAATGGAGTCTGAACTCTAGTAGATCCACCCTCCGGGGTAAAAGCAATCGGTTGCAAATGGATTTACAAGAGGAAAAAAGGCCCCGATGGTAGAGTTGAGACCTTCAAAGCTCGTCTGGTGGTGAAAGGGTACACTCAGAAAGAGGGCATCGATTATGAGGATTTTCGCATGTGGCCATGCTTAAATCCATTAGGATCCTGCTAGTTGTAACAGCATACCATGATTATGAGATTTGGCAAATGGATGTCAAAACCGCATTCCTGAATGGAGATCTTACTGAAGATATCTATATGCAGCAGCCGCAAGGCTTCATAGCTGCGGGTCAGGAAAACATGGTATGTAAACTTAATAGATCCATTTTATGGACTTAAGCAAGCTTCTAGAAGTTGGAACATCCATTTTGACTCGGTCGTCAAGTCATTTGACTTCGAGCAGAATCCGGATGAACCATGTGTTTACAGGAAGTACAGTGGAGATAAGGTTACCTTCTTGGTTCAGTATGTAGATGACATTCTACTATTGGGAATGATGTAGGAATGTTGACTACCGTGAAAGTATGGCTTTCACAGCAATTCTCCATGAAAGATCTTGGAGAGGCCTCCTATATACTGGGTCTTCGACTCTATAGAGATAGATTGAAGCGGATAATAGGATTATCCCAATCTGCCTACATTGACAAAATAGTCAAAAGATACAGCATAGAAAACTCCAAGAAAGAAAAGGTTCCTTTCAGGCACAGAGTCACTCTCTCCAAGAAGATGTCTCCCAAGACTTCTGAGGAGATTGATGGCATGAGAGACGTTCCCTATGCCTCTGTCGTAGGGAGCATCATGTATACCATGTTGTGCACTCGTCCTGACATTGCTCAGGCAGTGAGTGTAGTAAGCAGATTTCAGGCCAACCAAGGGCAGGAGCACTGGACTGCTGTGAAAACCATACTTAAGTACCTTCGAAGGACAAAAGAGTTTTGTCTAGCATTCGATGGTAGCTCACTACAGATCCAAGGGTATACAGATGTCGATTTCCAGTCGGATCCAGATGATAGAAAATCTACATTTGGATATGTTTTCATGATAGGATCATGTGCTGTTTCCTGAGTGTCAGCAAACAGGGGTCCTAAGTTGCAAATTAATAGTCCACAACCCAAGCCGAGTGCAATGCCGTAAATGAGGCTGCCTTATGAATGAAGGTGTTCATTCCTGAATTTGGAATTCAGCACATCACCCATTCCATTGTTGTATGACAACACTGGACCTATGGGAGGATGATAGTAAGAGGTAGCATCAGCGGAGAATGTGGTAGACCCATTGACTAAGCCGCTGACACAGAAAATGTTTATGAAACACATGGAAAGTCTGGGACTCCGGCTAGTACCTAATTGGACCTAAGTGCAAGTGGGAGCTGTTAGGCAGTTTTGTATGCCCTTAGCTTCAATCAAAATGATGTACTTTATGAGTTTATTGTAAATGATTAAAAGTGCATATTTGATTCATGTTCCCTTTGTATGTTTCTGTGTAATACCCTTAAACTGGACACTTAATGAGACTCGTGTTAGTTTAGAATGTTCACAGCTAGTGGGTCGGTCTAGGGAGACCTATCCTGACAAGGCTGACACTGTGGTGCCACCAAGTCGGTTGGGGTGGCTTGTCTTAGCTACCAGGGTGAGACCCTAGGCACACACAGTGTGAGATTAGTTGAATCTTTGAGCTGGACCAGAATTCTAGTATTGCCCTGGACCTTGGAGATTCATGGGCAAAACTGGAAAGTTACACCGGACCCCTAGACTCGATTATGATACTGCACTAGGTGTCGGATTGGGTTGTTTTTGATGTACCAATCAGTGAGATCCTTAGCGGGGGTCAAAACTTGGGTATGTTGGGACAGTCTAAGAATTCACCTGAGTGGGTGATCATAGTGACAGGATCAGCCCCTTTGTCGAACAAAGGTAATGATCGGGGATGCACTCTCATTGATGGAAACCAAGATTGCCGACAGTCGATTTCAATCGTTGAGATTTGTTTTGCAAAATATATTTTATATGAGATATAAAAGTATATATATTATGGTTTCGAAATTTTGCAAATAGGTTTTAATTCCCGGGATCCATACTTGAGAGAGTGCAACACTGTTCCTTGTAGCCGAGGGAGAGGTCCTCTCTTGTCAGGTAGTGTATGATCATTATGGGCTGAGAGGTTAAGTGTAAGGCCATTGAGGATAATACATGATGGGCTAATCTTGCATCTGCCCACAGTCCATGGGTTTTACAAGGTGGTTTGGCCCAGGGACCACTTAGGGTAAATGTTGGGCCCATAGAGCCCATCTTATGGATTTCAGGGAGTGCATTGTCCATAATAGTTTATTCGGCCAGGCCTTGTAACAAAGGCTGGGCTGAACCCATGTGGCTGATGTGTAGATCAATGTTTGGGTCCCACGCCATACAAGGAAGCCCAACTGGGCAGCAGTTTGGAAGGCTAAATGAATACATAACCCTAAATGGGCCTTAAGCCCATTTCGAACTGGGCTAATCTGATTAGTCAATAAGGGGTGAATTCTGTGATAAGATCAACTGATAGGATTGGGCCCACACCCTATCCACTCAAAGAGTCCAAGATCTAAATGAGATTTAGATTTGGAAACTTCCTAATTAGATTAGGAATTGGCTGATCTATTCTACAGATAAGATAAGGATTATCCCTTATCTTAAAGGGACTTCTAATCCAGATATGATTTGGGTTAGCAACTCCTAATGGGATTAGGAGCTGATCCCTTTAAGTCTATAAAAGGAAGAGGGGGCGGCAGCCTTTAGAAACAACATCCAACAGACACAAGTCTAGTCTTCAAAGCTGAGATCACAAAGGAGAGAATTCTGCACCCTACAAATTCTCTCTAGCCACCCCCTTCCTACACCCGCAGCCTGTAGTAGTTCGATCTCCATTGTTTGGGAGAAATCAAGATTGGATCTTGATTCCAATCTTTTGGAGAAAAGATTGGTAGGAGTTGCATTCACAAGTCATCCAGGTGATTCTTGGAAGAATCAAGTTCTTAGGAAGGACACTGCTGATTCTGCTCCACCTTGCACTGCACCATCTTCAGTGGGAGGAGACTTTGGTTTCTACCTTAGGTGTGAACACCTCCATTGAGAGACATTATTTCTCTGTATCAGGTATTATCTCTCTCTCCTCCTTTTGGTTCAATTCTGGTTCAGTTTATGGTTCAAGGATGATCCTTGAAAATATGATTTTTTAAATAGGGAATTCAATTCCCAGTTGAAGGGAAAAGAAAAAATTTTTGAAATTCGCCCCCTTTATTGTGCAATCTTGGGCGTCCATGTGATGGATTTCCTATCCCTACATTGCCACCACAAGGAATTTTCTCCCACCTGTTGCTGGCGGGAATGGCCCCAGGAGGTCGATGCCCCATTGTGCAAAGGGCTACGGGCTGGTGAGGTATTTGAGGTCGGAAGCAGGTTGATGGTGGATATTGGAGTGCTTCTGACACTTGTCGCATTTTCTGACGAGCTCGACAGCTTCTACCTTCATCATTGGCCAATAGTATCCTTGTCGAAGTGCTTTTTTGGCGAGTGCTCTGCCCCCCAGGTGTCCGCCGCATAGACCTTTATAAGTGTCGCGGAGTACGAACTCGGGCTTCGGCAGGCCGCAGGCAATGCAAGTAGGGGAGCATGTAGGACCGTCGGTACAACTGTTAGTCAATTATGACGTATTTGGCTGCCTGGCGCTAAACCCTCTTGGCCGCATTGGGGTCTACTAGGAGGGTTCCGTCTAGCAAGAAGCTCGCGAGTGGGTCGATTCAAGGATGGGAGCGACCTCCTCTTCCCCATCGAGAATACTAGGCCGAGGTAAGTCCTCTATGTACACGGTTCTCATGTTGTTGTGACTTGTGCTGGCTAACCGGGATAGAACGTCGGCCTCAGTGTTCTCTGACCTCGAGATTTGCCTGATGAAGTGTGACTGGAAGTTGAGCATGGCCTCTTTTACTTTCGCAATATATGCGATCATGGAGAGCTCGCGGGCTTCGTACTCGCCCGTAACCTGGTTGACCACGAACTGGGAATCGCTGCAGATGACTAAGTGCTTTGCTCTTACCTTTTGCGCTAGGTTCAGCCTGGCTATCAGTGCTTCGTATTCTGCCTCGTTGTTAGATGCCGCGAACTAAAAGCATAGTGCGTATTCCAATTTTGTGCCACCCGGGCCGCATAAGACTATTCCAGCCCCGCTGCCTTGCTGGTTCGAGGAACCATCTACGTGAAGGATCCAAGGCTCCTCATCCCAGTTCGCGCTTGGTCTGACCAGGAGAGATGCCATGCTGGCTGCTACTTCACAGGGTTTAGACTTTATTGGCCTGGGAGCTTCGGGTTCACCCGAACTGGGGACATCGGGCTCAAACTGTTGAGGGGCTTCGAGGCTGAAAGTGCACTCGGCGATAAAATCTACTAAGGCTTGATCCTTAATTGTGGTCCGTGGTTTGTACTGGAGATCATACTCGCTGAGTTCGATGGCCCACTTCGTTAGCCAATTGGAGACCTCGGGCTTCAGCAAGACATGTCTTAGGGGTTTGTCGGTTAAGACGACAACGGTGTGAGCTTGGAAGTAATTCTGAATTCACCAGTGCGTACGGTATTTTTTCTATCTGCGGGTATCTCGTCTCTGCTCCCTGCAGAATTTTACTAACATAATAGACGGGCCGCTAGACCCAATCTACTTCCTTTACTAGTACCGAACTGACCACCTCGTCGCTCGCCGAGAGGTACAGTTCTAAGACCTCGCCCTCCTTGGGTCTGGCTAAGATTGGCACAGTGGCGATGTAGGTTTTTAGCTCATCAAACGCAAGCTAGCAATCTCAGGTCCATTCGAACCCTTTGCCTTTGATTGCCTTAAAGAAAGGCAGGCAGCGGTCTGCCAATTTTGACATGAAGCAGCTCAGAGCGGCTATGCGGCCGTTTAGCCTTTGAACTTCTTTTACTTTCCGGGGTGGTCTCATATCAAGGATGGCCTTTATTTTGTCCGGGTTGGCCTCGATACCGCGCCGGTTGACAATGTACCCTAGAAACTTACCCGAGGTGACACCGAAGACACACTTGTTTGGGTTTAGTCTCATTTTATATTGACGCAGAATTTGGAAGACAGAATCCAAGTCTTTTATTAATTCTTGCGAGAATTGTGTTTTGATGACCATGTCGTCTACATAACATTCTACTTTTGTGCCGATTAAGGGCCAAAAAAGCTTATTTACAAGTCTTTGGAAGGTCGCCCCAACATTCTTTAGTCCGAAAGGCATGACCTTGTAACAGTACAGGCCGAACTCGGTTAAGAAGCTGGTTTTTTCTTCGTCGGACTGATCCATCTTGATTTGGTTGTAGCCCTAGTACGCGTCCAGAAAGCTTAGCAGCTCATGTCCCGAGGTCGCGTCCACTAGGCAGTCAATTCGTGGCAGGGGAAGCAGTCTTTTAGGCAAGATCGGTTCAGGTCGGTGTAGTCGATGCACATGCGCCACTTGCCATTTGCTTTTTTCACCAGCACTGGGTTGGCTACCCAGCTCGGATAATGAACTTCCCTTATGAAGTCCACTACGAGGAGCTTTTCGACTTCTTCGTCGACCGCCCTCCAGCGCTCTGGGGCTAAGTTGCGTTTCTTTAGTCTAATGGGTTTGACTACAGGGTTAGTGTTAAGTTTGTGAGTTATAAGGCAAGGGTCAATATCGGGCATATCTACCGCGGACCATGCAAAAATATCTAAATTTTGAAGTAAAAATCTTACAAGTTCAGTTCGCAAAGGCTCCTTGATGGAAGCACCGATCTGTAGTGTTCGCGTCGGATCTGTAGCCGAGGTCGGGACTGCGACTGTTTCCTCAGTGGGTGAAGCTCGTTCCTCGCCCTGCTCCGCAGGCTGCTCCAATTTGAGGTCATCGGCTGCCTTGGTTTTTCCCTTTAGGGCGGCAACATAGCATTTGCGGGACTCAAGTTGGTCGCCCCGCGCTACCCCCACACCGAAGTCCGTGGGGAACTTCATTGCGAGATAATAAGTGGAGACCACTGCACGCAGAATATGCGTAATCGGTCACCCTATTATGGCATTGTATGAGAAGGAGGTTGCGACAACCAAGAAATCGTGGTTGAGTCTTACCGTGCACGGCCATGTGCCGACTTCCACAGGTACTGCTATCTTCCCCAGGGGCCTGACTTCCTCTCCGTTGAAGCCCACCAGAGGAGTGTGCATGGGTTTCAACTCGCTTTTCTGCAACTGTAATTGGTCGAACGCCGATTTGAATAGGATGTCCGCCGAACTGCTTGAGTCCACAAGTTCGCGCCGGACTTCGAAGTCGCTGATCCTTAGCTTTATGACGAGCACGTCGTCGTGGGGATAGTGAACACCTCGCACGTCGTCTTCTGTAAAAAAGATCGGTTCCTCTGTCTTCAGCCTCTTGGGAGGGTTCTGCTCCTCTCGGGCTACCTCACGAACTGACGTTCGTGCTGCTGCCGAAGTGCAACCTGCCACCACCGAACCGCCCACTATCACGTGGATGGTACCCCGAACTGGCCTCTCTTCTGGGGGAGGTCGCTGCAAGGCTCCGACCGGTCTGCTACTCAACTCGGGGACATCCTTCCTGTGTTCCCCTTGCCGACCTGCTTTATTACTATTGTCACTATGTACAAAATTTCTCAAGTACCCGCGACGGATGAGTCCTTCTATCTCGTCGCGGAGATTATTACATTGCTCGGTACTATGATCGTGATCTTATGAAAACTACAATATAGATTTTTGTTCATTTCGTTTGGGTTGCTCTTTAGGCGAGGTGGCCACTTTATGTAGGGGGCGTCCTTGATCGTCATCAAGATCTCGGTCTGCCTTGTGTTCAATGGCGTGTAGTCCGTCCGAATTGCTAAGGGAGCTCGGGACGGCTGGATTGGCTTCGCCTCTCGGGTCTGGCTTCTTCTATCGCTAGGGTTGGAGGGCTCGCCTTCTCTTTTTCCTTTTTCAACCCTGCCTTTGGTTCTCTGGTTGATCTCTTCCTCTATTCTCATAAACTTGTCCACAAGTTTGAGGAAGTCGGCTACGGCTGCTGGCTGGCTGGCCACCATGTGCCATTTGAATTCTTTGTGCGTCACCCCTCTTTTGGCCACAGCAAGTTGTACCACAGGGTCTAACCGAGGGATCTGCAAGCATGCTTCATTGAACCGCTTGATGTAGCTCTGGATGGGTTCTCCCTCTCTTTGGATTACCCCGAAGATACTTTCCTCAGTTCTGGGGCACCTCCTGCTGGTAACAAATTGTGCGGTGAAGATCTGCACGAACTGGGCCCAGCTTCTTATTGACCCAGAAGCTAGGTTCCGGTACTAGGTGCGGACCACCCCCTGAAGGTGGTGGTGAAGGCAACGCACATGCACGACTCGCTGGCCCTAGCAAGGTGCATTTGTGACTGGAATGCGTCGACGTGATCGTTGGGGTCAAAGGACCCATCATACTTATCCAGAGATGGAAGTTTGAAGTCTCTGGGCAAGGGGACTGCTAGAAGTTCTGTTGAAAGGGAGGAAGGAACTGAGAGAATTGGGACGGTTTTTACCTCGCCTGAGCTCGTCTCTTCCTTGCCTCTGAGCTCGGGTAGGACACGGGTAGCAGTTCAGCGACTTCGTCGATGCCTTCTTTGAGTGGGCCTGGTGTAGGCGCTGCTGGCCTCCGTGTTGCCGAGCTCGATGGGCCCGGAATGCTGGCCTACTGCTAAGGTGCTGAACCGGTTCTTCGTGAGTGGGAGCTCGGGCTTGGAGCGCCGAGGTATTTTGTGGGTGAGGTTCCTGACCCACCTGCAAGCTGCGAGGCGGGGGTGATCTTTCTTTGCTTTCGGCCTGGGGATGAAGCCTAACTATTAGGGGGGTTCTGGGGTTGGGAAGCTTCTCCTTGGTGAGGTCGTCCACCTTGAGGGGAGGCCTTGACCGGCTTCGAAACAGGGTGCCGGGGGGGGAGCAGTGACTGGTTTAAGGGTAGTTGAGGGAACTGCTATTGATAATGGTGTTGGGAGAGGTGGTGCAGTACCTGGTGTTGCTGGAGTTGGTGCTGCTGGAATTGCTGCATTTGGGCTTGCATTGCCCGCATGCATTGCATTAGATCATCCAGTTGGTTCTGACAGGTTGCCAGTGGGACAGCAGTTGGTTCAGCGAAGTTCGTTTCAATGGGGAGTGGAAGAGGGATGTTCAACGAAGGAGGGTTCAGGGGCGCCACTGCTTGTGGCACATTCAGACTAGGGATCCCATCCACTGAAAGAGGGATGGTGAACTGCCCAATGCACACCGCAGGAACATGGAGTTGCTCTCCGGTGGTGGCTGTTTCTGTTCCACGTCCGGCACTGTTGGAGGAGGCCATGGGGTGTCGGAGTTTTTGAAAGAAGGGTAGGTAAGAGAGATTTGGAGGGAGGCTTTTAGAAGCGTTCCCACAGACAGTACCAATTGATGGAGCGCAATCCGGCCGGTCTTAGCTGTCAACGATTTCGCCTCTGGAGCGACGGGGAGCCTGAAACGGAAAATATGAGGGAACTCCGGGGGGAACCCGATGAGATAACTATGAAGCTCAAGTTAGTACTCTCAAAGGCAAAGTATAGACCAGATGGCGCAAAGTTCACATACCTTGTTGTTGGGGGTAGGAGGCCTTTTATAACCACTTCGCGTACTCGCTCCGAAGCCCTTGTCAGGTCGGGTATGATTACCCTTGCTTCTGTTAGTTCGGGCATCGTCCTTTCTGCTGGGATAGAACCGTCACTGCTTTTTGTCAGAACCGTATCTGTAACTGAAAATGGTGGTGTCAAGAGGCGGTGGCAGGTGGCCGTTTGGAGTGCGGCCGTCAAGCATCAGATCCTAAGTCAGTCAGGTGTGCCGCCCTTGGGTACGGACTTCCTCGGTGTCAGGCATGGTACGGTTTGTTTGGTTTTGGTGTCCTGAGGACGATGCGGTGGAGTGGTGAGCGAGGCGAAGTCTTGAGTTCGAAGGTATGCCCTGTATTTCTATAGGGCAGGTCAGTTCAGCGAATTGTATTCCAAACTATTATAAGGCAGGCCATTTCAGCGAGGTGTGTTCCGAACTATTATAAGGCAAGCTAGTTCAGCGAGGTATGTCTGGTTTGGGGCCGAAGGGTGAGTTCGGGCTCCTAGTTGGGAGTTCGGACCGTTGGTAGGGGAGTTCGGTCAGCCGGTTTCTCCCCTTGGTGCTTCGCACCTTAGGCGTGCTTTGGTGCCGAGCTGTTGCCTTTGCCACGTGTTGCGTAACTATGAGGTCGGGCCAAATCTTCCTTCATCAACTACATTTTGATATTTCTTCAAGCTTGTTTCAACCTCTGTTTCATCTCCTTCGACTACAACTTCTTGTTCGTTAGCCATTACTGTAGCTGCAATAAGGTTGTTGTATTGCTTAATCAAGAAAAAAACCAAGATGAATCCTTTGTCTAGAGAAGGAAAAGCTCTGTAAAATATTATTCCAGAAGCTAATGAAAAACAAAGGTCCTTTTCTCTACATATATATACAAGTTGACAAAAAAGAATGATGTAGAAAATAACAAACTCTCTAACAAACTTGCCAACTCACCCTATGAAATAAAAGAATAATATAAAACTAATAACTAACTAAATGATGAACTATAATGAACTGTGAGCGGCACTGAATATGCAGAAAGAATATACAGGTATTCTACAGGTGAACGTCAACCCAGCCTAACCTGATCCAACTTGCACCCATAATCGTAAGCACAAAGATATTTTATTACATTCTATAGAGTATAGAGACATATTAGGGACCCATAGCCGAGATGGTTATTGGTTAGATAGCGTCCCTCCAAATATAGAGTCATGGGGTCGAACCTACCTAACTAC
This sequence comes from Nelumbo lutea, assembly GCF_056320005.1. Lineage (NCBI taxonomy): Eukaryota > Viridiplantae > Streptophyta > Magnoliopsida > Proteales > Nelumbonaceae > Nelumbo > Nelumbo lutea. The sequence goes on from NC_142686.1 coordinate 99,920,189, forward strand.
AAGCTCTCAGAACTGTATAAGGTCAATGAACCTACTACCTAACTGCAAGCTCTCAGACAAGGGTTTCCCTATCCCCTGAAGATCCCCACTTCCTGCTACTTTTTAAGATGTCATATTCATTTTGTTTTCGATTCTACTTCTTTCTAAATAATTACACTAAGCAAGGATCCCTGTAGGATGAGGTGTATAAAGGGCGAATGATTATCATATATCCCTATCTATCCCCACCGTTAATCCCTATCATATATAATATACGTTAGTTGGGATTCGTGCAACGCATGGGCTCATTAACCAAAATTGAGAAAGGAGTTCTATGAATTTTCCAATTAAGTTGTGACTATCTAAGTCCACTTCAAGCATTATTTTTAGGTTAAGTCTAGTTTAGCCAGTCACAATCCAAGTTATGCTTTAATTAGTTAGAGTGAACAATTTCCTATATTCTAGATAAATTTGTATTAGTTTTTTGTATATTAATGCTAAGTTTTTTATTAGTATTTAAAATTTATTGATTTGTTATTATTTTTATGTTATTTTTTAGGTAAAATTATAAAAAACCCCATATAACAATTCTATAAACCACTAATTCCAAGTTTTCTAAAACCCACTATTTTAGTCTAAGATTGTTTGTTTGGTTCGAACCTATTCGACGTAAGTAGTTGAATAATTGACCCTTTTGACCTAACCATTCAATCACTGAAAATGATTTGGGTGACCTTTTTTTATAGTTTGGATAACTTTTTGTGATCATTGCGGTTCCACTATACAAAAAGAAAATTCTATTTTTGGCTTCAAATTTCCATTTTTCTATCTTTTGTTTATAATAATTGAAATCTATAATAAAAGTACAAATTAGACATAAAATAGTGTGCACACACACATAACTATAATTATATTATACTATACTATATTATATTATATTATATTATATTATATTATATTATATACATATGGATAATCAATGATGTGTCACGGTTTGACTCCTCTAACCTGGACAATTGAACCATTGACCCATACCTAAAACTATGGTTTTATAATGTGTTTTAAGACTTAGATCCGACACAAAACCAGAAAGCTTTGCGGGTCATGAGTGAACCAATTTGATTGTAAGTTACAAAAAATAAAATAAAATAGATTTTTTAATTTATTACTCAAATGTTATGCCTACTAAATGGTTAATATGTTGCTTTTTAGCATAAATAACCAAGGTTTAAGTCTTGTTACTTGTGTTTTATTAAAATACATACATATTTAATCAATACATATAAATAAATAAGCATATAATGAATGATGGTTTGATAGTTTAATGTTGACACATATAACCATGAGATCTTAGTTTTAAGTCTTTCCATTTGCATTTTAAAAACCGAGGTTGGATCTTAAAACCTGATTTATTTTGAACAGGTTAAAAACCTGATTCCCTTTTGGTTCTCAGGTTCAACAGTTAACTGAGGGATAGCTTAGTTGGTACATTGGATGATTTGTCCCAGCAAAGAATTGGATTCAAGTCCCACTATCATCATCTCTAAAAGAAAAGTTGTGAATAAATACCAAAATGGTTAATGATGTGATGTTTTACTATTCATAAAAATAACGATCCCTATAGGGGATTCAGGCGTTGATTAATACCAAAAAAAATGTTGAACAGTTCCATTGTTCAGTTGAAGTCTTAAAACATTACTTATTTGTTGAGTGAAGTAAAGAACTTATTCTGAAATGTAAGTTACTTGATTAAATAATTTAAAGTTAAATATCTTTTACATGAAAGTAGATTATTTAGCCTAATTAATAATATATCATTGAATATCTCCAGTTCAATATAATTAATTTTATTAATAATTATAATTTAATATATATATATATAATTATAGTTAAATTGAAATGGATATAAATATAGATAAAATTAATGAATTTGGTTTAATTTAATGGAGTAATAGAGAGGAGAGAGAATTAGTGACATGATGAGTTAATGACGAGAGATAATTAAAAGAGTTAATGGTAGAGAGAGAGAGAGAAAGCTAATGATGATTTAATGAAGAGAGATAAAAGTCCTAATGGTGATTTACCAATCGATTTATTGTGTTCAATTTTAAAATTAACAAAGGGTAATTTTCTAGAACACCCTATAGTTTCACATTATTTTGTATTATTTTGTATATATTTATACTATACATATTTGTATTTGTATTCCTTCCAATCCGAGCCATAGTTTTCATTTTATTAAAACACCCCTAACACTTCTTTACACAAAAAATAAAATAAAATTGAATAGAACGAGCCAAATAGAGTGGTTGCTCATGTTTATTTATAACTTACTAGGGGCAATAATATTATTTTATTTTTATTTTCATTTAATTAAATTCATTCAAATGAACATTAAGGTCACAACTATCATTTTCCACTGTCATCATCTAACGAGAGATTTAGTAAAACACAAAAGTAAATCCACAAAACTATAAGGTGTGCTTTAATAAATGATCCCACAAAGAAAAATACCAATTTTACAAATTACATTTTAATATATAGATATAAAATATATAAATAACAAATAAATTTGTATATCAGAGACGACTAGGCAACGACGACGAGATGACTTTGACCTTACATTTGGCCTTGTCAGTTGATTACAGAGAAGCCTGCTCCGGGCCATGCACCTCCAACATTGCCAATATGTTATCTATTCTCCAAGCAGCTTTTTCTTATTTTCTATTATCTTTCTGAATTGACCTTACTTAGGGATGCTATTGGTAGTTCGGACATTGTTGGGAGTGTTTATTGGTAGGCTGGTAGCAGATCACCGTATAAAAAAAATCCTTGATTCTTGAGCCCCTGGTTACTTTCCCTCTTTCATCGTTTCTTTTGGTAAGAAGTTTCGTCCGTTTATTCACATCTTCTCGGGTTGTTTCTGTAACATAGACCTAAGTTGAGTGCCCGTTGTTGTTATTGAGTTATTTCCACTTCATCAACAAGATCCTCACTTTTGGTCAATTAGGGGTTTGAGAGGGTGAGGCAGTAGTGACAGGGAGATGGTTTCAGTAACTATTGTTGCGAACCCATATAAGTTGTTGGCTGCTCTTCTCATTGTTACTGTGTTGCATTGCTTCGTAGCGTTGAGATCTGAAGCACAACGCTTACCGGATGAAGAAGGTACAACCTACACACTCTCTCTCTCTCTCTCTCTCTCTCTCTCTCTCTCTCTCTCTTTCTGTTATATCTTTTGTTGATCGCCTAGAATTACTTCTGTTTTCTTTTTTGGCTAATTTTATTCAACGACGTCCTGGTGAGCCATACCGGTGACTTACGATGATCCATGAATGTGTTAAGAAATTCTTTTTTTTAATAGTTAAGTTTTTTTTTTTCTTTACAGATAATTGTGTATAAAAATTCTACTTTGCTTTTGCATCTCATCCTTCTACACAACTAACAGTTTAATGAGAGTAGATGGGTGTAAAACTAACTGGATCTATACCATAAACCCATAGGATTAACATTTTAGAGTCGTTAATTTCTATGACATTTTACCTTAACAAACAAATGAAAAAAAAAAAACAATACTTACCCTGCTGGGATCATGAAAACACTCAAGTTTTTTTTTTTTACTTTTTCTTTTCTGATTTGTGTATTTTAGATACCTCCAGTCCAATCATGGTTTTCAAACTGTCATTAATTCGAACGGTGGGACCATTTGAACCAGAAACTATTCAGATAATCGGTTTTGTTTCACTCCTAAACCCTTCCTTTGCCAAAAATCATTGATTTGATCAGTGATTCATTCATTTAGCTAGAAAATAAAATCATTGATCCATTTGACTTAGACAATGGTTTTTTTATCATTTTTTATTTTAATTAATTTTTTAATTTGTTTTTCAAATTGCAATGGGCCATCTGTTTGGACTGAACTATCAAACCACTGGCCCTGATGCTAGTTGGTTATAATGAAGATCTGGGATTGCCTTCACCTTGTTTAAAAGGGTCTAAGGGATTGGGGCAAGGTTACGGGTTACCTTGTTGCGTAATCCATTACCAATACTAATAATAATAATAATTCAGGCCCCCATTTGATAGGATGAGCTGAATATTAAGTTCTTTTAAGCTGGTTTTAATTGCTCTAAGGTGCTTCCGATAATCTATCTGAAGAAGTTGAAGCTCTAAACAGCTCAACAAAATAACTAATTGACAGTCAATTTGGGCTCTCCAGATTTTTCACTAATCATGGCTTAGAGACCCACCTCAAAAAGTCATAAAGTTAGAAGTATGATTGTAAATGAATTGGATTCTCATCAGATTTAGTAAAATCCAAATCCAATTTGATTATTAAAAACTTGTATCCAAATTTGATCGAATTTTAAAACCTTAGATATAAATTTGAATTCTAATAGACTTAGATTGGATTCAGGTTTAATCTGACTCTACCCATCATCCAAGTCTAAAATAATTGGATAAAATATCGAATTGATCCATCAAATTTTAGGTATCATTAATAGGTCTAATCAGAAGCTACTGCATTTCAGACTTCAATCCTCGTGCATTCACAACAAATTCCATTAGAATATTTATTGAATGATTATTATACTTACAAGGGAATTTCCATTACATCCGATCTCCATTGTAGTAATTTCATTATAATAAGGACTCAATTCAAGGCTATTAGGTTAAGCCAAGTCATTGACGAGTAGGGCTGTAAGCCAATCGGATTTAGTTCAGATCTAGATACAAAGGAAGCTATCAAACTGTTTTCTTTTCTCCTTTTTAAATTTTCAAATCCAATAGTAGGGTATCATACAGACATACAGAGAAAGTTCAAGCAATCAAACTGTTTTTTTTTTCTCCTTTTTGAATTTTCAAATTGCATGGTAGAGTATCATACACAGAAAGCTCCCATTAAGGCCATCGAGACAAAATCGGCTTTAGTGTTCACAAGACCACTCTCACACCGCACAGCCCCTTATAGTCTTGCATTAGGAATATCTCTTTATGAAAAAAAATATACAAATACGAAGATACTTCCAATGCACAGTGTAAAATGCTATACAATCGATGTGAATACAGTTTTGTAAACACTGAGTGAGACGAGAAGAGCACCCCCGGGTTTTTATAATTCTCTCTGTTCCTTCTTCTTCTCCTCCCTTTTTTTACCGTTTTCCTTTTCTTTCTCTTTTCCCCACTCTGTTTTAATCTTTATTTTCTTCATCTCCCCCAAAGAGAATCACTTTCACTTAAGCTTGTTAGACCTCTTTCAATTTACCTATTATATCTTTAATTTTTAGCCATTGAGATTTACATGGTTTCCTTAACTCATTGACTTCATCACGCCAGAATCTTCGAGCCCTTAGGATTTACACAGTTTACTTAACTGGTTGGGTTTGATATGGTTTATCTCAATGTTGGAGGTGAATATGGGTTGGTTCAATTCCGCTTCAAGTCAAAACTTGGAACCTATCTTGTAGGGGTCAATTCTAGAATTCTTGAATCAAAACCTATCCCATCAAGATTAATTCTAGGGTCAATTTTGGCCTTGTTAGTTCAAGAGTCTAGTTATGAATCTGTTCTTACCTTACCCAAAAAAAAGACAAAAAAAAAAAACAAAACCTTTTCTTTAAAAAAAACAAGCATTCCATAACATTAAGAATCAAACTAGATAGATATTTATTGATAATGGTACTATCAATATATATGATTAATTAACAATCACAATCAGAAAATGTTTACTATCTAAACATTCCATAACATTAAGAATTAAACCTGTTTTTCAAAACTACTATTACTATCTAAACTTATGTTACCTTTACTGATTGAATTTTTAGATTATTATAATATATTAACATGTAGTTACAAAACTATCATTACAATTTAAACTTTGTAAGTATTATATTTTAAATTAATTATCATACACAATGGTTAAGTGAGACTATAGTCTTTGTATATAACCATGAGTGCTTGGAATCAAATCTTCATATCCTTAAATGGGATTTATTTTAAGGCAAATCCAGTTCTTTAGGTCAATTTGGGTAAGGATGTAAGATAAACCTCCAAATAGGAGTGAAACCAGTAATTTTTTTTTTCTTCTCTTTTTTTTTTGGGGGGGGGGGGGGGGGTGGGGGGGGGACAAAATAGGGGTATCATGGAAACCCTAGTTTCACTCTAGCTCTGCCCTTGCCTCTAAACCTTCAAATTGACATGGGTGGGAGTTGGTTCGAAGAATTTGGAACTAAATCCTATCTGGTAATAGATTGGATAAAGCCAGTTGGAGACCAATTCAAGGTTAGTTCCATTTGATTTCAAGTAAAACCGACTCATTTACTCATCCTAAATTTCAATATGCAATGGCAATGGATTGGTTTAGAATGAGTTCACGTCAACCTGATCCAACACAAAACTTGATTAAAAACTGACTCTCGAGTCTAATCTAATAGGGTCAGGTTAGTGTGGATTTACCACTTAACCCAATTCACTGGAATTTCTAAAGGGATATTCTTCAATATGGGAACGGAACCATAGGAACCTAGACTTGGAACCTTAAAGGGCCTTCGGGAGGGCTGAGCTGAACAGCTAATTAATTGGATGCTTTGAGGCACTCCTACTAAGTTATTTAAAGAGGCTAAGCAAACAACACAAATAATAACTAGGTGACAATCAATTTGGGCTATTGGATTTTTTTTCCAAACATAACTTAAATCTGTCCTTATAAGATCCACCTTAGAAAGCTATCCCTAGGGAATGGGATCCTCCATCAATATCTCAGTGTCCTCCCGTTCAAGGAGTGACATCTATATAGTCACAAAACACGGGCTCCCACTTTAAATGCTTGAAATCCTTACAACTTTCTTCGTTCTTTCTTTTAGTAAAAATGAAAATATTAAATGAAAACTATTGCCTGTATCTTCAACTCTAAATCCCTTTTTTCTACCGTTGGTATTCATGCCACTTGTTCTAATCATCTGGTTGATCATCTTCTCCCTTTACAATCATTTCTTTGAGCTGAGAGTCCATTTGATTTATAGTTGGAATCAAAATCAAAATCTATTCGAATTAGAATTAGAATGGTCTATTCTCATAATTTGTTTAGTTCAAAAAAGAATTAAAATCAAATTGAAATAAGCAGAAATGAGATTTCATTCCCAAAGAAGAAGAAGAATTATCATTCCTCAAATAGAAAAATGTCAACTATAAAGTATAAACATAATGAGAGAAGAGAAAATGTCAACTATAAAGTATAAGCATAATTACAAGGGAGAAAGTATGCAGTAGGGAGAGGGAATGAAGGGGGAGGGTAGGAATGGCAACGGGGCAGAGCATGCTCTCCCCATCCCCGTCTCTATGAAAATCCCCATTCCCATCCCCATTCTCGTGTCTGCTAATAGGGATAAAGTTATCCCCATCCCATCCCCATCCTTTGATTTTTTATAATGTTAGTCATTTTATTTTTGTTTTTTAATTTTATTTAAAAAATAATTAAAATTTATAATTCCATTAAAAAAGATTCAAACATATTCAACCATATTTTTTAAAATATTAATATATAGATGTATATATACATATATATACATATATAACGTATACATAGGCATATATATATATATATATTAATGGGGATTCTATGAAGTAGAGATCAGGAACCCCACGAGGCGAGAAATGCTCTCCCTATAGGGAAAGGGAAAAAATTACCATTACAACGGGGAGAAAATAATAGTTGGATTCACACGTCACAACGAATAAAATAAGAATTTTCATTTCAAAACTTTTAAAAGCAATTAGAAGATCTTCTTCATTTTTTTTTTCTTATTTGTTTATATTTTCCAAATAGATACATCAATGATTTTAAGTGTTGTCTTCTGTCGACTCTTCTTGACAGTAAGGACGCTTCATCAAATATCAGAAAAATTAAATAACACATATTGGAAGAAGCTCAGCCCAGATTCTTGTACTAAAAAGGACCTCAATCGGAATTTTGATTCGCCTACGATGCTCAGCAATGTCACCTGCAACTGTTCATTCAATCAATCGACTGTTTGCCACGTGACAAATATGTACGTACATCAATTCCAAACGGATCTTTTCGTATTGACTTTTCTCAGCTCTATTCTTTACTAACCCAATAAATCAATTCTCTCTCCCATAGGATACACCCTAACTGGTTTACAAGGTTAAAAAATATAGGGTTTTAGGCATAAAAATTTTTCAAAAAGTACTGATACACACGATGCAAAATTCTGAATTCTCTCCCCTCTATATACTACATCCTGCTCATGAATTTGGTATCATATACTTTGGGTTTGGTAAATTCTGATCTGGGCTGATTGGTACTTCTCTCCCTTATTATTTTATATTTGTACAATGCCTCTTCCCCTTTCTTATTTACTTGTTTCTTGAAACTTGAAACTTTAAATTTCTATTGATTTTTTTGAATTTTTTTTAAACTATTTGTTTAGATAATTGACAAATTCTATTCTTATTGTTTATATATTGTTTTAAAATATTCCTATTATTTCTAACAATTGTCATCATCATTAAATCCTAACAGAAAAAATAAAATATTAAAATTTTTCTTTATTATTCTTCAAAATTTCAAAATAAAACTCAATTTCATAAATCTCTCTAAGCTTCTTTTTCTCCGTCAATCTCTCCAATAAAAGTGAAGACATAGAAAAGTGTTACGAGCCTTAATGTTCCCTGGGATGAAAAGCTTACTACCTTTACTACTGCTGACGCGTACGGGTCTGGCATGGGTATTTATGTAAAAGCAATAGGCACTACTAGAGACCGTTAGAGTTGATGAGAGAATGGATAATCACTAATTGTAATCATTGCAAATCATTTCCTAACGGCCATGAGCCTATATAAATCAGATAAACCAATAAGGAAGGTATTCGACATTTTATCCAAATTCTTCTTCTTCAGTGATCTTGTGATCCTGAGCCCTCTTTGAGCAGCGCTCCGGCGTTATTGCTCGAGCGAGTTGCGTATCCGTTTCCATATGTGAAAAGGGTATGCAACAAAAAGAGTATTTCTTTAAATCAAGCAGCCCTATGTATGATACCATTCTACAACTGCCATTGGTGCACTACAACCCAAGTGGTGGATGATTTCTAGAATGGGAAGATATGGAATGGAAAGGTGTGAAAGAGAATGGTTGGATTTGCAGTCAAGATTGTCGTGTCTTTCATTGCTGAGTGAAGGGAAAAAAAGGAGGGTTTCTTCTTCCCTTTGATCCCCAAATCTAGGGTTCGTCCTTTCTCTTAGAATTGTAGATATGGTAAATCGACCATTGGGTTTCTCCATTTTTTGAGCTGTGTAGGGTTCTAAATGATGGACAACCAATATAGGACCCATTTGTCTTTCCGTGCGGTCTTTTGACTATTTATAAATTGGACAGATCAATTTTCAGTTTATTTCCATTTAGCATACGGAAGATTTAGCCACCAAAAGATAGAATGCTGAAAAGATGCAAAAAACTCATTTTATGTTAATTCTAGAAAGCTCCAAATGAAGTTTTTCGCTTTCACATTTTATTCTCGTATAGAAAAAGATACGAAAAGACATATATCTGTCAAATGTGCTTCAGCCTACTTTGATTTTTATGCAAAATCTCAATGCATATTTTGACTATGAGACCAAAAGATCTTCCAAAAAGACACACCAAATGAGCCTAAGACATCAATGCATATTTTGACTATCAGACCAAAAGATCTTCCAAAAAGATACACCAAATGGGCCTAAGACAACTAGACGACGATCTTCATGTAGACGGTGGAGATTCGAGCTGTATGGATTGTAGCAATGGGGAAAAGCAATAATACCACTAGTGTTACAAAGGTCTTTGGCGAGGGCTGCGGTGGCAGTTCCAATAGTAGTTCTGATGGTGTTGTGTGGGCTATGGAGATTTGGGCCATGCGGGAGAATGGAAGAAAATGCAGGAAACCAGACCCGATTGATTGTCCGCCTAAGAAATAGAGTAAATGGAACAACATCGAAAAAGGTTCACCAGAGAAATGGCCGCCGCCTCTCCTTTCCCCACCTACGAACGAGCTATTGAAGCTTCCAAGTAGAAGGCATCAATGGGTTCAAGCTTTAAGGATTTCTTGGTTTGATGTGGCAGCACCAAATCGTCAGAGAAATGACTGCCTCTTTTGTTGCTAGGACCATCGTCTGTTTGTTGTGACTCTGACAGGGATCGGTGAACAGATTGTTGTTGTGACCCATCGTCTGTCCCTAGTCTAGATAAATAGTGAACTTAGCCTCTTTTGCAGGGACGGTGTTGGAAAGAAAAACAAGAAAAAAAAATCTTTTATATACCTAACACAACCCATTTTTAAATGGCAAGCATTGACACACCCTCACGCTTCAGACGGCAAGCACCGAGGCCGGGGGAGAATAGAAGCAAGCACCCGCTCCTGAGGTTCAAACAGCAGGTATCAACACCTCCCACGTTTCTGACAACAAGCACCATCGGGGTGAAGTTACTATCATTTTTCAAAATATAACAGTCACGTGATGTGGTATGTCAGTGGATTATGACGGATACGTGGAACCCTACTGGTAGGGGTAATTAGTCAATTTTCAGAAACAATAAAAGTACTATAAAGGCAGAATTAGAAGGGATAGTTTAAGAAATTTTTTATTTTTTTATTTGCAGAATGAAAAACCATCTTAGGAATTGCTTGCTTTATTAGATAAACAAATACCAAGCTGCGCCCTGCTACCCGAACACAATAAGATTGTCCTTAAAGAACAATGGACAACCATCTCAAGATCATGAAAAAAATTCCATGTAACTTTGTATGGTTAACTTCTTTAGTTCTTCATTTGACAAGCATTTATTTGGCTACTAAGATCCAAGTGTAATGCTTCCACAAATTTTGAGGATGATCACGGGTGGTTTGAGTAGTGATGCTGATATTCCAAGGGAGGGGAAAGAGGAAATTTTAAAATTAGGCTTCATATATACAAGTTAAAAACAATCACAACAATTGTGTTTTTAGTTTACTTGTGCTGTTTTCTTTTTGTTTTTAAAGAAAATTGTGGTGTTTTCAATAATATCTTAAAATGATATGGAAATCTTTGACCTCTAGATCATTATTATTTTAGGAAAGTTTTGATAGAGGAAAAGAAGACCTCCTCTACAAATCAAATTGATGTGTTTATCTTCATAGATATCAATGTTTTAAAAACTAATCAAAACCATAACTGCTTTGGCCATCGGTTTCTAGGTCAATGATTTAATCATTCGGTTCAAACAAACAGTTAGTTCTAAAATAAAAACTTAAAAATAATTAAAATAAAAAATGGTCAAAATCGTTGTTTGAATCAAACGGGTCGATAGTTTGACCGCCCAAATCAATGATTTTTGGCAAAAGAATGGGTTAGGGTCGAAATGAAATTGGTTGCTTGGAAGGTTCCTAGGCCGAACGACCCGATTGTCCAGGTCAACAATGGTTCAAAAATACTAACAAAGATTTTCTATCCTAAAAAATATATTTTTCTTTAATAGAATTATAAATGGAACAATCCAAATCTCCTACCTATAAGAATCTTATCCACACCTACGTAGAGTTGCATGTTGAGAATGTCAATTTGAAGGAAGGGGCGGGGGGGGGGGGGGAGTATCAGTTCATAGAGTTCACATCAACTCCTCACAGCACATCCCAACTTTGTATTGAAAACATCTCCTGATGACAAGTACAGGAGATGTTCCCAATGCACACTGAGATGTGCATGTGGGGCACCCCTATGGGGTGCTGATATGATCTCCAGTTGAATTCAAGGCCCCACAGCACATAGCAACCTTGTATTGGGAACATCCACGGATGACAAATAGATGGGAGAAGGGAGCGTGGGAGTGGGGAATTCATATTAGGTAATGAAGTGGGACCCAACTGATGTATCCCTGGACACCATCTACCCCTACATGAGAAACTTTTGTAGAGGCATGCTAACATGCCATGGCAGTTTCCAGGTATTCAACTAAAGAATATGGAGACCCATCATCAAATGGTTCCACATGAACTAGTGCCTAGAATTGTCAATGGGTTGGGTCCACATGATAGAACCAAACCGTTTGAACTGATTGGTTCTTAGTTTTGTGTCCTGATCATACTTGGATAGTTGGATTAGACCAACCTTTGTAGTTTGATTATTTTATTAATTAATAAAGTAAATTGCATACAAGTACTTCATAGGAATAGTTTCATTTTAGGGCTGAACTTTCAAATGTGCCATTGTAATACCTGAATTTAAAAAAAAAATCTACATTTAAGTTCAACTCCATTAAACTTACGTTACTATGAAGGGATAAAACCATGAAAATGCCCATTTAAGTATAATTAGGTCTCATCATCTGGTCAGTCTTTGTATGTGTTTGGTTCCGTTTATGTTTATTGAATAAACATTTGTAATTTATTTGTTAGTAAAATCGAAAAATGCAATAATTGCAATCATTTATGACAATCAGACACCATATCATTATAAAAATGAATAAATGTTTGATCATTTATGGAAACTTTAAAAAATAACTTCCACCAAGATTAGTATGCACAAAAACCAAAATTCACTTTTTACATTTTCTATACATGCAAAAGAGCAAAAGAGAAAAAATGCTAAGATGGCACCACCGATAAACATTTATTGAATAAATGTAAACATAACCAAACACCCATTAATAACCCGCTCGGTTTTGGCTCTATTTTATAGAATTTATTAATAATTAGTTTGAGAATGGTCCACCTTGTCAGATCTGACCTATTGTCATCTCTAACATGGTCATATTAAATAATGCTTGACAAAATAAAAGAAAAAAAAAAAGAAACATCAGCTCAATCAAATATCACAATCCACAGTTACATATTTTAGCTTTGAACGTCCTATCAACCGGCTTAAGGTCATTTGACTAATTGGCTTGTAGATTTGAGTTCAAATCGGCGCTCACACTGCCCCATGTCACATCCCACTCGTGTATTGAAAATATCTCTCAATAATAAAGTACATAAGATGTTTCCATTTGGCAATGCAACCTGAGATGTGCATGTGAGGTTCTTGTAAAATAGAGGCGCTGATGTAATGATCTCTGTAGATTTGTAGTGAGGATTCGAGATTGAAATCCCACAGGGGGTTTGGGGAAGGGGCTAGCCCCTCTTTATTTCCCATCCACACATCCTTTGTATATTGTCACGTTTTTTGTTTAATAATAATAATATTTTTTTTTATATTTTCTTCCTTGTACATTTCAGCCAGTTAAAGAGTTTGAACTTAACCGGAGTTCTACCTGAAGAATTTGGGGATCTTCCATATTTGACAGATATGTAAGTCATTGACATTTCACAAAGGCTTGTTATTTAAACAGGAGCACACTTATCCGAGTTCTTTTATTAGAAAATTTATCTGTTTAAATAAGATAATTTCCGTTATTCATGTTCTTTTGCATTTATTAATTTCTCGATAAGTTGATTGTTTGTTTAATTTATTTCCATTTTTACCTTTGGGCCAATTACTTGAGTCCTTTGTGTGTTTTGAATTGTGTGTGTAATCCTTACCATGAATGAGGTAAAAAAGAGGGGAAATAGTCTAAAATCCACCATGCGTTTTCAATATTTTTTTTAAATTCACCATAATTTTCAAAATGTCTAAAATTCATCATGTCAATAAATTTTTATTTTCCAAAACTCATCTTCCATTAGTGCACCGTAAATGCTTTTTAACAGAACTGTCCATGTCAGCATAAATAACAATTTTCATGACTAAATTACCCTTGAATGGTGAATTAGAGAAAAAAATGGTCTTTTCAGTTTTCAATTTTCTTTTTTTTTTTGCATTTTTAGTGTTTTATTATACTTTCCAATGTTTTATTATAATTTATGTTTTTTTTTACATTTGTCTATTTTCTACAATCTATAAAATTTCCTGTATTATTGTTATTTATTTACAATTTCTGTGTTTTTCCATAATTTTTGGTGTTTTTTTTCTGCAATTTTTATTTTCTGGTTTTGTTTTTCAATTTCTATAGTTTCTATAATTTGAAAATAATTTTTTATTTTGTTAGAAATTTCTATTAATTTTTTTATATTTTTTGTAATTTATATGTTTTTATGTATTTTATATTTGAAAACATTTTTTTGAACTTTTTTCCTTTTTTCATGTCTAAATATTAAAATGGTAATACATTAACACCCATTGATTTATTTTGTATATATTTTATATTTTTCTATAAAGGTTAAAATGGTAATATATTAACATCCGTTAGTTTGTTTAACGTCAAATTAGTGACATGGTGAGTTTTTGACATTTTGAAAAGTTGTGGTGACCGGTGAGTTTAAGAGAAATGCTGAAAACTCATGGTGAGTTTTAGACAATTTCCCATAAAAAATGTCTATCAAGGTAAATAACTTATTCAATTACAAACCCAATACCAACCTATCAAGTCTATAGTTACTATTGAGATGAATATTCATTGGGAATTCGGATTTTGTAATCACAAAATTAGTCCTCACAGCCTGCAACTGCAATCGTGCATTAAAAATATCTTCCTACTAATGTACAAGTGCAGATACAAGATGGACTTCAATGCTCATAAGATTGTGCTCACACTATTCGCAGTCTTTTGCAGCTTTGTATTAGAGCTTGGCTTTGGTCAGTGTGATGCCTATTCCAATAGCTTTTACTGTTTTGTATTGAGATTATTTCTATACTTATGTATTTTATTTCATGATGAGATATTCCCAATGCAAAATTGTAAAACTATAGGCTTACATTGAGAATATCTCATCGTGAAAAAAGTCATACAAGGAAATATTCTCAAGAGATCACATCTCCGCCCTACAGCACATCCCCGCCGTGTATTGGGAACATCCCAATGATAGTATCAGAACCGATGATGTTATCATTATCATTGAGAGATGTTCCTAATACATGGCAGGGATGTGTTGTAGGGCATTGTGGGGCGAAGATGTGATATTTATTCCTCAATGGAAGAGAAATTGACTTCAATGTTCACACAAGTCCATACTCATAATCCCTTCTGCTCTTTATAGAGCATGCTTCACACCAGTCTCACTGCACATTGTTGTTTTGGCTGTAAATCTAAAACATTTCCGAGCTTGTAATTTTTTATCCATGGAGAGATGTTCTATATGCACAGCTGAAATGTGTTGTAAGGTCGGTGTGAGGTGCGTCTATGAGAAGCATATCCCAATTTGCATTTAGCATTGACTTATTGTGAGTCAATTTTAGCTGCAAGGGCTGTAAAAACTAAAAACTGTATGAGAATGAAATCCCAATAGAAAAATCTATGATAGGGAAAAGATATGGTATGGAAAGAGTTTTGACCGATCAAAACCCACCCATCATATCTTTTCCATATCATAGTCTAAACCCAATCCCAATTCATTCGTCCATTGGTTCTCAATATTTCAGGTACTGCATGTATCTTTTCGGTACCCTAGCTTGACCGTGGCCCGTGGGGCCTAGTAACAACCGTCTCACAGTTTACTGCAGTTTGGAGATGTTTAGATGGGCTCCGCAGTCCGCACAGAGCGCGCGGAAATTGAGAAAGATTTCTGGTTCTGGCCTGGCTGATCTTTTTTTTCTTCTTCTTCTTCTTCTTAAAAACAGAGATTTAGTTCTCAATTATATCAATGGATCCATTCCCGTGAGTTGGGCCCGGATCCCTCTCGTCACCATGTAAGAACTCTTATTCTTCGTCATTATATGGTTCTAAAAGAATCATTTAATGGCATTTCCTTACAAACATCATTGTGCATCGCAGATCTCTTTTGGGAAATCGCATTAGCGGATCAATTCCAGAGGCTCTTGGCAATATTGAAACGCTGGAGGAGCTGTGAGTCATGGCTTAATACTCTCGGTAAATTATGCAGGGAGTGCCATCTGTTTTTCTGATTCAAACTGGTTTTTGCAGGATTTTGGAAGATAACCAGCTCGGAGGAAAACTTCCTCCAAAACTTGGAAACCTAAGCCGGTTGAGAAGATTGTAAGACTAAAGTTCTAATTTCCTTAGTTTGTTTTTATGTTATTTTATGAATATCCATTTACTGTCTCGTAGTTCCCTGAGAGTCTCCCATACCGGTTATCATCTATTTTAAGGATATAAGTCAATTTGTGCATTAGTCATAATGAATCACTGAAATTCTGACATCATCATCATCATTCTAATTGCGTTGGCAGCAGCAGATACAATGTTATTCCATTCCGCACTAAGGCCATATGTTCTATTAGTAGATTATCTGGCAAGACTTCAACTAAGATTATTCAATCATCTCCAAGTCAATTCTTCTAACGAGTGCATCAGATGGTTTTTATTCCACATATTCAAACCATCTTTATCTACTTTCTTTTTTCTTATTTGTTATTACATAGTATAAATTAGTGATGACTCAGGAGTGGGAGGACAGAGAAGGGTGCACATAAGGCCCATTGGCCATACCGCAAAGAGCCTGCAATTCCATGACTTTGATCCTATGACTCCTTTTTTTTGGAGTGACAGAGTGACCAATCTCAAATATTTGGTCATTGGCCATCTTTGTCTACATTGTAGACTTGTAGTCATCCTAAGTTCCCTTGATTAGAAGGGTAAAAGAGACACATCAACAATTTTTTACTTTGTCTTGACTAGAAGAAAGATGATACGATGAGAACAATGAAGACACACTAGTCATATGCCCCAAAGCTCTTGGGTCAATCACCCAGGGGAAAGAGGAAGAAGAATGAATGACATTGAAGGCAGAACCTACACTTGTCTTAGAAAATGAAGAAGAAGCAAATGAAGACTGTTTCAATTGATTATTGATCCATAGCTGATTGAGAAGATCTACCTCAGTAGTAAAGTCAGGAAAGCTAGGGTTAGGAGTAGTGGTTTGTCCCAAATGGGTGAAGCACTTGGAGTAGCAATTTTTTTTACCACCTTCAGTTACATTTGAACTGGAAACATGACCAACACCACTAGAACTTTTATATGGCTTCCTAACCTTCCTTGAGGCAACTAGATTGAATACAGAATCTAGCACATATCTTTCGTATGTTTTTCTCTTCCACAATGAATACACTTCAAATGTTCCTTGTCTCCACCCTTACTTCCTTTACTTGAAGCTGATAAAAGAACTGGTTGTTCAGTGAGCTGAAACTGAATCTCACTTCCCATCTCTTTTCTCCTCAATTCTTCATTCCTGATAAGTAAAAAGCATGCCAAAGGTCAGGTAGCTCATCACTCCCTTCCCTAGGATTTGGGAGTGAATGCTATCATATGATAGATTCATCCCTGCAAGAAATTTGAAAATTCTTCCTTCAAGTTGTTTATCATGTTTTTCTATATCCTTGTTGCTTTCTTAGCCCATTATCAAATGATGACCAAGTTCCTCCCAGAGGACCTCAAGTGTTGCAAAATATGTGGCTACAGTGAGTTTCTCCCTGATTCATGGCTGCAATGTTTTTATTCAGCCTAAAATTCATGTAAAGTTTTTCCTCTCTCTGTAGGTCTTCAAAAGTTTATCCCATATAAAGTTGTGCTGTAGTGTTGCATTGTCCTAGCAATCTTAGGTGTCATAGAATAGAGAAGCCAAGACATTACATTGGCATTCTCTCTACATGAAGTCTTATATTCAGGCTTATCCTCCTTCAGCTCAACAATCTACCCATTAATATGTACCTGCATTCCTCTATGTGACGACTTCAGTTTCAGATCTTAACTTGATGTAGAAAAGAAGTAAAAGAGAGAGAGAGAGAGGGAGAGAAGAAGAGGAGAAATCGAAGAAGAAGAAAAACCTGTTCGAACCCAAGAGAAGAGAATCGTTCTCATTCTCTCTTAGGTTGGGACACATCAGCACTCACTAAAAGACATAACACCATATTAATAAAACTTAATTGACTATTCTACCCTTATTCACTCGACACTAACACTCCCCCTCAAGCTGGAGAGTATATATCATATAGTCCCAGCTTGTTACATATGTAACCCACTCTTGCCCGACTCAACCCTTTGGTGAAAAAGTCTGCCCATTGACTCCCTGTATTAACATATGATGTACTTATCATTCTTTTAAGAATCTTTTCTCTCACAAAGTGACAATCAACCTCTATGTGTTTTGTTCTCTCATGAAAAACTGGGTTAGAGGAGATGTGAACTGCAGCTTGGTTGTCACAATATAGCTTCATCGGAGTGGTAATCAAGTACCCCATCTCTTGTAGGAGATTTCTCAGCCACACTAGTTAACAAGTTGTATGTGCCATGGCTCTGTATACAGTTTTTGCACTACTTCTTGCCACCACGGTCTGCTTCTTGCTCTTCCATGTCACCAAGTTACCCCCAAGGAAAGTATAATAACCTATAGTGGACCTTATGTCAGATATAGATCCAGCCCAATCAGCATCTGTATAACCCTCTATTTCAATATTTCCACCACTCTTATATAGCAAGCCACGACTAGGAGCTCCCTTCAAATACCTTACAATCCTTAGGATTGCGTCCCAATGTGGAACTCGCGGATTCTGCATAAATTGACTCACCACACTCACTGCAAATGAGATATCTGGCCGAGTGATAATTAGATAGTTTAGCTTGCCCACCAACCTTCTGTACCTTCTTGGATCTTCAAACTCCTCACATGTATCACTGCTCAACTTGACATTCAATTCCATGGGTGTTTCCACTGGTTTGGCACCCAATAAGCCTGTCTCCTCCAATAGATCAAGTACATATTTCCTTTGGCACAAATTAATACCATACTTGGACCTTGCCACTTCTATCCCTAAGAAGTATTTCAATTTGCCAAGGCCTTTCGTTTGAAAATGATCATCAATATAAACCACTAACAAAATCTTCTCCGCATCAGAGTCATAGCTGAATACTGAATGACCAACATGATACTGTTTCATGCCAAACTTCTTTACAATTTCACTGAATCTGCCAAACCAAGCGCAAGGGGACTGTTTAAGTCCATAAATAGCTTTCTTGAGTCTACACACCTTACCATCCTCCCCCTGAGCAACAAATCCGAGTGGTTGCTTCATATACACCTCTTCAAGAAGATCGCCATGCAAAAAGGTGTTCTTATTATCAAGCTGAAACAAGGGCCAATCATGTATAGCAGTTAGGGAGATCAAAACACGAACAGAACCAATCATGGCAACAGGAGAGAAGGTCTCTGTGTAGTCAATACCATATAATTGTGAATAACCCTTGGCAACCAATTGAGCTTTCAATCTTTCAACACTACCATTAGGCAAATACTTGACCGTATATACCTACTTACATCCTATAGCATGCTTACCCGAGGGAAGAGTGGTGAGATCCCATGTATGATTATGAGCTAGAGTGGAGAGTTCTTCTTCCATCGCCTGACACCAACCTAGAGAGATAAGGGCTTTTTGGACATCCTTAGGATCAGAAACAAAAGAAAACAACGAAATAAATTGTTGATGGGAAGGAGATAGGTGAGAAACAAAAACATAATTGGAAATAGGACGAAGGGTACAACTACATTTACCTTTCCGCAGGGCAATGAGAACGTCAAGGTCAGAAACGAGGGGTGATGGTGCCGCGGAAATCACTTCTGGATCCATTGACAGTGAAGAAGTTGGAGGGGCCAGTGCATTTCGATGCGTA
Organism: Nelumbo lutea; assembly: GCF_056320005.1. Lineage (NCBI taxonomy): Eukaryota > Viridiplantae > Streptophyta > Magnoliopsida > Proteales > Nelumbonaceae > Nelumbo > Nelumbo lutea. Next base: position 99,939,789 of record NC_142686.1, read on the forward strand.
TACACTTGATGAATAGGTGGCCATGCAAGAGGAAGTGGCACCGGAAGTGAAGACTTAGGCGTAGCTGGAACAAGAGGAATTGGGTTCGCGACAGGAACTGGAAGCGGAAGGAAAGAAGAAGGGGAAGAGACATCTGAGCCAGAAAAGAACGGAACCGACTCAAAGAAGGTAACATCGGGACACACAAAACAACATCGAGAATCGGGATTGTAACACTTGTACCATTTCTGGGTCCTAAAATAGCCAAGAAAGACACTTCGTAGATCGTGCATCTAGTTTGTCTAGTTCGGGACCAAATTATGAATAAAGCACACACACCCAAAAACCTGAGGAGTAAGAGGAAAAGGAGACAATGTAGGAAACAGAACAGTGAAGGGAGACTGACCATCAAGGATGGACATAGGCATTCTGTTAATAAGAAAGCAAGATGTAAGCACAACATCACTCTAGAAGTGCTTAGGTACATTCATATGGTGCAACAGGGATCGAGTGGTTTCTAAGAGATGGCGATTTTTCCATTTAGCTACTCCATTTTGTTGGGGGGTGTAAGAGCAAGAGGTTTGATGAATAATACCATGTTGTTCTAAATATTGCTAAAAGGGTGTATAAAAGTATTCTCTGCCATTATCTGAACATAGGATCTTAATGTGAACACCAAATTGAGTGTAGATTTCAGCATGAAATTTTTGGAAAATAGAAAATAATTCACTTCTTTCTTTCATAAGATAAAGCCATGTCATCCTTGAATAATCGTCAACAAAAATAACAAAGTACTTGTATCCATTGTGTGACACTACTTTATTTGGACCCCAAATGTTCGAATGGACCAAAAAAAAGGACTCGGCATACGATAATCGACTCTAGGACTGAAGGAAACCCGATGATGTTTCCCATACTAACACGACTCACAATCCAAAGTAAAAAGACGACTCAATGCTGGAACGAGTTGCTTAAGTGCTTTAAGAGACGGGTGCCCAAGTTTGCAATGCCACTGGAGAGGGGGGTGAGAGACGACTGAAGAGCTGCTGAAGAACCACCCCCACCACCATCAAGGTAATACAGTCCACTAGCTTCATGCCCTCCACCAATCTTCATCCCCCATCTTGAGACCTTGAAATACACAAGATGAAGGGTAAAAAGTGATAGAGCAATTAAGAGACTTGGTCAATTTACTAATAGACATAAGATTAAAAGTAAATTTGGGCTTAACATCACCAATACCACTTATGGAAGAAGTGAAACCATTAGCAAGAGTGACATTGTTGGTTGTAGAGGATGAAGAAAGTGAAGAGAACACACCTGGAGTCCCAGTCATGTGATTGGAAGCTCCAGAATCAATGATCCAGTGGAAGGGTTTGGATGCCAGACAAGCCATACTTGAGTGGGCAAGCGTAGCTGTACTCGGCTGAGAAGTAGCCTGGATCAACCGCTCATATTCAGTACGAGAAATACTCATCATCTCCTATCTAGAGGCATCTATAGGTGAAGGTGTCGGACCGGTCTGTTGACTCCTTTGTTCCATATCACCACTTTCCACTGCATGATTTGCCTAGGATGATGGTGGGCCATGTAGATCATAGAAAAAATTAATAGTGTGCCCATCCATACCACAATGCGTACACTTTCTCGGACCATGATTACGTCCTTTACCACGAGCTCCCCCTGAATCTCGACCGCCAACACGCCCACCACCACGACTGTACATGAGTCCACCTCTACCACCATTGCCTGGCCGGCCCTGATGAACTACTCCTCTACCACCACGGCCGCCCCCTCTAGCCACTGCAAGGGCAGTCCTATCGGATATGGTGGGGTTCTCTGGAAAGCCAACAGAAATCCTCCGGAGATGGGCAAACACCTCCTCGAGAGTGGGCAGGGCAGACCCACCTAGTATATGAGCCCTCACCAGTTCATATTCAGGATTCAATCCCACTAGAAATCTGTCTACATCTAGCTGCTCTCTCTGTTGTTGCTGAATTTTAGCATCAGATGTAAGGGGGTGATACACACAACTCATTTCTCAAATTTCTCTGACTAGCATAATACTCTTCAAGACTCCGGTTACCTTGCTGCAGACTAAAATACTCTTGATAGAGCTAATATACTCTGGTGGTGTTATCCAGTCCTGAATAAAGCTTCCTTGCATGATCCCAAATTTCCTTGGCTGTGTCTAAGAACATGAAGTTTACACTAATCTTAGGTTTCATACTGTTCCACAGACAAGTCATAATCTGTGCATCTTTTGCTCCCAATCACCATACTCTTAGGAATCAAGTGGGGTTTTTTTTTTTTTTTTTTTTTCTCTTATATACTTTGCTTTCTTCTTGGCTTTGAGAAACACTTCAACAGATTTGGCCCAAGGTATGTAATTTTCTCAATTCAATTTAATTGAGGTCATCTGTACATTCAAGTAGTCTTGGGGGATCATAATCGACTTATGTTCATTATCTCTCATGGCTGTAATTCATTTATTTATTTTTTTGTTTCAACCTGCCTTACCCAGTAACCACTACACTGCTCTCTAAGAACACTGTACTTCACTCCTCAAGTTACTCACCACCATACGACTGACCATTGCTGAAACATACACTGTCACAGGTTTCAGCAATGTTAACCTCTACTATTCACTTTCGGCACCTCACAAACACATCACACACAAGAGTACCACACATCTGAACCTGCCACCATACAACTGATACTAATCTGAACCACACATCTGCACCTACCACGAAACCTACTGTTGCAGCCCTCTTCGTTCCATCGAGTAGAGGGTTCTCTACTAATCACCCGAAACCACAGCTTCACACCCAACAAAACACATTAAAAACTCCAGAATGAAGATACGGCAACTCCTTTTCAGCCCTTTTTCGAAACTCAAAAAAAAAAGAGAAGAAAAATGAGAGATTACGAACAGAAGAGATCTGGACCGACTTAACCTGGCTCTGATACCATGTGACGATTTCAGTTTCAAATCTTAACTTGATGTAGAAAAGAAGAAGTAAAAGAGAGAGAGAGGGAGAGAAGAAGAGAAATCGAAGAAGAAGAAAAACCTGTTCGAACCCAAGCGTTCTCATTCTCTCTTAGGTCGGCCAGGATATATAGATTACTAAAATGAATATAAAAAGACTTTTATGCTCCTATTTAAGTTGGGACACATCAGCACCCACATAACACCATATTAATAGAACTTAATTGACTATTCTATCCTTCTTTACTCGACACTAACACTCTACTTATTATACCAAGCTTGGCTGAAACAGCCCAATCAGCATGAATGTAGTCATCCAACTTAACGTTGGTGATCTGAAGGATAGGGTTTTCAAGACTAGGAAGATCCTCCCCTGATCTGATTTATTTAGAGGAAACTTCACTAGAGGTAGACATATTTATTGTGGATACTTCACCCTAGAAACAAAAACACCTGCAAACCAGCGAACAGAACTTGACTGCTTACCTTTTGGATGCGAAGGAACAGTCCAAAACCTGCAATAACAGTCTAGATATTTGTTCTTTTGATTTTAGGTAGCAGCCTCCAACAGCCTCCTATGTCGTTTATGCTTGTTGTCAAGAAACTAGACCTGAAACTCATGTCTCTCTAGCAGTCCTTAGACTACTGTTCTTCACCTTCCCCTAATATGACATGACTGGGTTCTCTTGGTCTCTTTCCAAGGTAGAAACCCTGGAAGTTGGAGTGCAGCCTTTCTGGTACCCCAAAAACAAATTAGAGTTTCAATGTAGCAAAACTTCAGGAGAAAGAAAAAATGTAGAAGGAAGAGAAAAGGAGTGAAGGAGATTCGATCCCTAAAGGAACTTCTATTGCCTTGATACCATCAAGGTTTTGAGCAAGAGAATGGGGCAATAGTTATTGTTCTGTCCAGTTACAATTCAGTCAGTTCAGTCCCCAATTCAGTCACAGTTCAGTCAAGGTTCAAACCCTAATTCAGTTTAGTCCCCAGTTCACATTCAGTCATAAATTTTTTGAATACCACACAGATCAGCTTGTCTATACATTGCTGAAAGACGGTTCAGAAACAAAGAAGGTAGCTGACCACTGTCTTACAGTTATAGGTCATTTAGACCTACACTGCCTAGTTGTCTGGGTAAAAAAAAACATTCCAGGTTCAGACGATCCAAAGTTCAAGGAAACCTAGCAGTTTGAGGTCATCTAGACCTCCAAAAAAACCCACTTACCTGGGTACAAGAGAGGATCACTCAATCCACAGAAGATAGGTTTATCCTCGCAACATCAGATTTCCCTTCCTCTTAAGGGTTTCTTGGCACATGACCAAGGGAGAAGAGAAGGAGACCAGCAGAGCCCCCTTCAGATCAGTCTGATCTGCTTCTTGATCAGATTCGATCCACAGAAAGGAGAGTCCAAAAAAGGAAACTTTACCACACACTTTCTAATCTCAGAAGGCCTGCTCTGATACCATGTTTTCAGGCCAGACATATCAGAGAAGGAGAGGAAGAGAGGAGGAAGGAAGAAGAGGAAGAGAGAAGAGAATTTGGATTCAAAACATGTGTTTGGCGGTGCCAGCTATTTTTACTTTTATATTAGGGCGACCCAACTTATAATAAACAAGAGAGAAATTACAAAAGTGCCCATGCGGCACTACAGAACAGAAAAATAAATAAACAACTAGGAGAAACTAGCTGATTTCAACAAAAGGAAAGAAAGGACGGAGGAAAGGAAAGAAAGAAAGGAAGGAAGGAAGGAAGGAAGACGAAGACGAAGACGATGACGACGAAGAAGAAGGAGAAGGAGGCGACGTCCACTGGCTGTTAGTGGAAAAAATTTTTAGTATAATTTCTCACATGACATAATTCACCCAATTAGACTAATAACTGGGTTTTTTTTTATTTGGGTAAGCCCCATTCAAGAATCACGTAGATGTTCCCTTAATTACATCTCTACTAAGGGCAGAAAAAACCTTTTGATTCTGATTTAGAAGTACAAATGAATAGACAAACTAAGTATCATTTTTCTACAGAATTTTTCTTAGAAAATTCTGGTATATATTCCCTCTTTGTTTGAGAGAAAGCCAACAAATATAAATGAACAAACTTTTTATACATAACAAGTAAATAAGTATCACAAATAGTCATATTTCATCAATAAGGCTACAAATGGCCTTTAAATTGTGGTTGTGCAATATCATGATGTGAGAAACCATAATCAGCCAAGTTTCATGAACAAAGTTGTAGATAGTTTTCCCCGTCACACATAGGTTAATATGCTGTGAGAAACCATAATCAACCAAGTTTCATAAACAATGCTATAGATGGTTGTCTCCCTCATGTATGATTAAAAATGAGACAAGGACAAAGAAAAAAAATAATAACAATAAGGAAAGAAAATGTGAAAGGAGTATAAGGAAATACATAGGTCTAATAAAGGAAGTTGTAGGAGTATCATAATGAAGAGGTAGAGGAGGAATACTGCAATCCCTACCTTCTTCTTTCTAGTCTCCTTTTTCTTCCAAACCACAATCTTCTTTTCTTTTTTCCTTTGGTTTATCTCTTGTTGCTGTAAATTCTATAAACTGAATAGCATTAGCCCCTTCTCTTTGTAGGAGAGGGGTTTATATAGAGGAGGGAGGTGGTTAAGTAACTCCCCACTCCTCTCTTCTTAGGGTGCCAAGTGTCACCCCACTTAAAATGGGTTAAGGAGAGAAAAGAAAACTCTTCCTTAGTGATAAGTGTCCCCCCAAGTGGTTAGAGGAGGGAAAATAACTCTCCCCTGGGGTCACATGTGTCCCTCCATTTCAAGTGGCTAAGGGAGGGAAAATAAATCCTTCTTCCTAGGGTGACATGTGTCCCCCTCTTAAAATAGTTAGAGGGAAAATAACTCTCTTCCCTAAGGTGACATGTGTCCCCACACTTCAAATGGTTAAAGGAGGGAAAATAACCCTCTTGTTAGAGTAGAACAAATAGCATCCCCTTTATAAATAAGTGTGACAACTCACAAAATTATGAATTAACACAAATACATTTTTTTATGGCCTGCTTTCCCATTAAATGGGCTCTACTACAGGCCCATTAAATGCTTATTGCATTACAAATAAGGCCCAATTAACTTAGGGCCTGCTGTTCACTAAACTAGACTGCAGCCCCCTTTCTTTCTTAAATTATTTCATCCCATCCATAGGACTGACTGGGCTTAAAATTTCAAGTTGGAAAGAAAGCCCCTTTTTCATTTTTTTTTCTTTAAGCTGTGATTGGGAGTAGCTTAATAACATGCTCCTAGTCAAGCAAAATTAAGGACTTAACACCGGCAATGACGATGGCTCTCCCTTTCTCTGATCTCAGATCTGACTTCTGAGATTTTGCTTCTCTCTCTCTCTCTCAGATCTGAGATCTTGTCTCGGTCCCTCATCTCTCAATATCCTTTTTCTCTTTGTTAATAATCTTAAAAAAATTAAATATTTTTTATTAAACCGCGACCAACTACCCTGGTTGAACGGTTTAGTTGTCCAACCATCCACGTCTGCGGTTCTCTGACCAATTCAACGTTTTTTTTTTCAAAAAGTGGTCCAGTCCAAAACCAGACCCAAAATCACAACCAGTTCCCAGGTCAAACAGTTCTGCTGTCTCCAAGAATTCAAACTACAACCCATCAAACATGGTCTTTTCACCTCTCACTCTGATCTTGGCAGCTCCTTATCTGATGGTTATTGATCAGCTCTGGTTCAAACTGGTCTATATGTGTAATTATCTGGAGTTGCTTCAAAAATTTTCACTGGCAGCTTTAAGATTTTAAGTAATATTCTTTCATTCACCATCCTCATTTTTGCACTCTATACATATATTTATTGATACTATAGGGTGGCCAACCTAGTAAAACTAGGAAAAATGAAAATCAGAGAATTGTCACTGTCATAAGAAAGCTAAATAATTCTTAAACTAATTAACCGATGTCTCTGAAATTTTGAATACAAGTAAAATAAAACTAGACAAATCAAACTATTATGCTGGACCCCACAGACTGTATAAAAAGACCCAAATATCCCAACTGTCTAAGAATACAAAAATACATAAAATACTCAAAATATTCCAGCTTTTGCTTCTTTGATCCTGCATCAATATCCATACCCATATCCATGTTCACATCTGTATCTGGGAATCATAGATAAAATGTTGTGACCAGTTCTTTTCTACAAAATTAGATTAGAGGTAAGATTTTAAGTCTTTGGAAACATATTCTCTATCCAAATACTGTATAGTTGTATCATTGGGTGGCTACATGGTGATTTGCAAAGGTGTTGTAAATCTGTTAAAATGAGAGAAATTTGGGGTCACACCAACTATTAATTGAGATGATATTGTCAGTGTTTGTATTGGTTAACTGCTCCAAAGAGAGGGACTGAGTAAAGCATAAATGTACATCTTTCCATCTCATGGGATGTTAAGTAATTGGAGATGGTACTCCTACAATCAACAAAGTATGCATTTTTCATCAGCTATCTTCCATTAAAAATTACCATGGTGCATAACTCAAAAAGCTTTTTCTTGGATTCAAATGTATGTGAGGACACTAGCTGTTGCATGATGGTGTTATCTCTTATCTGATTAGAATGAGTATCAAATTATTGTATGTTGATGCTATCTCTTATCTGATTAGAAAGAGTATCAAATTACTGAAGATTTATCACAATTCAATCCTTTGTTCTCATATTGTCAGGTATTTATAGTTGTATCAACATTTAGTGAAGAACTTTATATCCAAAATAGGGTTTAAATGAACAACCTGTTCAAGTGGTCCATGATCTAGTATGAGCAATTAAAGAATCACTCTCCCTACGAGCCATGACTAACACTTCACATGCCATCACTCTCCCTATGATTTTGCAAGTTTTTGACGTTATTGCAGGATTAGAGTCAATCTCAAAGACAAAATATAGATTTGTTCATGTTCCTTCCATGCCAGTATATATTAGAAAACTAATTCCGTAGAATGATTATCTTTTCAGTAATCTACTGTGTATTTTTGAAGTTGTCAACAGTTTAGGGATATATGTGCAGTGTGAAGTCTCTTGACTCTGGAAGAGGATATGGGGGTTCCTATCTTCTCAATTCTCTCTCTTCTCTAGCTACTCTTGCATATTTTGTAGAATGGGCCCTTATTTCTGTTTTGTGCTTTTTAATTTCCCCCATCTCTGGTTTGCACAGAAATTTTATACATGCTAGAGTATGCATGTTTTATAAAGCATTGTGTGGTGAATGTTACTTAGTGGGTCCTTGTGACCCAATTTATGTATCTTTCTTAATTTCTAATTCTTTTGCTATCAATGATTCCATCATCAGCATCATCATAATCAACACTAATTGTTATTGTTAAAAACAACCTCACATAGATTGCTTTCTCAATCATGCAGTGTTATTTCTGCAAACAATATTATGGGATCTATACCTGAAACGTTTGGAAATCTAAAGAACTTGACTGAATTGTAAGTGAATTCTACTAATTCTGACATCTGTCATTTTCCAAATGCATATTATTTAGTTTGGTTACATCATGCAGTAGGATAGATGGAAACAGCATATCTGGGAGGATGCCTGATTTCATTGGGAATTGGACCAAACTTCAAACCTTGTGAGTACTTTTTTATATTATTATATTCCATTTCTCTGCAGTTTGCACTTGGTGAGTTTAATAAAAAATTCCACAGAAAGATTTTTGTTATTTGAAGGTTCTTTTAAGAACCCACTAATGGCTCTTTCTTACAAATGGGCCATAAAAAGGGCCTTCATATGTCCAAGGCCTAAGTCTAAGTGAGCATGACCCATGGCCCAAGAATCCAAGTGTACCAAGCCCATTTATGCCCATTTCCTATTGTACTAAGGTGGGCCCTTAGGCAATCCCATTGACTCCTATCTAATGGAGCATGTATAGTAGTTAACACTTACATGGGATTGGTTAGAAAGTGGGCTGAGGTGGCAGCCCTAACTGTAGGTTATAAATAGAAATACCTAGGGAGAAGAAGCTCTCTCTTTCTGACTTACAAACACACTTGAGAATTGCAAGTAATCATAAGCAGTTGCAAACTCCAACTCTATTTCAAGTGCAAAAGAGAAAAGTAAGGAAAACAATTTTTTTGTCTCTCTACTGTGCACTTGGATTCAATCTCTAAAGGAAGATCATGTAGCCATCACGAAAGGCCCTTCTTAGAGAAGCACTCTTCACAACCAATCAAGTGTGAGTGGAAAAAGCTATATCAACAAGTTTGTAAAGTTGTGAAAAGTGTGAAGAGAAGAGAGAGGAGAAAAGAAAAGAGAGATGTTATGAATAAAGGAGGTTAAGTTATTGTTCACACCCCAAAAAGATCTAATTATATTGTGATAAAAAACTTACAAGACTACCCTTAACTAGGCATTTGAAAACAAATAAGAGGTAAAGACAAAATATCCTTGCCTAGATACATATTCTCAACCCTTGAGGATTGATGAATTGAAACAATTTTTGTAGCACAAATTTCAAATCAAGGACTTGGGACAGGTAAAATACTTCTTGGGGATTGAGGTGGCAAGGTCGAAGTATGGAATTTCCCTCTTACAATGGAAGTATGTATTTGATTTGTTGGGAGAAATCGGGTTACTAGGGGTTAAGCCAATTGAAACTCCTATTGACCCGAACACTAAGGTAACTGATAGTGAGGGGGAGTTATTGGATGATCCAAGAAGATACAAGGATGGTGCGAAAACTTATCTATCTTACTATCACTAGACTATACATCTCATTTGGTTGTCGGTGCTTTGTCCAAAACCTATCTCCCACCCGTGGGAAATTGGACTCTCATGCTATCCCGTGCATATTTCTTGGCTACTCATTCTCTCAGAAAGGGTATCGTTGCTTTGATCCTGTTTCTCGGAGATTCTATGTCTCCATGAATGTGACCTTCTTTGAAGATGAGCCCTTCTTTCCTGTTTCTCCTCAGGGGGAGTGTAGACATGAGGAGAAACTAGTTCAGCTTCCTCCTCTTCCTAATCCTTCTCCTCCTTCCCCTTCTCCTTCTGATCCTCCACCTTTCCGTGTTTTTTCTCGTCGTCGTAAAGGCCAACCAGGTTCAAGAGCTGTGGAGAATCCAGAAGTTGTACCTCAAATGCCATCAAATTCCTCGGGGGAAGATCATACTCACTCAGGTAACTTAACTCCCAATGATGGTCATGACCTCCCTGTTACTAATGATCTTAACCTTTCTATTGCCCACAGGAAAGGTGTTAGGTCGTGCACCACTAAACACCCTATTTTCAACTTTGTTTCCTATGAAAACATCTCACCTTCATTTCGTGCCTTCCTTACCTCCATTGATAGTATCCCTATTCCCAAGAATGTGGCAGAAGCTCTCTCAGTACCAGAATGGACAAATGCCATGAATGAAGAAATTGATGCTCTTCATAAGAATGGAACGTGGGAACTTGTTGATCTCCCTAAGGGAAAGGATCCAGTTGGATGTAAATGGGTGTTCATTGTTAAGCATGGGGTTGATGGAACCGTAGAGAGGTATAAAGCTCATTTAGCGGCAAAGGGTTTTACTCAAGTATATGGAGTTGATTATGCAGAAACCTTTGCCCCTGTTGCCAAATTCTTTTCTCTCTTGTTGCCAATCTGAATTGGGATCTACATCAGCTCGACATCAAGAATGCCTTCCTAAATGGTGACCTTGAAGAGGAAGTTTATATGGTTCAACCCCCCCGGTTTTCTGGCTCAAGGAAATGAACAGAAAGTGTGCAAGTTTAGGAAGTCTTTATATGGGCTGAACAATCACCAAGAGTTTGGTTCAGCAGATTTCATACTGCAGTTCAGTAGAGGGGATACAAGCAATGTCAGTCAGATCACACACTGTTTGTAAAAAGGGGAGAAGGTAAAATGGCTGCCCTAATAGTATATGTGGATGGCATAATTGTTACTGGTGACTGGAATGATGAAATTCAAAGTTTGAAGGGCTTCCTTGCCATTCAGTTCGAAGTGAAGGATCTAGGACCCGCCAAATACTTCATTGGAATTGGATTGCCCGATCAAAAAAATGTATCTTCATCTCCCAAAGGAAATATGTCCTAGACTTGCTTAAGAACACTGGGAAGATTGGGGTTAAGCCAGCTGACTCTCCCATTGACCCCAACCATAAGTTAAGTGACAACCAAGGTGAACCTCTTAAGGATGTGAAGCAATTTCAAAGGCTTGTAGGGAGATTGTTGTACCTCTCTATGACTCGTCCAGACATAGCATATGATGTTGGTGTCCTCAGCCAGTTCATGCATGCACCTAGGTCCACTCATCTTGAAGCAGCCGAGAGAATACTGCGGTATCTTAAGAAGTTCTCGGGTGCTGGCTTATTATTCCAGAAACATGGACATTTGAGAGTTGAAATTTACACAGATGCGGATTGGGCTGGATCTCAAAGTGGTAGGAGGTCTACTAGTGGCTATTGCACCTTTGTAGGAGGGAACCTCGTTACTTGGAGGAGTAAGAAGCAAACCGTGGTAGCTAGATCCAGTGCTGAAGCTGAGTACCGTGCAATGGCTCATGTAGTGGAAGGTATGTGGATAAAGAATCTATTGGGAGAATTGGGTTTTCCAATGAACAAACCCATGACTCTACTCTGTGACAACAAGGCAACTATAAGTATCATTGCTAACCCGGTACTACATGATAGAACAAAGCACATTGAAGTTGACAAGCACTTTATCAGAGAGAAAATCATCATAGGCGAAGTATGCACTCCATACATCAGCTCTGAAGACCAACTAGCAGACATCTTTACAAAAGGGCTAAACCATTCCAGACACCAAGATCTCTATGACAAGTTGGGCATGATTGATATCTATGCCCCAACTTGAGGGACAGTGTTGACAGATGTATTGTATGTACTGTACACAGGTTTAATGCCCGCAGGGGTATTTCTGTAATTTTGTAGTCCTCTTGTGTTGTACGGCCAGTATAGTATAAATACAAATGCTTCACCCGCTGAAGCTGTTCTTTTGAGGCCTTAAGTCTGCAGCCTCTTCTCTTCTTCTCCTTCTTTTTCCTCCTTCCTTTCTTCTTCTTCTTCTTTTTGCTCAACAAACATCTACTATTACTCTCACTTTGGCTTTTTCTCACTCATGTACTCAAGCTACTGCATATCATGCTTCAGCCCCAGGTAACACTAGCCGTTTTTGGATTGTTGATTCAGGTGCTTCTGACCATATGACTAGCTTATCCTCCATGTTTACTTCCTACTCCTTATCTTTTGGTAGAGACAAAGTTTCTATTGCTGATGGCTCCCTTGTACCTATTTCAGGCAAGGGAGATATTAGAGTGTCTGATACCATCTCATTATCCTCTGTCTTACATGTCCCTAAACTTAGCACAAATCTGATTTCAGTTAGTAGCATTACTAAGAATCCAAATTGCTCAGTAAACTTTTTCCCTGATCATTGTGTCTTTCAGGATCTAGTGACAAGGAGGTGATTGGGATTGGCCATAAGACGAATGGAATTTACTTGCTTGAGCATCCACATGGAAGGAATAAAGATATTGGGAGGTTTTTTGTGTCTCAGTCTATGAGTCAGATTATGCTTTGGTAATTGATCGGGTAATTTATCTTTTGGGTCATTGAAGAGTCTTTTTCCTACTTTGTTTGAGTCTGTCAAAGTGCCTAGCCTAAGGTGTCAGAGTTGTGAACTTGCAAAGCATTGTAGATCAACCTATTCTTTGAGAAATAAAAGAAGCATTGTTCTGTAGAAGAGATGGGCCGAATGGCCCATAGGCTATCATTCTATGTTATGTTTATGTTTTCTTCTATGATGGGCCTTATTCTGGGCCCATACTCTTATATACTCTGTTTTTGTAATTTCTTGCCCACCCAAGGGCCTCTCTGTAATAATTCAAAGATTAACTTAATAAAATGTTTTAGAGTGTTAGAGGGAGGTTTAGTTCGAACCTCTCATTCTCTAACTCCCATTGCCGCCAGCTCTCTCTCTCTCTCTCATCTTCTTAATCTTCTCTTGTTTGTTTTCTGGTTTTGCATCTAATCTCAAGCAGTTCTATACTTCAAGAGGGCTGTTTTCAACTTGGTATCAGAGCAGGTCAGAGCTTGGCGTGACCCTCATGTGGTTCTAGTCCAGCCAACTGCATGAGGATGTTCTAGGGCTGGAAGTTTAATGTCATATTCACCTGGTTCTTGGAGGTCATTGAAGGGTGCCCAAGTCTCTACCCACTTGGAGAACAGTTCGGTGACCAGGAAGAATCAGAGAGAAAGGTGTTCGGCCTGATTTGAAGCTCAAATCAGAGATTCACATACTGTAAGTTACCGCAGTTATTGCTGGGTTATTTTCTTTGCTTGGGAGGGCTGTTAAAGTACTCGAAACCCCTCTCCATTCTGCCCTACTGTTCCGCTGTTGCTGGACTGATTCAACTCAGAGATTTCTGGGTTATTTGGGGAGCAGTTCAGCTGTTGTTGGACTGTCAAGTTGCTGAAACTGGTTTGGACTCAGTGGTATTAGTCTCTAATTCAGCCCAGCCTTTTCTTGGACCTATACAAAATACTATTGAAGTGGTTTCTACTAGTTATCAATAGGGTGTTAACTACTACACACAGAGTGTTTGTTAAAATGCCTCTTAAGGACTGTGGATTGTTATTTCTTTTCTTTGGGACAACGGTTGTTGGGGACCTGGAATACTTTGTGTTTGGAGGTCTGCTGGTTGCCCCTTGAAGGCTGAAATAGTATTTCTTCTTCTAGAAAGAGCTGCCACCGAGCTTGGCTGTCACGGTTGTCAAGACTGAACTGATTTTGTGAGTTGTGTGGTGTTGCCGAATCAGCTCAAACCAAGTCCATCTAGAATCCCTGCACTTTGAGAAACATATTAAAACCCTAATTGGAACCTTTTCATGATGGACTTCTCAGACCTTGAAAGCAAGAGTGCTACTGAATATGGACAGACTTTGGGAACCCCTGCCAATTCTATGTTGGCTGTAACTACAATTAAACTTGATGGGACCAACTACTTGGCATGGTCACAATCAGTGAAAATCCATATTTGTAGCATAGGAAAATGGGGGTTTGTTTCTGGGAGCAAGAAAGCTCCCCCAGAGGACGATCCATCTTATGAGAGATGGATGCAAGAGAACTACACAGTGATTGGGTGGCTTGTGAATTCAATGCAGCCACAGATTAGTCAACACTATCTTTGGATGAACTCGGCTAAGGAAATCTGGGATAGTGTTGCAGAAACCTACTCCCAGAAATTGAATGTTGCCAGAGCCTATAAACTGAGGAGTGATGTGAAGAATCTAAGACAGGGGGAGAAATCCCTTGCGGCATACTTCTCAACCCTAAAATCTTTATGGCAAGAGATTGATCTGATAGAGGCTGTAAAATGGGATACCTCCAATGATGCTGAAACATACAGGAAATTAGTTGAAAGGAACAGGGTCTTTGAGTTCCTAACTGGGCTGAATCCTGAATATGATATCACAAAGCAGAACATTTTGTCCAAGGAAAGTGTTTCATTGTCGCAAGCATATGTTTTGGTCAGCAGTGAAGAGAGTAGAAGACAAGTACAGGTTCAAGGAGTTGGCATCAATGATCATTTTGCAAATATGGGGGTTAAACCCAAAGGGATTATAGGGGCTCCCAGTGGCACAGGAAAGAAGGAGGTGGTCTGTGAATATTGCAAGAAGCTGAAACACACCAAGGACAAGTGCTGGAAATTGCATCCCAGTCTTGTCCTTGTTTGGTTCCAGAAGAAAAATGATAGTAGAAAGACAGGGAGTGCAAATGCAGCCATGGGTACAGATACAAAAGTTGAGTCTGCCTGTGCATAGTTGGCAGCCATGAAAGCTGAGTATGAGAAGTTTGGAAAGATGATCAGCCATCTTGAAGGTGTAACTTCATCATCCAACCCTTCTGGAAATTCAGCCACCACCGCATTTGCTCACTCAGGTATAAGAGCTTCTGCTAACCATGAATTCACCTCAGGTAATCCTAAGACCCATTAGATCATAGACTCAGGTGCTTCTGATCACATGACCAACCTTTCCACTCTGTTTGTTTCGTATGATTTGCTTCCTGGTCGAGACAAAATCACCTTAGCTGATGGTTCTCTTGCCTCTATTTCTGGCAAGGGAACTGTCAAGGCTACAGACTCCTTACTCTTATCTTCCACTCTTCATGTACCTAAATTAAATACCAATTTATTATTTGTAAGTAGCTTGACCAAGTCATTGAATTGTTGTGTAACCTTTTTCCCTTCTCACTGTGTGTTTCAGGACTTGGAGTCTCAAAAGGTGATTGGGAGTGGCCATGAAGCAAATGGAATATACTTGCTCAACACTCCTGGCCAATGCTTTGATCATCCCAAGAATGTTGCCTTTGGTTCTACTTCTTCAAAGTCTGTCAGTTGAATTATGTTGAGTCATTGTCGGTTGGGTCATTTACCTTTTTCTGCTTTATGTCATTTACTTCCCGAATTGTTTAAGGGAGTCAGTGTGTCCAGTCTCAATTGTGAGTCATGTCAGTTGTCAAAGCATTGTAGAAACAATTACCCTGTGAGCAATAAAAGATCTTCTTTTCCTTAACATATTGTGCACTCTGATGTGTGGGGGCCTTACCACTTATCTTCTATGGGGGGCTACAGATATTTCATCCTGTTTATTGATGACTTTTCTAGATTCACTTGGATATACCTAACGAAATCCCGTGAAGTCCCAAGACTTGTGAGGCAATTTCATGAGCTTGTTTTAACTCAATTTGATACCAGAATTAAGGTTTTCAGATCTGACAATGCAAAAGAGTATTTTGAGAAGAGTTTATCCTTGTATTTCTCTGACATGGGGGTTATTCATCAAAGCTTCTGTGTTAGAACCCCTGAACAAAATGGAGTTGTTGAATGGAAAAATAGACATATTGTTGAAGTTGCAAGGAGCCTTTTGTTTGCCTCACATGTTCCCACAAGATTTGGGGGTGATGCTGTTCTTACTGCTACCTATCTCATAAACCATATGCCATCTAGGGTTTTAGGGTTTAAATCCCCCTTTAGTCTTCTTCATCTAGACAAGGATCTCTTCCCGATTCCTCTTCGTGTATTTGGCTGTACCTGTTATGTTCACATTCCAAATGCCCAGAGACATAAGTTTGAACCAAAAGCCCACAAATGCATCTTCCTTGGTTACTCCCCCACACAAAAGGGTTATTGTTGTTTTGATCCAAAGACTGGCACTCGACATGTCTTTATGGATGTTACCTTTGATGAACTTTCTCATTTTTATGGTTCCTCTCAGGAAGGACATTGTCAACAGGGGGAGAATCTGTCACAAGTATTTGCTCTTCCTCTTCCTGTCCCAGTTGAGTCACTTGACAAGCCTGTATCCTCACCAAATGAATCAAAGGAGGATCAACCACTTCATTCCTCTTGTCCTAGTGCCCCTATTTCTTTACCTCCTCGTCCTACCCATAATCCCAAAGTGTATCAAAGGCAAAGATCCAGGAATGAGTAAGTTGTTTCCCTTACAACAGATGAGACTCATACATTCCCAATCACAGATGAGATATCAGGTACTGCTTCAGCCTCTTTGGAACCATCTTTCCCAGATCTTAATGTCCCCATTGCTGTTAGGAAAGGAAAGCGGAAGTGCACTGCACACTGCATTTCCAAACACCTTTCTTATGATCTACTTTCTCCTTCATACTTTGCCTACCTCTCTTCAGTTGCTTCTAACCCCATTCCTAGGTCTGTGTCAGAAGCTTTTGGGATTCCATAATGGAGAGATGCCATGAAGTCTGAAATGGATGCTCTACACTAAAATGATACTTGGGAGGTGGTGGATTTGCCTGAAGGGAAGGATCCAGTTGGGTGCAAGTGGGTGTTTACCATTAAATACAGGGTTGATGGGACTATTGAGAGGTACAAGGCCAGACTTATTGCAAAAGGCTACACACAGACATATGGGATTGACTACCTGGAGACCTTTGCCCCTGTTGCCAAGATGACATCTGTGAGGGTTCTCTTATCTCTGTTAGCTCACTTTGATTGGCCTCTTTATCAGTTGGATGTAAAGAATGCATTTCTGAATGGTGACTTACATGAGGAGGTCTACATGTGTCTCCCTCCAGGAATGTATGGGAAAGATATGCAAGGAAAGGTATGCAAATTGAAGAAATCACTTTACGGCTTCAAACAGTCTCCTAGAGCTTGGTTTGAGAAATTTAGAGCTGCACTTGTTAAATTCGTCTATGTTTAGACACAGTCAGATCATACTCTCTTTATGAAGAAAAGTGGATCTCTAGCAGTGTATCTCATTGTGTATGTTGATGACATTATAGTGACTGGTGATGATGCCTCAGGCATTCGGGCCCTTAAGTCTTTCCTCCGTACAGAATTTGAGATTAAGTATCTGGAGGAGTTGAGATACTTCCTTGGCATAGAAGTTGCTAGACCCAAGGATGGGATTCTTATTTCCCAGAGGAAATATGTCATTGATTTGCTGTCTGAAACTAGAAAAATGGGTGCTAGACCAACTACAACTCCCATTGATATGAGTCACAAACTTTCAGAGACTTCTTGGGAAGCTCCTGTACCTATGCATGACTCGGCCAGATATTGCGTATGCTGTCAGTTGTATTAGCCAGTTCATGCGTGCTCCTAGAGGTACTCATATGGCAGCAGCAAAACGAATTTTGTGCTATCTGAAAGGCTCTCCAGGAAAATGAATTCTATTTACCAAGCATGGTCATCTGAAACTTGAAGCCTATACTGATGTTGATTGGGCTGGAAATATTGATGATAAAAGATCTACTTCAGGGTATTACAGTCTGGTAGCTGGTAATGTTGTCTCTTGGAGGAGTAAGAAACAATCAATGATGTTGTACTGTGATAATGGAAGAACTTGGAGTCTCTGAATTGTTGTGGCTAAGGTCCTTAATGGAAGAACTTGGGATTGATCATGACAAACCCATGATGTTGTACTGTGATAATCAGGCTGCCATCAACATTGCTCACAACCTAGTACAACATGATAGAACCAAACATATTGAGGTTGATAGACACTTTATTCAAGAAAGAGTCTCTTCTGGTGAAGTGTGTCTTCCATTCATTACTTCTGAAGGACAATTGGCAAATTTCTTCATCAAAGGTATTTCCAAGGCAAGGCTTCAACATGACACTGGCAAGCTGGGCATGATTAACATCTATGCTCAGCTTGAGGGGGAGTGTAGAGGAGATGGGCCGAATGGCCCATAGGCTGTCATTCTATGTTATGTTTATGTTTTCCTCTGTAATGGGCCTTATTCTGGGTCCATACTCTTATATACTATGTTTTTGTAATTTCTTGCCCACCCAAGGGCCTCTCTGTAATAATTCAAAGATTAACTTAATAAAATGTTTTAGAGTGTTAGAGGAAGGTTTAGTTCGAACCTCTCACTCTCTAACTCTCATTGCCACCAGCTCTCTCTCTCTCTCATCTTCTTAATCTTCTCTTGTTTGTTTTCTAGTTTTGCATCTAATCTCAAGCAGTTCTATACTTCAAGTGGGCTGTTTTCAACTTGTTCCTTTTGACATTGTGCATACCGATGTTTGGGGACCTAATCACATTAATGCAATGGGTGGTTACTGATATTTCCTTCTATTTGTTGATGACTATTCTCGTTTTTCTTGGGTTTACCTTATGCAGTCTCGAGATGAGGTTCCTACTCTAACCCGTGCATTCCACCATATGGTTTTATCTCACTTTGGAGTAAGGATCAAAATTCTCATATCTGGTAATGCCAAGGAGTATTTCGCAATGCCCTTGGCCTCATATCTACTTGAGTATGGAGTTATCCATTAGAGTACCTATCCTCGTACACCCTAGCAAAATGGAGTAGCTGAGAGAAAGAATAGAAACATTCGCTTTTTGGGGGGGATGTAATCCACAGAGCTGTCTACCTTATCAACAAAGTTCCTTCATGGGTTTTAGACATGAAAGCACCTTTGAACCTATTGTACCCTGATAAAGACCAATTCACTATTCCTCTTAAGACCTTTGGGTGCACTTGCTTTGTTCAAATTCTTGGGCCTCACCATTCTAAATTTGATCCTAAGGCAACCAAGTGTATTTTTCTTGGGCATGCACAAAATCAAAAGGGATATTGCTGTTATAATCCAGTCTCTGGGACTAGGTTTGTGTCTATGGATGTTACATTCTTTGAGGATGTCCCTTATTACTCCAGGGCTTCACCCCAATGGAAGAGTGGCGAGCAGGGTGTTTTTGCTCAGGAAGTTCCATTACCTTTATTCCTGTCAATGAAGGGGAATATAGTGAGGGGGGCTGTCAAAAGTGTAAGGAGTTGAGAGTGTTCCACAAACGATGGTGGAAGCATGTTGGTTCCAATAATGAACAGTCCGGGCCACCTCCAGTCTCCTTTGCTTCTGTCGATTGAAGAAGGCCTTGTATGGCTTGAAACAGTCTCCAAGGGCATGATTTGATAGGTTTAGACATGCCTTGGAAAAATTTGGGTATGCACATGCTCAATCTGATCACACTCTCTTTTTTAAGAAAATAGGTTCGGCTTTAACTCTCCTAGCTGTATATGTTGATGATATTGTGGTGACAAGCAGTGATAGTGATGAAATTAATTCTCTCAAGAAGCTTCTCAGTAAGGAGTTTGAGGTAAAAGATCTAGGGGATTTGAGATATTTTCTGGGAATTGAAGTGGCTAGATCCAAGCATGGTATCTTCATATCCCAAAGGAAATATGCCCTTGATCTTTTAGAAGAAACTGGAAAATAGGGAATTAAGCTAGTAGATACACCAATTGAGCCAAATCATAAGATAAATGCAGAAGGGGGTGAACTACTTGAAGATAAAACCATGTACCAACGGCTTGTTAGAAAGCTTCTCTACCTCTGTCTAATACGCCCAAATATTTCTTATGTTGTTAGTGTTGTCAGCCAGTATATGTAGTCTCCCAAAACATCCCATCTTCTTGCAATCGAGAGGATACTTGCCTACGTAAAAAGGTGTCTAGGCAGAGGTATACTCTTCAAGAATAATGATCATATGAAGATAGAAGTGTACACTGATGTGGACTAGGCTGGATGTGTGGATGATAAGGAGATCTACCTCAGGGTATTGTGCCCTTGTTGGGGGCAACCTTGTCTCTTGGAGGAGTAAGAAACAAATAGTTGTTGCCCGCTCTAGTGCTGAAGCAGAATACAAATCTATGGCTAATAGGGTGGCTGAAGTGTTGTGGTTAAAATCACTACTTGAGGAGTTGGAGGTTGAATATGAAAAGCCTCTAAATGTTGTATTGTGATAATCAGACCACTATTTATATTACTCATAATCCAATACAACATGATAGAACCAAACATATTGAGGTGGATCAACATTTTATTAGGGAAAGAGTTGCCTCCAAAGAAGTGTGCCTTCCTTCTGTTGCCTCCAATATGCAGCTGACCGATCTCTTCACCAAAGCAGTTACAAGAGTCAAATTAGAGACAAATTTATGCAAGTTGGAATGACTAATATCTATTCCCAACTTGAGGGGGAGTGTGGAGAAATAGACTAGTATTTTAGTATTTTAGTGGAGTCCCTGCCATTATCAGTTGTCTTTTCTTTTATTTACTTGTTATTAGTATTTTGGGCCTTGTTATTAGTCTTTATGGGCTGTACTAGGCCTATTATTGATTAAGGAGTGTGTTGGGCGGCAGGGGCATAGATGTCTTTGTGTTTATTGTTTTAATAGAAGCATATAAATTCTAATTCTGGGCGGCAGAAACCAATCCTAATCTGCACCCTTTTCTTCTTCACATTCTTCTTCTCTTCTCTTTCATTTCTCTCTTCTTCTTCTGTTATTGCTTTTTGTTTTTTCCTACTGAAGCTACATCAGAATTCTGATCAACTGAGAACAGCACCCGCCATCTTTTATAATTCAGATTCTAGCCAAGGGCAGTTACGTGCACATCTGTTGGGTTTTGGTCTCTTGGGTCTTTTTGTAATAAAAGTTATCTTTTGGGGGTCTGTTTGAAGTTGTTTTGTTTTTAAGGAGCTTTTGTGAAGGGGAGAACATTTTAGGGTCTTATGCATAAATTGTCTTCTCTAGCAAGCCATTGAGTCTTATAAAAGAGGAGGGGGGGGACGGGGGGCTGCTTCTGTGGGGATCTTTTTGGTTCTTTCTCTCTTATTTCAGTTGTAGCTTAGGCCTTGCTAGAGTTTTCAAGTATTGAGAGCTTGGGTTTTGGGGAGTCAACCCATTTTGGCACTTACCAATCCCTCTATCACTATGTGTTTGAACGAGAAGCCAGCTTGATACCATTGTTACTATAGAAGAATTGTTCTAAGCGGAGTACTACTTCAGGTTCAGATCTGAAATCCCTAAGAAGCCAACTAGTTTTGTTGTTTTCATCTTGGTATTTTTTTGCTTATTGTATACACTTGAATTGCTTCATATAACCTGTTTTTCTGTCCACATCACAATACCCAAAACTGGGAAACTAGGGCTGACAGAAAACAAGAGAAGAAAAATTTTTGAAATCCATTGATTTTGAACATCTCTTCAAACACCTCTTACCAACCCAAAACACCATCACAACACTTGCTGCCAACACTATAACCCTAATGCCGGGTTCGCGTACATATTGACAGCAAAAAAGGTGGGAAACTAGGGCTGGCAGAAAAGCAAGAGAAGAAAAATTTTGAAAAAAATTTCCAAGTCTTAGATAATTACAAAACCACATTCTTAAGAGTCATGAAATATGGCACGGATCAACTACAACTGGTCTCGTTCACTAGCATTGCCTCAATCAATCACACAAGTTGCAACTTCAGATCTTCAATTTTCACTACTACTAATCCATAAAATTCAAAAAAAAAAGAATAAAAAAACTAAACAGTCTCTAATCTTCAAACCAAACCATACCAAAATTCGTCTAAAATCAAGGAATGCCCTAGATAGTGTTCATTATGCAGAGTTGCCACCTACTGTACGAACCAAGGTTTTAAAAACCAACCCGGAAACGGAACCGTTCTGGCCACCAGTTTCCAGGTCAGCGGTTCACCAATTCGGGTCAAACGGTTCAGGTGGTTTAGTCTTTTATTAAGAGAAAGAGATATATCTGGTTGGCACTCGGCTGAGAAAAAAAGAAAGAAAGAAAGGAAAGAGAGATGAGGGAGGAGAGAGGAAAAAAAGGAAAGGAAGGAGAGAAAGGAAAGAAAGGAAGGAAGGAAGGAGGGAAGAAAGCAGAGGCAACAGCAACGCAGCATCCAAGCATCGAATCTCTCTCTGAACTCAGATCTGAGATCTGAGAACTGAGATCTCAGATCTCAGATCTGATTTCCCTGTGATCTCAATCTCACCCTCTCTCTCGCTCTCTCTAGGACGATCTCAGATCTAAAATCATTCTTCATTCTTGTTTCAGACCATCATATTTGAATCTCCTCTGCCTCCTTGTTAAACTGCAAACCGCTGTCCGGGTCGACGGTTTGACCACCCAGGTCAGTGGTTCTTTGACCAAATCTATGGTTTCTAGCCCAGGAACGGGTTAAGGGTGAAATGGAACAAGTTGCTTGGATGGTTTCTGGGCCGAATGGTCGAACCATCTGGGTCAATGACGGTTCGAAAACACTGGAACAAACTGATAACATCATCCAGTGGCATGCTAACATCAGCAGGCCATCCTAGCTGGCACAACCAGCAGAAGAAGAGCAAAAGTTTCCCTTGGTCTTGCTCAAATACCAAGTTGTTAGAGATAGAGAGTTTGTGAAGAAATGAGAAGAAAGAGTAGGAAGAGAAGAAAGGAAAAGGGATTTGGATGGACAGAGTGAATTGTTCTCAGACCCAAGACAAGATTATATTTATGACAATTACCAATGTCCTCTTAAGAGTGCTCCTTATTACAATAAGCCCAAAATTACAAAATTGCCCTCACTCAACATTTACAAAGGGAGTTGCAACAAATAAATTGAAGAATGATGTTGGAATGTTGAGTGTTATTATTGTCCACACCCAACTTGAGGGGGAATGTTGAGTTTATAGGTGTAATGGGCTATATTGTATGGCCAGCTGGTTTATGGGTTGGGCCTAGTATATTTTTAGTCTTTTGTTAGTGTCTTTTTTATTCTTTTTGGGTTAATGGGCCTGGTTTAGGTGTTTTATTTTTGAACTGTTGTATAAGTTATTTGGGACCTTACCACTATTAGGGCAGCAGGGGTATGATGGTCCTTTTATTGTTTCGGTTCCAACTGTTTGGTTGGGCAGAATCAGAATCCCATTCCCATTCCTGGTGGAATGGCATTCCCCCATTCCCTTCTTGTCCCTTGGGAATGAGAATCCCATTCCAGTCAATTCCAATTCCCATCTGAAGTTCTGAACCAAACTGGAGAGGGGAATAGACCATTTCGATTCGGATTCCGACCATGAACCAAATGGACCCTAAGTGTTTTATTAGGGCAGATGTTAAGTTTCTTGTCCTGCTCATCAATTTTTCTCCTCTCCTTCATTATCTTCTTCTCTCTTCTTCTTTCTGTTTCAAGGCTTCTCTTTTTGCTGTTTTACTGTTGCTGGGTGCGATTTACAGATTACAAATTGTGCCTATGAGACTACAAAACAAAGAAGAAGAAAAGGATGTTTGAGGGTATATAAATAAAGCAGATTTTGTGCCTGATTTGGTTCTTGTCAAACAAGTCATTTATCACTTGAACTCTACAATAGAGTTATGCAGTACAACCAAGAAGTAGATGCAGGTGTGTTGGAGGCCTTCCCCTTTCTACTCTATCAAAACTAAGAGTAGAGGATAGATGAAAAGAAGAGGATGGCCCACCTCAAAACATCTCAAAGCTTGTGCCATTCATTATCTTGTATCCCATTCAAACTATGAGACTGTTCTCATGTTGGTTAACCTGTAACACTGGGGATTCAAACGGTAACAGAATCCTATCTCAACTCAATTTGCAATAAATTTTCATAGTGGAGAGCATTATGTACATGAAACGACTCAAGATGAAGAAAGTTGCAGGTCACAAGCAGATCACACTACAATTAACTTCCCAGGTGGGTGAGGTCATACAATGTCATGTGATTCCTTGCCATGTGTTCTTTATCATGACTCCATCAAGGACAAACTGATTCCTGCTGTTGACATGCATCATGCATAAATAATTTACTAGCCAATTAAGAAGGAAAGGCATGTCACTAGAACTTGGTGTTTACACACTCCATATGTGATTAAGTGTCCATTTAATGACCTACATATATTTCCTCTATTAACAAGAGAAAGGAGGTGGTTCTAACGAAATAAAATGCACAATATCCTTTGCAATTTGGAAATTCACTCTACAACTTCATGTCAGCTATCACACCCCAAAGAATATTGGTACTTATGGCAATGAAAAGTCATCGGGTCAACTAGGATTGCAATTACAATGCTAGCCTCTAGGTGCCAATCTTTTAGCTGACGGCCTTCTGAAGCTTCACCTTGCAAACAAGTTCATGACACTTCTAAATTTGGTCACCACATCTGGCATTCATTTTTGTAAATTCTTAGATGAAATGAAGTGACACGCTCCAAGTAATAAGGAGGTCGTTAGAGATGGTTTGAGTCTTACAACCTTGGAAATAATTATTCAACATTGAAATCAACATCTATCAAGGATGCTGGAAATGTACAAACCTCTGTCACCACATCCTTGAAGGGGCATTTATAGGTATAAAAAATTTTAGAAGTCCACAAACAGGCTCTTTCTTACAAATGGGCCCTAAAAAGGGCTTCCATAGGCCCAAAGCCTAAGTAAACATGATCCAAGGCCTAAGGATCCAAGTGTATAAGCTTAATTAGGTCCATGTCCTATTGTAATAGAGTGGTTCCTTTGGCAATCACATTAGCTCCTACATAATGAAGCATGTATAGGAGTTAACCCTAACCAACATCCCACTTACATGGGATTGGTCAGCAAGTGGGCTGAGGTGGCATCCCTAATCCTAGGTTGTAAATGACAATGCCTAGGGAGAAGAAGCTCTCTTTAAACATACTTGAGTATTGCAAGCAATCACAAGCACTTGCAAAATCCAACACTACTTAAAGTTCAAGAGAGAGAAGGAAGAAACACAATTTCTTGTCTCTACTTCACACCTGGACTCAAACTTTCAAGGAAGATCAACCCATCAAGAAAAGTCCTTAGAGAAGCACTCTTCACAACCAACGAAGCACAAAGCCTGGAGTGAAGAAAATTACATCAACACTTCAAGAACCATGAGAATGACACTGATGACCCTTGTCTTCACCATTTTCGATTATTAATTAGAGGTTGCTTATGTGATCAAGCAGAATTAATGTGGGTTAAATCTTACTGTATTTTCTTCGTTACAAAATTTCATTTGTAATTTGTCTCCATGTTTTGTGTTAATTCAGTACACGAAATTTGTGTCAACACTAATTCAAACTGTTGCAGGGATATGCAAGGAACATCCTTGGAGGGACCATTTCCTTCTACAGTCTCCTCCTTGAAAAGCTTAATTCAACTGTGAGTCAAGATTCTGGTCTCATTTGACTTCTATGATTAGTCTAGTGGAGTTCTTTTACATGTAAACTTCTAAGACAAAAGATATAATGACACTATGAGCTTTCTAATCTTAAGGATTTTAAATTTCAGGAGGGTGTCTGACTTGAATGGATCAAATATGAGTTTTCCTGACCTCAAAGACCTGACACAGATAAATGAATTGTGAGTTGAAATATGATTTGTCTAATTGTATAGTGATCTCTGTGGTTCTTTTCACTCATGGGGTATTCATTGTTTTCTATAGGATACTTAGAAATTGCATGATTACTGGTGAAATCCCCAACTACATTGGAGAAGTGATGACACATATGAAAAAAATGTAAGTCTCCATGGTAGATGCCTTTCTCTAGATTATTTACTATTGGTTTTTGAACATTGTGAGACTCTGAGAATTCCTGAAATATATATCATAGTTACAGTCTTTAAGCGTCTCCTGTCTATATTCTGATTGTGGATTCTACAGAATTATAGTGATGGAATGAATGTAATCAGACGGGAAGTTTGGTCCAGTTCCCAATGAACGAATCAGACAGCAGTTTCTGTAAAAAATTACCAACAATCCTACAGGTCCTGATTATTAAGATCATGCATTGAACAGACATCCTATTACAGTTGCAATAAGAACACAAATTTTGACAAATGATAGTTGAGTTTAATCAAGATGGGGTTGTATTTAGACTCTCGTGATCTTTTAAGAATGTTGAGGGCAACATTGTAATTGTTCATAGGCTGCAAATGAGGTGCATAATTAATGGCCTTTTTGTAATTTCATCAAATTAATATATGTTCTAATGAAAGAAGGGCATGAGAATTGAAGAAAATCTTTCTCAGAATCCTATTCTCTCTCAATCTTCTTGTACGTTCACATGTCTTTGTTACTTTGAACCAGGAAGGTTATTCAAGAATCTTATGTATGTCTGTATGTATTGACTTAGGTGATAACCTACTTTTCCAGGCCAAAATGCTCAGGGAACATTTCGCAACTGTGTTCTAGTTTACTTAAATACAATGCATTAGGAATGTAATGATAACCTTGTATTCTACAGATGGCTTATCCAATATGTACATGTATCATGAGTTTCTTGTCTATTAAACTATGAAGATATGCTTCCTCTCATTTTTTGATTCTCACCATAACTTGATTCTTTGTCATTGCAGAGACCTGACCTTCAACAAATTGACTGGCCCAATTCCGGAAAGCTTCAATAAATTGCGATATTTACAATATTTGTATGTAAATCATCATGTAGGAAATAATTAAAATTAAATTTTCTTTACATTAGAAATTTAAATTTATTTTTAAAGTCCTGTTCTTTTATTTTTTATTGCATTTAACCATTTATTGGCATTCCTTCATACGTAGATACCTTAATTACAAGGTAGACATAATAGTATTTATGCATATGTAGGTATCTCAGCAGCAACTCACTATCTGGAACAGTACCAGATTGGGTGGTGCATATGAGTAGCAAATGGAATATGTGAGTATTTCTTATTGCAAGCTTGAAACCTTATTTCATTTTGTTAAATTAGTTTTTACCCCATATATCTCCTACTAGCCATTTAGGCCATTGTTCCATCAAGAAATTCATTACTGTAACACTTGTTAGATAATTCTTGCAGTGACATATCTTGCAACAATTTTACAGGAGAGTCAATTCTGAACTGTAAAAAACAACCAAGCATGTGAGTCTCTCCATATTTGATATTTATTAGTTCCTTGTCCCATTTTTTTTCCTTTCTCTTACAACCTTCCTCTTCATATTCTTTAACAGGAATATGATTGCCAGTTATTCATCTTCAAATAACAATTCGTAAGTTCCTAGCTCTTTAGAATTATATTTACTTCACTTAGGAACCATGTTGACATATGTGTCCTTAAAACTTCTGTAGAATGGAGTGGTGCTTCAAGAAGGACCTTCCATGCTCTAGTAAATCCAAGTGTAAGTAATCTCTTTAAGTAATTTTCCATTTATGAGATCCTTGAGTTCTTATATATTTGGTGCTATATTTTACCATTCCCATGAAAGAATTGGTACTTGTGAATGCGATTGAATGGAATTCATGTTACAAATGTAGATCATTCCTTGTTCATTAATTGTGGTGGCCCAAAGGAGGAATTTGCTGGGGAGGAATATGAAGATGACTCAGCACAGATGGGTCCATCATACTTCTACCAACCTAATGAGAAATGGGCTTGTAGTACCACAGGAGATTACTTGGAAACTAGCATTACTAATTACAATACCTCGAACAATGCACTGACTGTTCCAGGAATATACAAGACAGCTCGTCTTGCCCCTCTGTCACTTAGGTACTATGGACTTTGCTTACTGAAGGGAGTCTATACAGTGAAACTCCACTTTGCTGAAATTATGTATACAGATGACCATACGTTTAACAGTGTTGGGGAGCGCATTTTTGATGTATTAATTCAAGTGAGTGAGTTGAGAATTCCCAGCATTCATTTTTTATTAGTATAAATTGCCATCATTCATACAGTCACTGATGTCATCTCTGAGTGCTGATAATCATTTCCAACGGAAGATAGCATTTAGTTTCTTCCTTTTGTTTATGAAAAATAGAACATATATTTAACTTCTTGAGTTCAATTATGCTTTGTATTTGAAGAATAATGATGACAGTTCTTATCTTGATGAAACTTCTGATGTGCTATTGCTTCTTGCAGGGTCAGATGCGACTGAAAGATTTCAATATTGCCAAAGAAGCTAAAGGTTTTGGTAGAGACACTGTTAGGGAATTTAATGACATCATTGTTAGTGGTAGCACTCTAGAGATTCACTTGTACTGGGCAGGAAAAGGCACTACCTTTGTTCCAGCCAGAGGTGTATATGGACCCCTTATATCAGCCATAGCAGTGACACGTAGTAAGTTTATCTGGACGTTTGATGACTGGGCCTCTTTCCTGGTTTCCCCTCTCAACAATCTCACCATAGTGATCGTTTCATGTTGTAGATCCTGATCATGGACTTTCTATCGGAGCTACTCTTGGAGTTGTAGCTGCTGCTTGCATGGTTATTGTATTGATTGTGATGTTTGTTTGGGTGAAATGTCACCAGAAAGGAAAATACCTTGAGGACGAAGGTACGATAAATGAATTTTCAACTTATCTATTTATTTATTTGGGAATGATTTTGGCTTTTGTATATCAGTAGAAAGTTTATATAGTATACAGTTTTCCTGACCATTTATTTTAGAATTTTGTAACTAATTCATGTGATAGGGCCTTATTTTTGATAGGAATGTGTTCCACATTGTTAAAGTTATATATTCTGCACCATAGGATATAGATGTCAATGTTATTAAGTTAATTCTTTATTACTTTAGTATGGGCATTACTGTGATTTTACTCTTTATAATGTTAATATCACTTATAAAAGGGGTCTGCACCCACCAAATCCCTTCCAAACAAAGCCAAAAATAGCGCCCAAGGATCCACACCCATTCAAAACAATTATAACCCCAAGAATCCACATCCTAATTACTGAGTTGTGAATGAAGCTTGATGCTGATGGTCCTCTCAAGTTATATTGTGATAACAAGGCTGCAATTAACATTGCCAAAAATCTAGTACAACATGACAAGACTAAACATAGAGGTTGATAGACATTTTGTGCATGAGGGAATTGTTTCTGGGGAACTACGTTATTCCATACACTCCTGCAAAGTAATAACTAGCTGATGTTTCTAAGGAACTTGCTTCAGCAAAGTTTCAAGGTCTACTTAGCATGCTAGGCATGACTGACATTTATGCTCAACTTGAGGGGGAGTGTTGTAGTAGATGAGTCACACGTGTGGGCCTGTTGGATCCATTTCATGTTTTATTAATCAAGGGTATTTTTGTATTTTTATGTAACTTCAAATCATGTCTTAATAAAAGAAATTAGGGTCAGGTAGAGAGAGATTTTTCTACTGTCCATTCTCTTTGAAGTTTCCCTTCTTCCTCTCCAAAACTCTTATAGGTTCAAGAACACTTCCAAATCCTCAACCTATCTTCTGCTTTCTTTACTACTAACCAGAGCATTGGCTTGAGATTAATGTCACCTCATCTTTCGATAGAATATTATGTTTAGTACTGTCATATTCTAAGTAGAGTCGAGTGAGGAATTCAAAGACCCTATTTATCTCTACCAACTTCTTGTGAGTTTTGGCATCTTTATTGCTCTCCCACACAACAATCTTTATCAGATCAATCTCCTACTAGAGAGATTTCAACATTGAGAAGTACACGCCCAAAGGCTTCTCCCCTATCTTAAGTTGTTCACATCATTTTTCATCTCAAAGGCTCTAGCCACCTTTAACCTTAGGAATAAGTTTCAGCAACATTATCCCATATCTCTGTTGTCGTTTCCATCGATGGATAGTGTTGGCTAATATGAGGTTGCACAAAATTTACTAACAAACCTATAACAGTGTAGTTTTCTTAAATTCTATTCTCATAAGTAGGATCATCCTCCTTTGGTTCTTCTTACTAGCTGTGAGGTACCCCCATTTTTCCTTTATTAAGACCAAGCCAAAGAGTTAGTCCCATCTAGCTTTACAGTAATCACTACCAAGGTTCAAAATTTCGCAACTTATCGGCCCGTCACATATTGTATCTTTAAGGGGTTGGTATGGGAAACACTACAAAATCCTTTATATCGTGTCTTTTTGTTATGCTGACCCCGTATCTTGACCATATCGGGATATATCGGCGCCATATTGGGGTCTATTGGGACCATATTGTAACTGTATCAAGGTGTATCAGCCGATACAGTACAACTTTACTATAGGCAAAAAAAAATTAAAAACCTTTGAGAATAAAGACTTCTAACTCTCTCCAAAGGCCTTCTTTCTCTACCAAACTCACCAAATCATCCCTACACATTCTTGGGTTGCAAGATCTTTAAAAAAAGACCCAAAAACAAACTTCAAAACTCAAGATTTTTGAAGTTTTTTCAACTTCCTTCAAAATTTGCAAAGGTAGGTATTTTTTCAATTTATTTCATAATAAGTTGCAATATTTTATGCTTTCTTTTTGTTTTGATACTTCAAAATGCTTCTATATACATTGATATACTCTCCCTGTATTGAAAATCCTATATTTTTTTGGACTTTAAATAGATCTATGTAATTTTTTGAAGAAAATTCAAAAAAAATGAAATAACAAAAACAAAGAAAATTTTATATTTATGGTGTAATCCGCCAATGAAGAGTAATTGTGCCATAGATCTATGGGTGATCTATCATATCCATAGATCTATTGAAATTTCTTGTAAAACATTTATTTTTTTGTAATTTTTGAAATAAAATTTATTTAATTTTTGGGAAAATTCCCGATTAGTACCCTGTACTTTGGTCCTAGTGCCAGTTTGGTCCCCAAACTTTAAAATGCAACAATTCAGTACCTGAACTTTCAAAATATGTCAATCTAGTACCTACTGTCAGTTATATGTATCACATGATGACATATGCAAATTAAATATTTTAAAAATGACAAAATTACCCTTCAAAACACTGTTCATCATCTTCTTATACAGAGATAAGACATTGTTCATGTGTGTCCATGTTGACACTGTTGTCACATGCCATTAGGTATCCGTCTCTGTTTAAATCATTATCCATGAAGGATTAATGCAGTTTTTTTGAAGAATAATTTGAGTTTTATTAATAGACTTTATGTAATCTTTACAAGCATCCCCTAGAAAGGCATGAGCTGCTACCTCTCATACAAAAAGAAAACACATTAGAATTGTGCCCTGAATAAAATAGATCTATTCATCCCATACTTAGCCAAAGCATCCGCCATCCCATTTGCTGATATCCTCACCCATTGTATCCTTAACTTATAATTCTGGTTAGCCATGTAAATTTTTTCACATCACTCCTGTAGCACCAAAATAATGCAGTATTCTTTTCTCAGATTATATTTTTAACTTCAATATGAGCTTTCACTGGTTTGCAGAACTTAGACATCTAAAGCTACAAAAAGGTTATTTCACTCTCAAACAAATTAAAGCTGCAACTGGGAATTTTGACTCTGCAAATAAAATAGGTGAAGGTGGCTTTGGACCAGTTTATAAGGTAATTCTGGATTGAGAGTATATCCTTTTTTTCCTGTTATTATCATCATTGTGTCTTGTTCTTGGGATTGACAGCTCTAACTTGGCAAAATATGTTTTGCAGCCTCAAGATCAATGATCCCATTCTTGCATATGAAAAAAGATGCAATTTCGAATTTTATTGCTTTTGCTTTTCCATGTCTCATATGCTCATTTTTTCCATAAACTCAAGGTTCCCAAATTTGCATTTTTGTTTTTAGGGTATTCTGCCAGATGGTACAGCCATTGCTGTCAAGCAGCTATCCTCTAAGTCAATGCAAGGAAACCATGAATTCATGAATGAGATAGGCATGTTATCTGCTTTACAACACCCAAATCTTGTGAAGCTTTTCGGATGTTGTGTTGAAGGAAACCAACTACTACTAATATATGAATATATGGAAAACAATAGCCTTGCCCATGCTCTCTTTGGTAAGTCCCTTTGTCCTTCTTTCAGCCATTAAAAAGTATATCCTTTTAGTACTACCACTGCCTGTTCTATTTGGTTCAGCCAACAATATATATTCTTAATACATTTGGTTTTTATGTAGGAAAAGAGGAACATCAACCAAACTTAGACTGGCCAACAAGGCATAAGATTTGCTTAGGGATGGCTAGGGGTCTAGCTTTTCTGCATGAAGAATCAAGGTTGAAAATTGTCCACAGAGACATAAAGACAACCAATGTGCTTCTTGATAAGGATCTCAATGCTAAGATATCTGACTTTGGTTTGGCTAAACTTGATGAAAAGGAGAAAACCCATATCATCACCCGAATAGCTGGAACTATGTGAGTGATGTGTTTTATTCCCACTACTTTTTTCTTCTTTGCATGTGATGAGGTTTGGAATAATACGACCAGTCTTTCAATATACACTAGTAACTAATTACATGGATCATCTCCAAGCCTATTACATACTGTTTAAGGATATAATTATACAAACCTCCCTACCATTTGACATTAGCTGAGGGCCTGAAGCCCAAAACTCATACAAGCATAAATTTATAGAATAAGGAATCAATATTCTTGGAAAGGATGGGGAGAATTCTTCTGGATGGTGTTGAAATTCAGCATTTTTTATGCCTTTTCTTGTACATAAATCAGTAGTTAGTGTCATTGGGCCATTAGTTAGTGGTGTTGGACCCAAGGCCCATCAGTTTGTGTTGCCTTTTGAGACTGCTTTTAAGTTATTAGCAGTAGCCGCCCTAGTAAGGGCATATTAGTCTTTGAAATTAATCTTTATTATGAGTATATAAGATAATGAGAGGGGCAGCCAGATCATTATTGGTTTCTCCCCATCTCTTCTTCTCTTTCTCTTCTCTTCTCACTAAGAACCCTCTCTCTCTCTCTCTCTCTCTCTCTCTCTCTCTTCTTTCTCATTGTTATCAAATCAGATTATTGTTTTTTTTTTCTTTTTGTACAGATGGATACGAACTTGATGCAATCCTCCTACATCTAGGCCTCATTTATGGATAAAATTGAAAAAGGGTTCTAATTTGGGAATACAGTAGGGTTGTTTGCCAATATGTATGATTATTGGCTAACACCCCCTACATTTTTGTGATCAGTCACATGCACAATGAAAAGACAAAATACATATTTCTTTATAATGATAAAATTAAATGCACAGGAATATTTGTTTTCCTTTTAAATTAAGTGCTTTTTGGCTGTTAATCTGAGGCAATGTTTTAAAAGCAAGAAGCACAAATAAAGTGTAAAGAGTCCCTAGAGCCTAAGGCACAAAGTACAAGGCAAGGTAAATGCCTGAAAGAAGTTAAATGTTGATGCTGAAAATTTAAAATATATATATATTATACAAGAATCTGAAAATCTAAAATTTAAAATAGTAGAAGTTAAGGA
Source organism: Nelumbo lutea (assembly GCF_056320005.1). Classification (NCBI taxonomy): domain Eukaryota; kingdom Viridiplantae; phylum Streptophyta; class Magnoliopsida; order Proteales; family Nelumbonaceae; genus Nelumbo; species Nelumbo lutea. The sequence goes on from NC_142686.1 coordinate 99,973,267, forward strand.
CTGTTATCAGTCTTGAACCCTAATGGATTTCAGGATCGAAAATAAGAAGAAAGGTAAGAGGGAAAAAGAGGAAAAGGGAGGAGTAGTAGAACACAAGAGTTGAAAGGAGGAGCAGAAGCTTAATGTTCTGCCGCCGCCACTTTAAATAATATTTATAGGTTATGCTCATTACATGGAAAGGACAGATCTGCCCTTAGTCTTTACATAACAAATAGAGCAAAAAATAAGACTGAAATAAATAACAATTGAAACAACTAAATGACCAATAGCTAACCCTAGGCAGACTAGAACATCTTCTACCCTACGAACACAGTGGGACCGTAGCTGTGGGGCCCACATCAGTGTTCTCTACACTTTCCCTCAAGTTGGGAATAAATGTTTATCATTCCCAACTTGGATAGATCTGCCTCTAGCTTCTTCTGTGGTACAACTTTGGTGAGGATATCTGCCAGCTGCATGTTGGAGGTGATGTATGGGAGACACACTTCTTGTGATGAGACCCTCTCTCGTACAAAGTGTCGATCAACTTCAATATGTTTAGTCCTGTCATGCTGCACTGGGTTGTGTGCTATATTAATAGCCGCTTGATTATCACAATACAACATCAGGGGCTTCTCATACTCAATACCCAACTCCCCAAGTAGTGATCTCAGCCAAAGAATTTCAGCCACTCCATTAGCCATTGACCTGTACTCAGCTTCAGCACTGGATCGGGAGACAACACTCTGTTTCTTACTCCTCCAAGAGACCGGGTTACCTCCCACAAGAGCATAATATCCAAAAGTAGACCTTCTGTCATCAACACTCCCAGCCCAATCGGCACCCGTATAGACTTCCACCATCATGTGGTCATTGTTCTTGAACAGTATACCTCTACCCGGGCATCTCTTCAAGTATGCTAGTATTCTTTCTGCTGCTAGAAGGTGTGTGGTTCTAGGAGAATGCATGTACTGACTGACAACACTAACGATATAACTGATATCTGGCCGGGTGAGGCATAGATATAGGAGCTTTCCCACTAACCACTGGAACATAACTTTGTCTTCAAGCAGCTCCCCACTCTCTGCACTAATCTTGTGGTTCTGTTCAATGTGTATCTGCAGGTTTGACACCCAACTTTCCAGTTTCAGCCAAGAGATCTAAAACATATTTCCTCTGAGAGACAAAGATCCCCTGTTTAGATCTAGCAACCTCAATACCCAAAAAATACCGTAGTGTACCTAGATCTTTCACCTCAAACTCTTGATGAAGGAGCTGTTTGAGGGACTCAATCTCATGGTTGTCATTTCCTGTCACCACAATATCATCAACATATACTGCAAGTAGTGTTAGTGACGACTCCACCCTCTTGATGAACAGTATATGATCTGACTGGTCCTGTACATAACCGAACTTCCCAAGGGCTAGTCTAAATCTGTCGAACCAAGCTCTAGGTGATTGCTTCAAACCATACAATGCCTTATTGAGCCGGCAAACCTTCTTACCTGCCTTTGTATCATAGAATCCAGGAGACAACTGCATGTAAACCTCTTCCTGCAAGTCCCCATTCAGGAAGGCATTCTTAACATCCATTTGGTACAAAGGCCAAGTGTAGCTTGCTACAAGAGATAATAGAACTCGAATGGTGGTCATCTTGGCTACCGGGGCAAATGTCTCCAAGTAATCTATACCATAAGTCTGTGTGAACCCTTTTGCAACTAGCCGAGCTTTGTACCTCTCAATGGAACCATCCGCATTGTGCTTCACAGTAAATACCCACCTGCATCCAACTGGTTTCTTTCCTTTGGGCAAGTCAACTAGCTCCCAGGTATTATTTTTCAACAGTGCATCCATTTCAACTTGCATTGCACCTCTCCACTCCGGGACTGATAGGGCTTCTTGCACTGTTCTCGGAATAGGGACATCAGCAACGGAGGTGAGAGAGGACCTGTAGGAGGGAGATAGGTGATCATAGGACAAAAACTGGGAGATGCAGTGGGCTGTAGATGTGGTGCAATGCCGTTTTCCTTTACGGAGGGCAATGGGAAGGTCAAGGTCATCTGCAGGGGGTGAGGTAGCAACAATGGAAGGAGTCTCTGTGGGCCTTGGGACTGTAATATCTGGACTTGGAGCCGCAGAAGAGGTTGGAGCTGGCCAGGATTGCTGATGACCGGGATCAACCTGCATGCGTCGCTTGTGATAGGCTCTCAACTCCCGATCCCTCTGACCACCCTCGCTACTGTAGTCCTCATCACCAACTGGAATAGGTAAGGGAACAGCCCCAAAAGTATTAACCCTGTCCTCACTGCACTCCCCCTGAAGAAAAGGACCCAAATCTCCACGCTCACTACTCTCTCCCTGAGGAGAGACCCGAGAATAATAGGGTGTCTCCTCAAAGAAAGTGACATCCATGGATACAAACTTCTTCCCTGAGACAGGATCATAACAACAATAACCCTTTTGAGTTTGTGCATAACCAATAAAGATGCATTTGGAGGCCTTGGGTTCAAACTTGGAGTGATGGGGACCGAGAAGCTGAACAAAACAGGTACAACCAAATGCCTTGAGGGGAATAGTGATCAACTCCTCACTAGGGTGCAGAAGGGAAAAAGGAGGTTTCATATCAAGAACTCGGGAAGGAATCCGATTAATAAGATATACCGCCGTAAGGATAGCATCACCCCAAAAGCGAATAGGGACATTGGAGGTAAACATAATACTTCTAGCCACCTCAAGATGTGCCTATTCTTCCTTTCTGCAACCCCATTCTGCTGAGGTGTATGAGGGCAAGTGCTCTGGTGGATAACCCCATGATTAAGGAGGTACGATGCCAATGGCTTAGCAAAGTATTCCTTTGCATTATCAGATCTAAGCACTTTGATCCTGGCATCAAACTGGGTTATGGGCCCACAACCAAAATCTGCTGCCTCACAATATCATATTCTGAATTCAGTCCTGCCAAGAATTCAAACACTCTGTTTGTCTCGATGTGCTTTCTACGTATCTGAGCATCTTTGGGACTCTCCCATTCAAGAGTCTCTAAGTGATCAATCTCATGCCACAAGGACTTCAAGGTAGAGAAGTAGACCGACACCGGTTTCTCTCCTTGTTTAAGGGAATTCACCTCACATTTCAATTCATATGCTCCGGCAACATTAAGGGGTTGGGAGTAAGTCTCTTTCATCACATTCCATATCTCCTTGGTTGTCTTTGCCCTTAAGTAATTTCGGCTGATATGGGGATGCATAGAATTGCATAGCCATGTCATAACCAAGTAGTTTTCTTGGATCCACTTGGTACATAGGGTCTCCCTTGGAAGGTTCTGCCACATCTCCCAAGAGATACCCTACTTTGCCCCTTCCCCCAATAGCCATCATGGCTAATTGAGCCCATTCCAAATAGTTTGATCCATCAAACTTTACGGTTGTAATCTGAAAACCTGTCTCAGAACCACCACCATAACTGCTGTTCCCACAACTACCTTCTGCCTGATTCTTAAACTCCATTTCGGTCAAGAACCAAAAGTCACAAAATTAGGTTACTACAGTCAAAACCAGCACTAGGACTACCAACCACAATCACAAAAAACAGTATAGAACCAATCTGTACTCACAGTAGATGTGCATGAAACATGTATAAAACTGATCTGAAATCAATAACCACACACAACAGCAACAGTCCGAACTGTTTTCACCCCTTTAGAAGTGTTCGAAACCCCAAGAGAAAACTAAAAAACTGTTTGAAGAACAATCTGATATGCTGAAGCCAATTTGAGGTTTTAATCAGTCCTAAAGGCCGTACACTCCAGACAGTACCGTACAGATAAGGTTTGTATTAGGGTTAATATGAAACCCTAAAACTGATCAATGTTGAGGAGAACTATTAGGGTTTTCCGCAGGGATAAGATCACAAGGTTCAATCCAATACTAGGGTTTGCCGCAAGGATAAGACAAAACCCTAGAGAATAGAGAGATAAAACCCTAGAGTGGTTCGGCCACCCTTGCTGGATAGGTCCAACCTACCTTCTCTGATATTACTTATCTCAGAAAATAAAGGACTTACAATAGGATTCAGTTCGCTGCCTACCAAGGTTACCCGAACCTTAGCCTTCTCTAATTCTTCCTGATCACCAACTCACTGCAACTGTGGCACTTCTTCAAACAGCTGCTAATCCTCTGGAGATCTCCAAGAACCAGTCAACGAACTCTGCTATCTCAGCTTCCAGCCTTAGATGGTTCTCATGTGGTTGGCTGGACTAGACTCACATGAGAAACCCTAGCTCTGATACCAAGTAGAAGTTCAGGACTGTTATCAGTCTTGAACCCTAATGGATTTCAGGATCGAAAATAAGAAGAAAGGTAAGAGGGAAAAAGAGGAAAAGGGAGGAGAAGTAGTAGAACACAAGAGTTGAAAGGAGGAGCAGAAGCTTAATGTTCTGCCGCCGCCACTTTAAATAATATTTATAGGTTATGCTCATTACATGGAAAGGACAGATCTGCCCTTAGTCTTTACATAACAAATAGAGCAAAAAATAAGACTGAAATAAATAACAACTGAAACAACTAAATGACCAATAGCTAACCCTAGGCAGACTAGAACATCTTCTACCCTACGAACACAGTGGGACCGTAGCTATGGGGCCCACATCAGTGTTCTCTACAAAAATAAATAAAAAACTCACAAGACCCTATAGCTCAATTAGTTAAAGCATCATATTATTAATATGAAATTTCTAGCTTTGTAGGTTTTAGTCTTACATAGGCTAAAGCCATTGGCAAAATGACAGTTACAAAATTACTACCTTAATACCCAAAGGCTATGTCTGGTTTGATAGAAAATAAGAGACAAAGTTCCATAAGAACTTTTCCTCAACTCTTTGTTTCTCTTTTGTTGTTTATCAAATTAAATACAGCCAAAAAGTAAAGTCCCATCCAGTGTCAGTGTCAGTGCAGATATATGCATACCATGTTGCCAAGGTTCAAAGTATCGACACTGATCGATATGCCGGTTGGGCATATCAGCCTGTATCAGTACTCTTTTTTAGGTTTTTTTTTTAAACCGGTTCAGAGGGGTCGGTTTAAGGCCCAACTACCCTCTGAACCATGGTCTGACCCGATACAACCCCTGGAGGGGCGTATTGGGAAGCCATAGACCCGACACGTATCGACCCGTATCGTATATAAATGCGGGCTCTAAGCTGTATAATATAACATAATTTTCTGTTTTTCCTTTTATTGTAGAGGATATATGGCACCTGAATATGCAACAAGGGGCTATTTGACTGACAAAGCAGACGTTTATAGCTTTGGAGTTGTCATGTTAGAGACTGTCAGTGGAAAGAGCAATACAAGCCATTTGCTAAAGGAGGATTTTGTTCAACTTCTTGATTGGGTAAGCCAAGTATCATTTTGCATTCTATACAAATCATAATGCTTTGTAATTTTCTATTCAGAACTTGGATTTTTGATTGATTTAGAAATCTGTACAAGGCATCATTGGCTATGCATATCTCTCCCTGTGAGTGCATATAGGTTTGTTGAGATTAGAGGTATGCATGGTGGTCTCTACGCTAGACCTGCTCAACTAAAATATATGCCATACTAATTTGATTAATTGTCTTTCTAATCTTAGGTACTTGCCTGATTATTTAAACTATAAAGTGATATTACATAATACATATTCCGAAGTTTTATGTCCTAGTAGTTTTTGTCAGAGTCAGATCGAAAAGTCAAAGAGAGAGAGAGAAAAGAACACAACATATTGGTAGGTGTGACACAATGTGTCAGTCGACACCCTAAAAGATATATTTATATTAAAAGGGTAAAAAGACAAATCTGACCTTAGTGTACAAAAGAAAGAGTGTACAAAGGATAGTTATACAACAAAAAAATGGTAAAAGTACAAAAATAGCCCTGCGGCTAGATCTTCTCACAGTCTCTACACTCCCCCTCAAACTGATGCCTAGGAATAAGCATCAGTTTGTCCATGAGAAATAGATACCAAGCTCGAGTCATTGTTTTAGTCAACAAGTCTACTAGTTGGAGCCCGGAGGAGACATGAGGAAGAGATATGGTACCCTCAAGAAGGAGGTCGCGGATGAAGTGGCAATCAACTTCTATGTGTTTGGTGCGCTCATGGAAGACAGGGTTGGGAGCAATTTTAATTGCACTAACATTGTCTGCATAGAGAGGAACAAACGGTGGTGGTTCATGAAGTATTTCAAATAGAAGAGCCCGAAGCCATATGATCTCACTACACATGGAAGACAGCCCTGTATTCAGCTTCAGTAGAAGATTTGGACACAATAGCTTATTTCTTGCACTTCCACGAGATAAGAGAGTTGCCTAAGAATACATACCAGCCAGTAGTAGACTATTGGGTGTCAGGGCATCCAACCCAATTAGCATCCGCATAAGCTATAAGGCTAATAGAGGATGAGGAAGAGAAGAATATCTTGTGTGACAAGGTGCCTCACACATATCTAATGATCCAATGAACTGCAGATAAATGAGGTTGTCTTAGGGAAGACACAAACTGGCTCACTATCTGAACTGCATAAGATATATCTGGCCGAGTCATGGTGAGATATATCAAACTGCCCACTAATTAACAATAAAGGGTAGGATCTTCAAGGAGAGAGCCATCATCTTTGTTGAGTTTCAAGTTTAGTCCTAGTGGGATATCCACAATTTTAGAGTCACTAAGATTTGCCAGTTTGACAAGATCAGCCACATACTTTCGTTGGTTAATAAAGTAGGCCCAAGAGTTTTTACTCACTTCAAGTCCCAAGAAGTATGTCAAAGGCCCCAACTCTTTCATCTTAAAGGACTCACTGAGTAATTGTTGTAGCCTAGAAATTCCTTTTGTATCATCTCATGTAATGAAAATGTCATTGACATAGAGGAGTAATATCGTTACTCCCTACATCCGCCTTAAGATGAATAAAGAATAATCAGAAGAACTCTGGACAAAGCCAGCATCAGTGATGACAGATCTGAACTTCTCAAACCAGGCCCTAGGAGCTTGCTTCAGGCCATAAGGTGACTTCTTTAGACGAAAAACATGTTGTAGGTCTCTACAATATCCAGGAGAAGGCTTCATATAGACCGTCTCTTTCAACTCCCCTTAGAGAAAAGCATTCTTGACATCCATCTGATGGATTGTCCACTGTTTAGCTACAGAAGCAAAAATCTCCTCATAGTCTATCCCATATTCCTGTTTGTAGCCTTGTACAACCAACCTAGCTTCGTATCTGTCTAGGCTTCCATCAAATTTTAGTTTCACAAAGTAGACCCATCTACTTCCTATGAGAGATGTCTCAAGTGGAGCTTTAACCAAGTCCCAGGTGTCATTCTCAAGAATGGCTCGAATCTTAGAATCTATGGCATCTTTCCGGTATGGTTCTGTTATAGCCTACTGGTAAGTTCTAGGAATGTCTGTGGTAGATAAAATGGCAGAAAAATAGCTATGGTCAAGTGAAAAACCATAACGGTCAGGTGGGTGAGAAATTCTAAAAGAACGGTGTAGAGTGGGAACAATAGGTTCAGGTGAAGGTCAAGTACACTTACTGAGGCAACTGGAGTGACTATTGCTTCCTGAAGTAGATCTAAAGTTGTTGCGGGGTTGACAAAGGAATGTCCGAGGTACCTATAGAATCAAAACTGTGCAACAAGGAAATGAAAGCAGCTAGGAATTTTACAATATGCTAAAAGAATGACACACTTTCAAGAAAAACTACATTACGAGAGATTCTAGTACAACGAACCGAAGGATCATAGAAAAGGAACCCTTTATGTTCATAAGTGTACCCCATAAAGGCACACAAAGCTGCTTGTGTAGTTAACTTCATGCGTTCATGAGGTGGGAGGTGGACAAAACAAGCACAACCAAAAACCCTAAGCATGAATAGGTCTGGGGGTTTGTGAAAGAGAAATTGAAAAGTAGAAGAGTTATTCAAAACAGATGACGAAAGACAATATATGAGATACACAGCAGTGTTGGCCGCCTCCACCCAAAACCAAGAGGGTACATGGGAATCCTATAAGTGTTCTGACTGTACTCAAGATATGCCCATTCTTCCTTTTCTGCTATCCCGTTTTATTGTGGGGTGTTTGGACAAGACTTTTGGGGTTGAATTCCATGTTGTTTTAAATAATTTTAAAAGTTTCCATCAATATAGTCTTCCCCTAAATCCGATCGTAGCACACTTCTTCACATATTCAAGCATCAAATTGGGTAGTAACATAGGTGTGAAAGTGTTTAAATACTATCTACACTTCAGATTTCTTTCGAAGGAAATAAACCCAAGTGAAACAGGTGCAATCCTCAATAAATGTCACAAAGTACTTATATCCTAGCCGTTAGACAACTAGAGACGATCAGACATCACTATGTATTAAATAAAAAGGAACTGTTGTATGCTCAAAGTGAGAAGGAAAAGGTAAAATATGACTCTTACATAAACCATAAGTGATGCAATCTTTGTTCACATTCTTAAAGGAAACAGTAGAAACGAGTAAACTACCAGAAGAAAATAACTAATCAAGTTTCTTAGGGAATGGATGGCCCAGGTGTTTATGCCACAAGTGCCAATCATTATTACAGTTAATAGATTCAAAACTAGAAGTAGTAGAAATCAAACACGAAGTAGAAGCATGTGCAGTCTTATTCTTCTCAAATTCCAAAGCAAATAGTCTTCCTACTCTACGCTCCTTCCCTTTCACCTCCCCAATTTGCTGGTCCTATTATCAAACAACCATCAGAAGTGAATGAGACATTGTTACCTTCTTCTACAAGTTGGCCAATAGAAATTAAATTGGTGGTAAACTTAGGTACAAATAAAGTTTTGGATAAATGAAATAGAGATGACTTAGAAGTAGATAAATACAATTCATCACATCCAAGTATATCTAATTTCTCACCATTATCAGTAACAATGTATTTATTGGGAAGATGGGGTTTGGGACACTGACCAAGTGTGGCCCCTCTCATATGGTTAGAGGCTCCTAAGTCAATATACCAGAGATGGTTCAGTGAGGGACAATAGGTTAGTGACTTGCCAGATAGACCAATAGCATAGAAGGCTGAAGAGATGACCGAGGATGAGCTATCGAATCCGTTCTTCAGACATGCCACCTGAAGTGTCATTTTGGCCAGCCACAGAAGTAATGGAGGATATTGCATTTGATCCATTTACAGAAGTTTGATAAGCCTTGTAGCTTCCTTTCTTCTGATTTGATCAACTGCCTTTCTGAGGCCGAGTGGGGCTTTCAGTAATAATATGGCTGAACTACTTACAGTAAGTGCAGGTATTCTTTTTCTTGTAGTGGGAGACAACATGCCCGAACTCCTTACACTCATAGCATTGTACTTAAGAGAAGCCCTTCTTCCCCTTCGGTTTTGTTGCCAGGAAGACAGTATCAATGTTGGACTCTTTTCTTCCATCCAGAGTAGTCTGTGTGGCAAATCTGGTTTCAGCCCTCTGAATTTTTCCAAGAATAGTATCTAGGTCAGGAAGCATTCCTCGGCTTAGGATATTAAATCTAACAACTTCAAACTTAGGTCTGAGATGCATTAGGAAGTGCGTAATCTTCCTTTTATCAAAATGTTCCTTCATATACTTCACACAACATTCTAATGGATCATTTCCCAAGTGTACAAGCTCATACTCTGCCCAAAGGTTAATAAACCCAGCATAATACTCCTAGACCTTCCTTTCTCCTTGATCATATGAGAAGATGTCAACCTCTATCTAGTACTATCTCGAGGTGTTCGATTGCTGATATACTTTCTCAAGATACTCATACATCTCATAGGCAGTCATGTATCCTCTCATAGGAATTACGATATCAATTTCAACCGATCCTAGGATCCATGATGCGATTTTCCCATTATCAATTCTCCACTGATTAAGACCCTTAATGTCTAAATCATCAGGTTTAACTACAGATCCATCCAGATATCCCCAGAGACCTTTTGCCTCCACATGAAATTGAAAATTAAATTTCCAAAGTGCATAGTTCGTACTGTTAAACTTAATAGGGAGAACTTGCATCCTTTCTGATGCCATTGAATTACAAGAGCAAGAAAACCACAAAGAGTAGGGTTCAAAACAGATGAAAGAAAGAGGTACCTTTCAGCCGACATCTAGAAAAGGAAACTGTAAGGGTCTACTGAACTCAAAAGTGGCTCAAAACCCTTCTAAATCAAATCCAATTCGAACCAAACCAATTAGACTTAGTAGATCTGCTCTGGTCAACACTAGATCCAAAGTTTCAGCCTGATCCGATGCCTCTAGAGGGAGATCCAACAAAAAAGAGAAATCTGATGGCACAACAGTCCAATAAAAGTGTCTGTAGAGTTCTGATCTAATGCAACCTCAGATAAGGGATTTAAGAGCACTTGAGAACCTCCCAAATACTGTTAGGGAGTACTCTAGATAGTAGAGAAGAAAGGGGTTATGAAGAGGTTATATGCAGATTAGATCATGACCTGCTCTAATACCATGTTAGAGTCAAATCGAGAAGTCAGAGAGAGAGAAGAAAACACAGCAGATTGACGGGTGTGACACAATGTGTCAGTTGAAACCCTAAAGGATATATTTATACTAAAAAGATTAAAGGACTAATCTACCCTTAGTGTACAAAGAGATGTGATTCAAACCAATAAAATTAGCAAAATATTTTAGATTAAAGAAAAAGAAAGCAAGGAAGAAGAAGATAGCAAGAAGAAGAAGGAAGATTGGAGAAGAAAGGAGAAAGAAAGGAGGAGTTCTATAATCTCCTCTTTCTCCCACTAATCTTTTAATAAACTTGCTTAAGTTACATAATTTACAAGGTTGCCCTTAAGTAGGCATCCACATTAGTACTATACTTAGAAAACATAAACAAGACCTAAAGGCCCATAAAGAAAAGGCCCAATAAGAAAACATAACAAGAAAGAACTAATAAGAAAGACACAAATGGGCTAGGGCCCATTCGGCCTAGTCTCTCTACACTCCCCCTCAAGCTGAGCATAGATACCCATCATGCCTAGCTTGCTTATATAATGAACCAGCTTTCCTTTAGGAACACATTTTGTCAAAACTTCAGCCAACTGTTCTTTAGAAGTAACAAATGGTAGACAAACTTCTCCTGAGGCAACTCCCTCTCTTATAAAATGCTTGTCAAATTCAATGTGCTTAGTTCTGTCATGTTGAACAGGATTATGTGCAATGTTGATAGCAGCCCGGTTGTCACAATATAACATCATTGGCTTCTCACAGTCTATACCCAATTCATCTAAAAGTGGTCTCAACTACAAAAGTTCAAAAACTCCATTTGCTATTGCCTTGTACTCCACTTCAACTGAGGATCTTGCCACTACAAACTGCTTCTTATTGCTCCATGATACAATCTTGCTACCATAGCACAGTAACCTGAAGTTGACCTCCTACCTTTTAGATAGCACAAAACTCTCTCAGCAGCTGCTAAATGTGTATCTCTGGGAGAATGCATAAACTGGCTTATTACACTAACTACACAAGAAATATCTGGCCGAGTCATGTAAATGTATAATAACTTCCCAACTAGTCTCTAGAACACTCCCTTATCAGGCAATAGTTCACCTTTAGTAGTTGACAACTTATGATTTAGGTCAATAGGAGTAGAAGTAGGTTGAGCCCCCAGTTTGCTAGTCTCTGCAAGGAGATCAAGAACATACTTCCGTTGAGAAATGAAGATGTCATCCTTAGATCTGGCAACTTCAATTCCCAAGAAATATCTGAGTTCTCCTAAGTCTTTAATTTGAAACTCAGAGTTAAGAAAACTTTTGAGATGAACTTCCTGAGTGTCATTACTAGTAACCACAATATCATCACATAGACAATCAGAAGGGTCACTAAGGAATCTCTCCTTTTAACAAACAAAGTATGATCCGACTGAGTCTGTGTGTACCCAAAAGAAACAAGAGCAGCCCGAAATATATCAAACTAGGCTCTAGGATATTGCTTGAGGCCATAAAGAGACTTCTTCAATTTATAGACCTTTCCTTGCATCTCCTTTCCATACACCCCTGGAGATAAAAACATGTAAACATCTTCATGTAGGTCCCCATTCAAAAAAACATTCTTTACATCAAACTGATGAAGAGGCCAATCAAAAGCAGTAACTAAAGATAGCAAAACTTGAACTGAAGTCATCTTGGCTATTGGGGCAAAAGTTTCTAATTTGTCAATGCCATACATCTGAGTGTATCCTTTAGCAACCAAGTGAGCCTTATATCTCTCAACAGTACCATCAGAATGATACTTAATGGTGAACACCCACTTACAACCAACCAGTTCCTTTCCCTTAGGCAAATCCACAATTTCCCAGAGATGCAAATCAGTCCTCTAATATCAAGATTAAGCTTAGTGATTAACAGAATAAAACAGGTCTGAATAGTTGTACAAGAGAAGAAGATGGCGAAGAGAAGAGGTAAGAGAAGGAGTCGAATAATTCTCCATTCTCCTCTAACCCTATTTTATTAATATCTAAATATTTGATGATGACAAGAATACCCTTAAGTGGGCGGCCAACTTGGCAGTTACATAAAGAAAATAAAACAAGAATAAAGGAGGGCGGTTCAGGTTTGGAAGAGTTTGGGTTAGTCTGGTAGGTGCGGCAGCATCTTCTCTCTTCCTTTCATCTGCTAGACGGAGCAAAACCCTATTTTTTCAAGCACCCGAGTTTTGGTTTGACTTCAAGTAAGTTTACATAGTCAAAATTTATGTTCTTTGATTTCCGTTTGATTAATAGAGGCATACGGAAGTGAGTTCAAGCAGGTGCCGGTTTCTGGACCTGCCTCAGTAGATTTCGTTTTGACTGGTGTTACCACAATTAAGCTAGATGGAACGAACTATCTTGCTTGGGCACAGTCTATAAAAATCTATGTTTGTAGTAGAGGAAAATTCGGGTATCTCACAGGTAGTAAGGTGAAACCCGAAGAGATAGACCCTGAATTTGAAAAATGGATGCAAGAGAACTATACTGTTATAGGATGGTTAGTCAACTCTATGCAACCCCATATAAGCCAACACTATCTCTGGATGTTTTCGACTAAGGAGATATGGGACAGTGTAACTGAGACCTATTCACAGAAAATGAATGTAGCTAGAGCATACAAATTGAAAAGTGGTGTGAAGAACCTGAGACAGGGGGAAAAGAGTGTGGCAATCTACTACTCTATACTAAAATCCCTATGGCAGGAAATTGATGTTATGGAGACAGTGGTATGGGAGAGTAAAAAGGATGCTGAAATGTATAGAAAGTTAGTGGAGAAAAACAGGGTGTTTGAGTTTCTCACTGGACTCAACCCTGAGTTTGATATTATCAAACAAAACATCTTGGCCAGGGATGAGGTTACTCTTTCACAGGCATATGCTATGATAAGTAGTGAGGAGAGTAGGCGGCAGGTGCAGTTGCAGAGTCCACCTACAGAACATTTTGCAAAAAGACACACTTGTGTGCTTTAGGCTCAAACTTGTCTTTGATGACTATGAACATGAACATAGCAAGTGCACCCAAACACCTTGAGAGGAAGAGAGAAGAGATCTTTATTTAGGAAAAGCAAACTAAAGGGAATTTTAAACCCTAGAACCCAAGAAGACATTCGGATAAAGTATATATCTGTAAGGACAGCATCACCCTAAAACTTAATAAGAACATGGGAAGCAAAAAGGAGGCTCTTCGCAACCTCAACCACATGTCTGTTCTTCCTTTCCGCCACTCCATTTTGTTGAGGAGTGTAGGAATAGGAACTCTGATGAATAACTCTAAAGGTATTAAAGTAGGAGGAAAGACTCTTCTCAAAATATTCCTTTGCATTATCAGATCGGAATATTTTGACCTGAGTGTTAAATTGTGTAAGTATAAGTTCATGAAATTTTTGTACAATATTTGGTACTTCATCCTGGGATTTTATGAGGTAAATCCAGGTTAACGAGAGAAATCATCAATGAAAAGAATGAAATAATTTTAACCTCCCATAGTAGGTAAATGATATGGCCCCCATACATCAGAGTGCACAATATGGAAAGGAGAAACAGATCTTTTGTTACTCACTGAAAAAAGATTGTCTACAATGTTTTACAAGTTCACATGACTCACAATGAATATTCGATAGGGATATTCCCTTAAACTTCTGGAAACAAATCTCTCAAAGCTGAAAAAGACAATGACCAAATCTGAAATGACATATCATGACTCTATTAACTGACTTTGATAAAACAAATTCCAAAGCTACTCCACTAGGTAATCAAGGACTTTGATCAGAGACTTCCAGCAAGTATATCCCATTCGCCTCATGGCCACTCCCAATCGTCCTCTAAGACTACAAGTTCTGAAAAATCACAATAAGTAGGAAAGAAGGTTATGTTACAATTCATTGATTTTGTTAAACTACTAACAGATAAAAGGTTAGTGCTAAGTTTTGGAACATAAAGGACAGAGGATAATACAAATGATTCAGAGGCTTTAATATTCCCCTTGCCAGAGATGGGAGCAAGAGACCCATTGGCAAGAGAAATCTTCTCTCTACCCGAGAGGAGCTGGTATGAACAAAAAAGGTTGGGTATGCTAGTCATATGGTCTGATTCACCAGAATCTATGATCCAAGGAATTCTACGATTACTTGAGGTTGTAGCATGAGTTGTAGAAGCATGAATACCTAAATGGGAAAAAGCAGATGTAGAGGGGGTGCTTGACGAGGAAGATGCAACAGTAGACTCCAAGTGGTTTATGAACTTCCCATATCTCTCAAATTTTGCCTTCACTGCTGCTAGCTGTTCCATAGTAGATTTTTCTTCACATTCAGATACTGTAGCAACATTTGCATTCTTGGGCTTTTCAGGTGACCACCCTTCTTAAAGTTGTTTCAAAACCTCTCAGGAAAAAGATCAGGATGAAGCTTCCAACAAGAATCCTTAGTATGTTTCGGCTTCTTGCAGTATTCACATATCACCTCCTGTTCTTTTTTCATTTAGCCCCTTTGGTTTTATTCCAGCATGTGCAAAATGTTATGGAGGAAGTGGGGTCTATAGCTGTACCTATTACTTGCTCTCTTCAGTGCTCACCATAGAGTATGCTTGAGAAAGTGACACTTCATCATTGGCTAGGATATTCTACCTTGTAATATCAAATTCAGGATTGAGTCCTGTAAGGAACTCAAACACCATGTTTTGTTCCACAATCTTTTAATAAACTTGCTTAAGTTATATAATTTACAATCTCCTATTTCTCCCACTAATCTTTTAATAAACTTGCTTAAGTTACATAATTTACAAAATTTCCCTTAAGTAGGTGTCCACATTAGCACTATACTTAGAAAAAATAAACAAGAGCGAAAGGCCCATAAAAAAGGCCCAATAAGAAAACATAACAAAAAAGAACTAATAAGAAAGACACAAATGAGCTAGGGCCCATTCAGCCCAGTCTCTCTACACAAAGGATAGTTATACAACAAATAAAAGTAAAAGTACAAAACTAGCCCTGCGGCTAGATCTTCTCACAATCTCTACAGTTTCACAACTAACATGTATAGATTTTTTGGCATTATGAGAAGAAATTGCCATTGATTTGTTGTACTAATACTCTCTCTCTCTCTCTCTCTCTCTCTCTCTCTCTAAGTCTCTGCTACAACCAGCCACAGACCTTAACAGCTGAGCTAGTTGTACAATTGTACTACTATACTTACAACAAGGAATATCATACAATAGATTATATTTTATTTATTTTTTATTGGTTGGATAAATAAGTATAGTGTCATGCACACTTCGATGGATAAAAGTTTGACAAGACACAGATAAATTTAATTTCTGTTCTCATGGAACTTGCAGGCTTATGCTTTACAAGAGCGGGGGAATCTCCTACATCTTGTTGACCCTATCCTTGAGTCAAACTATTCCAAAGAAGAGGCAATGACAATGCTGAATTTGGCTCTCTTATGCACAAATCCATCTCCTTCTCTCAGGCCACTCATGTCTACTGTGGTGAGAATGCTCGAGGGCAAGATTTCAGTCCAAGAGTCACTACACAAGCAAGGCTCAGTGAAGGAGGGTTTGAAATTTAAAGCCTTTGAGCTGGTCTCCCATGACAATTACAGCCAAAGCCAATCAAATGTCTCCAGCACATCTCAAGGAAGTTGGATACAAAACAGCACGTCGGTGGAAGGATCGTGGGTTGATTCCTCTGTGTCTTTTGAGAACAAAGAAGAAAGCGGAGTTTTTTCTGCTGGAAGCAGGCTTCTGGCTTAGCTAATTGGTATTAATCTTTACTATATGCAGATACTTGCCTTGGCCTCACGTCCAAAGGTGTCATCCCAAAACTTTTAGTTCACTTAATCTCTCGTGCAAAATTTCTGGCTTAGCTAATTGGTATTAATCTCTCTCTCGTGCAAATGCACGGACCACTCAACTAGAGTAAAACAAGAGCAGATGGCAAAGTGACAATTTCAAAATTACCATCTTAAATAACTAGCTTGAGATTTCATATCTACGGTTCACTTTGCTTTTTCCATCACAATTATCACTGGAAAGAAGATTGCCATTACCATTTGACACTGAAAAGTTCACTGATAATAACATAATCTATTATTACATCTCCAAATCTTCATTTGACTAAAACCCGTATGTGATCGGTACAAATACAAAATATCATCAGTGCAAAACCTTGTATAAGGTATTTTTAGACATTGTATTTGCACTCTTCCCAAACTGAGCATAACCTTGTATAAGCTCAGTTTAGGAAGAGTGCAAATACAAATATGTGAGTGCAAAACCTTGTATTTTTGTATGTACTTGCACTGTACATATTTGTATATATACTCTTTCTAAGCTGAGCCCAAGGCTCTGGAAAGAGTGCAAATGCGGTTCAGTGTAAATATGCACTATGGTTCAGTTTTGCTAGTGTTTGGCAATAATGCATTTATTCATTGACAATAACAGAAAACACATTCCAAAGCATGTTTACATAAAAAATGAGATGCATCGATAAAAAAGAAATAAATTTGTATTCAAAGTGAATTTTTGTTAAAAAGGACATCTTATTTTATTTGGATTCGGGTTTATATCCATTACAGCAAAAATTCATTTGGTAAGAAGGTAAGTTTCTCAATGCAGAACTAACCCAGTTTTACATTTGTATAGATCAAAATACACTCTAGAGATTATAATGTGTTCATGGATACTGGATCTAATTTACTGGTTTTGAAAATTAACATTCATAGAATGTTAATTATTGTTTATGTAATTCAGGTAGTTCATGGTTTGGTATGTGAATGCGCATTCACAGAGATGAATAATGAGGTTAAAAAGTAAAATTTGATTTTCAGATGTTGGAACATTGATCCAATGAGGATATAAAAAGTAGAAAATTATTTTGCTAGTTTGCAGACTTCAAACCTTAATTAGTTTTTTGTTTTCTTAACTTTTCAGACATCAAACTTCAGAATTATCAAATGCCACCTTAGTAGGAAAGCTTAATTGGTGAATAGGTGTGAGTTGGTTTTCACAAGAAAGGAAGAGCAAGATTCTGGAAATAGAAAAGAAGAGGGTCAAATTCCTATCTACATTAGTATATGGGCCGCACGAAGAAATTCAAGAGGCCCAATCTAAATCCTTTGCCCAAGTATAAGGCTTCTGACAAACAGGTTAAAAAGGAGGGTTTCAAAGAAAGAGGGGTAGGTGGTGGTCAGATAAAAATGGTTCACAATGAGATGTTAAGTGAACCAGCCCAAGAGAAGACCGATGAGGTCCACCCAGCAAAAGAACGAACCAGTGTTGTTCATGAAAGAGGAGGGTCAAACTCATGTGGCTATTTTAGTGATCATGTGAAGTTGAATATGGGGGTTGGGATTATAGATACTTCCTTGGGTCTATCTTCTTCTTCATAAGTTCAAGCAAGACTTAGTGTAGTGAGTTTGGAAGAAAGCTTCAAAGAATTACTAGAGATGGCAATTTTCCCCATTCCCGTTGGGTATTCGACCTGGGTATTGCTTTGGTGGGGTGGGCACAGGGATGGGATTAATAGGGATCCCCCTATTCGGCGTCGGGGTTGAGGATGGTGATTAATAGGGATCCCTAATCGGGGTCAGGGTTGGGGATGGGGAATGAAGTCCCCACCCTGCCCCAACCTCTATTATATTGTTTTATATATGTGATATTATTCATTTTAAATATATATTATAGTATACTATATCAAAATATATTTAAAATATTATTTATGACGGTGCGCAATCTGGTCGGTCTTAGCTGTCGGTTATCTCGCCTCTGATGGAATCGGGGGTGCCTGAAACAAGGACGGAAACAGAGACTTCCGAGAAGGAACCCGGTTGGAACACTCCAAAGCTCAAGTTAGTACTCTTGAGAAGGCAAGGGAAATGAAGAATTTCAAGACCAGAAAGCGCAAGAATCACCTACCTCTTCTTTGAGAGATGGGGGCCTTTTATAATCACCCTATACACACTTTCATACCTCCGCCAGATCGGGTATCATTACCTCCGCCAGATCGGGTGTCATTTTGGGTGTCATAACCTCCACTGCTAGTTGCCAGTTCGGGTGTTATAACCTCCACTGACAATTGTCAGGGCTGTCCCTGCCACATCTGAGATGGCGGTGGTAGGTGGCCATTGGGGGGTGGTTGTCATGTGTCGGACCCCTAATCAGTCAAGTGCGTCGCCTTCGTGTACGGGCTTCCTGGGCATCAGGTACGGTTCAGCCAGGCGACTTGGAGCCGAAGTGGTGTGCGATGTGAAGTCTTGAGTTCGGACAGAAGTATGGCCCGAAGTACCCCTAGGTGGGCAGTTCGGGTCTTTGCCTTTTGTGCTTTTTGTAAGGCTCAGGACCTCGAAGGGAGAGCTCGGGTTCCTCCTTGGCGAGCTCGGGACTCTTCAGCTTGGAGCTCGGGTTGTAGGTTCCCCCTTTGGGGGAGATCAGGAATTTTTTCCTCGGAGCTCGAGTTGTGGGCCCGCTGTCGTGCCGAGCTGGCGCTTCTGCCAGGTCATTCTCGGTTGCTTCCACGTGTCGTATGGCCAAGGGGTCAGGTCAAATCTTCCTCCATCAATTGCCCCCCACTCCCCATGCTCGGGGTCTTGACCCGGCGTGGGGAGTTCATGGGATGACAGGTGGATTTGCCTCGGGACACTTTGGCCTCGATCTGGTACTTCTTTGATGTGACCTGCTTGTGTTCTTGGCTCAACCAGGGTCGGCTTGGTTCGACCAAGGGTCAGTCCCGGGCTGCATGTAGCTCACGCGCGTAAACGATTTCAAATTTTTGAACGTAAACAACACGCGCCAAAGTGTCTTTTCCTCGGGGAGTGCACAACTGATTTCGCGGGGAGCCGTTGGATGGTTTCGATCTTGGCCATTGATGTGTAGGTATAGTGGCTATAAATAGTGGGGGGCCCCTTGTCACTTTCCTCTGTCATCCTTCAGCATTTGTTCCTTGAGCTCGCGTCCAAGCCTGCCAGCTCGCGTCACTTGTTCATAGTCCGGTAGCTTTTCCTAGTGAGTCCTCAGCCCTCTTTGTTTCGATGTCTAGCTCGGGTAGTTTAGGTAGTCTCCTGGGGGTTCGATGCTGGTTCTACAAACCGAGCTGCTGCACCGGAAAGCCTTAGTGAGTCCGAGGCGGGGCCCGAGGTAGAGCTCGAGTTCGAGCCCGTAAGCCGAGTCACCTCGGGTAGTTTGGCATCCACCTCCCGCCGAGGTCGGGTGCCAGATAAGTTTGTACCTTCCACTATGACGTCCGAAAGGCTTTGGTCCCTTATCGTCTAGTACAACCTGCCCGAGGAGTATACTTACATTTTACTCTCGGGTGACTTTCCTTGGGAGCACTGTCCAGATGAGATCGTTATATTCCGAGAGCAGCTTGTTGCCGGGCTGCGCCTTCCCTTCCATCCCCTAATCGTCGAGGTCATGAACCACTTCGGTGTCACTGTAGGTCAGCTTCACCTGAACTCTATCCGCAACCTTGTCGAAACCATCTCCCTTTGTTGTGATCACTGCCTTCTTTTGGACTTGGAAATTTTTTCCGCTATTCTCATGCTTAAGAAACAAGCGGGTCCCCTGCCCGGGCGTAGGAGGGCGTACTACTTGTCACCTCACCCGAGCTTCAAGCTCTTACACAATCTCCCAAATAAGGTCCCGGCATGGAAGCGGGACTACTTTGTGGTTCGAAGTGCTACGGGGTGGTCGTTTCCTACTGAGTGGGGTTTGGCCGCTCCTGACCCCGGTGTCGCATAAGACGAAGATACGGTGAAGGGCCTCCAGGACTAGGCCCGGCAAGGGCTCAAATGCGAAGTCTACCTAACGGAAGACAAGCTTATTCAGGCCGGTCTGAGTTCGGGTAGATTTCTTGCTCAGACGAAGATACTCTTTTGCTTTTATTCCTGTCTTATGACGCCGAGCTCCTTTTTGTAGGTGTTATGGAGGCAGAGAAGACTTGAGGTGCGAACTTGTTTGCTGGCATGAAAAGGAGGAAGCGAGCTACTAAGTGGGTCCGTGCCGATTCTTCCAGGGTTGCGGAGCCCGAGGCACCGAGAATGTAGCCTCCTGGGGAGCCCGAGGTGCCCCCTCCAGTTCAGGAAGCGGCAGGGGTCTCCTATGCTGACACTGCTTATACCCGGGTTGTGCCTTCGGGCTTGAGAAGTCAAGATGAGGTTGGAAGCATGCTGACACCGAGCTATGCTCTCCGAAAAAGCAAGAAGGCTACTTGCCCCGAGGAGGTTGCAGCGTGGGCCGATCTTCCTACAAATCTCATAGGCGCTCGGGCTGCCACTCACGCCACGGTGATAAGTTGAAGTAGTGTTTCTTTTTTTTTTTACCGAGCTGATTTGTCCTCATTCTAGCAGGTGAACTCTTCTATCCACGCTTTGGCAATCCAGGCGGAGAGGGGCTTGAAGCGAGCACAAGCTGCCGAAGCGGCTTCCCGTGTTGCGTGAGCTGAGCTGTCGAGGTCTCAGAGGGACAAAGAGGCCTTAGGAATGGTGGTGAGGCACATGGCGAACCTGAAGTTGGACCTGGAGCATCAGGTTGAGTACCTCCAGGAAGATATCAGGGAGAAGACTCAGATCTTCTCTCAAGCCGTTGAGGAGGCGAAGGTGAAAGCCGTTGAGGATTACATCGCTTCACCGCACTTTGACGATGTGATGGTGGGCTCTTACAGAAGGGGTTTCAAGCTGAGCCCGTGGATGATAAGGAACACGTACCCCGTGCTCGATATTAGTGCCATAACCACTTCGCGCATCACCATGAAAATGGCTGCTGCGGATTCCGAAGACGAAGCGAGACTTTCGGGTATTGTCGAAGTCCCTTCTAAAGGCGAGGAAGATTGACCTTCTGGCTTGTGAGCTCATTTGTGTTTTTTGTTTTTGTTTTTTAAATACTGCAAAGCGAACATTTAGAAATGAAGTATTTTTTCTGTTCAAGTGTTGTGCAAAAATTCTTCTTTTGCCGAAGTGACTATATGCCCGTGAAAGAATGGTAGGATCCATCTCAGCCCTTTATGATCAAGCATTGCCCGACAAGAGAGGACCTCTCCCTTGGCTGCAAGGAACAGTGCCGCACTCTCCACTCACATGGATCCCGGGAATTAAAACCATTTACAAATATTTCGAAACCGTACATATATATATATATTAATTTTGCAAAACAAAAATCCAATGATTGAAATCAATTGCCGGCAGTTTGGTTTCCATCATAGAGAGTGCATTCCTGATCATTACCCTTTGTCCGACAAAGGGGCTGATCCTGTCACTATGATCACCCACTCAGATGAATTCTCAGGCTATCCCAACATACCCAGGTTTTGATCCCCATCTAAGGATCTCACTGATTGGCATATCAAAGACAGCCCGATCCGACACCTAGTGAAGTGTCATAATCGAGTCTAGGGGTCAGGTGTAACTTTCCAGTTTTGCCCATCTATCTCCAAGGTCCAGGGCAATGCTGAAAATTGGGTCCGGTTTAAGGATTCGAGTAATCCCATTCTGCATGTGCCTTGGGTCTTACCC
Source organism: Nelumbo lutea (assembly GCF_056320005.1). Taxonomy (NCBI): domain Eukaryota; kingdom Viridiplantae; phylum Streptophyta; class Magnoliopsida; order Proteales; family Nelumbonaceae; genus Nelumbo; species Nelumbo lutea. The sequence continues at coordinate 99,995,269 of NC_142686.1, forward strand.
TGGTGGCCGAGACAGGTCATCCCAACACTTGGTAGCACACCAATATCAGCCTTGGCAAGATAAATCTCCCCAGACTTATCCAATGGTTGTGAACATTTAAAACTAACACGAGTCTCTATAAATGTCCAGTTTTAGGGTCTTACACAGAATCATACCAAACAACATGAATCAAACATGCACTTTATTTATTTCCACTAAATAACAAAAGTACATCAAATCGGATTGAAGCTAAGGGCATACAAAACTGTCTAACAGCTCCCACTTGCACTTAGGTCCAATCTGGTACAAGCCAGAGTCTCATACTTTCCACAGGTTTCTCAAACACCTTCTGCGTCAGTGGTTTAGTCAATGGGTCTACCACATTATCCGCTGATGCTACCTTCTGAATCAGGATGGCATCCACTTGCGTGCCAAGATCTAGCCCAGATCCAAGGGCTTCTAGTTCGTTAATGTATCACATCATACGAAGACAATGGTCATGAACTTTCTACCCATTGGACATCTGTGCGGTCATGAACAATTTCAGGACCTTCTGTCGAGTAGAACGGTTCTACTCTTCATACATTGTTCTTAGACTGTCCAATATGTCATTGGCTAGTTCGATCTGATCGAACTGCCTCTGTATTGAGTTATCTAATGAGGCAATGACAAAGTAGCGGGCTAGGGAGTTCTTATCCTCCCAATCTTGGTAGTCCCTATTGCCACAGCTACAACACTTGCAGTAGTTCCGAAGAATAGTGTCACTTCGCCTTCACTCAATCTTCTACTAACTTTGAACCCCTGCAGTGAGTTACACGCATAAGTTGAAGCCCCAGAGTCAATACACCAGGACACAGAAGTAACTAACATATTAGTTTCTATGACACAAGTTTCAATGTTACCTTTCTTAGATTCCAGGTAGGCCGGACAATTTCTCTTCCAGTGGCTGGTCTGCTTGCAGAAGTGACAGACATCAGATGCCTTATTCTTCTTCATATTGGGTTTGGTAGCTTTCTTCTGGGGCTTCTTTGCCTTTCTCTTTTTCTTGCCCCATTTGTTAGATTCAGCAAGCATAACCACAGGCTCATCCTTCTTGAGTAGATCCTCGGCCCTCTGCAACATATTGTTGAGTTCCTAGATGCTGACATTCAACTTATTCATGTTGTAGTTCATTGTGAACGCATTGAAGGAAGAGGGCAAAGAGTTCAGGATGACATCCACTTGCGTGCCAAGATCTAGCCCGGATCCAAGAGCTTCTATTTCATTAATGTATCCCATCATGCGAAGACAATGGTCATGAACTTTCTGCCCCTTGGACATCTACGCGGTCATGAACAATTTCAGGACCTTCTGTCGAGTAGAACGGTTCTGCTCTTCATACATTGTTCTTAGACCGTCCAATATGTCCTTGGCTAGTTTGATCTGATCGAACTGCCTCTGTATTGAGTTTTCTAATGAAGCAATGACAAAGCAGCGGGCTAGGGAGTTCTTATCCTCCCAATCTTGGTAGTCCCTCCTACGGGCCTCAGAAGCCCTATCACCCGGACGCTCCGGGGCAGGATTTTTCACCACCTTATCTAACTTTTCAGAAGTTAGGACCAGCATAAGATTTTTGTACCAGTCGGCATAGTTTGGGCCCTTAAGCTTGTTATCATCTAGAAGCTTTGCAAATTGACCGTTTGCCATTTTCTGATAAAACAACAAAGACGTTAGTCCACAACCTTAGTTTGATTCATGTTACCTACATAGATATGGTTTTTAATCTATGTTCCATTCCCATTTATTCATCTCTGAGATTTCCCTCCTTTCTCAGTGATGGAGACGAAGAAATGTCTCTGGAAATGTGGGAAATCACATGGGGTGCGTGAAGCCAACTGTTTCAGCTACAAAACCCCCCCACCCTTCTGTGACGGATCATATCCACTCATCAAATGAGTATCCCCTTGGCCTCTGTCAGACAAGGTTCAGAGCCGTTTTCAGGTAAACCTTTCTGTCCAGTGAGTGCTCACCCATCATATTCAGGTTACGCCAAGGTACTGTGAGAGAGTTCCCATTTTTTGGTGAAGCCCCTCCCACATCGGTCTATGATGCCCCTATCATCTTATGAAACACCCTGACAGATCCAACAGCAAATGGATAGTCCAATTTTATGTTGCGTTTCTTCATTACTGAAGGACCCATCATTGTGCTAATGACGAAAGGCCTTTAGAGAGTCCATCATATGGATCTCCCTATCACATGCATTCATATTTGCTGGAGGGAATGAGATTACACCCTAGTTCTAATTTAGGTTAAACCAGAGTGGCTCCCACTGACTTTCATAAAGTCAGATTTTTAGTGGGCCTTAATCGGCTAGGGGTTCCGCACGCATCTCTTTTCAGGGTTGTGGGGCCCACCAAGCAAGGAGGGATCATCCAATGACCTTAAGGGACACCATGGCAATGATGTGCATTCAGCCATGGTGTGCGCAAGAGCCACTAAAGAGTCATCATGGGCCAAGTGCTTATGGCCTATGGTCGCAACACATCAAACGTCCAAACATCACATGTAAAGGAGGAATTGATCCAATCAATTAACTGTTGTAAATCCCATCGAATAGCCCATTTAAAATCTAAATCATTAACAATTAATGTCTACTAGGTGTATGGGCTGAATCGCAGTTAGCAGTTCAGCCCATACATCTTTTCTCACAATAATGGGCTCTTGCAGTTATAACCCTTTAAAACTAGGCTTTACAGGTGGGTTAAATTAATCCCTATAATTGAACATCAGATTTGGAACAACAAGTGTGAGAAATATGGACTGAAAAACAGTCCCATTCGAACCCTAGATTCAGTCCAAACAGGTTTGGTCCAATCTAGTCCAAAATGCTCCAAAACTGATTTTTAATTCAAGAATTAATTCATGAAAGATCTGAAATTAATAATCTTGATTTTAAACAATCACAAATCAACTATGGACTATTTGCACCACCTGCAAAACATAGGTTAATCACTAATGTTGTAGTTTCACAAACTGCATATCGCAGGAAGCGATTTCTCCATCTGCAAATATCTAGTGCCGCCATCTTCTTCCTTCTTCTTTAATCAAGAAAATAAATAACAGAAATCCTATTTCTATTAAATAATTACATTCTTGATCAAATCCTATACATTCAGTCTAGAAAATAAAAAAAAAATTATTTACAGACCGAATTGAATGAAATAAATGAAAAAGGTACGCAGACTATCTGTGCCAAATCTACATTGCGATCTCCAGGTTCGAACAATCCATTAAATCACAATAAATAAAGAACAATTCTAAATAAATTTTGGATTAATTTTAGATCAATCGCCCTTAACAAGAAACCATTTCTTGAAAAAAAAAAGAAAGCAATCTGCGCAAATCTTGGCATAACAACTTCTGTCCATCTACGCAGGGTCAGATCTGATTTTCTTTGGTTCAAGATTCGAAACTGTGGCTCTGATACCACAGAAATAATGGTAGGATCCATCTAATGGATGCCAATAAGGGTGCGGAATGGGTGGGTGAATTTTAGAATACCATATTCAAGGATCTTACTTGAACCATAATCGAACCAGATCTAAACCAAAAAGCAAAAGGGAGAAATATACCTGATCTGGAGAAGCAGTATCTCCCAAAGTTGGTGTTCACGCCCAAAGAAGAAACCAAGATCCACTCCTGCTGAAGATGACACAACTGTGGATGTTACAGAACCAGCAGGGTGCGTCCTACACACTGGATCCTTCACAAGAATCCTCTGGAAACTCTAAACATTGAATCTTTCTCAGTCTTTTTCGCAAGACTAATGTCAAGATCTGATTTCTTGACTCCCTATTGCTGCAAAGATCAAATCTTGCAAGAGGGAATGGCGGCGGCTGGAGAAGAACTCCTGGGACAAAGAGGGCTAAACTGCTTCTCTTATCTATGGAGTTTTGTATGAGATCTAATCTCAATTCGCAAGGAGTTTTCTTGTTGTTTTTTTAGATTTGAAATCTGATGTATTTCTCTTAGGTTTCTCCTCCTTTCTTCTTGATTAAGAAACCTCCTAATTAGGAGTTATCCCAATCCAAATCTGTATTTGGATAGGGGATTATCTTAATCCTATCTGCAGATTAAGTTAGCTTACTCCTGATTTTATCAGGAGGTTACCAGATTCAAATCTGTTTTGAATTTGGTCTCCCATAGTGGATAACGTTAAAAGCCATATCCTTTTACTAACATTAATCTCAGATCCGCCCCATACATGGGTGATCATATCAGCCCAGCTCAAAATGGGCTTTTGGCCCATTAAGTGTTCAGTGTTTAATTAGTTTCCAATCTGCTGCCCAGTTGGGCTTCTTTGTATGGCGTGGGACCCAAGCATTGATCTACACACCAGCCACATGGGTTCGGCACAGCCTTTATTACCAGGCCCAACCGAATTCACTGAAAAACTCAGTGAACCCCTGAGTCCATCACTTGGACCCTATGGGCCCAACACTTACATTTAGTGGTAGCCATCTTATAAAAACCCAGGGACTGTGGGCAGGTGCAAGATTAGCCCATCAGGTACTATCCTAAATGGTTTTACACTCAACCTCCCAGCCCTTAATGATCAAGCACTGCCCGACAAGAGAGGACCTCTCCCTCGGTTGCAAGGAACAGTGCCGCACTCTCCACTCACATGAATCCCGGGAATTAAAACCATTTGCAAACATTTCAAAACCGTACACACACACACACACACACACACACACACACACACACACACACACACACACACACACACACACACACATATATATATATATATATATATATATATATATATATATTAATTTTGCAAAACAAAATTCCAACGATTGAAATCAACTGCCACCAGTTTGGTTTCCATCAGAGATAGTGCATTCCCGATCATTACCCTTTGTCCGACAAAGGGGCTGATCCTATCACTATGATCACCCACTCAGATGAATTCTCAGACTATCCCAATATACCCAGATTTTTATCCCCATCTAAAGATCTCACTGATTGGCATATCAAAGACAGGCCGATCTGACACCTAGTGAAGTGTCATAATCGAGTCTAGGGGTCTGGTGTAACTTTTCAGTTTTGCCCATCTATCTCCAAGGTCCAGGGCAATGTTGGAAATCTGGTCCGGTTCAAGGATTTGAGTAATCCAATACTGCATGTGCCTTGGGTCTTACCCTGGTGGCCGAGACAGGCCATCCCAACACTTGGTGGCACACCAGTATCAGCCTTGGCGGGATAAATCTCCCCAGACTTATGTAATGGCTGTGAACATTTAAAACTAACACGAGTCTCTATAAGTGTCCAGTTTTAGGGTCTTACATAGAATCATACCAAACAACATGAATCAAGCATGCACTTTATTTATTTCCACAAAACAACAAAAGTACATCAAATCGGATTAAAGCTAAGGGCATACAAAACTGTCTAACAGCCCAAACTGCTTAGACTTAAGCCCCGAGGCAAGTTAACATAGCAAGGCTATGTGCCCGATCTGTTCTCCGTCGGGGTTAGCTAACATAGGCTGAATTGGGCCTTGGGCTATGCACTGAACTTACAGTGCCGAGGTCATCTTTAGCTCGGCATTCTGGGCCTTAGGGTGCCAAGGTCTTTGTTAGCTCGGCATTCTGGGCCTTAGGGTGCCGAGGTCTTTGTTAGCTCGGCATTCTGGTCCTTTGGCTCTGGTAGTGGCTTCATGGCCTGCTTAGTTTGATAATTTATAGGTAAAATCGTCTTAAGTTGATGATGTTGCATGCCCAAGGTATCTGTTTACCTTCTAGGGTCTCGAGCTCGTATGCTCCCCCGAGTACTCTCTTTACTCGATAGGGTCCTTCCCAGTTCGGCCCGAGTTCGCCAACGCCGGGCTCAAGAACCATGATCTTGTGGAGGACCAGGTCGCCGATGCAAAAGTTTCATTTATTAACTCCGGCGTTGTAGTATCGAGATACCCTTTGCTGGTACACTGCGGTTCTGATGTATGCGAGGTCCCTCACCTCGTCAAGTAGGTCGAGGTTGGTACGTAGCTCGTCGTTATTAGTATTGTTTGTATGCTTCCAACCAAAGTGAGGGGATTTCGATTTCGGCTGGGATGACTGCCTCCGTGCCATAGGTGAGGTTGAAGGGAGTTTCTCCAGTGGTGGTCTTCTCTGTAGTTCGGTATGCCCATAGGACACTGGGCAGCTCGTCTACCCATAACCCTTTATCTCGGTCTAGCCTGGCTTTTAGTCCACAGAGGATAGATCTATTCGTGACTTCTGCCTGACCGTTTTCTTGTGGGTGCACAACCGACGTAAAGTTTTGCTAGATCCCCATGCCTTGGCACCACTCTTGGAATTTGATGTCTTTGAACTGCTTTCCGTTGTCGGAGATCATCACCCGAGGTAGCCCGAAGCGGCACACTATGTTCTTCAAGAAGAAGTTTTGGACGTTTCGAGTTGTGATGGTTACGAGAGTTTCAGCTTTAACCCACTTGGTGAAGTAGTCTACTGCCACTACTAGGAACTTCCTTCCTCCCGTTGCTGGCGGGAATGGCCCGAGTAGGTCGATACCCCATTGTGCGAAAGGCCATGGGCTGGTGAGGTACTTGAGGTCGGCGGCGGGTTGATGGTGAATATTGGCGTGCTTTTGGCACTTCTCGCACTTCCTGATTAGCCCGACGGCGTCTACTTTCATTGTTGGCCAATAGTACCCATGTCGTAGTGTTTTCTGAGCGACAACCCTGCCCCCTAGGTGTCCGCCACATAGGCCTTCATGAATGTCGTGGAGTACAAGCTCGGCTTCGGGAGGTCGCAAGCAGCGCAGGTAGGGGAGCATGTAGGATCTTCGGTACAGTCGTCCGTCTATCATGACGTACTTGGATGCCTGGCGCTCTACCCTCCTGGCGGCATTGCGTTCTGCGGGGAGGGCTCCATGTAGCAGGAAGCTCGTGAGTGGATCAATCCAGCTTGGTTCTGCTTGGGTGACAAGAGCGACCTCCTCTGCCCCCCGGAGAATGCTAGGTCGAGGTAACTCCTCTATGTACACAGTTCTCATGGTGTTGTCACTGGTGTGGCTAGCCGGGACAGGGCGTTGGCCTCAGTGTTCTCTGACCTCAGGATTTGCTTGATGAAGTGTGACTGGAAGCTAAGCAGTGCCTCTTTTACCTTTGCCAAGTAGGCGATCATAGCTGGCTCGCGGGCTTCGTATTCCCCTGTAACTTGGTTGACCACGAGTGATGAAAGTAGAATTTATCACATTTTTATCCCCAGATATTTTGTCTTTCATACCTAATTAGTACTTAATTGGACTCATATATCTTGTATTTCGGTTCAGGGCATGAAAGAAGGCATCAGGAGCAAAGAAAGGCAAATCGGATGATTTTTCACAGTTTCGGCACCGTTCAGTAATCTGGGCCTAACTCGCGTATCCGAACTCTGATTGGGCTGATTCAAGACCCACTGGAAAGATAAGAGAAAAAGCCACAACTTTAATGTTTTGGGCTTTCGCAGATTCGGCCTGCATCGAAGTCAAACCCAGGCCCAAAGTCGTGGAAAATTTGTAGGAAGGCCCAATCCGCAGCTGAAGCCCAACTTGTAGAAAAGCCTGGCTGAAGCCCAATTCGCAGAAGAGGTTTAATACGAATCCAAGAACAAGAAACTGAGAGGAGTCCTTCCAGATCTAAATTCTTGATGTAATCTTAGAAAGATAAAGGGATTAAGTTCATTAGATAAAGAGATAAGAGTGGATTAGAATAGGACTTTCTATTCTTGTAAGATAAACTTCAAGAGGAAGTAGGAGACCACCCCTCCCCTTTAAGCTATATAAAGGAGGGGGCGGACCAGCTTTAGTCATCACACAATCTTGGGGATTGAATCAAGAAGCAATGAGCAATTAGTCAAGAAAGGGTTAAGAATTCAAGAAACTTCAAGAAGAAGGTGGCGGCAAGAAGAGGATATCTCAGCACCATGGGCGAATTCAAGAGTTCTTTCTTTCCCTTTGTTTGTTTTAATTCTTTTATCATGAACTGATTTGTTTCTTGCTAGGGCTATGGAAAGCCTAGCCATATTAATGAATATATTTTTATCTTCTTGATTTATCCAAGATTGTGATTTCCATATATTCTATGAATTATTGTGCTTATTGCAATTAAGAGCTTGGCCACCTCTTAATTGATTTGGGTTATGTGAATGAATTGAGAGAGGAATTCACATAATTAACAGAATAATTCATAGTGTGAATTGAATGATATATAGAAATATATATACATGATTCATCTAAATTTAATGGTTTTCTTAGACTTAATGCACTTCCATCTTGAGAGCTCTACTCGAGAGATCGAAGGGTTACCTGATGGGCGTAGGTTTAGTATATCTAGAGAGAGAATATTAAATAAATTTGTGAAAATCTCAGCTTATGGGAATAACAATTAGTCTTGGATAATTGGACCCATCAATATTCATTGCATTGGTTAGGTGGACCAAAAGTCCTAGCGATTCCATCATTTGCATATTCGATTAGTGATCACTTTTGTTTTTATTTTCTTTGTTCCAGTTTTATTTTCAGTAGTTCTTGCTCAATTCTAAATTTCGATTATCCAAATAATTAAGGAAAATTGTGATTCTAATACTTATTTTGTTAAATCCCCATGGGAACGATATTATTATACTACTTGATAACTAGTGCACTTGCTAGAGTTATATATTTATAACTATCAACGAGCTGGGAATCGCTGCAAATAACTGTGTTTTGCCTTTACCTCTTGTGCCAGAGCTAGCCTTGCTATCAATGCCTCGTATTCCGCCTCATTGTTGGATGTCGCAAACTCGAAGCGTAGCGCGTACTCCAGTTTCGTGCCACTCGGTCCGCGAAGAACTACACCAGCTCCGTTGCCTTGCTGATTTGAGGAGCCATCTACATGAAGGATCCAGGGCTCTTCATCCCAATTCGCGCTCGACCTAACTAGGAGAGATACCGAACTGGGTGCGACCTCACGGGGCTCAGACTCAACTAGCCTCGGAGCACCAAACTCACCCGGACTGGGAGCCTCGTGCTCAACCGGGCTGAGGACCTCGAAGCTGAACGTGCATTCTGCAACAAAATCTGCCAAGGCTTGGGCTTTAATAGCGGTTCGGGGCTTGTACTGGAGATCGTACTCACTGAGTTCGATGGCCCACTTCGTCAATCGTCCAGAGACCTCGGGCCTGAGTAATACTTGCCTCAAGGGTTTGTCAGTGAGGATGATGATGGTATGAGCTTGGAAATATGGGCGGAGTTTGCAAGCCACAATGACCAGCGCATAGGCTAGCTTTTCTATCTCTAAATATCTTGTTTCTGCTCCTTGCAATATCTTACTAACATAGTAGATGGGTCGTTGGACCCGATCTTCTTCCTTTATCAGTACTGAACTTACCACTTCGTTGCTTGCCGAGAGGTACAGTTCTAAAACATCGCCCTCTTCGGGTCGGGTCAACACCGGGATGCTGGCGAGGTATTTCTTAACCTCGTCAAATGTGAGCTGGCAGTTTGGGTTCCACTCGAACCCTTTGCCTTTTATTGCCTTGAAGAAGGGAAGGCAATGGTCTGCTGACTTAGACATGAAACGATTCAGAGCGGCTATCCTGCCGTTTAGCCTCTGAACCTCTTTAACTTTTCAGGGTGGTCTCATGTATAGGATGGCCTTTATTTTGTTCGGATTGGCCTCAATACCGCATCGATTGACGATGTACCCTAGGAACTTACCCGAGGTGACACCGAAGACACACTTGTTTGGGTTTAGTTTCATGCTAAATTGACGCAGAATTTGAAAGACAGAATATAAGTCTTGTATAAATTCATGCGAAAACTGTGTCTTGACGACCATGTCGTCTACATAACATTCTATCTTCATGCCAATTAAGGGCAGAAACAGCTTATTCATGAGCCTTTGAAAGGTCGCCCCTACATTTTTCAGTCCGAAGGGCATAACCTTGTAGCAGTACAGGCCGAACTCGGTTATGAAGGTAAGGGCATTACACAGAAACATACCAAGGGAACATGAATCAAATATGCACTTTTATTCATTTACAATAAACTCATAAAGTACATCAATTTTGATTGAAGCTAAGGGCATACAAAACTGTCTAACAGTGTTTGAGAAACCCGTGGAAAGTATGGGACTCCGACTTGTACCAGATTTGACCTAAGTGCAAATGGGAGTTGTTAGACAGTTTTGTATGGCCTACAGCATTCAAGTCGGCGTTGTGCTTGTTGTTGCTGGAGGAAACCATGGAAGCTAAAGTTTCTTTGAGAGAGAGAGTTAAAGGATTGGGGAGGCCTTTTGAAGGTTTCCCACAGACGGCGCCAAATGATGGTGCGCAATCCGATCGGTCCTAGTTGTCGGTTAACTCGCCTCTGATGGAATCGGGGGTGACTGAAACAAGGACGAAAATGGAGACTTCCGGGGAGGAACCCGGTTGGAACACTCAGAAGCTCAAGTTAGTACTCTTGAGAAGGCAAGGGAAATGAAGAATTTCAAGACCAGAAAGCGCAAGAACCACCTATCTCTTCTTTGAGAGATGGGGGCCTTTTATAATCACCTTGTACACTTACTTCCATACCTCTACCAGTTTGGGTATCATTACCTCCGCCAGATCGGGTGTCATTTCAGGTGTCATAACCTCCACTACCAATTGCCAGTTGATAGTTTGGGTGTCATAACCTCCATTGTTCCTTGTCAGGGCCATCCCTGCCACGTCTGAGATGGCAGTGGCAGGTGACCATTGGGGGGCGACTGTCATGTGTCGGACCCCTAATCAGTCAGGTGCGTCGTCTCCGTGTACGGGCTTCCTGGGCATCAGGTACGGTTCAGTCAAGCGACTTGGAGCCAAAGTGGTGTGCGAGGTGAAGTCTTGAATTCGGACAGAAGTATGGCTCGAACTGCCCCTCGATGGGCAGTTCTGGTCTTTGCCTTTTGTGCTTTTTGTATGGATCAGGACCTTCAAGGAAGAGCTGGGGTTCCTCCTTGGGTTGTGGGCTCAGGTTGTGGGCCCGCTGTCGTGCCGAGCTGGCGCTTCTGCTAAGTCACTCTCGGTTGCTTCCACGTGTCGTATGGCCAAGGGGTCGGGTCAAATCTTCCTCCATCAATTTATATTTATATTTTTTCTTTATTTTAAATAAATTTATTTTTTTTAATATTATTAATTAAAAAAATTCTAGGGATTTGAGTCCCCGTAAGGAAACCATCCCTGTCGGAGATTGACGATGAAGAACAACTTTTATCCCCGAAAGGGATCGAGGTAGGAGGCAGTGAATATGATCCCCACTCTGAACCTCCCCCATTGCCATTCTTAAGAATGACCCTTTGATAGCAGTTGCAACAATTCCCTAGTGGCTAGTGCCCAACCGATTGATCGGCCTAACCCTTGGTACTCAAGGGATAAAATAAAGGAATTTAAAGAGGTGGATGTTGGTTCAATAAATTGTGACAACTCAAATGACGAGGAATCAAAGTCAGACGAAGACTCTAACAATGGCAATATCAATGGTAACCAAAGATTGGGTGGGGGTTCAAGTGAAGTGCTTAGTACGAAAATTTTCTTTATAGAGGAAAGCAAAGATAGCTCAATAGATCCCCAAATGCAAACCTCATCCAAAGGAAGTTCTAACCTAATTATACAAAGGAAAGAGGTTAGGAAGGAAGACAATAATGAAAGAAGGGAAAACATGAGGAGATAGCTAAGGATACACCAAGGTTTCATAGGACAATGCCAAGCATGTTTTAAGACTTAGACCTGACTGGATGGTCGAACCGTTCAACCTAGGAATTAGAAGGTATTCTAATTTTTTTACACCCTAGTTCCATATTTTTGAAAAACATGAAGAACCAATCAAAACTTGATGGAACCATTGAAAACCAATCAAGTTTCAACAATCCAACTAGTTTCCATGACCCGCTCAGGTTACTAAATCTGATATAGGCTCTTATAGCCCAGGCCAATGGAGTGCACACACATGGCGAGAGGCAGCATGCAGAGCAGACCCAATGAGAGTGCGCGTAGAGCAGAGGCCAGCACACGACACACGACCAATAGCGTGGCCACACGCAGCGGCCTTGGATGGCCATGCGCTCAAGGCCGGACCACATCCTGGCCGTCCACGTCCACCTACCTCCAGGCAGACTCAAGTATAAATAAGGAGTGACCCCCCAATGTAAACATCTAGACTCTCTACAACTAAAAAACTTTCTTACCTCCCTTGTGGCCTCATTTGAGCATCCCAACCTCACCCTTGCCCACCTCCTATCACTCATGTGCTAACTTAACCATCGGAGCCCTCACCTTGGGTCAGCACCTAAGGCCTCTGACATTCTCTCTCTCTCTCCAAGTCTGATCCACCAACCCTCAACCACAGTAGATCGCGGATACATCAGTCAACCCTCGGCTCGAAAGAAGATTTACCTTGTTGCCTTCAACCCATCCAAGGTAGCAACAATTGGCATCGTAGTCAACTGAACTTTCACTCTAAAAAACTAACTCCAAAGCTTTAGCTAAGATGGCAAGGAACACTAGGAATGCTCAGAACCTGGTCACGATTGACTAATTCCAAGCGGTCCTCGACAACCTCGCATAGAGGTTGGATGAGGTGGGGCTCCCGGTAGGAGGCTGCCCTCAGGGTGGCCGCCCAGATGGAAGCCTAGGGCATCATGGCAGACAAGTGTCTCTAGACCCAATGGCCATCGGCTCAGTTGGATCCAATAGGGCCGACCCCTCAGAGTCCAACGATAGCCAACGTGCCAGTCAGCTACCGAGGACCTCCTGGCCCTGTAGCCGACAAGGGGTTGAATCAACGTAGTCTTGCAATCACTGCCAAGACCAAGGACACCGCCGCCAATGAGAAATCCCACAAGGATGAAGGCGGGTGATCGGGCCACCATAGCCCTTCTTCAAAGGCGAAGGGCCGACACCGCGCCTCTCCCTCTCGTGTCTCAGACCTTTGCGATCTTTTGAACGATAGGCAGACCAAAAGGAATGGAAAGGTACTCGCATCAAAGTACTCACAGAATCGGGCTGATCCATTCCTTGTCCGGGAAAACCAAGATGAGGCCCAAGCCCCCACCGACCAGAAGATCATTGACCTGTAGGCGTAGTTCAGCGCTGTCAAAGACAAAATCCACCAAGTTAAAGAGAGTCGAGTTGATGCCTCAGCAAGCCAAGACCCATCGTCCGAGAAAATGGACGCCTTCACCACTGACATCACCTCGGAGTTCCTCCCGCCACACTTTAAAAATCCAACGCTCGAGATGTGCAATGAAACCTCCGACCCAGATGACCACCTAGAAAGTTTCAAGGCACTCATGCTCCTATATGGGTATTCCAACGCCATAACGTGCCAGACCTCATCGATGGTTCTCCATACTCCCCCCTCAATCCATCAGCTCATGGGAGTAGTTCGCCAGCCTCTTCCTGTCTCATTTTACCAGTAGTCGACGATGCCAAAAGAGTGTTGTCTCTCTTATGACCGTGCTACAAAAACGTGGGGAGAGGTTACAGTCCTACATCAACCGCTTCAAGAAGGAGCTCAATTTTAGATAGTTTTGTATGCCCTTAGCTTCAATCCGATTTGATGTACTTTTGTTATTTAGTGGAAATAAATTAAGTGTATGTTTGATTCATGTTGTTTGGTTTAATTCTGTGTAAAACCCTAAAACTGGACACTTATAGAGACTCGTGTTAGTTTTAAATGTTCACAGCCATTAGATAAGTCTGGGGAGATTTATCCTGCCAAGGCTGATATTGGTGTGCCATCAAGTGTTGGGATAGCCTGTCTCGGCCACCAGGGTAAGACCCAAGGCACATGCAATATGGGATTACTTGAATCCTTGAACCGGACCAGATTTCCAATATTGCCCTGGACCTTGGAGATAGATGGGAAAAACTGGAAAGTTACACCTGACCTCTAAACTCGATTATGACACTTCACTAAGTGTCGGATCGGGCTGTCTTCGATATGCCAATCAGTGAGATCCTTAGATGGGAATCGAAACCTGGGTATGTTGGGACAGTTTGAGAATTCATCTGAGTGAGTGATCAAAGTGACAGGATCAGCCCCTTTGTCGGACAAAGGGTAATGATCGGGAATGCACTATCTCTGATGGAAACCAAACTGCCGGCAGTTGACTTCAATCATTGGAATTTTGTTTTGCAAAATTAATATATATATATATATATATATATATATATATGTATGGTATTGAAATGTTTGCAAATGGTTTTAATTCCCGGGATCCATGTGAGTGGAGAGTGCGGCACTGTTCCTTGCAGCCGAGGGAGAGGTCCTCTCTTGTCGGGCAGTGCTTGATCATTAAGGGCTGAGAGGTTAATCTTGAGTGTAAGACCATTTAGGATAGTACCTGATAGGTTAATCTTGCACCTGCCCACAGTTCCTGGGTTTTTATAAGATGGCTTGGCCTAGGGACCACTTCATGTAAGCGTTGGGCCCATAGGGTTCATTGTGTTTTTCAGTGAATTCAGCTGGGCCTTGTAATAAAGGCTGGGCCAAACCCAAGTGGCTGGTGTGTAGATCAATGCTTGGGTCTCACGCCATACAAAGAAGCCCAACTTTGCAGCAAATTGGAAACTAATTAAACACTGAACACTTAATGGGCCAAAAGCCCATTTTCGAGCGGGGCTGATATGATCACCCATGTATGGGGCGAATCTGAGATTAATGTTAGTAAAAGGGTAGGGCCATTAACCTTATCCATTCTGGGAGACCAAATTCAAAACAGATTTGAATCTGGTAACCTCTTGATAAGATCAGGAGTAATCTAACTTAATCTGGAGATAGGATTAAGATAATCCCCTATCCAAATACAAATTTGGATTGGGATAACTCCTAATTAGGAGGTTTCTTAATCAAGAAAAAAAGGAGGAGAAGCTCAAGAGAAATATATCAGATTTTGAACCTAGGGAGGGAAAGCAAACAGACTCCCTGAGAATTGAGATAAGATCTCACACAAAACTCCAGAGAGAAGAGAAGTAGTTCAGCCCTCTTTGTCCCAAGAGTTCTCCTCCAGCTGCCGCCATTCCTGTTAGACAGTTTTGTATGCCCTTAGCTTCAATCAGAATGATGTACTTTATGAGTTTATTGTAAATGAATAAAAGTGCATATTTGATTGATGTTCCCTTGGTATGTTTCTGTGTAATACTCTTAAACTGGACACTTAATGAGACTCGTGTTAGTTTAGAATGTTCACAGCCAATGGGTCTGTCTGGGAGACCTATCCTGACAAGGCTGACACTGTGGTGCCACCAAGTCGGTTGGGGTGGCCTGTCTTAGCTGCCAGGGTGAGACCCTAGGAACTTACAATGTGGGATTAATTGAATCTTTGAACTGGACCAGATTTCTAGTATTGCCCTGGACCTTGGAGATTGATGGGCAAAACTGGAAAGTTACACCCGACCCCTAGACTCGATTATGATACTGCACTAGGTGTCGGATCGAGCTGTCTTTGATGTATCAATCAGTGAGATCCTTAGCGGGGGTCAAAACCTAGGTATGTTGGGACAATCCGAGAATTCATCTGAGTGGGTGATCATAGTGACAGGATCAGCCCCTTTGTCGGACAAAGGTAATGATCGGGGATGCACTCTCACTGTTGGAAACCAAGACTACAGGCAGCTGATTTCAACCGTTGAGATTTGTTTTACAAAGTATATTTTATATGAGATATAAAAGTATATATATTATGGTTTCTAAAATGTTTGCAAAAGGTTTTAATTCCCGGGATCCATATAAGTGGAGAGTGCAACACTGTTCCTTGCAGCCGAGGGAGAGGTCCTCTCTTGTCGAGCAGTGTATGATCATTAAGGGCTGAGAGGTTAAGTGTAAGACCATTGAGGATAATACCTGATGGGCTAATCTTGCATCTGCCCACAGTCCCTGGGTGTTACAAGGTGGATTGGCCCAGGGACCACTTAGGGTAAGTGTTGGGCCCATAGAGCCCATTCAATGGGTTTCAGGGGGTGCATTGTCTTTAACAGTGTATTCAACCAGGCCTTGTAACAAAGGCTGGGCCAAACCCATGTGACTGATGTGTAGATCAATGCTTGGGTCCCACGCCATACAAGGAAGCCCAACTGGGCAGTAGTTAGGAAGGTTAAGTGAGCACATAAGCTTAATGGGCTTAAAGCCCATTTCGAACTGGGCTATTTATTTAGTTAAAAAAAAGGGGCGAATTCTGAGATGGATTAGCAGATAGGATAGGGTCTTAATCCTATCCACTCAGAGAGTCTAGACCTGAATGTGATTCAGATCTAGAAACCTCTTAATGGGATTAGGAGAAAGCTAATATAATCTGCAGATAAGATAAGGGTTTATCCTTATCACTAGAAGAGAAGGCTAATCCAAATATGATTTGGATAAGCAGCTCCTAATGGGATTAGGAGCTGATCCTTTAAATTAACAAAAAGGAGGGGGCGGCAGCCTTTAGAAGACATACATCAGATCCTCTTTAGTGCTGAATTCAAGAAGAGAGAATTCTGCACCCTGCGAATACTCTCTTGCCGCCTCCCTGTTCTTGCCGCCATGTTTGCCAGTTCGATCTCCAGTTGTGGGAGAAGTCAAGATTGGATCTTGACATCAATTCTTTGAGAAAAGATTGAAAGGAAGTTGTGCTCACATACCATTCTACTGATTCTTTCGAAGGACAGAGTTCTTGGGGATGAACACAACTGATTCTGCTCCATCCTGCACTGCGCCATCTTCAGTGGATCTGTCTTTGGATCCTTCCTTGGGCGTGAACACCTTCGTTGGGAGATATTACTTCTCCGTATCAGGTATAATTCTCTCTTATTCCTTTTGGTTCAGATCTGGTTCAGTTTAAGGTTCAAGAATGATCCTTGAAAATATGATTTTCTAAATAGGGAATGTGATTCCCAGTTGAAGGGAGAGAAAAATTTTTGAAATTCGCCCCTTATTCCGCAATCTTTGGGCGTCCATGGGATGGATCTCTCATCCCCTTCAATTCCCTCTTGCAATATTTGATCTTTGCAGCAATAGGGAGTCAAGAAATCAGTTCTTGGCATTAGTCTTGCGAAAAAGACTAAGAAAGATTCAGTGTTCAGAGTTTCCAGAGGATTCTTGTGAAGGATCCAGTGTGAAGGACGCACCCTGCTAGATCCGTTCCATCCACAGTTGTGTCATCTTCAGCGGGAGCGGATCTTGGTTTCTTCTTTGGGCGTGAACACCAACTTTGGGAGATACTGCTTCTCCGGATCAGGTATATTCCTCCCTTTTGGTTTTTGGTTCAGATCTGGTTCGATTATGGTTCAAGTAAGATCCTTGAATATAGTATTCTAAATTTAGGGAATATGATTCCCAGTTGGAAGAAGGTAGGAAAATTTTTGAAATTCGCCCACCCATTCCGCAATCGTATTGGCGTCCATTAGATGGATTCTACCATTCTTTCACTCAAGGTCCAAGACCTCGACTTCATGGTCTCCATGCACGCAACCATCAAAGGCCTCCATCCGGGCTCAGCCCTCAAGTGCTCCGTTGCTAAGACCCCACCCAAGTCCAAGGCAGAATTTTTGAGAAAGCCTAGAAGTACATTGCCACCGAGAAGGCCTCGATTGGGTACCATCAGGAGGAAGAAGTCGACTAGCACTGTTGAGGCCTGGAGAAGAAGAAGGAATGGAGACGGCCGCAGTGGCAACAACAACAACAACAACAACAACAACAACAACAACAAAGACAACAAAAAGCCACCAGCCTTGGCCCTGGCTTATAACAATTATACGCCACTCAACTCCACCCGAGTGGAGTATGTGAAGTGGCCCAAGAAGATGAAGAGAACCCCAAGAGGGGTAATCCAAAGTACTACAAGTACCATCGTGGTACCAGCCATGACACCGAGGGCTGCTATGAACTAAAGAATGAGATCAAGTCCCTTACCTGAAGTAGTACATGAGCGGCAAGGCTGATGCCTTGTCCTCCTAACAACAACAACAGTTAGTTGGTGTCATCAACATCATCATCAGGGGCACGACCTCGGGTGGCTCCTTGGCCTCAGCACAAAAGGCATATGCCAAGCAGCTAAACAACCAAGGACTGACTCCCAGGAAATTGAAGAAAAGTGAGGCCCTCACCTTTACAAATGAGGACTTGAACGGGATCTTAGTCTCCCATGACAACGCGCTACAGGTGTCATGTTATGGTCCCGCGCATAGGATCCCGTCACGGGTCGGTCTACGGTGTGAAATCCCTGCTTTCCCTTGCGTGCAGACCCTATTGCGGAATCTGAATGGGTGATTTGTCCAAGAGACCACCCGAACTCTCCTCACTCTTTTCTTGGCTAGAAAACTAAATGCTTTACTTCAATCCATAGCTCCTTAAATAGGAGATTTACAAAAGGAAATTCCTAATTAAACTCAAACTCCAACTTGAACTCAAACTCCTAATTACCTACTCCTATTGGTAACTCACTCTTACTTAAGATAAGATAAAGATAAGGATAAGATAAGATAAGGGATAAGGGATAAGGAATGGTGTAGCTAGCGGCAAGTTGGCGGCAGAGCTGATGTGGTAAGATAAGTGTGGGCCCGGCCTGATGAGCTGTCACGTGGGCCCCGCCCTACTGCTGCTGTCGGGCAGTGCGCGCTCCCCATGGTGTTGCTGTCGTGCGGTGCGTGCTACTGCCATGAGGTGCATGCTGCTGCCATGAGGTGCGTGCTGCGGTCGAGCGGTGCGTGCTACTGCCTAGTGCTGCTGTCGTGCTACGTGCTGCCTGACGGAGCGTGCTGTGCATTGTCGGGCGGTGCGTGCTGCCGTGCGGCACTGCCGGGCGGTGCATGTTGCGCACTGTCGACGGTGCGTGCTTCTGTGCGGCACTGCCAGGCAGTGCCTGCTGCTGTGCGGCCAGCTATGCGTGTTGCTGCCTATGACTGCGCCGCAGTGCGCTGCCGGTTGGTGTGACCATAACATTACACCCCTCCTGGACAACGATCTTGTCCTCAAGCTCGAATTCCGGATACGGGGCTTGGAACTCTGCCAATGGATCAAACGGTTGCACACTATCTCTCAGTCCACCCACAGCATGAACAACAGGGACTGCCCCGTAGCTCAGTGCATAAAGCTGGATTATTTGACACAAACCCCAGCCCCCTTCTTTAGTTTCCAGCTCCCAAGCATAACCAAGGCTTGCAGTGACTACACGATCTGCTGCACTCAGGCCAGCCGCAAGGACATTGAAGTGTTCCCCACCTCCTGGGTCATATAGTTTGAAGTAGTTTTGTGGAAGATCCACATAACAAAAATCGCGTACTGGACCACGGCCCCGATGTGCTATGTTGTGGATCACAAGAACGCAGCCTTACCGAAGAGACCCATGCGTTTTAAAATATCCTCTCGGCCTCCCCCATATATATTTTTCTCAATATTGCGAAACGTAGGGCTCTCTATGAACAGAAAATCCATGCCATCAATATAAGCTTGAGAGAAAGTTACCTCTATATCCTGCCCCTCCATCTTACATCTATTGTGCACTCCTATTTCTTGGATTTCTGCATAGTTAACATACTGTGGTGCCGCAACCATAACTCTATGCCCACGCCGAGCCAAGGCCTTCGGTAAAGCCCTAGCAACATCTCCACGCCTACCTGTCTTCGTCGAAGGAGCCCGCTCTGCAGGTTCTACTATAATGTTCGTGATGTTGTCCCCTGCCAAAGGAGGAGACTTTACAGTTTCATCCTCCATAGCTGATCCTTGGGAATAACTGCGGCTGTAGGGGCAGCGATCTGTTGTTCGTTGGATGCCTCTGCCCAGTCCGGACGGTGTCTGTTGGTGTTGGCGATTCCCTCCGAACTCATTTCTTTGTTGGAGAGGTTCCAGCAGGCGTTGCATCTCCCGGACGTCTTCTCTGACTTCACGAACCTCCATGCTGGTTTCTGCAAGTTGGTGTTCCAGTTCGTGGACCTTGGAAGTCAGCTGCTCCATATCGCCCATGACGTTTGGCTCTGATACCAATTGTTATGATCCCGCGCGTAGGATCCCGTCACAGGTCGGTCCATGGTGCGAAAGCCCTGCTTTCCCTTGCGTGCAAACCCTATTGCAGAAACTGAATGGGTGATTTGTCCAAGAGACCACCCGAACTCTCCCTTGGGGTGATTTCTCCAAGAGACCACCCGAACTCTCCTCACACTTTTTTTTCCTGCAAAACTGAATGCTTTACTTCAATCCATAGATCTTAAATAAGAGATTTACAGAAGGAAATTCCTAATTAAACTCAAAGTCCAACTTGAACTCAAACTCCTAATCACCTACTCCTATTGGTAACTCACTCTTACTTAAGATAAGATAAAGATAAGGATAAGATAAGATAAGGGATAAGGGATAAGGAATGGTGTAGCTGGCGGCGAGTTGGCGGCAGAGCTGATGTGGTAAGATAAGTGTGGGCCTAGCCTGATGAGCTGTCACATGGGCCCCGCCCTACTGCTGCTGCCGGGCGGTGCGCGCGCCTCGTGGTGCTACTGCCGTGCAGTGCGTGCTGCTGCCGTGAGGTGCGTGCTGCTGTCGTGCAATGCGTGCTGCTGCCTAGTGTTGTTGTCGTGCGGTGCGTGCTACGTGCTACCAAGCGGTGCATGCTACGCGCTGTCGGGCAGTGCGTGCTGCATGCTGCCAGGCGGTGCATGTTGCGTGCTTCCAGGCGGTGCGCACTGTGCGCTGCCAGGAGGTGTGCGTTGCACGCTGCCAGTGGTGCGTGCTTCTGTGCGGCACTGCCAGGCGGTGCCTGCTGCTGTGCGGCTAGCTGTGCGTGCTGCTGCCTATGACTACGCCGCAGTGCGCTGCTGGTTGGTGTGACCATAACATGTCAGTCGTCATCACAAATTTCATTGTGAAGAGGATATTGGTCGACAGCGGCTCCTCAACCGACATCCTCTTCTACGACGCCTTCGAGAAGATAAAGCTAGCACTAGAGCGCCTTCAGCCCGCCGACATGCCACTCGTTAGCTTCTCCGAGAATGTTGTCAAACCAGAGGAAAGAATCACCCTACCGGTTAAAATAGGAATAGAACCTCGGTAGGTGATGAGAATGAATGAGTTCCTGGTCATGAAGATCGACTCCCCCAACAACGCCATAATCGAGCGGCTAACTCTCCATGAACTCAAGGAAGCCATCTCCCCTTATCACCTCGCTCTCAAGTTCCCCACTAAACATAGCATTGGAGTCATCCGCGGGGATGAGCAAATTGCTCACCAATGCAATGTGGTAGCACTAAAGGGCAAGAACAAAGAAGCTTTACCAATAGAGGCCTCGATGAGGCCGAGCCCGAGAAAATGGTTCGCATCGGGTCCAACCTTCCTTCAGACAGCCTTTCCGAGCTAGCTGAGCATGGACCTGACCTCTAAGCCAGTTCGGTAGAAGAAGAGGAATTTTGCCAAGGAGCGATGGAAGCCATAGGAGAGGAAGTTGACAAGCTACTTGACATCCACTTCATCCGAGAGACCTCAACTGAGCCTGCCCCAAAGATAGTTTTTCTTTACCGAGGATAGACCACCTCGTCGATGCCACCTTAGGGTATGAGCTACTCAGCTTCATGGATGCCTTCTTCGGACACAATCAGATAAAGATGCACCCCGAGGATGAGGAGAAGACCTCGTTCATCACCATGTATGGCACATATTGTTACAAGGTCATGCCCTTCGGCCTTATGAACGTTGGGGTCACTTACCAATGCCTAGTGAACAAAGTCTTCAAGCACTAGATGGGGAGAAACGTCGAAGCCTATATGGACGACATGGTTGTGAAGAGCCTAAAGGCCAACCAACTACCTAGCTAAGACCTTCAACACTTTGTAGAAGTACAACATGAAGCTCAACCCCAGCATGTGTGCCTTCAGCATCGCCTCGGGCAAGTTCCCGGGCTTCGTCGTCATGTAGTAGGGTATAGAGGCCAACCTAGAAAAGATCCAGGCTATACTCGACATGGCACCACCTTAGTCAATTAAGGAGACTCAGAGACTCACTGACCAAGTGGCTGCCCTTAGCCGCTTCATGTCAAAATCGGTCGACCACTGTCTGTCCTTCTTTCAGGCCACTAAGAAATTAAAGGACTTCCGATGGATGGATGAGTGCCACTTTCAAGGAATTGAAGTTCTACCATGCCTCGCCTCCCCTACTCACTTGGCCACTTCTAGGAGACGTATTATACCTATACCTCTCGGTAGACGAGGCCATTAATTTAGTTTTGATAAGAGAAGATGGAGTGCAAAGGCCTATCTAATATGTTAGCAAGGTCCTCTGTGACACCAAGACTCGATACCCCGAAGTGGAGAAATTGGTCTTTTCCTTGGTGATCTTGACCAGAAAACTCAGGCTGTATTTCCATGCCCATACCATCACGGTCTTGACCAACCTACCTTGGATGACTTTGGAGACCTCAAGATGACTGACCAAATGAGCCATCAAACTGTCTGAATTCGATCTACAATACCAATCGAGGCCTACAATCAAAGCACAAGCCTTGGCTGACTTTGTAGTAGAGTGCACATTCAGTTGAGCTCAAGGCCGAGCCCTGAAAGAGGCAGAAAGGCCTCGGCCAGTCGAGGGATCTTGGCCTACCTGGAAGTTGTACATTGACGGATCCTCTAACTCCAAGGGGAGTTGGGCCAGTCTCACACTCCTCACCCTGGACAATACCAAAGTAGAGTATGCATTGAGGTTTGACTGTCCTCAAAGTGTCCAGGGTGAGGAGTATGAGACTGGCCCAACCCTTTTAGCCCTCAACAGTCCATGGCCCCTCACCAAGTGGGGTATGCATCTTCTTAGCCCTTTCCCTCAAGCCACCGGAAAATAAAAAGTACCTCGTCATCGCCATTGATTACTTTACCAAATGGGTCGACGTTGAGCTCTTGTCCACCATTACGAACAAAATGATATAAAACTTCCTCTGGAAAAACATTATCTATCGCTTTGGCCTCCCCTACATGTTAGTCACTAACAATGGGAAGTAGTTTGATGACGCGAGGTTCAGTGAATGATGTAACACCCTCGGCATCAAGTAGTAGTACACCATGGTGGGCTATCTGCAAACCAATGGCCTAGCCGAAATCACGAATAGAACAATCCTAGAAGGACTGAAGACCAGGCTTGACAGAGCAAAGGGACTTTGGACTGACAAACTTAACAACATCCTATGGCCCTACTGGACGACACATCGGACTGTCACGACCGTCCAGAGGCTCACACCCCAAGCATCCCTAAGAAAGCCAAGCTAGGCCTAAGCTAAGGCACACTCCTTGCCCTAACCCCTCAGTAGCATTGAAAAACCTCGGCTTAACTTCCTTAGCAGGGATAAAAAATAGGCTGAAGGTGTTAGACAGTTTTGTATGCCCTTAGCTTCAATCAGATTGATGTACATTATGAGTTTATTGTAAATGAATGAAAGTACATATTTGATTCATGTTCCCTTTGTATGTTTCTATGTAATACCCTTAAACTGGACACTTAATGAGACTCGTGTTAGTTTAGAATGTTCACATCCGGTGGGTCGGTCTGGGGAGACCTATCCTGATAAGGCTGACACTGTTGTGCCACCAAGTTGGTTGGGGTGGCCTGTCTCAACTAGCAGGGTGAGACCCTAGGCACATACAGTGTAGGATTAATTGAATCTTTGAATTGGACCAGATTTCCAGTATTGCCCTGGACCTTGGAGATTAATGGGCAAAACTGGAAAGTTACACCCGACCCCTAGATTTGATTATGATACTACACTAGGTGTCGGATTGGGCTATCTTTGATGTACCAATCAGTGAGATCCTTAGCGGGGGTCAAAACCTGGGTATGTTGGGACAGTCTAAGAATTCATTTGAGTGGGTGATCATAGTGACAGGATCAGCCCCTTTGTCGGACAAAGGTAATGATCGGGGATGCACTCTCACTGATGGAAACCAAGACTGCCGGCAGCCGATTTCAATCGTTGAGATTTGTTTTGCAAAGTATATTTTGTATGAGATATAAAAGTATATATATTATGGTTTCTAAAATGTTTGAAAAAGGTTTTAATTCCCGGGATCCATATAAGCAGAGAGTGCAACACTGTTCCTTGCAGCTGAGGGAGAGGTCCTCTCTTGTCGGGCAGTGTTTGATCATTATGGGCTGAGAGGTTAAGTGTAAGACCATTGAGGGTAATGCCTGATGAGATAATCTTGCATCTGCCCACAGTCCCTGGGTGTTACAAGGTGGCTTGGCCCAGGGACCACTTAGGGTAAGTGTTGGGCCCATAGAGCCCATTTGATGGGTTTCAGGGGGTGCACTGTCCCCAATAGTGTATTCGGCCAAGCATTGTAACAAAGGCTGGGCCGAACCCATGTGGCTGATGTGTAGATCAATGATTGGGTCCCACACCATACAAGGAAGCCCATCTGGGCAGCAATTAGGAAGGCTAAGCGAGAACATAAGCTTAATGGGTCTAAAGCCCATTTCGAATAGGACTTATTTAATAAGTTAAATATGGGCGAATTCTGAGATGGATCAGCATATAGGATAGAGTCTTAACCCTATCCACTCAGAGAGTTCAGATCTGAATATGATTCAGATCAAGAAACATCCTAATGAGATTAGGAGAAGGCTTATCTAATCTGCAAATAAGATAAGGGTTTATCCTTATCACCTAAAAGGATGTCTGATCCAAATATGATTTGGATCAACTGCTCCTAATTGGATTAGGAGCTGATCTTTTAGGATTACAAAAGAATAAGGGGGCGGCAGCCTTTAGAGACACACATACTCACATCCTCTTCAGAGCTAAAATCACAGAAGGAAGAATTAAGCAACCTTGCATAATTCTTTCTTGCCGCCCAGTTTGCCAGTTCGATCTCTAGTTGTGGGAGAAGCCAAGATTCGATCTTGACATCAGTTCTTTGTGAAAGGATTGATAGGAAGCTGTGCTCACGTGCCATCCTGTTGTTTTTGTGAAGGACAGAATTCTTGGAGAAGAACACTGTTGATTCTGCTCCATTTTACACTGCGCCATCTTCAGTGGGAGCAGTCTTTGGATTCTTCCTTGGGCGTGAACACTTTCATTGAGAGATAATATTTCTTTGTATCAGGTATACCTCTCTCTCCTACTCCTTTTTGGTTTAGATCTGGTTCAGTTTATTGTTCAAGATTGATCCTTGAAAATATGATTTTTTAAATAGGGAATTCGATTCCCAGTTGAAAGGGAGAGAAATTTTTGAAATTCGCCCACCTTATTCCGCAAGAGTTGGGCGTCCATGCGATGGATCTCTCATTCCTTTAGAAGGGAATCAAGCCTCGACACCTCGGTGACTAGGTTCAGCCTCGCCCAACCAATTTTTGATGGGGGTGGAGAACAACCCAGGATGAGCTAAGGCATTCGCCTCCCTTTCCTCCTCCCTAAGGAAAGGAGCCCCAAACCCCTATGCAGCATAGCTCAGCCACGGCCGAACTCCTATAACTTAGCTTCCTAAGCAAACAACTAAGTAACAAGCCACTTCGGATAACTTCTTTGCTACTTGTGACCTCTCAGAAGGGGGCATCAACTCCTAAGCAAAAAAGTACGCAAGTACAAAAATAGAAAGTAAAGGCACAAGTTACACAAAAAGTGTATTTCATTAAGTATTTCCTATCATCTTTACAAAAACTAGCCTCGGATCCCTTACAAAAAATGACTCAAACAAAAACACAATAAGAAGATGAGGAGCAACCTACGTAGCATCCTCGACAGGAGTAGGAACCACGGCAACATCGACAGCTAGGTTGGCAGCGGAAGGAACCTTGGTAGTAGGCGGATCCTCAGCCTCTGGGACCCCCAACTTGTCCACTAGGAAGTCAGGCATTAGCTTCAACACTTGAAGCCTGACATCTTCAAGGCCCTCTAGGTATGAGTCGATGCCATCGCAATCAAAGAATAAGTGCATCCTCGACAAGCCGAAGCCTAGGGTAAAGCCCTCATCAAAGAAGGCCCATCAACACCTCCCAATGAAGATAATGCACTCTCTTTGATCGAAGTCGAGGTCCCCAGTTAAGACCCCCACCATGGCCTCGAGAGTGGGGGACAAATGATGTAGGCACTTATAGCCCAGGCCAATGGCGTGCACGCTTGTGGTAAGAGGCAACGCGCAGAGCAGACCTAATGAGAGCACACACAGAAAGAGGCCAACGTGCGACGCAGGGCCAATAGCATGATCACATGCAACAGCTTTGGATGGCCATGCACTCAAGGTCGGGACCACATCCTGGCCATCTGTGTCGACTTACCTCCAAGCAGACTCAAGTATAAATAGGGAGTGACCCCCCAAGGTAAACATCTAGACTCTCTATAGTTAAGAACTTTCTTACCTCCCTTGTTGCCTCGTCTAAGCATCCCAACCTCATCCTCACCCACTTCCTATCACTGTCGTGCTAACTTGACCATCAGAGTCCTCGCCTCAGGTTTATGTTCAGTCCGTCTTATAACACTAATGCCAAGTAAGTTTGGGAAATACATAAATGGTAGTAGTCAAAGGTCTCAAAATAACAAGGAAACTTCTTTCAACCTAAAGACAACCTGTGTAGAAAGGAACAATCATACAACTGAGTAATTCAAGGTTGTAGAGAGCATTAGATTAGCTCTAATTGCTCCCTAGTACCTAGTGTCAGGTACTATGGTTAATTTAGTTTTGGGCGCTAACTTATCCTTTGTGTCTAAAACAAGTGTTCCAAGTTCTCCACCATCCTCGATTCAAAAGTATGCAAAGCCACTGTTTGGTGAAGATAGCGAAATTGGGAATGTATTGAGAATAATTATAGTGTGTTTAAGTATGCAAATAACTTAAATAAAGCTTCTTTGAACTCAATTATATTAAGCAAGTTTGCTACTAAAGAATAAGATATGGAAGCATTTCTTATTTCAATTGCTTGAGCTTCATAATCTCTATATCAGCACCTATCTCTTCAATAAGGAGGCTCCAAGGAAAATCAAGCATATAAAGGCTACAAAAGTGTTAAAGGCTTTGTAGTTGCTCAAAGTGGACTTATGCTACAACAACTCAAGGAAAAAGACTACATCAAGCCATACTCTAAAGTGTTATATTGTTAAATTCTTAATGCAATTAGTTGTTTGGATGCACTCTTCATAATGCACATCAAGACCTAACTCGATTTAGTCAACCTTAGAGACCAATGGTTAGAATGGATTTGGTTGCTAAGCTTTCCTAGACTTAGAAAGGTTTT
Organism: Nelumbo lutea; assembly: GCF_056320005.1. Lineage (NCBI taxonomy): Eukaryota > Viridiplantae > Streptophyta > Magnoliopsida > Proteales > Nelumbonaceae > Nelumbo > Nelumbo lutea. Next base: position 100,022,449 of record NC_142686.1, read on the forward strand.
ACATACTTGAAAGTCACTATTAAAATCCATGGAAGAATCACCAAACCTTGGGACAAATATTTTCAAGGTTTCTAAGTGTTAGGCCTACAAACGGAGTGAATTAAAATCAAATCAAGATATATTCATATTCTATTCTGATTAAAGAGCATATTATTCAAATTCAATTTGACATCTATTAGATATTCAAAACTACAAATTGAATTTGAATTCAACTAAAGAACCGAATATTTGAATAGATTTAAATATGATTGAATGAATAAGCATTAAAATTCTTAATTTTATAAATCAAAGCAAGAAACCCATTCGATGTTGTGATTTGTAAACAAGAAAATCCTAAAAAAATATCTAGAATAAAGAAGAAAAGAGAAAGAACCCTAAGAAATCTATAAAAAAAGAGCAATAGATAAAGAATAGGGAGAGAAAGGAAGAGCAAGAAAAGAAGAGAACTTATAGATCTAGTCAGTTTGAATGTTGGAAGCCAACAACCTTAGTCATGCATGAATGAGTCCGAAGATTCTTCAAATGTTGGAAGTCGAAAACTCTAGCTAGTCGTGCATGAATGAGTTTGATGATTCTTAATCTATCAACAAGACTCTCTATCGCTATGATCTATAGTTGATGGATGTTGATATGTGGCCTATTAGTAATCTTTAAGATCTTACAAAGAGATTGAGATTGGGAGAGGAGGATTTCATGATGAAAGCAGAGACGAAAAGTGAAACAAAGAACCTAAAGAAGACAATGAAACTATGAAATCATTAGAGGCTAAAGAAGAAGTAATTTAGAAATGGATAATGGTGGAGAGATGAGACTTTCACAAAAAATATCAAAATATTAATTTTGTTCTCAAGCATCATTGTAGTTTTAGTCTTTGTTCTTTTACTTAATAAAATAATATTAAAGAAAGAAATAGATTTCAAAAGTCATCACCGCATGTTCAAATTGTCATTTAATCATATAATATATTAATATATTTTTTATCTACATTCATACCAACAAGATAAATGCTAATATATATGTATATAGTTTATATATATTTATTGAATCAAATTAGGCTATATCCAAATTTCCAAATTTAATTTGGTTATGTCAAATCTTGAATTTGAATTCGGATTTTCAAAAACATTTTTTTACCCCTACTAAGTGTTGGGCTAAGTCAACTAACCAAATTCATAGTTGACTAACCTTAATAGTAGGGATTGAAAATTGCTAATTGTGACATTGTCGGCCACAAAATGCATAGTTGACTAGTTGTGATAGTCAAGACATGAAAATGACAGCTTGTGTTATGTAGTTAATAACACAAAAATGTATAGTTGACTATTAATGGCCAAGGCATAAAATTGCCTACTTTATGAATAGTAGTTAACTACCCAAAATAGTATAGTTGACAAAGTTTGACAAGTCGTGTCAAAATACATCAATCGACTAATTAGTAGGATTCAGTCGAGCTGCATGAGAAGAAAAAGATTTCTCCCTTCGTTTAGTAGATGACTACCGGATTTTAGTAGTTGGCTACTTTAGATAATTTGACCATTTGAAGGCTTAAACAACTACTATTGAGCTTGCTAAGCCCTTTATCATGTTGAAAACATCTTGAATGTCTACTAAGTATGAAAAAAACCCTCCAATGGATAGAAATTGGTCACTTACTTTGAAAACCTCTATAAATAGAGGTGTTTATCTTGATTCAAGATAAACAAAAAGAAAACAACCTGAGATAATAATATTGCATATAGTGTATAATTGCTTTTGTGAAAACAAGTTTGCAAGAACCCTCTTGTTGAAGAGATTTTTAAGCTTTAATAGTTTTAGATGTAAGAAAAGTTGGGAAGCCTTTGATTTTATATAGTCTTATCCATCTATTGTGGATCTCTTCACTGAGATAAGCATTTTGGGTACATACTCTTGCAATTAAATAGGTTTGAACTTGTACTGTTTTATTTGCTTATTCTAAAGGCTTTTGTATCTTGCCATTGTATTCCATTCATAACATCTTTGAATGCACGTAAGCTTTCTAGTTTGAATACCATTAATTAGTAGGCACCCATAAGCTCTACCAACTTAGGTTAGGTAGACACCCATAAGTTTTTCCAATTTAGGTTAGACAAGCACTTGTAGGTTATGCCAAGGTATTGTAGGCACCTAGAAGTCCTATTGGTTGTAAGGCTTTATTGGTATTCAAAATGTCCAATTGGTTTATTAGTAGAAATCCTTAGATGGTGTCTAAGTTAGAAGACATAGGTAGGGATTAATTTCTATGGAACTTCTATAAAAAATCATGTATGCCTCTTTTCTTTGTGCTTTCTTGCTTTATCTTTCTTTACTTTTTAGGTTTCTATAGTTATTGTGCTATTAACATTTACTAACTTTTCAACTAACTATTAAACTTAAATATCTACTTATCTTGTAGTCATTATACTTTACTTTGTTTATTTTCTCTTAATCTGTGAGATATTGATTTCTTGACGTAGTTACTGAGCTATTAACTCATCTAACCCTACTAATCACACTAACATTTACTTTAATTGCTTTACATTTACATTCAATGAGGATAACCCTACTGCCACGTCATTAGGAGCTGCTATGTTATCAGATAGATCTCCTTCTACAGATGTAACTCTATCCAGATTGAGATAGAACTCAACTAACTAGATAGACCCTATCAGATAGAGTTTAAATCTATGATAAACTCTATCTAATGGAGTTCAATGTTGTTTGACTCTCTCCAACTATTGTTGTATCCAAACTGTACTTCTTCATCTATAAATACACAAGGGTTCAAATTATTCACCAATTCCATCGAACCATTCTCCATTTATTTCATTTTTCTATTTCCTATTTTATTTCTTTAACTTGGTATCAAAGCTAGTTCCCATGGCTTCTTTCAATAGCTCGATAGGAGGAGAGATCAACAACCTAAGGTCGTTGACACCACCATCCGCAATAGGCACGTTGGGTTCAATTCCAAATGTCTCTCACTATCTCCCTATCAAGCTAAATAGTGACAACTACCTACTATGGCAAGCATAGCTTCTTCCCATTCTTCATACTCACAAACTCATGGGTATCATAGAAGGGAAGACTCCTACTCCTCCTAAAGAAATCAATGATCCTAAAGATCCATCAAGGAAGATTATGAACCCAGCATTCGATCACGGGTATCAACTGGATCAACTAGTACTCAATTGAATCATTTCTTCACTGACTGAGGGTATCCCAGCTCAAGTCATAGGTATGTCCTCATCCTCTGAAGTTTGAAGTGTGTTGGAAGAGTCATTTGCTTCCCATTCACGTTCTAGAGTCTTGCAATTAAAGAAATAACTCCAGAGCATCAAGAAAGGTACTCTTTCTATCTCTGAATACATACAGAAGGCCAAAAGTATTGTTGACAACCTTTTTGTTGTTTTTGAACCTATCTCTCAACAAGATCTTGTTATGTGTATTTTGAGTGGACTTGGATCTGAATATGAATCCATTATTACTGATATTGCTAAAAGACCTGATTTTGATAGATTGAGATTACTGATGTTGTTGGTCAATTACTGAATCATGAGTCTTGGCTCAAAGAAAACCATTTTACTAAGTCTGATGATGGAGCTTCTACCAATTTTGCTTCAAACAATAAAAGTAACTCACAACACTCCCAACAGTCGCGCAATAGTTTACAGTGAGGCAGAGGCAAAGGCGGACGTGGGAACCAAAATGATGGTTCTAAAAGAGGTCATGGATGTAGCAATATTATCTGTCAGTTGTGCAACATCCTTGGCCATGGTGTTTGAAAGTGTAGAGGCAAGTTTGATATCTCCTATCTTGGTCCAGATAGACAACTTGCTCAGAATCCCACACCAAATCCAACTGCTGCTTTTCACAATGGTTCTTCATCATAGTTTGATCTGGCCTGGCATCCGAACTCTGGAGCCACACACCACATCATGTCCGATCTGGACAATCTGCAAATTCAATCAGACTGTGGCGAGTTTGACCAGGTGAAAGTTGGTAATGACGCAAGTTTGGAAATTAAAAATATTGGTTCTTCTGTTATTTCTCATGATAAAAATAAATTTTATCTTAAGGATATTTATCATGTTCCCTCTATTACAAAGAACCTACTTTTTGTCAACAAATTCACCAAAGATAACAATGTTGTCCTTGAGTTTCATCCTTAATATTTTCTCTTGAAGGATCATACGGGGAGAGTTCTACTATGCGTGCCCAATAAAGGTGGACTCTATCAATTTCCCACTTCAGCATCCATTCCTTCATCTTCTGGCAGTGCTGCATTTATTGGCAAGAAAGCATCAATTCGAGTTTGGCATCATCAACTTGGGCATGCTTCAATTAAAGCAATTCGACAAGTGTTGTCTCAGTTCAGTCTTCCTTATCATGGTTTGTTTGATATTTCAGTTTGTCATGTTTGTTAGTTAGGAAAAAGTCATCATCTTCCTCTCCCTAGTTCGTCATCGTCTTATAGTAATCCTTTAGAACTTATTTATTCAAATGTATGGGGACCAGTCCCAATTGAGTCAAATAATGGTTTTAAATATTGTGTTATTTATTGATTTTTTTCTAAATTTTCTTGGATTTTTCCTATGTGCTATAAATCTGATGTGTTTGAGATTTTTCTCAAATTTAAATGGCATGTTGAGCTATTATTTGATAGAAAAATTAAATGTATTCAATCTGATTGGGGAGGGAAATATCAAAGACTTTCATAGTACCTTGACTCTCAAGGCATCGGACACCGTCTCGCCTGTCCACACACTCATGAGAAAAACGACATGGTTGAAAGGAAGCATCGCCATGTGATAGAGTCCACCCTCACCTTACTGGTCACTGCCTCTGTCCCCCTGAATTTTTGGTCTGATGCAGTTGAAACTGCGGTTTTTCTAATCAACTGCATTCCTTCACAAACTCTTCAAGGCAAGTCACCATATGAACTTTTATTTCAGTGCACACCAAATTATTCTTTGCTTTGCACCTTTGGTTGTGCATGTTATTCATATGTTCATCTGTACAACAGACATAAAATGGATTTTTGTTTTTCCCTCTACATATTTTTGGGGTACAAGTCCTCTCACAAGGGTTACCGTTGCTATGATGTTCAGACAGGACAAATTTATATCTGCTGCCATGTCATCTTTGATGAAGATCGGTTCCCTCGCTTGCCATCGCCATCTTCAGCTCCAACACCCAACTCTAAGGGTGTTCACTTACTACCAGTATGTATGTCTTGACTATCAACACCTGTTCCTATAGCTTTGTCATCACCCCAGACATCTTCCGAGACAAATGTACCCAGTATCAGTTCCAGTGATAATGATGTTGCAAGCGTTGGTCCTCCTTCTGCTTCAAATGAACTTCCACGCACCCGACCTTGGACTCGGCTGGTTCAGGATTTAATGAACACCACAAACCTGTCCCTGCTCCAATTTGGCGCACTCATTCTATGGTCACCAGGTCCATGCGCGCTCAAGCCTCTCTAACTACTCGGTACCCTCTGTCCCTCTATTATACTACTTTTGTTGTTGCTGCTGAATTTGAACCCAAAATTTGATCTTGTTTCGTATCATTCCTCGATGAATGTAGTAGGTTCTAAATGGGTGTACAAGGTCAAATGAAAACTTGATGGATCAATGGATTGCTATAAAGCCTGGCTTGTTGCGTAGGGTTTTACGCAAATACCGGGTGTGGATTTTTCAAATACTTTTAGTCCTGTTGTTAAACACACTACAATTCATACTATCCTCTCTCTTGCCATTTCTCATCAATGGGTTATTCGGCAACTAGACTTCGGTAATGCTTTTCTCAAAGGTCTGGTAACTGAAAATATTTATATGCGGCAACCTAAGGGTTTTAAGGATGCAGATCGGCCTAATCATGTGTGCAAGTTATCTAAAGCCCTCTGCGGGCTTCGACAAGCTCCTAGAGCTTGGTTCTCACGCCTTAGCTCTGAGCTTGTTGAACTGGGATTTTGTACCTCTAGCTGTGATCCCTCTCTTTTTATTTACTCTCATGGTGTTCACCGTATCTACTTGTTGTTATATGTGGACAATGTTATACTTTCTAGCCTTCCTCAACTATTATCAATTCTATTATTGCCAAACTGAGTCGTATGTTTCAGCTCAAGGATCCTGGTGATCTCCACTATTTTTTGGGTGTTGAGGCTCACAGGGATCACACCGGACTTTCTAGCCTTCCTCAGCTATTATCAATTCTATTATTGCCAAACTGAGCCGTATGTTCCAGCTCAAGGATCCTGGTGATCTCCACTATTTTTTGGGTATTGAAGCTCACAGGGATCACACCGGACTTTATCTCTGCCAACACTGGTACATTATTGATCTTCTTCATCATGTTGGGCTGGCTAGTGCTAAACCTCTCTCTATTCCTATGGCAGCAACTGCTAAACTCTCTAGACTTCATGGGCCTCCTCTCTCTGAACCATCTCAATACAGGAGTATTGTGGGTGGACTGCAATATCTTACTCTCACTAGGTATGACATCGGTTTTGTAGTTAACAAGGACTGTCAATTTTTACATAATTCCACTTATGAACATTGGATAGCAGTAAAGTGTATTCTTTGGTACCTCAAATATACCCTAGATCACACTTTGTTCTTCTCCTCTCAGTCCTCTACCGGACTCTTGGCTTTTTTTAATGTTGATTGGGCAGCATGCCCTGATGATTGCTGGTCTACTGGCAGGTATTTTGTTTATCTTGGTTCTCATCTAGTGAGTTGGAGTGCTAAGAAGTAGCAAACTATTGCTGAATCTAGTACAAAAGAAGAATCTTGGTCCCTTGCCAATACTACCACCAAATTAAGGATAACTCTATTCGCTTGAGGGGGCGTATTGAGGATAACCCTATTGCCACATCATTAGGAGCTGCCATGTTATCAGATAGATCTCCATCTACATATAGATCTCCTTCTATAGATGTAACTCTATCCAAATTGAGATAGAACTCAACTAACTAGATAGACCCTATCAGATAGAGTTTAAATCTATGATAAACTCTATCTGATAGAGTTTAATGTTATCTGAGTCTCTCCAACTATTGTTGTACCCAAACTGTACTTCTTCATCTATAAATACACAAGGGTTCGAATGGTTCATCAATTCCATCAAACCATTCTCCATTTATTTGGTTTTACTATTTCTTGTTTTATTTCTTTAACTACATTTCTACAGTTGTTTATATTTATTGCTCCATTTATTGTTTAACTACATTATTTACATTTTATCAGTTAATTTGTCTATGGGGTTATAGTAGGAGTTTTCCAACTACTTAAATCTCAAGTTAATTATTCTTGCAGTTGCAGTTGGTCTTTTTCTTAACTACTTGTGGCATCCTTAATCTCCATCTCCCGTTACAATTTCGACATGCACATCTTATGTAGTTGCCATTTTACATTTCAGTTATTTTCATTTTTGTAGTTATATTGAGTTTATTGTTTATTCTTTTATTTAATTGCATATCCACTAACAATCCTCAATAGTTATTTTACTTCATTGTTTCACTTATTTCAACTGCTATTTATTTTCAACAATTACATTTATTATTGTTCTATCTATTGTTTAATTGATAACCCTTGAAGCTCTTGAGTATATATTATTTATTTGTTTGAAGTTATATCTCATACTCAACAGTTACATTAATCATCCACTTATCTCCACTACTAAATAATATGATTAAGCCTCTATTCCATTATTATTTGTATTGAATGCTTAGGTTCAATTTTAGGGAAGGTATTGGTTCAAAGTTTTAAGCTATATCAATTCACCCCCTCTTGGGTACGGCCATTAGTCCCAACAAGAGAGTTGGTAGAAAAATAGGGATGAATGGAAAAAATAAGAGAATGAGAAAGGAGAAAGAATTTGGGAATTAATATTACAAATTACTTGAGAAAGGAAAATAAAGAGTATAGGGAAGAAGAGAAAGATGAGGATTCGGTTTTAAAATTTGTGGGAAAATTGAGGTGTAAAGTAAAAACACAAATGACCTAAAAGTTTATATTATGAAAAAACAAAGGAGAGGGGAAGAAGAGGAAGAGAAAATGAGATAAATAGAAAGATTGAGGCAAGATAGGGAGGGCAAGAAGAGGAAGTAGGAGTTCAAGTAGTAATAAGGGTAAAAAAGAAAAAAAGGTTTGAAATGAGGATAGTAAGTTGGAGGGTGAGAAGCAAAGTGTAAGGAAGAGATTGGTTATAATGGAGGTGCTTTATGAAAGAAAAGTAATTATGTTCTTATTCAAGGAATATAAGTTGGTAGAGTTTGATAGTGAACAAGCTAGAAGTCTGTAGAGGTCAAGGGGAATAAATTGGGCAATGAATCCATCTTAGGGGTCTTCAAGTGGCATTATGACCTTGTGAAGGATGGTTGTGTTGAAGGCATAAGAGTTTATTGGCAAGTCCACTATTTTCAGTAAGTTTAGATAAGTGAAGGATGGGTTTAAGTGGGTGCTAACCAATGTTTATGGACCTAATGGGTATAAGAAAAGAAACGAAATGTGGGAATAATTAAACAATATCAGAGGTTTATGGGAGAGGCCTTGGTGTATTAAATGTGATTTTAATATCATAAGATTTTTGTAAAATTTCTTCAAACTTTGGATCTTCAAAAAATTAAAATGGTCGTTCAACAAGTATAATATATTTAGCTAGTTATTGTCCCATTTTTTATAAGAATCTTGAAAGTTATTGATAGCTAAAAATATATAACTCTAGCAAGTGCACTAGTTGTTAAGTAGTATAATAATATCGTTCCCACGGGGATTTAACAAAATAAGTATTAGAATCATAGTCTTCCCTAATTATTTGGACAGTCAAAATTTAGATTTAAAGAAACAAGAATTACTGAAAATAAAAACTGGAACAAAGAAAATAAAAATAAGGGTGATCACTAATCGAATATTAAAATGATGGAATCGATAGGACTTTTGGTCCACCTAACCGATGCAATGAATATTGATGGGTCCAATTATCCAAGACTAATTATTATTCTCATAAGTTGAGATTTTCACAAATTTATTTAATATTCTCTCTCGAGATATGCTAAACCTACGCCCATCAGGTAACCCTTCGATCTCTCGAGTAGAGCTCTCAAGATGGAAGTGCATTAAGTCCAAGAAAACCATTAAATTCAGATGAATTATGTATATATATCTCTATATACCATTCAATTCACACTATGAATTATTCTGTCAATTATGTGAATTCCTCTCTCAATTCATTCACATAACCCAAATCAATTAAGAGGTGGTCAAGCTCTTAATTGCATTAAGCACAATAATTCATAGACTATATGGAAATCACAATCTTGGATGAATCAAGAAGATAAAATATATTCACTAACATGGTTAGGCTTTTCATAGCCCTAGCAAGAAACAAATCAGTTCATGATAGAAGAATTAAAACAAACAAAAGGGAAGAAATAAATCTTGAATTTGCCCATGGTGCTGAAATCTCCTCTTCTTGAAGTTTCTTGAATTCTTGAACTTTCTTGAATTCTTGAACTTTTCTTGAACCCTTCTTGACTGATTGCTCATTGCTTCTTGATTCAAATAAGAAGTTGAATGATTGAATGATTCAGTGATCCAGTCATCCTAAAGCTGGTCCACTCCCTCCTTTATATAGATTAAAGGGGAGGGAGTGGTCTCCTAATTTCTCTTGAAGTTGATCTTTACAAGAAATAGAAAGTCATATCTTAATTCTAATCTTATCTCTTTATCTCTTGAAATCAATCCCTTTTTCACTCTAAGATTACATCAAGAATTTGGATCTAGAAGGATTCTTCTTAGTTTCTTGTTCTTGGATTCGTAATAGACCTCCTCTGCGAATTGGGCTTCAGCTAGGCTTTTTTGCGAGTTGGGCTTTAGCTGCGGATTGGGCCTTCCTATGAATTTGCCACGACTTCGGGTCCAGAATTGACTTCGATGCAGGCCGAATCTACGAAAGCCTAAAGCATGAAAGTTGTGGATTTTTCTCTTATCTTTCTAGTGGATCTTGAATCAGCTCATTCGGAGTTCGGAGACCCGAGTTAGGCCTAGATCACTGAACGATGTTGAAACTGTGAAAAATCATCTGATTTGTCTTTCTTTGCTCTTGATGCCTTCTTTCATACCCTGAACAAAAATACAAGAGATATGAGTCCAATTAGATGCTAATTTAATATAAAAGACAGAATAATCGGGGATAAAAATATAATAAATTCTACTATCATCAGTTACTAGAAAAAAGAGATATGTGTTCAATCTTTGTATTTGATTTGAATCATTGTTTTTATTTATGTGTTGTAGTATATGTCTTTTTAAATGCCTAATGTCACTGCTGCTTTGGTAACTAAAATCACTTTTGCATTTTTTGCAAATGGATTTTAAGCCCTTTCCCTCAACTTCTTATACTATTTAATATAGTTCATTTGTCACTAGTTTTTATCTTCTCACCCCTAAATCCACTAAAGGTAACATCAATGACAGAAATATTAGCATCAACACCAGTTCTATCATATTGGGATTGGGCATCATCAATGCCATAGGGAAAGGGAGTTTGATAAGAACCAACTATTTTATAAATGGAAAATATTAAAACCTAAAATTTAGAAAAAAATATAAAATCAACTAATCCCTATTTGTTCCACTAGTCTAGTATTCCAATTTGATTTTAATAGATGCAGCTTCTAAGCCTCCCAAATTGTTAATTTAAGACACTTGAGCAACCCTCATCTTTGTTGAAACTTGAAAAAAAGTTAAAAATGCAAGAGTAAAAGAGAACGATAGAGTATAATACATCGATTGTTTTTGTCATGAAAATGAGCCAAAGGATATTTATAGGAGTTGAGAATTATTGAATTGATCGAAATACCCTCCTTAACTAGGTATTTATAATTGTTAGGAGGGGTATTTTGGTCTTTTATACCTTTACTTATCACTTAACCAAAATTATGAATGACAATGAGGCAAGGCAGGGTTGGGTTTTCCATGCCCCATTCCCAACCCTAAATTTAAATGTCCCACCCCGTCCATGCCCCAATCCCCACTATGATAGAAATCTCAACCCCGTCCCTATCCCTGCCAAGAACAAGGATCCTCTGAATTTGCCCCGCCCCACCTCAATCATTCCTATTTGCATACTTGCAAATTTACTTTTTTTTTTTTTTTTGAAAACTAATTAAAACTATATTATATAATATAATATAATATAATATAATTAGTAAAGTACAATACATAATATATAATATAGTAAGGGTGGGTTTAGGGCCAAGGTTGAGGCGGGTGGACAAATACCATCCCCGCCCTCCCTAATCCCTAGAGTTTCAGGTTTCCCAAAAGAAACCCGGCACGACTAGGGGGCTGGGCAGGACCCCACAAGTGTGGGTAAAATTACCATCTCTAGTCAAAATGCCCCCAAATTAGCTATTTATAATTATTCAGGGAGCATTAAATCATTCTTGTTGATTAATAGTTAAACCAAAACTACTGAATTTTTCTTTTTTTCTTCCAAAGCAAGTTTTTAATTGAAAGAGAGAGAGAGAGAGAATTCAAGGATTCCAGCCCCCAATGGGGAACCCATCTCCAATAGGGATGGATGTTCATTTTTCTCCTTGACTGGGATAGGGGATGAGGATAGGAAGTTACTTTGAAATTAGGGAGGATGGGGAGTATGGTCCCTGCCCCATTTACATTCCTAAATTCTGCCATGTCGAGAAATAACTGGCATAGGGATGAGGATGGGGAATAATTGGGATATTCGATCAAGGACAGGGACAGGGATGGGAGTGAAGTCCTCATCCTACAAGGAGCCTATTGAGACAAATTAGACAAATTTTGAAAATAGTTCTGTATAATTACAATAATGCCACTATATATTGAACAAATTTTCATGTTATTTTGGTGATTAATGACGATAATTAAGTGTAAAACCAATTTAGATTATTGAAATTTTCTTTCTTTAAGTCCAAAGAAAACTTTTAATTCAAATCAAGAGGGATCGAGGACAAGAATGGCTAGTTACTTGGAAATTGGGGATGAGGATGGGGTGTATGATCCCAACCCCATTGACATTCATAAATTCTGCCACGTTAATATATTAAATTAATCAAGGTAGTCACAATAAAATATTACTAAGATAAATTGTCAAAATTAAAATAAATATTAATACATAATACTAAAACAAGTCAATAGGTATATATGCATAATATTTCATTAGATGTTTTAAATTAGCCACTTAATCTGAAATAATTATTTGTGTATTGCACATAAATTTAAATTCCATTTAAAAAAATGAAAATGAGTAAAATATAATAAAAATTAGTAAAAAACAAAACAAATTTATCTTAGAAAAAATAAAGTTCATGTATTATAACAATAGAAATTAACAACATTTTAACTAACCATAATAAAATTAATAAAAACTAATAGGAAAATTAATACAGGTTTACTTAACAATATAAATAGCCCAAAAATAATGCTTGAGTCAGAATCAGTTTGGCTTTTGGCCAATTGAAAATGTCACAAGGGCCTTTCAACTTGGATTTTGTTTAGCAAATCCCATGCATCACATAAGGCCCCTACTAGATTAGGTACGTCAATTTAATTAAAGTAGCTTAATTAGTTATGCTAATGTAGTTTATATTGAAGTAAAAAAAAAAGGCACTTAATTCAACTACACCTATATATGGTTAAGTTAGTTTATATATTACTTTTATTTAATTAGTAGTGATTGCAGATAAAAAAAAATTGATATTAATAAAAACTTGCCCATTTTGTTAATAAATATATTATCCTACATTAACTCTTTATAAATAGATATATATTCTATTTCTATTAATAATAAATTAATTAATTAACTATTAAAGGCATGTCTCTGCATCACGGGACCCTGCTAGTGAGGAGTTCAGATCTGCACCCCATGAGGGGGCGCCTTACAATATTTCACAGCGCATCCCTGCTTTGTATTGGGAACATCTCCCGATGATGACATTCTTTGATCTGATATTATTATCGGGAGATATTCTTAATACATGGCCGAGATGCACTCTAAGACATTGTAGGGCGCCCCCTTGTGGGGGGCAGATGTGATCTCGCTAGTGAGTAGTGATGAATATATGACATTAGATAGAGCCTTAAAGGCATGCCAATTTTTTTCCCTTTTTTTTTAATTTGAGGATAACTCTCGTATCTAACAAGATTCTTACTACAACTAGCCAAACCAACTGAGGGTGCTCAGTTGATCCATACCGACAACCTATGAAGTCGAATTAAAGCAGAACAATCAAAGCTTCGGTCCTATCAAATGGACCCATAACTAAAATATCTGACAATGAGTGAGGGGGAAAAAGAATACCTAAAATATGATAACCAATCCATCATAAAAAATGGTAACCACCTCAATCAGCTGGTATTCATCATGGGGTGGTTCTGATTGGATAAAAGTTCTTCTGTTATATAGAAATTGTCCTTAAAATAATGGCTTCACAAAAAAAGACATGCCGGAGAAGCTTATTGACTTACCCAAAATCAAGGTTTTTAAAATCAACGCAGACAACGAACCTGTCAGGGGTTTGGTTCCCAGGTCGAATGATACGAGCATTTGAACTGAGTGGTTAGTTTGTTCTGACAAAAAATTAAAAAATAGTCAAAATCTTTAAATGGTTCGAATGGTTCAATCACCTGGGTTATTGATTTATTGATCAAATCAATAATTTTTTTACAAAAATCCGATTTTAAGGAAAAACGGAACCAATCCCTTGGTCAGTTTCTAATTTTTCTGATCCAACCGTTTGATCCGATTTTCAAAACCATACCCAAAATAATAGTAAAGTTAGTAACAAGAGGAGAACATGTTGGCATGAACTTTGAAGTGTCTCGTCGGGCACCCAATTGGACTCTTGTTGTTGATGTCATTAATTTCCTATTTCCTGTTTGGTCCGGTTTTTGGACCTTGGACCGGAGTTGATACATTCTGAGAGAGAGAGAGAGAGAGAGAGAGATGGTGTCAGCAGTTGTTCTAAAGAACTCGAATCAGAAGCTGTTATCTGCTGTTGTTCTCTTCTTTCTTTTACTGAATTGCTTCGGAGGGTTCAGATCTCAAGCGCAAGTCTTACCGGAGGACGAAGGTACATCTCTCTCTATTGAAAAACTTGCCGTATTTTCTTTTTGAACAATTTGTTTTGATGATTTCTCCGTTCTTGTCTGACCGTATCAGATTCGTTAAATTGTCAATCTCGTCTTTATAGTTTTAGTTTCTGTAGATTAAGAAGCGTTACCGTTAGCGACGGGGAACGTTTCCTCAAAATAAGAGAAATTAAAATTCTTTCACTTTCTGGTCAGAGATTAATTTTTGCTTGAACCGAAGATCTCTTCGTAAGAAAGTAGTTTATACTTCATAATGCTCTTGTTCTCCATCCTAGGAATTCTACTTTTGATTACCCTTGAAATTCTTAGATCTTGTTTTCTTCTTTTTTTTTTTTTTTTTGAGGCACAAATTGCAAAGAGTACAAATACATGGTACAAAATATAGGATTTTGCACTCTGTACTCCTTCCAAAGTAGCCCAAGAAATCAATCGATAAATAGCGATAAACGTGTAAGAAGAGAGAGAGAGAAAGAGAACGACAATTTACACTTTTACAGTGTACACAGATAGGGCTAGAGACGGTCGCCACCGTCGTGTCGTTTCATGCACATTTAGTCTGGATCAGTTAGCTGAAACATTTTTAGGACACGTGGCATCATTTCTTTTTCTCTCTCCCCCCTATCAATGGCGATGATGACAATCAACGCCTTTGATATTTAGTGCCCTTTAGGGAGGAGTCCGATCTGCTCCCTACAAAAGCCTATTTCAATAATGTTCCAATGTCTCAATACAGTAAGTCCTATGATCAGGATTTGCAAACACATATAGGAATAGATCTCAACTCGTTTTGTTTAGGAGGGTTTAACTGAAGATTCAGCTAAGGTAAGCTAAGCTAAGCTGGTTTGGTTGCTTTGAAGCGAGTCTGGATATGCTGCTCATAAATATGTTTCTACGAGTCGAGAGATTCACTTTTGGGTATAATTGTTTTTTATAGCTTTTCTGATTGAAAGCCCTCCCAAACAACAGGTTTTAGTTTAATTTACACATAGTCCTGTTACTCCTGTAGTCCAACTCGTTTTATAAGTTTTTCGATGAATAATTTTAATCATTTTGACTGTTGAGTGATCTTTTCTTTTTTTTTTGGGTAAATTATAAATACCCTCATGGGGTCATTGACAAATATCTCCTGAATTTTTATTTATGACAAAGACCCCTTTGAATTTTTACTTTACAATAAATATCCCTTCGTTTTCGAATTCTGTTAGTTAACTTTGAAAAAATTCTCATTCTAACTATGTAATTTTTTTTAATCTCTAAATTACCCTTGATTACTCTAATAGATTTATGATTTATGATTCATTTAGTTTTCAAAATATAATATTGAAATCCCCTTGGTTGCTCCAATACATCATTGCAGATTTTTGGTTGGATTAAATATTCAAATAAAACGATAGATATTTCTTTTTGATAGATATAAATTTATTGTTTCATTTGGTTTTTCTTGATTTATTGATTTATTAGAACAAGGAGTACAAAAACAAAAACAAAATGATGGAATACAAATAAGGTTTTTTGATTTTCTTTGGACTCCATTTGGAATTGCTATGCAAAGGTGGCACTCTTTGTACTTGTTATGGCTACTCAGGAGGTTAGAACCCAGCCTCGTTTTTTTTTTTTTTTTTAATTTCGTCAACAAGAACAGAGATGCAAATTCCAAGGTTTTAAAAACCGATTCAGAACCGAAACCGTTTTGGCTACCGGTTCCGGGTCAAAGGTTTTGATGTAACTGGTTCCAGTCACATATCATTTTTTCGTGATGTGTCAATTTTTTGGCTAAGTACCTCGTCATCTCGTCTGCTCCCATGTGGTTGGTGACTCAGAGGCTGAAGTGGAGCTCCTTGGTGGTGAGCTGCTTGGAGGTGAGTTACATTGATGAGCTGCTTGGTGGTGAGTTACCTTAATGAGTTGCTTGGTGGTGAGTTACCTTGATGAGCTGCCTGGATGTTGAGCTCCCTAGTGTAGTGCAACTTGACTGCTACCGGTAGGAGGTGATCTCTGGCTATCAGCAACGACGGGAACTGAACTGGCTACTCCCTACTAACGATGATCTGCTCATCTTTGTAAGCGGCGGGAGCTAAGGAACCTGTGAGAACATCCTTTCATCCTCCTCTTTCCCCTCTAGGGGGTGAGGTCTTTATATACTGGAGTCCTCGTGGGTTAGGTGGAGCAGTTCTTGGATTCCCGCTGTGATGGGACTTGCTTTCGTGTTAGGTGGGGAAAAAGCCACCAACTGGTAAGGTTGCCCATTTCCGCCTGACTCGGGGAGTGGGTGAGCTAATATAGTCGTTACAAGTCACAATCCCGTAAAATGCGGGGTACGGTGGTGAGCTCCTCAAGGTTGTCAGGTTGGCACCTGTGTCAGGCCGCCAGGTTGGTGCCTGGGCCACGCCGCCAGCTCGTTCTAGGGTCAGGCTACCAGCTCGTGCCAGGGCCAGGTTGCGCCAGGGCCAGGTTGCCAGCCCGTGCCAGGGCCAGGTTGTGCCAGGGCTAGGCTGCCAGCTCGTGCCAGGGCCAGGTCGCACTAGGGCCAGGCTGCCAGCTTGTGCCAAGGCCAGGCTATCAGTTTGCGCCTGTGCCAGGTCGCGCCTGTGCCAGGTTACGCCTGGTGGGACACCATCAACTTAGGAAAGGCAAGTTGTTGCCAAAGTGGTCCTGGGTGTCACCTAATTGTTCTGAGGTGCCAGGCTATAAGGTGGTGAGCTGCTTGTGTGTTGCATGATGACGAGCTGCCTAGTGGCGAGCTACCTGTGAAGTGTTGCATGGTGGCGAGCTCGAGTTGTCTATCTGTCAAGAGGTTGCACTTAGTTGGCATGAGGTGTCAGGTGTCACAATGTCATTGGAGGGCCAAATCCGCCCTCATCAGGTTTGACTGTCAAATTCAAACAGACAACTCATTCCAACTAAAAAATCAAAAAATAATTAAAACAAAAAATGGTCAAAACTGTTGAATGGGTCAAATGGATCAACAGTTTGATAGCCCAGGTCAATAAATCACTGACCAATTCAACGATTTTTTGCCAAAGACCGAGTTTGAAATAAAACAAAATTGGTTACCTAGATAGTTCTTGGGCCAAATGGTCCGATCATCCAGGTCAATAACAATTAAAAAACGTTGACAAATTTCCATTATGGAATCGTAGCCTTCCAAGTTTTGAGGTGATAAGAATCCATAAAGAATGAATTAGAAATTAGAAGCAATCAATACCATATGTCCTGTATGAGCATATTGTATCGTGAGGTTTTCCATACACCCGTTTAAAGGTGTTTTTGAGAAATCACTTCTTTTATTTATTAAATAATATAAAATTATATATATAATGAAATTTTGAAAAAAAAATCTAAAACAAAATAAAAAAAACATAGGGTAAAAAGTATCCATACACCCCTATTGATACATCTGGATAAAATCCATGGTTTTACGTAATAAGCAAAGGCTATCGTAGATTGACACCGGAAACTGAAGTAAGAGGAATGAAACTCGGCTTCAGTCGGTGCTAGGCCTGTTCGAACAGCCTTGATGGCCTTGCATCGGGAACATCTTCCCATAGGTATAAAGATATTCTCAGCAGTAAGGGCTGTTCTAAAATTGTGTTCAAACAAGCTTTGCACTGACTGAAGCTGATCTCAGAGGAAGGGAATAGTAAACTATAAGAATTACTGTACTGGTGTAGTTGTAAGTCAAACCTGAGCTCACTGAACGCATGGTCATGGAACCACCTCATCTCATCTAACCATGAAAATAGTGAAAAGCAAAAACGGAGAAACAGAGAGGGACTATAAATGAAAAGGCTATTTTTCTTCTTCTTATTGCCGATTTAAGAGAAAGAAAAAAAAAAAAAAAAGAAAAGATTTAGTACTAGTGAGGAGAGAGAGAGGAATAAAAGGTGAATCGGTTGTGGGTCTGAGTGCAGAAAATGGGAAACAGAGAAATAGTGAAAATTGTAAAGGCATTATCAAGAAAACAGATCAGGAGAATCCACATCAGAACTAAAGGCTTGCAAATTTTGTTTCATTGCTCCTCGTTAATGCTAGAGTCATATTTATAGTGAAAGGCTTGTTTATCAGTAAATGTTCATTTCTCTCCATTATAACTTTTATACTTTATAGGTATGTTTTAAGCAGTGTATTTCAGACAAAAGGAAAAAACAAAGAACTCCCAACAACATAATATTGTCCTGATGTTTATGTTTTGTTTGTCTTTATTTTATTTTTTTTCCATGGTGCGGAAAACCCCAAAGAGCTTTGTAATAGGATGTGTTTTTAGTACAACCAATGCAATGAACGACAATATGGTCAAGGTTTCCACTAATAAGTAGAAAAGAGAGAAAGGAGAGGACTCTTTAATGCATAAAAAGAAAATAGATATATATTTTTTTAAATTATACAATGGAGTGGTTAGCACCTTTTAGTTATTTCATGACGTGGAACTCTTATCACATGAATAGAAACAACTGATATTATTTTATAGAGTTAGTAGAGAGGGCACTAAAGTAAAGTTAGTAGAGACTGCACGAGCATATAAAAGGCCAATATATATTTAAAAAATATATAATGGAATAGTTAATTAAGACCTCTTCGTTATTTCATGAAGTGGGACTCTTATCACATGAGTAAAGACGACTGATTTTTTTTTTTTTTTGGGCAAAGAAGAAAATTCATATCAATTAATTAACTACATGCCAAGGTAAACTAACTTGCCGAGTTGCCGGTAAGGTCTAGGCTTGTCGGGGATTTGGGATCCGCCTTCACTGGGAATGAGGTTCTTCCTTTTCCTGTTTTTGTTTTATTTATTTATTTATTTATTTTTTATTATTATTATTATTATTATTATTATTATTATTATTATTATTATTATTATTAGTAATTAAGTATGTTCATTTATATATAGAAATTTTAAATTATTATTATTATTAAATTTTGTATTCTATTTCTGGCATAAATAAAAATATTTTTTATTTAATATGATGAATATACAACATTAGAAATGTTTCCAAATGTTTTTGACAAAATTCTTTACTTTTTCATTTTTTGTGTTTTATCTTTTTTTTAATATTTATTATTCAATTATAGCATCATGAGTTTCTTTGAAAAATTGGACCATTGACCACCATATAAGTAATAAAATAGTTTTGGTTTTTGATCAGTTTTAAATTATATATTTCATCTATATTATATAAATAATTACTATCACACTTGATTTTTGTTTGGCATAATTAAATATAATTTTTATATATTCTTTTGATTACTTGTACTTTTTTATTTTTAGAGATTTATTATTTAACTATTATATCATCACTTAATCTATTTAACCCAAACCACTAACCCACCACCCAAAAAGAAAAATAGTTTGATTTCTAGGTTGACATTAAATTTTGTATTACATCTCCATCATTGATAAAATTATTTATTATGTATAATACTTATTTTTGTTCAATATAATGAATGCATAATATTACAGATGTACCCAATATTTTATTTTTTATAAATATATAACATTAGATAAATGCCCAAAGTTTTCTTTATTTTTTTATTTTAGTGATTCTTTGTATTTTCTATTTTTTTAAAATATTATTTGGCTATGATATCATTTTATTTCTAAGTTGATTTTAAATTTGGCATTCCATTTTCATCATTAATGAAAGTACTTCTTACATTCCATACTTATTTTTGTTTAGTATAATGAATATACAATATTAGAGATATGCCTAATTCTTTTTTTGTATTATATATTTTATTTTTTATTATTTAATAATGGCATTATTTATTAACCCATTTGACCCAAATGGTTGAATACTTGAATTGCTTATCCACCACTTGGAGGGAATAAAATGGTTTTGTTTTCAAATTACTTTTCAAAATATTTATTTTTATATTATTAAAATTAATATTGTAAATTTAATTAATAAAATTTAATAATAAGAAAAATATATATTAAATATAGGATTTAATGAGAGAATACACCTTAAATATGATATTTAATTAGAGAGAATATAAATATAGTTTTATTTTCAATTGGTTTTAAATTTTATATTCCATTTGCATCGTTAATGAACATATTTATTATCTTTTATACCTATTATTGTTTAATATGTTGAATATATGAGGTTAAAAATGTTTCCAATTTTTTAAATTTCAATATTTTTTGCATTTTATCTATTAATTGAATTTTATTATTTAATTGTGACAACATGGATTGACTCAGTTGACCCAAAATGGTTTAATTTCTTACCACCACCTAGAGAAAAACACTATTTTTTTCAGGTAGATTTTAAAAGTTTAAGTTTTTATGTTATTGAAATTATTAGTTTATTATATATGGATTTAATTAATAGAATTTAATGATGATAAGAAACAAAAATGCCTTAAATATATGATTAAATGAAGGTAAATGCAAGTTAATACCTTAAATGTTGGATTTAATGAAAGAGAATTGAATGCATTGGATATCTTAAATTTACCTCTTTTCAATTCATTTAATATCAATAACAAATTACCCTAAATGCCCTATTTTTTAATAATTTTAAATATGAAGGGTAAATCTTGTCTTAAAAAATCTAAGAATATTCTTGATGCTATTCATACTTTAAAGTAGCATGAATTATTATTATTATTATTATTAAAGGAAGTAGAGATGGCAATTTTCCCCATTTCCTTGATCTCTGTGGGGATCCACCACGAATGGGGTGGGGATGGAGATGATTTTCCCCTAGTGGGGATGAGGATGGAGAAATTTTCATCCCTATTAGCGGGGATAGAGAGAGCATTCCTCGCCCCGTGGGGACCTCGATCCCCGCCCCATGGGATCCCCACTAATATATATGTATATGTATGCATATGTTATATATGTATATATGTACACATACATCTATATATTAATATATTTTAAAAAATATGGTTCAATATGTTTGAATATTTTCTAATGGGATTGTAAATTTTAATTATTTTATTTTTATTTTTTTAAACAAAATAAAAAAACAAAAATAAAATGGTTAACATTATAAAAAATATGGGGAATGGGGATCCCCATGGGGATGGGGATGGGTATAACCTTGCCCTCGTTAGCGGGGATGGGGGTGGGGATTTTCGCGAGGACGGGGATGGGGAGAGGCTCCCCGTCCCCGCCTCACCCCGTTGCCACTCCTAAAAGGAAGCAGTAAATTAACAAAAAAGAGAAGCAATAAATTACATACTAGTGACCGGGGATAATAATGGCAGTAGGTAGGGTATCTGTGAAAATTGCCCTTCCCATTTTTCAAAGCTATTTAGATACCCTTGATCCCAAATCCATTTGCCTTTTCTCCCAATTAGACCTGTTCATGGGCTGGGTGGCCCGATGAGCCAGCCCGGCCCCCGAACAAGCTTGAACATGTTTATAGGCCCGCAGGCTTAAACTCGGGCCAAAAAGCCCGGCCCGCAATAAATTTGAGTCGGGCTCGGGTTTTGTCAAAAAAGCCCGGCCCGGCCTGACCTAAAATTAGACTTAAAAAGGGTTATGTGATTATGTCCATTTGAATAAATTTTTTGATTTAAGAATGTAAAACTGTGTTTTAAAATGTAAAAGAAAGGGAAGAAAACCATCTTGTAGGCCCATCGTTCATTTAAATAGGAAAAAAAACCATATGAATTTTTAGTTCTAATTTGAATAGGGAAAGTTGTAATTTTTTTTATTAGGTCGGGCTTTGGGCTCGGGCTCGGGCCTAGCGTATTTCCATTAATGATGAGTAAAAGCCCGGCCCGGCCCATGAACAGGTCTACTCCCAATTTCCCAAACCCGTCTTGACCTATCCCACCTAATTAATATTTGACATACTATTATTGCTATCATTTTTTAAATTTGAAATTACTAAATGGATGGAGTGCTAAATAAAGTCAATTATAGTGAGTTTAATGGGCATTATTAAGGTAACTAAATTTGAATAGAAATTTTGAAAAATGGTAGCAATAATTGGATATGTCAAATGATAATTGAGTGAGATGGGTCCTGACTAGACTTGTTCATGGGCTAAGTAGCCCAACGGGCTAGCTCGGCTTGGACTGTCCTAAATCGGGCTTGGACAAAATTTTAAGCCCGCAGGCTTGGGCTTGGGCTCTAAAAATCGGGCCCAACTATTTTTTGGGTTGTGCTTGGGCTTTCCTAAATAAGCCCGATTCAATAATATTAAATATATAATAGAGATATAATATATTAGTAATATATAATATATATTATACAATAGTAAAATTAGTAGAAAAAAAGTATTACATATATTAAATGTATAAAATATTATATAATATGTAATTAATATATTATAAAATACCTACCAAAATTCGACTTTGGGCTCAAGCCTGGGCTTTAAGCTTTATACAGGGATGGGCTTGGGTGTAATAATTTTTTGTTTATAAAGAGGCAAAGCCCAACTCGAACCTTGCCCAGCCCGACCAGCTGGCCCATGAACAGGTCTAATCCTTGCCCAGCCCGACAAACTTGGGTTTAACAAGTTTGTGATCGCCTTTGGGAAATTAGAGGAAAAGTTAAACCGGTTGAGATCAAAGGTACCTAGGTGGATTCACAGGTATCGTATCTGTTGCAATCCCTAAACTTGGTCTGAGGCTCAGTCAAATCAAGCTTTTTATTAGCCAAGATAAAAAAAAACTCGTGAAAAACTCAAATAGTATCCACCCCTACTCAGTACACATTCCTATGATGTGTTCTAAAGCATTAGGAAATGATATATAAAGATTTTTGTCAAAATATGTTACATCATTATTTATTGAATGTCCAAGGTGTGGCTTGTCATAGATTACAAGATTTTGATGTGTTTCAAAATTTACTTATATTTTGCATCCTAAAACGGTACCAAACACTCCTTAAATTTTCAATTGAGACTTTAACCATTTTCCTCTTAGGCTGATAAAAGGTGTGGGACCCTTGTTTAGCCCAGGCCATGTGAAATGAGAGCTTGGTTGCGAGGAATGCACATGCACTTTATAGTTAAACAACCATAGGGTTCAGCTAATCATTTAACCTTCTGCCTTGTCATGGTGTATAGTTGGTCAACTGACTCATAACATCTGTTACCTTTAGGTTGCTTGTCGATGTGTATGTTTTTGCTTTTTGAAACATTGCATTTGTTTTTGTTTTACCAAAAAAACAGAAAGGAAATAACCATGGGCCAACTCCCTTGATCCCTTATTGCCAGTTCATAATATGACTGCCAATTCGTCTTAGTTCAAGTAACCATCGCTAATAGATGTTTTTTTTACCTCCTCGATGTGAAATAACATTAATGTCTTTTAGAAAGAGAAGCGAATAATGGAAAAAATACATTTCTTCCAAAGAAAATTACCAAGAATAGTAGAATACGGTCGATCTTTTTATTTTGTCCAACGCAGCGAATAAGATAAAATTTCCTATACAATTTGGTAATTGGTAAGAGTAGTTTAAAAATTTTGAAATATTAATAAACAAAATGAGTGTTTGGCAATTACGGTTGGGTTTCTTAGTCCAAGCTCAAAGGGTCTATAAATCTATTATATGCATATCTGATCATATGTCTACAAGATTCTTAGCCCAAGCCCAAAGTAGAAAAAAATGAAAAGGAATTGCATTCATCCACAATGTCATTATTAAGTTATCAACTGCTTATATTTGTTGATCAATCATTTGCATCTGATTAATTTGTGCTCTGTGGCCTGTGGGAAACTTAATGCATGCTAAATTTTTAACGATACTGGTGTTCGTTCATGACAGTGAAGGCTCTTAAGCAAATATCAGCCAAATTAAATAACAAATATTGGAACATTAGCACAACTTCTTGCAGTAGTGGAGGTTTCAACAAGACCAATGGTCCTGCTATTCTCAGCAATGTCATCTGCAACTGTTCTTTCAACAGCTCCACCGTTTGCCACATCACAAATGTGTATGTACATTCACTACCTTCTCCCTCTAGAACCAGAGTGATTGTGCTGGAAGTGGAACCCGATGACCATTATCAGCCTGGAGAGTGGAAACATTATTCTCCTGCTATGATCTGTATTTTTGTTTTTTTTTCCTCCTCTATTTTACTTTCCTTTTACTGAATTTTAGTCAGCTGAAGGGTCTGAACCTGACTGGAGTTCTTCCTGAGGAATTTGGGGATCTTCCATATTTGACAGAGATGTAAGTGATTTTGGCATTTCAGAAAACTTCTCCATTTTTTTTAATAAGCTACGCAGAATGCTGCTTGATCATCCAAATTGTGGGGCCCCAAAACACTGTCAGTATATTTCAAGGTTTGTATTTTGCGAGTCTTGTCTTGTGCATTCAGCAAATGGTATTTATGTCTCTCACCTTTCGTGATCAATGGCTTGAGAAGAGTGGCGCTATTTTTCCCAAATGACTGTTTGAGTGAGGTTTGCATTTTGTGGGTCTTCTCTTGTGCATTCAGCAATTGTTATATATGTCCCACATCTGATGATCAATGGCTTGAGAGGATTGGCGCCATTTTCTCCAAAACGGTTGTTTTAGATTTCGAGGTTTGTATTTTGTAAGTCTTGTGCGTTCAGAAAACGGCATGTATGCCCCACATCTGATGATCAAGGGTTTGAGAAGATTTGGCGCCATTTTTCTGCCAACTACCACTTAAAGGCTTCTTCTTCTTTTTCTTCTAAAACAGAGATTTTAGCCGAAACTATGTCAGTGGGTCCATTCCTGCGAGTTGGGCTCGGTGCCCTCTCATCACCATGTAAGTTACTTTTGTTGCATTTCGAGTTTTATAGCTCTGGCGGAATTATTTGATAGTATTACTTGACTGAAACCATCATGCATGGCAGATCCCTTCTGGGAAACCGCATTAGTGGATCAATTCCAGCGGCAATTGGTAGCATTAAAACGCTGGAGGAGCTGTAAGTCATGACCTAATATTCTCAGTAGATTATGTCAACAAACGGCATCTGTTTATGTTTCTGATACGAATATGGCTTCCAGGGTGTTGGAAGATAATCAGCTTGGAGGAACCCTTCCTTCAGAGCTTGGTAATTTAAGTCAGTTGAGGAGATTGTAAGGCTTCTGTTCTTATTTCCTTCTTAGTTTCTTAGTTTGTTTTTCTTTTATTATATTATACTTCAGGTTTCCAACAATTTGCATATAGTCTTCCTTACAGTTTACTTTCAGTTTGTATGGACCAATTTGTCCATTTCTGATATTAATACTGATGAAATTCTGCTGTTGTTATATCAGCAGCAGCAGCAGTAGAAGAAGCCTTATCACTTGATTGATTGGAAGGATAAATCCTGTCCTCCATTCTAGGGCTATTTGGTCGATTAAGAAATTAGCTAAGAAATCTTCTGTTAGGACCTGAAATGAAGTTCTGCCATCCCCTTGCCTTTCTAAATCATTCAATGTAACCAAACCACTTCTTCTAACTGGGACATTTGTTGGTTTTTATTCTACATATTCAGTCCATCTTTGTACTTTTTTCATTTTTTGCTGATTGGTGTTATTCTAAAGTTCCCTCAAATAAACTCATTTCTAAATTTTCTCCTCCAGCTACATCTTCATATTTGGCATGCTCATTTTACGGGTCTTTTCTTTCTTGATTACACAACATTTTGCTTTGCAAAGCATGAATGCCATCTATAAGCAATTCCTGCTGTATATTCTTTTTAGTACAGCGATTTTGTTTTGTAAATTTTCAGGTACATGGATTTAAATATTGGTCTTAGGATCTGGAGCCTAACACCCTGAAAGCTTTTTTTTCCCTCTTTTGGAAGTCCCTTGAAAGCTGATTTAGACTATATGGGTTAGGGTAGTTGGGAATAACTCAAATTACTTGGATTTGATGGATATAAGTTGCAACTAAGATGCTCTCCTATGTACAATGGAGCACACCATTGCAAACATTTACTCTCCCAAACTGCAATAAGCATGCAGCATAGGTCACAAATGGTTGGGGACTTGTTGGTCAAGCGAAGTATATGTTAGTCATCAGTGCAACGTTGTCAGACTAGGACCAGATACAGAATCATTTTGTTCACTGGGTCACAGGTTGAATGGTCCAATGTCTGGTTTGACAATTTGACTTGCTCAAATAGAAAAACTCAAAAAAATAAAAAATGGCAAATAATTCCAGATTATCTTTTAAAGCTGTTTCATGTCAAAATAAGTTTTAAAAAATAAATACTATAGGTCATAATAGGTATCAATGCACCTATTTGAGGTAGGTGTGTAACCCTAAATTTGGATGAAGATAATTCACAGAAAGTGGATTTCCATCTTGTCTATCTCCTTTCTCTCTAGTCCATCTTGTCTTTTCATGGAACAAATGCATTCTTTGTGGCCCTTCCATATTTCCTCTATATTGGTGATTTGGTGTTACATGCAGCTGCATATCAACATTAGTTAGACTAGGAATAATATGTAAAGCATTTCACAGCTGAAGTTACAGAATGGGATCCTATGACTTCATCTACATATCCTTTTGATTTCATTTTTTAATATAAGCTTCCCAATATGCATGGACGGAATATATTGCAAATGTAAATTAGAATCTCCGAGGCTCCGAGCATGTGTGTCTATCCCTCTTTTCTTTTCTTTTACTATTGAGACAGGAACAAAGAGTGGAAGAAGAAGGTCCTTCAGACTGACCCCTTTAGTCCTCCAATACACCTGAGAGAAACTACTCTAGGAGGGTCAAGCCCCAAAACATCTTAGTTCTGTCTACTCCTCTCCTGGCTGAGGAATCAACTAGCTTATTAGCAGATCCCTCGATCCAGCAGGATGAGGTGTCCCTTCTGGATGCCAAGGATCTATCCTCCCAAATAAGATTTCTGCAATGCCTGTGTCCCTTCCCTCTGTCTCTCATCTAACCCACCATGATCTGAAACTATCCTGGTAACTTAAGGTACACTCTTGAATCTCTCAGAAAAGACAGTATCCTGGCATGATCAGAGTTTCTGACATAAATGGCCTCTCTGTAGACCTAAAGAATCTAGTCATCATGACTTCTGAACACCCATCAACTCCTGAATGACTTTGACTTCCCAAACTAGAAACTTCCAAATTGAATTCATTAGCTCCTTGGGCTGGAGGAGGCATAAATAGTCTCAAGGTACTATCCCCTTAGCTGTTAAAAAGGCTAAATGCTGTGATCCTTTCACTATGTTGTCTTATTGAATCCTTCAAACTCCAATTTAGTGCATCATAACCATTAATAATTATAATACTATCTTCTCTTTTTATCCCTCTTGCTAACTAACATAGATTGCTTTCTCACTCCTCCAGTGTTGTTTCAGCAAACAATTTCACGGGCCCAATACCAGAAACATTTGGAAACCTAAGGAGCTTGACAGAATTGTAAGTTGTTATTACCAATTTGGGCAGCTGTTACTTTTGAGATTATATTTTCCTAAATTCCATTACTACTTACATACATGCAGTAGGATAGATGGAAATGGTATATCAGGGAAAATGCCTAATTTCATTGGGAACTGGACCAAACTTAAAAGCCTGTGAGTACCTTGATATTTAACTTAATTTCTCTGCAATTTGTTACCTTATTCAAGATGGACAACAATTACTGTTATCTAAAGATACTTTATATCAACCACCATTTCAAACTGTTGCAGTGACATGCAAGGTACATCCTTAGAGGGCCCTATTCCTTCTACAATCTCCCTCTTGAAAAACTTAACTGAACTGTGAGACATCATTCCAGTCTTTTGTATCTTTTATATTAAGTTTAGAGACCTTTTTTAACTTAAAGCAATGAAGATAGAACGATGGTATGAGTTTTTCTGATATGATTGCATTTCAAATTTCAGGAGGGTGACTGACTTGATTGGATCGAATATGAGTTTTCCTGACCTCCATGGCATGAAATTCATGATTGAATTGTGAGCTCACATATGCATGGTGTGATTGCATGGAAATGTTTTTTGTGGTTCCTTTAACCCATGAGGTGTTTGGCTTTGTTTGTGTTCTCTAGGATACTCAGAAATTGCATGATTGTGGGCCAAATCCCCAACTACATTGGAGAAGAGATGACTAGTATTAAAAAGATGTAAGTTTTATAGGGATGGATACCTTTTTCTAGATATTTTGTTCTATTAACTTCATTTATGTGTTGGTTTTTCTGGATGCTAAATGTTAGTTCGGTTGGTTTAGTGTTTATGTTAGTCATATTTGTTTCTTAAGTTCTTAGTTATTGGGCCTAAACTTACTTAATTTTTTATTTGTCTAGGTGTCTCATCACTAATCAGGGGCACTCTAGTCCATTCATGTAACATTAATTTGTAAGCATCTATATAAGATTGTAGGGCCGGCTGAAGTGAGTAAGCTGCCATTCTCAAATCTTCTTCTCTTCTTCTTCTTTGGCTGTTGTTTTTCAGCAAACATGATATCAGAGCACTAATCCGTCTGTCTGGTTACAACCGCCTCTTTTCTCCTCTTCTCTATTTCTTTTTTTTCTCTTTCTCTCTCTCTCTCCTATCTTGGCCGTTGTGAAGAAACCCTAGGGCTGACCATTGAACACAGCAAGGTCTGTATCTAGGGTTTCCCTTGGTTGTAGGGCCCAAGGGGAGTTTGTTCCAGTAGCTGATGCCCTACTAGACACCCCGCAGCAGGTAGTAGCCATTCGGCTGCTAAGAGAGATCTGTGTGGAATAGATCTAGGTGGAAGGACTGAATGAGACAGTCCTAGTACAGATCGTAAGGGTGGTCACAATCTACGACAACAGAAGTCAAATCCCATCCTAGTAGTTCAGCATAGTACAGAGGTGGATTGTTCTTGGTTTCAGACCTATTACGAGGGGTTCTTAGACTTGTAACAGCTTCGGTAAGTCTGAAATCGTGTTCTTTGTACTGAGTTTTCAATTGTGATCACTGTAAGAGGAAGGAGATGTCTTCAATATCGAGAAAAGTGTCTTTTAGGGATAATAGAACTGGTGGGAGGTCTTCTAATCTAGAAAACCCAAATCTGCATAGCTTGCAGATTACCAGTGTATTGTTGGATGAATATAATTTCAGAGAATGGTCTGTTTCAACCATGCTCTTCATTACTTCTCAGGAACTTACGGGTTATTTAGATGGACAGAAGAAGGAACCTGAAGTGGGTAGTGTGGAGTACGCAATATGGCGAAAGGAAAATGCTACTGTTATGTCCTGGCTACTTGCTTTGATGACTCCAAGAGTGGCCAGGACTGTTTAACACTTTCCCACTGCTACTAAGATTTGGGAGAAAGTGTATAAAACTTATGGACAGAGAAAGAACAATGCAAGAATTTATAGGTTAAACCAAGACATTGTTGCATTGAGACAATGAGATATGACAGTTGCAACGTATTTTGCAACCCTAGAACGACTATGGGAAGAACTTGATCATCATCTTATTCTTGGTTGGGAGAATGTAAAAGACAAGGAGAGGCATGATAAACAAAAAAAGAGGGGGAATAAGAATCCGCTTTATTTTCTTCTTACCATTTGATGTCTGGCCAAGATAAGATGAGAGTTGCTGACGGTTCTCTCTCCACTATCTCTGGGAAGGGGGGGGGGGTTGACCTAAGCAAGGACCTCTCTCTTAAATCTGTTCTACATGTTCCCAATCTTACTTCCAGTCTCCTATCTGTTTCGAAGCTTACTAAGAATTTAAACTGTAGCATAACTTTCTTTCCTACTCATTGTGTCTTTCAGGGCAGACTGATAAAGAGAACGATTAGGAGTGGTCATGAGTGTAGAGGTCTCTACTATTTTGATGCAGACATCAGTTTGGCCTTACAATCATCTGCTGCCAGTAGTCAGAATAATGAGGAGTCAATAGCTAGGTTACACTTGTGGCATGCGAGGCTAGGTCATTTACTTTTTTCATCATTGCAACGGCTGTTTCCTGAATTATTCAAGGGTATTTCAAGTCAAAGTTTAGTTTGTGAAGTGTGTTAGTTGTCAAAACAATGTAGAACTCTTTATCCATTTTTTAATAATGAAATTCAAGTTCCTTTTGATTTGGTCCATTCTGATGTTTGGGGCCCTTCACCTCTTGTTTCTGTAGATGGCTTTCGTTACTTTATCAGTTTTATTGATCACTATTCTCGATGCACATGGATCTACCTGTTAAAAGGACGTGATGAAGTGCCACGGATAACCATGGCATTTTGTAAAATGATTGAAACTCAATTTGATAAGAAGATTAAGCAATTCCGTACACAATGCTGTTGAATATTTTGAAGGATCCTTGAACCTGTTCATGGAGGATGCAAGCATGCTACACCAGTCATCTTGTGCTAGTACCCCTCAACAGAATAGGGTTGCTGAGCGCAAAAATAGACACTTATTGGAGACCGCTTGAGCTTTACTATTTCAGCACAAGGTTCCCAAGTACTATTGGTCTCAAGCAGTCCTTACCACATCATATCTGATAAATCGGATGTCATCTAAGGTGTTGGGTATGAAAACTCCTTTCTCTGTCCTTTGTCCTAATCTTCCAGACTTTCCTCTTCCACCTAGAGTCTTTGGTTGTGTATGTTTTATACATGTAAAGGATCTAAAGAAGACCAAGTTGGATCCTAGGGCTACGAAAGGAATCTTTCTAGGGTACTCTCCTACACAGAAGGGTTACAAGTGTTATGATCCCGTTATCAAGAGGAAATACGTCACAAAAGATGTGGTATTTTTTGAGTCTCAATCCTATTTTCATTCTTCACAGAATCCTCTTCAGGGGGAGACTAGTGGGATGGAAGAGGATTCTTCTTCCCCCTCTTTTTTTGTGCCTCTTTCTGCCTCGGGCCTTCCATCTTCTCCTCCTGATCCTCCTAGTTGTAACATCCCAGGTGAATCTAGTGAGGCTCCCATTGAACCTGTTACCACTCTTGATGCTGCAGATGTAACTGAGGACACTAGTAGGCAACAAAAAGATATAAGAATCATCTACAACAGAAGGAAAAAAGACCCTCTAACTCATGGCAGCAACCAATCGGACTCGGATCAATCTGTCTCAGCAGCTCCAGGTAATCTTATTACTCGTACTTCTGATTTGGATCTCCCTATTGCTCTTCGTAAGTCTACCCTTTCTTGTATTGTCTGACACCCCATTGCTGAATTTGTTTCTTACTCACGTTTATCACATCGTTATTATTCCTTTGTGTCTGCTCTCTCTTCCGTGCATGTCCCTACTAGGTACTCAGCGGCTGTGTTTGACCCAAGATGGAAAAAGGTTATGAATGAAGAAATGAAAGCCTTAATGAAAGCAAGAACTTGGGAATTACTGGATCTACCAGAAGGGAAGAGCACTGTGGGATGCAAGTGGGTGTTCACTGTGAAGCATAGGGAGGACAGGTCCATTGAAAGATACAAGGCCAGACTTGTGGCAAAGGGGTTTACTCAAAAAGAAGGGATTGACTACAAAGAGACCTTTGCTCCAGTCGCGAAGCTCAACACAATCCGGGTTCTATTGTCATTAGCTGCAAACTTCTCATGGGAGCTACATCAGTTGGATGTGAAGAACGCTTTCCTAAATGGCGATCTACATGAAGAGGTATTCATGGATCCTCCACCAGGTTATGGCTTTGATGGGAAAGTGTGTAAACTGAAGAAAGCATTATATGGTCTTAAGTAGTCTCCTCGGGTTTGGTTTGAGAAGCTCTATGGGGCCATGAAGAGAGTGGGATACACTCAAAGTGGTGCAGATCATACCTTGTTCATAAGGAAACAGGATAGCAGACTTACGACACTCATCGTCTATATGGATGATATGGTGATTACAGGAAATGATCTAGAAGAGATAAAAAGATTGAAGGAGTTTTTGGCTTCTGAGTTTGAGATCAAAGACTTGGGCCATCTGAGATACATCCTTGGAATTGAAGTTGCTAGGTCACAAGAGGGCATCAATATATGTTAACGGAAGTATGTCCTTGATCTTCTAGAGGAGACAGGTATGATGGGGAGTAGACCAGCAGATAATCCAATAGAACAGAACCATGGTCTACAGGAATTAGTAGGAGATGACTACCTTGATAAAGAGAGATACCAAAAACTAGTAGGGAAGTTGATATATCTGTCTCTCACTCGACCAGATATTGCTTATGCTGTACATGTTGTCAGCCAGTTCATGCACTCTCCAAAGATTCCTCATATGAGAGCAGCGGAAAGGATTCTTAGGTACTTGAAGACTTGCTCAGGAAAATGAACTCTATTCAAAAAACACAATAAAATTGAAATTGAAGCGTATACTGATGTAGATTGGGTTGGTTCTGTTGGAGACAGGAAGTCTACTTCTGGGTATTGCACGTTCGTTGGAGGGAATTTGGTTATATGGCAAAGTAAAAAGCAGAATGTGGTTGCTAGATCAAGTGCAGAGGCTGAATATCGAGCTATGGCTCATGGTGTTGCTGAATTATTGTGGCTTAGGACCCTTCTTGGTGAGATTGGGATAAAGGTCGAGGGTCCTCTCAGGCTGTACTGTGACAACGAGGATGCCATCAACATTGCAAATAACCCAGTGCAACATGATAGGATGAAGCATATTGAGATTGACCGACACTTCGTTAGAGAAAGGATAGTCTCAGGGGAACTCTGCATTCCTTATACTCCTTCCGAGATGCAGATTGCAGATGTGCTAACAAAAGGACTAGCTTCAACGAAATTCTTAGACTTGGCAAGCTAAACATGACCGACATCCATGCTTAGCTTGAGGGGGAGTGTTGGTTTGGCTGGTTTAGTGTTTATGTTAGTCATATTTGTGTCTTAAGTTCTTAGTTATTGGGCCTAAACTTAATTTTTTACTTGTCTAGGTGTCCCATCACTAATCAGGGGGATTCTAGTCTATTCATGTAACATTACTTTGTAAACATCTATATAAGATTGTAGGGCCAGCTGAAGTGAGTAAGCCGCCATTCTCAAATCTTCTTCTTCTTCTTCTTCTTCTTCTTTGGCTGTTGTTTTCAGCAAACACTGAAAACGCCTCAAGTACGCACAAGTGTAAACTGAACTTTTTTTCTTTGATCAGTAACAAAAATCAATAATTTCATTAATTAACATAAATTACAACAAAGAGGTAACAACCCCTGCCATCTCACCCCTTGTTTAGCTTATCTGTCAGCTAAGTTGCTGGTTGATCTTTGTGCCCATTGGATTTTTAAGTTAATCTCTCTAGAAAACCCTCTAAAATGTCTAATTTCATTCCTGTACCTCCAGTTGGCTTTGTTATTGTCCAACAGCTAAGTTGCTGGTTGATCTTTGTGCCCATTGAATTTTTAAGTTCATCTCTCTAGAAAACCCTCTAAAACGTCTAATTTCATTCCTGTACCTCCAGTTGGCTTTGTTATTGTCCAACAGCCAGCTGATAACTCAATGTTTGAACTTCTCACCCTGCTGAGTGCACAGGATTCACAAAGTGATGAATTGAATCAAGGTCAGTTATTTTGATGGTTTAGATAAGTGAGGCAATTTGTGATGTCTATAAGTTTAAAATTTGGCACCGTTTCTAGTATGATCTTGATGTGAATGATAGGGCTGTTCACAGAATTCACCAAACTGACCAAACCGATCCAACTTGATCCAATATGGTCGGTTTCAGTTTATGAATATTCATAACCCAATTGGTTGGGTCGGTTGCAGTTTATGAGTTTGTAAACCGAAGTTAACCCAATCCGAACCGACTACATGTTGAAATATCTGATTTTCGAGCCTATCCCAAAGAAAGGAAATGGTATCATGTTTCTTTCTCTTCCCCATGTTTTGGCAGTTTCCCAATGTCAGAATTCAAAAAATTTTGTCTTTCTATTTTGAGTTTTTGTAGAATAACATGAAAGAGTCAAAGAAGCTATTGAAGGCTTAAAGCTAAAAAAAGTAAAAGTCTAAAGTGAAACCAGTCTAGAACTTGTATGAAACTGCAAATATAGAACTTGGCTTTAATGCTTCTAGTATTCTACCCTCTCAAGTCTCTTTACCATTTTGCATATATTTTTTTATTGGTTTAAACCGACTGTTTCTATCATAAGTTGGTTTTTATGCCCATTGGGTTGGTAGAAAAGTCAACCCGACCAGTTTGGTTTGGTTCACAGATTTATGTGCAACCAAACTGAACTAACCTGTGTACAGCCCTAGTGAATGAGTTTATTGTAATAAAATAAAAATTAGTTTTTCACAAATGGTAGTTCAGTATAGGCAAGATGAAATTCTGTTAAGACTCTTCAAACTTTGATGTATTGGGTGGGCTGAGCCAAGTTTAGCGCCCAATCGAGCCCTAATTTTAAGACTTACCCAACCAATCTGAATCCAAGGTAAATCCTGAGCCTACCCCAAGCTAAAGCCTAAGAGTCTAAGACAACTAGGTCCAGGTTTCAGTTTGGTCAATCCTGAGCAGGCTGGTCAAGTTTGAGGGTTTTCATACTCATGTTTTTTTCCCGATAAATAACAGCATTGTATTAATAGTAGAGAAGAAAATCTATATTTGTCCAGAATAGACAGCAGGGACAGTACAGAGACAGCAAAATAGCCAATCACACAAAACAATTCAAGAGTCTGTTCAGGATACAAATGGACCCCTGGCCCAGGCATTCCCCAAAGAATCCCTTGAGAGTTGAGAGTTGACCCCAGCTTGAGCTGAGCTATCTGCTAGGGAGTTGGCTGATCTAGGGATCTACCTGAACAAGCAGTTCAAGTTTCTTCCCAGGTTTTTGGCCTCCCTAATCTGTACTCTGAACTTCCAAGCTGGTTCTGCATTGGGTTTTCTTACTCATGTTTTTCTGCTTTATATTTTTATTAATCTGTAATCCAATTTATAATCTATACTACCATTAAGAGTATGAATGAACTCGTGAACTCTTCTTGACCAAAATACCCATATTTTTAAGTTTAGTCCCTCTCTAATTGTGAGGGCAAAAAATGTAATCTGATTACTACTTTTCACCTCATTCAATTCTCTCTCATTAAGTCTTATAAGTTATAAGCAAGGTGCCAACCAGCTGGTTGGTAAGGTCTCATGGCGGTTGTAGTGGAGACTTGGGGTCGAATCCCACCTACACTTGGGTTCGGGAGGTTATGGGTTGGGGGATGGGCTACCCCCCCCCCCCCCAGTTGTGTATCCCTTCAAAAAGATATAAAAAGGTCTTGTAAGTTATAATAAAGGTATTAATTCTCATTCTCTCTCATTGAATCCTATATTTAAGTTTTTTTTTTCCTTATCAATAAATTCTATTAGTTAGATCTATATCCAATACTTTTAATAATATAAAAACCATGTTTCCTTTTAAAATGGCCCAAAAACAAAGTCATTCTTCTATCTGGGTGGCAGGTAACTAATTCAACCATCTGGGTCAAATGGATCAACCCATGATGTCATAATTAAATAATAAAAAATAGAAAAGATAAAAACGCAAATAATTATAAAGAAAAAAATCATTATTTTTGAAACAGGTAAAGTATAATATTCATTAATAAGGAAAAAACATGTACAACAAGGAGCTGTACACAGGATTTGACACAGAAATGCCCAAACAAACTATACCCCCAAACCCTGATATGCAAAAATATTCCCAACAGCACTTTGTACTATTTTATTGCTGATTTATAAAATCATTTCAATTATCAAAAAAAAAAAAAAATCCCCAACCGCGGAAGGAACTAAAATTTCTGTCCTTAAACACGTTATTTACTGCTAACCAAGAAATAAATAAATTTGGGGCATCTCTAATATCATATATTTGCCATATTAAACAAAAATAAGTGCAATATAAAAATTATTTTTATACACTTAGAGATATTCAAAATTGTAAAAAAATTGGGCACATTATTACTATTGCCATCATCATCATCATCATCTGAAATTACCACGTGCAAAGCACATGCACATTTTCTAGTAATAAACAAAAAATTCATCGAAATATTGTTAGTTACATACTTATGCATAAGGTACTTTGTATGTGAGGGGGTATATATATATGATATTAAAGGTTAGGTGGGCTTGGGTTGTGTTGGGCCTGTCTGGACCATCCTATGCCTCAACTTAATCCAACCCAAGCTGAACCAAAGCATGATATTCCATGCCTAGGTCCAGCCTGAAGCTTGAAATCCAAACCCAACCCTGCAAGAGTTTGGATTTGGTTCAGGCCTGGTTCAGATGGGGCCTTCACAAATCTCACCCTACTTCTAAGAACTTTGAAAGTTTAGGGAAAACCTTGAAGGTATTGAATGGTTAACTTCAAACTTGGCAAGAATTGACCCTATTGTCATCCCTTTCAGCACAATCCAGGTTAAGTTTGTAATCCTAATTTCCAAGGCATGGTTTGCTGGTTACTACTTGTTGACATCCACTAATCCATCTATCCAGATTATTTCATACACTTAAATTTTATTGTTATTGTCCCATAACTGATATCCATGTGCAAATTGAATTTACTTGCCTAAATGAAATCATCACATGAAAGAAGCTATTTCATAAAGGAGGCAATTCATTGATAAAGTATGTTTGTGAAAGTTGATAATTTTCTACCAAAGACAAGATCTAGTAGTTGTTGCCTAGCATATTGACTATGGAACCAATCCTTGTCTTTCTGCACCCAGTTGGTAATGTTTTTCCACATTATGATTTACAAAGCATAAAGTGGTTGCACCCCAAGGCTTGGATATTCCTATTATGCAGGCCTAACAAAGACATTTTTTATGGGGTTCCAATATTCCATTACTTTAAGATTTTGAAGTGTAAAGGTGGTACTACAGGCCCAGCTACCTTTTTTTCCTTTTTGTTAGGGGGTTTAATTACAATTTACTTCACCAGCTACTGATATCTACCAATAATACTTCATTGTAATGTTTTGATAACCTTATCATTCTGTGCCTGGGTAACCCCATATGGATGGATGCATTATGAACACACTGTTTATTACATTAATGAGACATTTCATGCTACTGTTCTTGTTCTAACCTTTTAGTTTCAGAGACTTGTCCTTCAACAGATTGACCGGTGAAATTCCTAGACTTCAGAGCTTGTCATCGCTACAATATCTGTATGTAAATATATAAAAGAAAATTTGATTTTCTTGATTTTCTTCGTTCCTTTCTTTGTTTAATTTATCTGTTGGTTATTGGATTTTCTTCATGATAAACTGTCTAGTCACAAAGTGGACACAATCTTGTATATGGATATAGGTATCTCAATAACAACTCACTAACTGGATTAGTGCCAGCTTGGGTCATGGACAACAAAAATTATATGTATGTACAACTTATGAAAAGCTTCAAACCTACTGTATTTTTCATGCAATATTTCTGTATCTTGTTTCTTGTTGCCCATCTGTGGCTTTCATCTTTCAACTAGTATCCCTCTTGCTAGTTCCTGCTGATTCCTTGTGCAATTGTCTCTTCCCTAAAAAATCATTACCATAATACCTGATAGATCTGTCTTGCAGAGACATTTCTTACAATAATTTCACTGGATACTCTACACAGCCCAGCTGTGAGAGCCAACATCAAGTGTAAGTAGCAATCTAGATTTAATATTTGTTCTTCTATTGTTACTCAATTCTTTTTTGTGTAACCTCCCTTTTCATGTTGTTTAACAGGAAAACAATTTCCAGTAGTTATTCATCTTATGGGGACAACTTGTAAGTTGTTAAATTCTTCAAAGTGTATCTAATTCACTTAACAGCTGCTTTCAGGAATTAAATGAATCGAAAATCTTTTTTTTATTTTTTTGTAGAGTCAATTGGTGCTTGAAGAAGGACCTACCCTGTTCTAGCACGCCCAAGTGTAAGTGGCTTTTTCTTTCTATCAGATCCTTAAGTTTTCAAACCTTGGGTCTTAAATTTAGCAATGCTACCAAAGAATTACTATTTTGTCAGTATGATTATATATTTTTCATCTTACATAAACAGATCATTCCTTGTTCATTAATTGTGGTGGGCCATTGTTGGATTTTAATGGGGAGGAATATGAAGATGACTCAGCACAAATGGGTCCATCAGACTTCAGCCAATATGGTGAAAGATGGGGATGTAGCACTACAGGAAACTACCTCTACAATGACAAAGTTCAATTCATTACCCAAGCAAATCCTGTGCTGAACATGAGTAGTTCATCAATATACAGCACAGCTCGCCTTTCCCCTTTATCTCTCAGGTACTATGGGTTCTGCTTACGTAAAGGAAGTTATAAAGTGAAGCTTCATTTTGCTGAAATTATGTATACAGATGACCAGACATTTAACAGTGTTGGCGAGCGCAGATTTGACATATCAATTCAAGTGAGTGATTGGCAGTTTGCCTCACCTGATTACTTATGTCATTTTTCCAATGGTCATAATTCACTAATAATCATTCCAGAGAATTTAGTCCTGTTAAAGTGTGCCGAATAGGGATAGTTTAGTCTTATGTTTGTTAAGTAGCATGCTTATGTGGCAGTGTTATTAGAGTTACTCTGCCCCACACTTAAGTAAGGGCATTTTTGTCTTTGTAAAGATTATTAGAGTCTAATATAGATTAAGGGGGTTAACTGAATGGGTAGCCTATCAGATTTCAACAGACCCTTCTTCTTCTTCTCTCTTCTTCTTCTTCTTCTCTTTCTGGTTCGGACTACTGTAGCACCAGTCGAAACATGGTATTAGAGCCATGCTCCTGACCTACTTCAGTTGGTAAAGCGCCTCAGCAGTATTCGTGACTCTTCTCCTTCGTTTTTGGTCAGTCAATGGAGAGAACTGGTTCGTCCTAGGTCAGAAACATCACAGCTCGTCTCTCTCTGCTGCGCATAACCTTCTTTAGCAAGGAAAGTGATTTTAGCAGTGAATGGTTGATTGATATTCTCAAAGAAAGGTCGGTTTTCTCTTCTTCTAGTGTTACTAATATTTCTAGGTGGAAACCCTACAAGAAGCTGTTAGTATTGACTGGAACCTAGAGAACTAGGTTCATTGTTGCCCTAGAAAGGGATGTGTGTGCAGTAGCCGAATGGTGTAAGGCTGCTGTGAGTTGTTGAATAGTGTAGGGCTGCTGTGAGTGGCCGAATGGTGTAAGGTGGAATGCAGTGACCTTGCCGAGCTCTTTGTGGTTGTGTAATGCCCTCTTAAGTGTGTTAAACAAGTCTAAACTGGTTGTAGCAGTTTTGACTGTGTTATGGTGCTTGTGATGCACATTTTTTTTATTGAGTGGTTGTAAGAGGGCCTATTTGTGATTAGTGAGTGGTAATTTGATGCTTATGTGGGTTGTAGGTGTGTGAAGTTAGCAGTAGTGTGAATAAGAACAAGTGTGTGCTCCCACTGTTGTGTTTAGGAGCTGCAGTAGGTGTTGAAGTATCAAACTGTGAACAACATCAATCAGCTTGTAGCTGAGAAGTAAGGTTAGAGGCAACTGTGAAAGAGTATAATGGTAGCAATAGGAGATGGGTACAATGATCAAAAACCTATTGTAGTTATTTCCCCCAACTACCTAGGGGTACAAATGACCTCAATTAAGCTGAATGGGGAGAACTATGTTCCATGGGCTAAATCAGTGGAAGTGTTTCTCAAGGCAAAGAAGAAAGTAAAGCATGTAAGAGATGAGAAGCCACCGGTTGACTCTCCAGGGTTTGATGATTGGGAACAAGAAGATGCTCAAATCATGACTTGGTTGTGGAATAGTATGGAACCCAAAATTAGTGCCAACTTCATATTCCTTGATACGACTAAGGATATATGGGAGCATGCTAAGAAGCTATATTCTGGACAAGATAACACAACAAGAGTATATCAGTTTTATCAGGAGTACTTTGATTTACAACAAGGAACCAATACACTAGAAGAGTACTATGCCTGCATGAAGAATATAAGGAATGAACTCAATGTCTATCATCCCCTCACTCCAGTTATTAAAGTTCAGCAACAGCAAAGGGAACAACTAGATGTTACAAGATTTTTAGTGGGATTGAAGTCGGAATATGAATCAGTTAGAGCTCAAATACTGGGGGGTTCTACTCTTCCTACACTTGAGGAAGTATTCTCAAGGCTTCGTAGAATTTCTTTGGGACAGACTGAGAACCCCACATAGTCTGATAGATCAGCACTTGTGACATCTAGAGGAGGTGGACATAGTACAAGAGGGGGTGGTCATGCTCCCAGAGGTGGCCGTGGCAATTCCATGATTGGTCGGGGTGGCCGTGACTCAGGGGGAGGACGTGGCAGAGGAAAAAATAACTCTACAAGGAAGTGTACTCATTGTGGTAGGGAATGACACACAGTGAATTTCTGTTATGACCTACATGGCCTTCCCTCTAAATGGGCTAATCATGCTGTAGTAGGCGAGGCTGATATCAGTGACAGTAAACTGACAGGCCGAACTCCTCCCACATCTACATCTACTTCTGGGAAGGAGATGGTGAGTGTATCGCGTGATGAGTATGAACGGTTCCTTCAAACTATTTCACAACATACCACAACCACACTTGCCCAATCAGGTATTGCTTGCATGTCATCTAAAACTCCTTCCTGGATTATTGACTCTGGAGCCTCAGATCATATGATCGGGACTCCAGGTGTGTTCTTTTCTCTTTTTGAAACCTCCACATCACAAACTGTTACACTTGCCAATGGGTCCTCATCTCCCATCTGTGGTGTTGGTAATGTTGACATGGCTTCTGTCCCCTTGTCATATGTTTTATATGTACCTAAGTTTCCATTCAATCTTATGTCTGTTAGTAAAATACCCAAGGCTCTTAATTGTTCTGTTACATTCTTTCCTTTCACTTGTGTTTTTCAGGATCTCAAGACGGGGAAGAAGATTGGTGGGGGGCATGAAGCTGGTGGGTTGTATTACCTTGACGGTGGTGGATCTTCAATTACACTTAAGTCTTCCCTTATTCCTCTACAGTGGCATTGCCGACTGGGACATCCATCTCTCAAGGTTCTCAAGATGTTGGTTCCGTCATTGAGTCAATTGTCAGTTTTACAATGTGAGTCATGTCAATTTGGTAAACACCATCGTGTGTCCTTTAGTCCAAGAGTTGAGAATCATATGTTGAGTCATTTTTCTTTGGTCCATTCAGATGTTTGGGGTCCAATCAAAATAGAGTCTTATAATGGGTACAAGTATTTTGTCTCTTTTATTGATGATT
The DNA here is from genome assembly GCF_056320005.1 of Nelumbo lutea. Classification (NCBI taxonomy): domain Eukaryota; kingdom Viridiplantae; phylum Streptophyta; class Magnoliopsida; order Proteales; family Nelumbonaceae; genus Nelumbo; species Nelumbo lutea. The sequence goes on from NC_142686.1 coordinate 100,063,608, forward strand.
GTTCAAGAATGACATGGATTTACTTAATGAAAGAAAGAAGTGAATTATTTTTCATTTTTCAAAAATTCCATGCTGAAATACACACACAATTTGGTGTTCCACTCAAAGTTCTTTGTTTAGATAATGGTCGTGAATACTTTCTTACTTCATTTCAACAATATTTAGAACAACATGACATTATTCATCAGACGTCATGTGCTTTCACCCCTCAACAAAATGGGGTGTCTGAACGGAAGAATCGTCAACTTCTTGAAACTGCTCGGTTTATGCTTCACCACATGAATGCTCCTAAATGGTTTTGGAGTGATGTTGTACTCACTGCATGTTTTCTCACTAATCGGATGCCCTCTTTAATTTTTCATGGTCAGTCCCCCTTCTCTATCTTGTTTCCCACTTTATCCCCGTTTCCATTAACTCCTCGTGCCTTTGGTTATGTGTGCTTTGTCCACAATCTGAGTCTTGGAATAGACAAGCTAGATGCACGCTCAATTAAATGTGTCTTCCTTGGCTACTCTCGAACTCAAAAAGGGTACAAATGTTATAATCCCATTACCCGACAGTGCTATGTCTGCCCTGATGTCACATTTTCTGAGTCTGTACCCTTCTTCTCCAGTCATGAAGCACCCTTGTCTTCACCCTTACCTTCTCTTCCTCTTCCTGTCAGTGATCCGGTTCTAGAGGCTGTTGTTGGAGTAGACTCATCACCTCATCCAGTGCAGGTCACCGCTGAATGACCACCGACTCGCCAAGTGTATACACGTCGAACGACAGTGGCCCCTCCTCCGACTTCTACCTCATCTGCAGATCCTCTCATGGCTCTTATTACTGAATCTTCAGACCTTGACCTACCCATTGCCTTACGGAAAGGTAAACGCAGTTCTACCCTCCATCCCATTTCCAATTTTGTTTCATTATCTCGTCTTTCTACCGCACATCGCCAGTTTGTTTCACTTTTGTCCTTTATTTCCATACTTAACAATGTTCAAGAAGCTCTTAGTTCACCTGAATGGCAGCGGGCAATGGAGGAGGAACTTCCTGCTCTTCAACATACTCAAACGTGGGAACTTACTACTCTCCCACCTGGTAAGCATGCTGTGGGTTGTAAATGGGTGTATACTGTGAAATACTTGCCAGATGGTAGTGTGGAGCATCTGAAGGCCAGACTTGTTGCTAAGGGTTACTCACAGTTGTATGGAGTGGACTACATGGAGACATTCTCTCCGGTGGCTAAAATTGGTTCTGTTCGTGTACTCATTTCCTTGGCAGTTATGCATGATTGGCCTCTCTTTCAACTTGACATAAAGAATGCCTTCCTCCATGGTGATCTGGTGGAGGAGGTTTATATGGAGCAAACACCTGGGTTTGTTGCTCAGGGGGAGGTTAGTAAGGTGTATAAACTAAAGAAGGCAATTTATGGGTTGAAGTAATTTCCACGTGCTTGGTTTGGGAAGTTCAACGAAGTGGTGAAGAGTTTTGGAATGAAGCAATGCCAGGTTGATCACTTAGTGTTCAGCTATGACTCAGAAGCTGGGAAGATTTTATTAGTGGTCTATGTGGATGATATAGTCATCACTGGTAGTGATAAATTGGGGATTGGCAAACTAAAGGTATTTCTGCAAAATCATTTTCAAACAAAAGACCTTGGAACATTAAAGTATTTCTTGGGAATAGAAGTTGTCAGGTCAAAACAAGGTGCAAATCTGTGCCAAAGGAAATATGTCCTTGATCTATTGGAAGAAACATGACTGTTAGGTGCAAAACCGGCTGAGACCCATATGGAACCAAATGTTAAGTTGAGCAGTGATACAGGAGAAGTATTTGAAGATCCTGGAAGGTATAGACGACTAGTGGGAAAGCTGAACTATCTGACTATTACGAGACCCAACATCTCCTTTGCAGTTAGTGTGGTGAGCCAATTCATGCAGAACCCTCGTATACCTCACTGGGATGCAATCCTTAGAATTGTGAGGTATTTGAAAGGAGCTCCAAGCCGTGGGCTATTGTATAAACCAGGGGGAAAACTTGAAGTAGTTGGGTATACAAATGCAGACTGGGCAGGCTCAGTGAATGACAGAAGATCTACTACAGGCTATTGCACATTTCTTGGAGGAAATCTTGTGACATGGAAGAGTAAAAAGCATACGGTTGTGGCCAGAAGCAGTGCTGAAGTTGAATATAGAGCCATTGCCCACACCACCTGTGAATTAGTGTGGTTGAGGAATCTCCTACAAGAAATTGGGTTTCACATGGATAAACCTATGAGATTGTACTGTGGCAACCAAGCTGCACTTCATATCTCTTCCAATCCTGTCTTTCATGAGAGAACAAAGCACATAGAGGTTGATTGCCACTTTGTGAGAGAGAAGGTTTTTGCTGGAGAGATAAATATAGAACATGTGGGCTCGAATGACCAGTTGGCAGATTTGTTTACAAAAGCTCTAAGCTCAGGGAAAGTGAACTATCTCTGTAACAAGCTGGGATTATATGACATATATTCTCCAGCTTGAGGGGGAGTGTTAAAGTGTGCCGAATAGGGGTAGTTTAGTCTTCTTATGTTTGTTAAGTAGCTTGCTTATGTGGCAGTGTTATTAGAGTTACTCTGCCCCACACTTAAGTAAGGGCATTTTTGTCTTTGTAAAGATTATTAGAGTCTAATATAGATTAAGGGGGTTGACTGAATGGGTAACCTATCAGATTTCGACAGACCCTTCTTCTTCTTCTCTCTTCTTCTTCTTCTTCTTCTCTTTCTGGTTCGGACTACTGTAGCACCAGTCGAAACAAGTCCCATCTCTTTATTCATGGGAAAAACAATTTTTAATTAACTTGTGTTAATATTATATATATTTATTTGCTTAAAGGGTAAGTATAAGATTTCTTCTATTGATTAAATCTTTTTGGACTTGTTGCTTCATCTAGGGTGAAATGCGATTGAAGGATTTTAATATTGCCAAAGAGGCTAATGGTACTGGTAAAAGCATTGTTAAGGAATTTGATGCCATTGTTAATGGAAGCACATTGGAGATTCACTTGTACTGGTCAGGAAAGGGAACTACTTTTGTCCCAGACAGAGGTGTATATGGACCCCTTATATCAGCTATTGGAGTGACACCCAGTAAGTTCACCCACACATTTTCTACCAAGCTCCCTTCCACTCTCAACAACTTCATAATAATGATGTTCACTTTCATGCTGTAGACTTTGATCCTGATACTGGGCTATCTGTTGGAGCTATTGTTGGCATCATAGCTGCAGGGTGCATGATTATTGTATTGATATTGGTATTCCTTTGGATGAAAGGTTACCTGGGTGGAAAGGACCTTGAGGACCAAGGTGAGAGAAATAAATTAAACATAATGCTTATCATTCTATATATACAATATTAGAGTTCTCTTGGCATTTCTTCTAGTTCTTTTTGTGTCTACTTCATGTTAAAGGGTCTTTACTGTGAAAATAAGCGAAAAATGAGCCTATTGAAATTGCTGATGTGCTTTCTTTAAAACTTCTCACATTGAGAAATAAGTTTTCTTTTTAAAATGTATCTTCTAACCTAGAGATGAAAGATAAATACCTTCTTTAACTTCCAATAGAGATCATTTGTTGATTGGTTGATACATTCATTATTCATGCCATATAAGACTCATTCTATAAGATCCAGACTCTGATATGGTGTTATAGAAATGAAATGAAGAAATTCAAATGGGTAACACAACATATGAATTTGACTATACAATTGGTGGGAAGGGAGGCTTGCTGACTATCTAGCCAAGCAAGGAGTAACTAGGGATCAGTTGTATTGGGCCCAATTGTAATTCTTGTGTTGATTTTTTCTTTTAAAGAGTGAGGCTGCACCTTGTGTCTCCCCTTGGTATGCTTGTAACAGACATTTATCTTTTTGCTGATAATGAATTTTTTGTGAGCTTTTATTTATCAAATAAAGACTCATTCTATTCCTGAGGATTACATTGATTGGATCAATTTTCACATTATTCTTGTTTTTTTTTTTTTTTAACTCCGGAGATGAGTTGCTCCCAAATGAAAATGTATTTTAGGCTCTTCTCATTCATGTTTTCATTTGGAAGGTCCCTAGGCCTTGCCTGAAAACTAAAGGGGTACTGGGCAATTTCTTTCTTTCTTTTTCTTTTCCTCTCTTTTTTGGTATCTTGAGAAGGAAACTGTGAGCTGCATTAAAGAGTTAAAATAAGCATGAGATGTGCAATTGCTAAACAAGGATTACAGTGTATCCAATCCTCAATACAAAATTTAAATGGGTATGGGTACTCTATCTTTGGGTACATACAAGTCTTGTCCAAATCAGATCTAGCTAATCCATTCCTATTGCATTTAGCTCTCTAATTCAGCAAATTTGGATTGACATATTACGAAGTCTTTTCCTAAATTGATTAGCATAGTGTGATAACCTCCAAAGAGCACTGCGTTTCCCACCACTCCATTTGATGGTGTTTACTGAAGTTTCTTCAATTGTCAATGAAGATGGACATATCTCAAAGCAATTATTGAACCCATAAGCAAAGCCAGAACTTTTCCTTTCGTGGAATCAGCAACCCCTATGGGACCACTAAATGCTGAAAAGGTGTTGCCATCAAGTCAGTCAAACCACACCAATACTAGCTGGTCAATGGTTGCCAAGAACTGTTATCAACCGGTAACACCATCTTCTCTAAGGATGGAGTGGACATACTCTTGGAAATGAAAGGTTGGGGTTAGATTGCAGGATCTCCAAAAGGTTCCTTTGTAAAACATTGGGAGGAACACCTCTAAACACCTAAGGTGCAAAGTCCCATGAGTTGAGAAAAAGACCCACCTCCTTAGGTCTTCAAAGGATGCTTTTTCCTTTCCATATGAAAATATATCTGTTCTTTCCCTTCTACACTCTCCACATAATAGTGTGGATCAAGTGTTTTGAAGTAATTGTCTGGTCAGAAAATTAACTTGAACAAGAGTGTTATGGTCAGGGTTGGAGATATTCCTTGGTCATTATTACAGGATTGTGCAGTGGCTTTGGGTTGTATGGTGGGTGAATTTCCTTTCACTTACTTGGGCTTGCCAATTGGAGTAAAATCCTTGTTGTCTTCTACTTGACTGCCAATGTTGGATAGAATTGAACAAAGATTGCCAGGTTGGAAAGGAATGCAAGGATCTTCAGCGAAAAGTGCAGGTCAAAGGAAAAAATCATGGAAACTATAGAGATAGGAGTTGCACATTGGGTAAAAACACTTGAGCTCTTCCAAAGTTTCTCCATGACTGACATAGTAAGGGCATGGAATGAGATGGCGCACTCCTCTAAGAAGAAAGAAAGAAAGAAGGGTGATTGAATGGAAGCCCCCAGCTATTCAAAAAACCCAAAGGAACAGTCAAAAAATGCAACAAAATGGTACTCAAAAAGCTGAGAAAGATGCTTGAATCGGTATCTTGGGATCAGAAGTTTTGTTTAAGTAAATTTTGGGTATTATTGGGCATTAGGCTGGATTGATATTTTGGTTTCTTTTGTCTCTTAGGTTTTATATGTACTGTTATGGGTAAGGGATTTCATAGTTGAGTCTTAGTTTGAGCCAGTTTTAGTTAATTTGGGTTTGTTTTTGCCTCTTAGGGTGTTGGTTTGGGATGACTTTTCTTTTTGGGTGATTGCTTATAACCTTCCTTGTTATCTTCTTTTTTGTTTTAATATATATATATTTTTTTGTTATCTTAAAAAACAAGCTTTGATGGGAACTCTGTAGGAAATCCAGGATTGGCAGGCATTGGTGGTGTATTTAGAGATCCCTCAAATCCCTCAAGCAAAGTGTTGGCAATGTATTCAGAAGCTTTAGGGGTAGGTGACTCGGTAAAGGCTGAGTTAGCACTGCTACATGGTCTAAAACTTGCTAACCAAGCAGATTTAAAAAACTTGGAGGTTGAAGGGGACTCAAAACTGGTGATCTCTTGGATTAACACCAAGGGTAATGCTCCTTGGATTTATAGACATTCCCTAAGGGAGATTGAAAGCCTAGCAAGGGAGCTCAATGCTTCTTTTACATGGATCAGGACAGCCAATGGGATGGCGGACTAATTAGCTGGGGTCTACAGGCAGCAATTTCTTTGGGCTTTATTGCAATACTCTGTTGGGCATCGACCGAGTTTCTGTGCTTTACTGTAATTCTGTAACCTGTTTACTTAATTATTAATAAAATTTTTCTTTGTTAATAAAAAAAAAAGGATTGCCAGGTTGGAAAGGGAAATATTTGTCATTGGGGGGAAGAATAATATTGATAAAAGGGTTGTATCTAATTTACCAATTTATTATTTGTCCTTAAAATTCCAGTTTCAGTTGCAAAGTCAATTGATAAGATGCAAAAGGGATTTTTTATTGAGTGTCAATGGCCAATAAAAAAGGTACCACTTGGTGAAGTGGGATGGGGTGTGTAGGGACAAAAAGATGGGGGGTTGGAGGAGATAGGGGTGCAAATGGATCGGATCATGATCCGATCCAATCCGAGATCCGATCTTATTTGGTTGAATTCAGATCACCTCTATTCGGATCTCGGATCGGATAATATGATCTGATCAGAAATCAGATCGGATTCGGATCACCCCCTATCCGATCCGATGTATATTATATATTTATAAATATAAATATATAATACATGTATATATATGCTATATATTTATTTATAAATATATTTTTATATTATATGTTTATAAATTTGTTATAATGTTTTTTTTATAAAAAACATGTATATATATGATGAAAATAATTAAAAAATACTTGTATTTTTTGTTTTTACTTTATTTAAATAAGTATATTTTATTTTTCTTTTAATAATTTATTAATTTTTAAATAAAACAAGTCGGATCAGATCAGATCCGAAGATCCGACTTGCTGATAGGATTTGAATTCAAATCGAGTCCTATTAGATCCGATCGGATCGGATCTGACGTGAACATTGTCGGATCGGATTCGAATATACCCTGATTCGAATCCGATCCGATTCGTTTGCATCCCTAGTTGGAGAGTAGAAGGATAAGGTTATTCAATAAAGCATTGTTGGGGAAATGGTTGTAGAGATTTGGATGTGAGAGAGAACCATTTTGGTGAAGGGTGGTTGCTTGCAAGTATGGTATTGTTGATTTCAGGTGGGATACAACGGAGGTCAAATCTTCGTATGATGTTTGTATTTGGAAGGGAAATATAAGTTTGGTGAAGCATTTTTGGATTATATTTTTGAAAAGGTTGGATATGGAGCAATTTAAAATTTTGGGAGTATATTCAACTTGAGTAAGTTATGTCCAAGATCATATAGCTTAAGTAGGAAAAACATATCAATTGTCCAGTGCTATGAAGTTATGCAAGGAGCAGCCGTATGGTGTTCAAGATTCCAAAGCCTCTTCTTTATTGGGAAGTGGAAGAGTGTGTAAGTCTTCTATCTAAATTGAATGCTATAGAAATGCAACTAAAAAGGCCTGATGTAAAATGGTGGAAGGAGAGTAGGAATGGTGTATTCACTGTAAAATCCTCTTACAAAGCACTAGCAAGAAATCAAATTGAAAGATTGGATGTTAAAGCTGTTTGGGGAAAGCCAATCCCTCCCAAGGTGGTGGTTTTTTGCATAGTTGGTTGCTTTGGATATTATCCTTATTCAAGATCATATCAAAAGTAGGGCTATTCAATTGGCAGGCAGATGCTACTTTTGCTAGGCAGATGAGGAGAATGCATTTCATCTATGCTTTGTTGTTGCTATTCGAAGATCCATTTGGGGTACTTTTTTAGATTATCCAAAATTGATATTGGTCTCCAAGGTTTCCAAAAGAGATATTTGGTCTGTGGCCTGTCCTAAATGGAAGTAGAAAGGCAAAGAGCATGGAGGTATGTGTTAGACAGTGTATGCCCTTAGCTCCAATCAGAATGATGTACATTATGACATTTAATGTAAAGAATAAAGTACATATTTGATTGATGTTATTATGGTGTGTTTGTGTGTAATACCCTTAAACTGAACACATATGAGACTCGTGTTATTTTAGAATCTTCATAGCCATTGGATAGATCTGGGGGGATTTATCCTACCAAGGATGACACTGATTTGCCGCCAAGTTGGTTGGGTGGCTAGTCTCAGCTGCTAGGATGAGAGTTGAGGTACATGCAGTGTGTGTTTTCTTGAAACCTTGAACCGGACTAGAATTCTAGTATTGCCCTGGACCTTGGAGATAGATGGGCAAAACTGGAATGTTACACCTGACCCCTAGACTCGATTATGATACTGTACTAGGTGTCGGATTGGGCTGTCTTTGATATGCCAATCAGTGAGATCCTTAGAGGGGGTCAAAACCTGGGTATGTTGGGACTATACTTGTTCATGGGTCTGGCTGGGCCGGGCTCGGGTTGGGCTTTTACTCATCATTAATGGAAATACGCTAGGCCTGAGCCCGAGCCCGGCCCGACCAACGGGCCTATAACTTGGGCCCGAGCCTGGCCCTGATAAAAAGCGCGAAGCCCGACCTAATAAAAAAAATTACAATTTTCCCTATTCAAATTAGAATTAAAAATTCATATGGTTTTTTTTTCCTATTTAAATGAACAATGGGCCTACAAGATGGTTTTTTTCCTTCTCTTTTACGTTTTAAAACACAATTTCACATTCTTAAATCAAAAAATTTATTCAAATGGGCATAATCATATAACCCATTTTAAATCTAATTTTAGGTCGTACCGGGCTGGGCTCAGGCCGGGCTATTTTGACAAAACCTGAGCCCGGCTCGAATTTATTGCGAGCTGGGCTTTTTGGCCCAAGTTTAAGCCCACGGGCCTATAGACATGTTCAAGCCTGTCCGGGGGCCGGGCTGGCCCATTGGGCCACCCGGTCCATGAACAGATCTAGTTGGGACAGTTCGAGATTTCATCTGAGTGGGTGATCATAGTGATATGATCAGCTCCTTTGTCGGACAAAGTGAATGATCGGGGATGCACTCTCTCTGATGGAAACCAAAGCTGTCGGCAACCGATTTCAACCGTTGAAATTTGTTTTTGTAAAATATATTTATATAGAGATATACATATATATATATATATATATATGGTTTCAAAATGTTTGCAAAATGTTTTATTTCTCGGGATCCGTGTGAGTAGAGAGTGCAGCACTGTACTTTGCAGCCGCGGGAGAGGTCCTCTCTTGTTAGGCAGTGTTTGATCATTATGGGCTGAGAGGTTAAGTGTAAGACCATTGAGGGTAATACCTGATGGACTAGTCTTGCATTTGCCCACAATCCTTGGGTTCTTATAAGGTGGCTTGACCCAATGACCATTTAGTGTAAATGTTGGGCCCATTAAGAGTCCATGGTGATGGACTCAGGGGTTCACTGTCTCCTACAGTGAATTTGGCCAGGCCTTGTAACAGAGGTTGGGTTGAACCCATGTGGCTGATGTGTAGATCAATGTTTGGGTCCCACACCATACAAGGACATCTAACTGGGTAGCAATTTGGAGGAAAAGTGAGCACATAGACTTAATGGGCCTAAAGCCCCATTCGAACTGGCTTAATTAGATTAATTAAAGAGGGGCGGTTCTGGGATTTAGATCAACAGATAGGATAAGGGATTGTCTCTATCCACTCAGAGAGTCCATATCCAAATAGAGATTTAGATCTAGAAACTCCTAATTAGATTAGGAGGGCTGATCTTTATCTGCAGATAAGATAAGGGATTCTTAAAGAGAGTCCAGATCCAAATACAAGGTTTGGATTAGGAAACTCCTAATGGGATTAGGAGAACCTCTCTTTAAGGCTATAAATAGAGGAGAAAGGGAGAACCCCAAATCATCCTTCAGTCTTACTGATTCAAGAGAGATGACAGCATATAGTTGGACTGATGCCATCTTCTGCTCTTGCCTTCCCCTGCTATTGCCGCCATTACCAGTTCGATCTCCACCTATAGGAGCGATCAAAAAAGGGTTCTTGATATCACCTTTTGGTAGAAAAGGTGATCTGAAGTCGTGCTCACTCGCCCTCCATCAGATTCTTGGTGAAGAATCAGGTTCTTGTTGAAGAGCCATCCTGCTGATTCTACTCCACCCTATGTTGTGTCATCTTCAGTGGGAGCAGTCTTTGGTAATCTCCTTGGGTGTGAACACCTTCGTTGGGAGTTACAGTTACTCCGTACCAGGTACATCCCTCTCCTACCTTTTGGTTTTAGATCTGTTTCGGTTTAGGTTCAAGATTGATCCTTAAAAACACAGTTTTCTAAAATAGGGAATGTGATTCTGCAGGGTTCGGCCATCCATATGATGGATATCTCATCCCTTCAGTATGATCCTTTTGTAGTCTGCTGGGTACTATGGAAAGAAAGAAACAGAAAGAATTTTTGAAGGCAAGTACAAATGTCAAAATCGTCTTGGCTCAATTATTGGGAAATGAGTTCTGGAACTGATTATGATTCTTCTAGAATTTGAGGAGTTTTTTTAGGAAGAAGTAAAGTAATTTTATTCATCTAAAAAACATACAAGCTGGGTTCAAGACCCAGAAGGGCAGCCTGAAAACCACAGCAGTTACACTTTCCCCCAGAAATTAGAGCAAGAAAAAGAAGACGAATTCAGACTTTTGAACTCCTCAGATACAGATATCCAAGAAATCAGCTTGCCTACAGCTCTCTGAATGATATCTTCAGGACTTTTCGCTTTCTTACTGAAAATTCTACCGTTCTTCTCAGCCCAAATGGACCATAAGACAGCAGCAGGAATAGTCCTCCACACCAGGCTCCCTTTCTTGCTTAGGCCTCTCACTTCCAACAACAGAGGAGATCCTTAACCAGTCTAGTTATTACCCAACTGAACTCCAAGACTCTGAGAAAGTGTCCCCAAATCTGAGAGGAAAATGGACAATGAATACATAAATGATCTATCGATTCAGCATGTTGCCCACAAAGACTACATGAAAGATCCATAACCTGGATTCCCCTCCTCACCAGTTTAACTCTGGAAAGACATTTATCAAGGGCCATCGTCCAAATCAGAAAGTTGGCTTTTGAAGGACTTATAGTATTCCAGACTTGAGAAGCAGGAAAATCAGTAGAACCCAAATTACCCATTTTAGAGGCAAGGGACTTGACAGAAAATTCACCATTCAAATTCCATTTCCAACTCCATTTGTCTTCCAAGTGCTGATCAATCTTCTGATTTGAAGAAGTGCCATAAGACCCATAATTTATTCTAATTCCCAATCAAACAGATCCCTCCTAAAAATGGGAGTCCAAGTTAGAGACCCACCTGTCATATTGCAGTACTCGGCCATAGAAGCTTCTTGGTTAAAAGCACACTGAAAAAGATGAGGAAAAGATTCAGCTAGAGTCCCATCCAAACACCAAGGGTCCTTCCAGAACTTTGTTCTTTCCCCATTACCAATCTTGATAGAAATCCCTTCCATGAGCACAGAAAATTTTTTCATGATAGATTTCCAAGGGGAACTACCCCAACTTAGGGGGAGATCCCTGGATCTCCAGTTACCCCACTACACCCCATATTTACCTGCAATGAGAGATCTCCACCAAGCCTTCCTTTCAGCCGAGAACCTCCAAATCCGCTTAGTTAGCTGGGCAGAATTGAAATTCTTCACTTTCCTAATGCCTAACCCACCCTCAGCCTTAGGAAGACAAACTTGATCCTAGCTTACAAGATGTACTTTTCTCTCCTCATCCCAACCCCTCCAAAGAAAACTTCTCTGGATCTGCTCCAATCTTTTGGCAACTTTGTTGGGGATGGGGAAGAGAGAAAGAAAGTAAGTAGGTAAATTGGAAAGAGTGCTTTTTATCAAAATAACCCTACCCCCAGATGAGAGATATCTAGCCTTCCATGCAGCCAACTTCCTTTCCATTCTTTCAATAACTGGATCCCAAATCGATATGGCAAGACAATTTGCACCCAATGGCAGTCCCAAATATTTCACCAGGAGGAATTCAGTTTGACAAGCCAGAACCTCCACACAATCAGCTAAATTTGATACATGAACCACTGGAATGATTTGACTTTTATTCCAGTTGACTTTCGGTCTAGAGATTACCTCAAACCATTATAGGATTCCAAGGACAAGATCTAACTGGGATGGAGAAGCATCCACAAAGCATAAAGTATCATCTACAAATGAGGATATTGATCTTTTCTCCTTCATGAAAGAATGCAAAACCTTCCCACTCACCAGATTCTGCAGCCTTTCTACAAAGCAAAGTGAGAATCTCCTTGACACAAATAAAAAGCAAGGGGAACAAGGGATCACCTTGTCTTAATCCCCTAGAGCTATCAAAAAACCCTGCTGACTGACCATTAACCAACACTGAGAATTTGGAAGTGGATACACAGACTTTTATCCAGTTTTTCCATTTCTGCCCAAACTTCATATGTTGCAACACCAAATCAATACACCTCCAGTTGACATGATCATAGGCTTTTTCAATGTCCAGTTTGCAAATCAAACCAGGGGAGTCCTCTCTTCTTCTTGAGTGAATCAACTCATTTGTAATAAGAACAGAATCAAGCATCTGCCTCCCTGGTACAAAAGCACTTTGATTATACGAGATAACATTCCCTAACACCCCTTTCATTCTCTCGGCAAGTACTTTAGCTAGGATCTTGTAGAACCTGTGCAAGAAACTGATTGGCCTGAAATCTTTAATGTTAACCGCCGCTTCAGTTTTTGGGATGAGGGTGATAAAGGTGGTATTTAAGCTTCTTTGAAGGGAAGCATTATCATAAAATGCCTGAAATACATTCAAAATATCTTCCTTCACAAAATCCCAACATTTGACATAAAATGGGTTGGTAAGCCTGTAGAGAACACTGATGTGGGCCCCAATTCTGTGGTCCCACTCTGTCCGTAGGGTAGAATGTGCCCTAGTCATCCTAGGGTTAGCTGATGGTCAATCTGTTATTCCAGTTGTTATTTATATTTCAGTTTTATATTGTTTTATGTGTTATGTAAATACCAAGGGCAGATTTGTCCTTTCATGTAACTAGCATAACCTATAAATACTAAATAGAAGTGGCGGCAGCAGAACATTCAAATTCTGTCCTTCCTTTCAATTCTTGTGTTCTACTGCTCTCTCTCTACTCTTTCTCCTCTCTCCTCTATACCTTTCTTCTCCTTTTTCGAACCTGAAATCTATTAGGGTTTAAGGCTGATAGCAGCCTTGAACATCTACTAAGCCCATCCGGCCCTGGTGACTTATCAGCCGCCAACATAGATATGGCCGCTTTAATTTCTCCTCCAAAAAGGGTCTCTCGATGAGATAGGACTCCTCTTCATTCAACTGTTTAAAAGGAAGGCCTCTTGGAAAGGGTCTAATAGACCAATTCTCTTTATAGAGGTTTCTACAGAAATTAGTAGCCATTACCTTCAATTCTGCATTAGATCCCCCCAATCTGCCCTCCCACTCCAGCTTACTAATTGAAGAAACTATTGCTCTAGCATTTGCCATTTTATGAAAAAAATGAGTGTTTTTATCCCCCTCTTTTAACCAGGCCACGTTAGCTCTTTGCATCCACTTGATTTTTTTCTCTTACTGCCAACTTATCATACTTGATTTTTGCTTGAGACCTCTTCATTTTGCTTTCCTCAGTTAAAGGACCTACTTCTGCAGCATCAATTTCCTTAATAAGACCCAACAAAGCTCTCTTTTCAGTTTCAGAATTCAAATTATTCTCCGCTTTCCAGATTTTCAGCCTCTTTTTAATTGCACCAAGTTTGTTTGCCAAAATGAAAGAGCTAGTACCTGCCACCTGCAAATCATTCCATACAGTCTTCAACAAGGGAATAATCTTCTCATCTTCAAACCAAGCATTCTCAAACTTGGGCAATGATTTTTCCTCTAAATCCACAGACCAACTGAATTGGGCAATGATCTGAGACAGACCTAGGGAGAGCAATCTGCCTAAAATCAGGAAAAAGTTCTTCCCAATTCGAGGACACCAAAAACCTGTCCAACCTCACCAGGGTGGGAGTGTCTTGATTGTTAGTCCAAGTAAATCGGCTACCCTGAAGAGGGAAGTCAATAAGCTCAAATCTGTTGATGAAATCAGCAAATTGAAGCATCCCTCTTGACCTCCTACCACTAATGTTTATTTCTGCAGCAGCTAGAATGACATTGAAGTCTCCACCAATGACCCATGGATAAGATAGGCTACCCCTCACTTCAACCAATTCTTTCCAAAAATCCTCTCAAAGATTTCCATCTGTCGGACCATAGACGTTTGTGACTTGACAAATATTACCATCAGGAGGTTTAAAAATTAATGAGACTGAGAATCTCCCAATATGAGCATTAAACTGCAGATAGAAGGATCCCAAAGACTCAACAACCCCCCTGCACTTCCCACAACCAGTTTAGCTTTCCATCTGACCTATCCCTCCCCCTGAATACTTCTTACTATTGCAGCATCTAAGTAATCCAATTTAGTTTCTTGCAGCATGGTAATCTTCGAACCTGACCTCTTCAGAGAAGCACACACCACAACTCTCCTTCTTCCCGACCGCAGCCCTCTTACATTCCAAGACAGAAATTTTAACCCCCAATTTAATCCCCCCACCACCACCCCACTGATCCCTCACTACTACCGGCCTTATCATTAAATCCCCAGGTTAACCTCATCATCTCTCTACTCCTCTTCGAATTCTTACTTCCTTTCTTTGTTGTCAGCTTCCCTCTCTCTAAGATAATTTGCTATTCAATCCCCTCCAGATATTTAATTGTTTCCTCCTCCATCCCCTCCATTGAAACTCCTAAAAATTTCCCTAACTCCAAGAGCTTCGACAAAACCCAAGTAGAGGAACTAGGAAGATTGGACAACATACCTCCCTGAAACATTAATTCAGGATTCTTTTCTTTGATATTACCCAACGGCATTGGACTATCATCCACTTTCCTCGAGTTGAAATCACTTCCCACCCCCCTCCTGTGGAGAAAGTTGATGAAGATTCTCCCTCCTTTCTTTGAACTGCTTGTTGGAATCCACCATTGCAATTGGATCAGCTTCAACCAATGTGTCTTCCACCCTCGCCAGTGCAAGTTGAAAGTGTTCTGGGTGACTTCCCTCCAAGAAGGTTGAAACATCGTTCGCTGAGGACTAGGGGGTTGACACTGGACGATTCGCACACTGGCACCACCATTTGACTCCACCAGCAAGGGAGCCTGCTTACGACCCTGGTTGTTCCAACTGAACCTGGTCCTCTTTGGAGGCTGACTGAACCAGCCGAGTTTGTTTTGGTTCAGGTGACATGGGTCGTCCCTACGGAAGAGGGGCCTGTTCTCCACTATGCACTGTTTTATTAGTTCCTTTAATTCATCAAGTTCCAAGCTCCACCCATTTATCCCAAGGCAAGAATATGGAACGCCTCCTTCACTCTTCTTCCTACTCTATCCATCCTGGCCCTCCAAGTCCTCCAGGATCGGACAGCTAGGATTAGAGCTAACTCTATCTCCTTCCCCATCTTCGCCAACAGCCGGAGAAGTCGCCAGTGACCGGAAGTCTGGAAGACAATCATTCTGGTTCGTTTGCTGTTGCAGGTTTTCTCCAACATCCTCCAAAACAAGGGTTTTTGAAATCTCCAATTCTCATTCTCTCTCTGTGGGGCTTTTCTCCTCCTCAATCCTCCCGTTTCCATCAGCTCACAGGCGGCAGAATCTCAGGCCATATTTGAACTGAAAACAGAGCTTCTCCCGCATCGATCTCCACTTTGTTCGGAATGGAGTCTCCCCTGCGCACCTTCGTTCTGACCCATTCACATGTTGCTACCTTTGAAGGAGAATCATCAGTCTCATTGAAACCCCCACACACATCTCCTATAGTTCTGATCACACTTGGATGATCAATGAGGTTTCGGGGAAGAAAACTTTGCCGGAATCAGCCATAGTTGAATCACTACCCTAGCTTAGTAGCTTCACTTCTCCCCACATTTCAAGCTTACAAGCTTCACTCCTGTACTCATTCATTCTCTTTCAAACACCCTGCTTTCTGCCTCTTTCTTCTGTCATTCTTCCTCCACCAAACTTTGAATGCTAGGAAACCCTATCCTCCATGAGGAGGTTAGCAAAGGTTCTTTTGGAACTGGTTTCTGGTCAGTCTTAGAGCTGGAATTGGGGGGATGAGATGTGGATTTTTCTTTCTTTGTTCTCTAATTTATATAATGCAGGGATGAGATGATGTTATTGTTATCTTTGTTTCTTTCTTTTTGTTTTGTCTTTGTGGGTGATCCCTCACCATGCCTTCTTGTACTCATCCTTTTCTTTTAATGACATGTCTTTTAATGGCATTTCTTTCTCAATCAGAGATCTAGTGTTTTAAGTTGACAAAACATATCCACTATCTCACCTGGGGCCATCCATCTAAGGCCAAAGAATCCCAAGAAAAGGTCTCATGGCTTCTTTGTTTCCACAATGTAGTAGGAGGTCTTCTGTTCAATCCCCACTTTCAAACACATTTTGCATACATGGGAGAAATCTACTAGCCCCTAGTCTTTTTTGTCTAAAGGGTAGGCCATTTATTGTTTTTTCTAAACATGTTCCCCTACAAAGAAGAAAATCATAGGGGGACACAAGGGCAATAGAGGTTTATTTTCCTGAGGCATGCCATTAGAAGGTCTGATATGATGGATGCAAAAATAAATAAAGAGTTTGTAAAAAAATGGGCCAGAGATTGCAGCTACGTCTTCCTTTAGGCCTAAAGTGCAGGAACTATGGTCCCCACCAACACAAGACAGAATGAAGCTAATCTTTGATGGGAACTCTAGAGTTAACCCGGGACTGTCAGGAATTGGGGGAGTATTCAGAGATGGAGATGGTAAAACTGCTGCTATGTATTCAGGGCCTATAGGAGTAGGTGACTCTTTGAGAATGGAGGTAATGGCTTTGCTTCAAGGTGTGAGATTTTTCAAACAGATGGGGCTAAACCAAATAGAGATAGAAGGAGATTCTAAAATGCTCATTGATTGGTTGAAATTGGGTAGTTTGGGAGCTTGGATTTATAGACATGCCATAAGGGAGATTACCAACATAAAAAAGGAGATTGGGGCTTCTTTTAAGTGGACTAGAAGGTCAGCTAATGGACTAGCTGATACCTTCACTAAACAGGGGACAATAAGGGATAATCTATTCTGGGCAGAATTGTAATAAGGATTTTTGGGGTTTAGCACCCTTTTCAGGGGCTGACAGTTGTACATGACATTTCTTAATTTGCTTAATGAAGTTACTATTTCCAATTAAAAAAATACTAGACTTGAGAATCAAGTTCATGTGTAAAACCATAGACTTATTTGAGAGTTTTGATTAGGGAGGCAACCTCCTCAATCACAACACCTTGAAGCATTTTCTCATGACTGTTCAAACTTTTCTATTTGTCATGGTTGTCATTCATGTTACCCATATACATCAAGGACACAGCTAAGCAAGGTGTCAGATAGGAAAGTTAAACTAAAATTGAAGTTCCTGATGTGATATGATGCCTACTTACAGGTATCCCGGTATAATAGTCTACCATGCTTGTGGTGATCAATATCTTGTACACACGTACTTATAACCAATGTTTAGAGAACCGGACCGGGGACAGAACTGGAGAAGGGAGAGGTTGATGACCTGACATACATACATACATATATTATGGGTCATATAAATGCTATATATTATATATTTTATAACTTTTAGTATACTTAAATATGGTGGATGGATGGCAAGTTCCTTAATTTAAGCAAATGACCAGGGTTCAAGTTTCTTAATTTACATTTTCTTTAAAATACGTATGTAATAAAGTAATATATACAATAAAGAGTTATTAACACAAGTAAAGAGGTGGACTAGTGTTAATTAAGTAATATATGAAAATAAGAGGTCATGGGTTCAAGTCTTGTCAAACATGTTTTAAAAATTTAAAGTTTCAATTACTTAATGACCCGGGCGATTCCATGAAACCAGGACTGGTTCACCGGTTTTTCGGTTAAATCTGCTGATCAACCAGGTTTTACTAGGTTTTTAGCAAATATTGTTATTGGGGTGTGGCCAAATCGACCAAGGTCCTGGGTCACAGTTCTACCGGTTTGATCACCCAGTCCGGTCCGGTTTCCTAAACACTGCTTATAACATGCCTATAATCAGATATAACATTAGGAAATATAATGTGGGACAAACCAATGTGAAGATGTCTTTTTGCTGGACTTGAGAGTATAAAGGCTAGTGGGTGAAATAGAGTAATGTCCGAGTAATTTTGTTGGCTGAAAAATTAGGCCGGTTGAATTGCATTGAAACGGGGAATACAGATTTCTGGAACAATAAAAATAGCATGGAAGTAAATTCAGAAATAAGAGTTTATAACTAAAATTAGAATATCAAAGTCAAGTATCTAAAGAACAAACTTAAGAACAGTGAAAGTTGATGGATAAAACTAATAGTTGAACAAGAATAAATTATCACATCTATCTTAAGTTGGCTTTATATGGCATCATTAAACATGAAATCACCATGCCAGACATCCTTCATGCACCAAATTGATTTCTGACTAGTCAATTGTTTTACATCACAATATTGTGCTACTTGTGTAAGCTAATGGGCCTGGACAACCAGACCTTGAGAGGGTTTAAAATTGATTTCTGACTGCTAAAGAAACTATTGAACATATAAACCTTACTTGAATTTGAGTTATACTAAACAGAAAACTTACTCTCAATAAAACCAAGATGGAAAGTGATACAAACAACTAATGAAGCAGAAAAAAAAATCCAGAATTCTAGAAACAAAATGAGAAACTCACTCCAGACTTCTCCTGGATTTTCAAATTTCTGTCTTCTCAAGAAAGTGACTAAAATGTAAGATCAAACCTAAACAAAACAGATTATACTACTAAAATTATAGAATTCAAGGATCATCCTAGGAATTGAACATAGTTACTTCCGTTGCAGACCCATATTATATCCCCATTTGGACTTAAACCCACTCAGGTGATACTAAGTAACATTTTATGGATTGTTCGATGTGTAATCAATTCAGAAGTTTGGGGGTAATGCTGAACATCTAGCACTGAAAAGCGTGTCCACCGTAGAATGATAGATTGAATGTTTAAGTGTACTGGATTAATTTGCATCATGAGCATAATAACATGAAAAAGTGAACTGAATTGGTAAACTGTAGTGTTAACATGAAAAAGAAAGGGTCATGGAAGATTGAGAAGTAATAAAATGCATTATTTTCTGAAATTATATCAGTAATTGTTTATGAAATTATGTTTTTAACTTGTAGTAGAATTATCACTGATTTTGCAGAACTTAGACAACTTAAGCTTCAGAAAGGTTATTTCAGTTTAAAACAAATCAAAGCTGCAACTGGGAATTTTGACCGTGCAAATAAGATAGGTGAAGGTGGCTTTGGGCCAGTTTACAAGGTAATTCTGGATTGGGAATTTTTTTCAAACTCTTTCATCAATTATTCTGTCTTGTTCTTGGGGTTGATTTGTCTTGCAGCTTTGATGTTAATGAACCCAAGCTTGTATATCAAAAGTGAAAAATATATACTTCTCTTTCTTTCACTTCCACATGTTTCATTTGCTTATCTTTCTGCAGAATCATGATTCCAGAATTTACCTTTGTGTCCTAGGGTGTACTGTCAGATGGCACTGTAATTGCTGTCAAGCAGCTCTCCTCTAAGTCAAAGCAAGGGAACCGTGAATTCATAAATGAGATAAGCATGATATCCGCTTTACAACACCCAAACCTCGTGAAGCTTTTTGGGTGTTGTATTGAAGGAAACCAGCTATTACTGATTTATGAATACATGGAAAATAATAGTCTTGCACGTGCTCTATTTGGTAAATCTCTTTGACTCTATTTTAGCATTTAGAAATGATTCCTCTCTGCCACTAGCAGTGCTAGGTTCCAGTTGATCCTGACAAGTTATAACCATAATGTTGATAAGAACTGGTTTACATGTAGGAAGAGAGGAACAACGACTGAACTTGGACTGGCCAACAAGGTGTAAGATTTGCATGGGGATAGCAAGGGGTCTAGCTTATATGCACGAAGAGTCAAGGCTGAAGATTGTCCACAGAGACATAAAAGCGACGAATGTGCTCCTTGATAGGGATCTTAATGCTAAAATATCTGACTTTGGCTTAGCTAAACTTGATGAAGAGAAAAACACCCATATCAGCACCCGTGTAGCTGGAACTATGTGAGTAGACTTTATTCCGTACTTATTTCTTCTCAGCATGGGTTGGATCTGGAATTACAAAAAAATATCCTGAATCTTTTCTCTATAGAGTAACATTGATCATCATCCAGGTTTTATCCCTATTGCTCGGAGTTAATTATTAGAAAATGTCTGCCATTTGACTTTAGCTGAGCTCTTCATTTCAAGCATTCATGTCATAGCATGAGCTTGAAGCATAAATGAGGATCCATGGAAAGTATGTAAAAAAGGACTTCTGCATGGATATAAACCTGATGCAACCTTCCTACATGCAGGCTTCAAACAGGCAATGCAAGGTTGATAGAGAAATAAACAGGACACATACTAATTGTGAAGGCAAAAGATGTCCTTTATAACAATAGAAGTTAAATAGGCAGGGATGTTTTTGTCTTTCAAAATTGTCAATCTCCTGGTGATAGACGGTTTCTTAAAGGAGTCTACAACTTAGGACCTTTCTTGAGTGACTGTGATAGAACATAATGAAAAAGAATACTGCTACTCCCACTTAGTTGCATCATTTCTAGCATAGTCCCATTTTTATATGGCATATATTTATTTGTTTATCATCAGGCCCCAAATTACATACATAACATAGTTTCCTCTTTTTTTTTTTCTTTTTTCATCTGTAGAGGATATATGGCTCCTGAATATGCAATGAGGGGTTATTTGACCGATAAGGCAGATGTTTACAGCTTTGGAGTAGTCTTGTTAGAGATTGTCAGTGGAAAGAGCAATACAAGTTTTCAGCCACAGGAGGATTTTATTCAACTTCTTGATTGGGTAAACCAGGCATTATTGCAATTCATTTGTATCATAAAGCACTCTTCCACTCAACCTGTTTTTTTTTTTCTTTTTTTCGTTTCCATGAGGCTACACAACAGGGAGTAGCTCATCCCCCAAATCCATAATCTCTCCCAACCTTGGTGAAGGTAGGATTTGATGTTAAGTCTGCACTCTCCAGTACAGCTCAAAACCTGCTTGTTTGGATGGTTCAGAAAATTGCAAACTGTCATAGACTATGCATACATCTACCTGTCAATGCATATAACTTCGTTGGCATAGAAGATAAGCATATCTCTGAGTTGAAATTGCTCAACTGATAGATGGGTCTTGCCAATTTGGACAATTATGTTTCCATCCTTTTTCTAGAGAAGTCTTTGTGTTGATCCAACCTTATGTAATTAGCTGGTTATTTAAACTTTTTCTTTTAAATGGTCTAACATTCCAAAAGAAGTTTCTTGTCTTCCTAGTCTCGGAACAAGTTTGCATATATTTCGTGGCTTTACAGGAAATAATTGCCAATAATTTATTGTTCTGAAATACTCCTAAGAGGAAATTTCACCGATACACGTGATCTTTCTTGAACTAGATAGGAAAATAAGTGTGGTGTAATTGGTGTTGGTATTTTGATGATTGGAAAGTTTTGATGAGATGAATAAAAATGTGGTTTGACTGTTATATTTGATCATTGAATTGCAGGCTTATCTTTTACAAGGGCAGGGAAATCTCCTAAAGCTTGTTGATCCTGTCCTCGAATCAAACTATTCTGAAGAAGAGGCATTGAGGATGCTGAACTTGGCACTCATATGCACCAATCCATCCCCTTCTCTCAGGCCAGCTATGTCTGATGTGGTGAATATGCTTGAAGGCAAAATGCCAGTACAAGCATCACGAATCAAACCAGGCTCAGAAAATGAACGGATGAGGTTTAAGGCTTTTGAGAAGCTCTCACGCAATAGCCAATCAAACACCTCAATCACATCTCAAGAAAGTCAGGTTCAAAAAAGCGTATTGATGTTGGATTCCTCTCTGTCTCTCCATGGCAAAGAAGATAGTAGAGACCATTTTGAGGGATGCATCAAAAGTTCAGAACTTCTGTCTGATACCAATTGAGTATAACAATCAGATAAATATCTGCCATAACAATGACTAAACAGAATGTAAGGGAGAAACAGGATTTATGTAACTGACCCCATAGAGTTGGGATACGGCATGGGTGAGGACGATGGATCCAATAAATTATAATCAATTTTTTGTACTAGTGTACAACCATGTATTTCTGAATTTTTTTCATGTAAACGTTTTTTAATCAGATAAATGTACTTCAGTTATCAGAGTCAAAAGCTCTCCAAGTACCCATCCAACTGGAGCACCTACCAACTCCTTCTGACTATCCTCTCTACCAACCCAATGATACGACAACAGTTGCCCAATCTTCTTGCAAAACCTCTCTTTTGTTTTTGATCAGTTACAAATTCACATTAAATTAATTAGAGAAATAGTTACAGCACAGCAGAGAGAGGTAAAAAGACTTCACTCTCCCCAAGAGAACAAAATAAAAATTTACAATACAGCCCAAAATATCTGATCCCTTTCCCACCTCTTACTTTACCAAAGTGTCTACAAATGCATTTGATGTTCTCTTCACCCATTGAAACTGAATTTCCAGCCCCCTAGTTAGTCGTTTAATTTCCCATCTCTCATTACCAAATTTCCATGGTTCACTATCCTTCTATAACCAGCTTAAATCACCTTCAACAAGAGTCCCCCTCATCTCTGAAAACCCCCTTACACCTGAAGGACCCGGGTTGCCCTCACTACTCCCATCATATATTCCTAGCTCTTGTCTAAAATCCAATAGAAAATTAAAAATTATTACATTGATAGCAAGGCTATTTCTTTTGGGAGAATGACGGTTCAGCTCAGGGTCAGGATTTTTAGGCCCAAAGTACATTTGGGGTAGGTGCGAATTGATGCTAATTCATAGGCAGACATTGCAAAAAATACCCCTCTACTATGGGGTTAGTGACAATTACCCTCCTGTACTTTTATTTGCAATAACTTTCACTTTGCAACAAATACCCCTTAGTCATTAAGTACAATAATGAATGCATTAAATTACCAAAATACCTACCTTAACTTTTCTTATTTTTCCTCATCATTCTCTCTTAAACCCACTTTGCAACAAATACCCCTTAGTCATTAAGTACAATAATGAATGCATTAAATTACCAAAATACCTACCTTAACTTTTCTTATTTTTCCTCATCATTCTCTCTTAAACCCTAATTGACCCAAAAATACCTCCATTTTCTCCAAATGAAACCAATTAAAATGACAAGAATCATTTCATTGACATAGAAGCTCAGTTTGGAAAGAGTACAAATACAAATATGTATGGTGCAAATACATACAAAATACAAGGTTTTGCACTCTACATATTTATATTTGTACTCCTTCCGAACTATTGCAAACCTAATTCACTACCAAAGTCATAAAATAAGAAAACATTTTTGGCTCTAACAACCTTTGAACTTTGCCAAAAGGCCAATTTCAACCCTAAAGGCTAGAAAAAGATCAGTTTCAACCTCAGACTTTGTTAAAAAGGTCAGATGTAGGCCAAAACAAACAACATTTGAAATGATGCCGATGGATCCATTAGATAATGAATAGAATAATAAAAGCATGTTAATGTGGCAATAATAAACTTCGAAAAAATCCACTTTCAACCCTAAAGGTGGAAAATACACTACTTTAATAAAGTTAATTAAGTTAATAACTTTAAGGTCTGATTAAATGACCCTAAAGCATATAATCTACTTTACTAAATTAATAAAATTAACTAATTAAAATAAATAAACAAAGATAATCAATCTAAATAAGTAAATTAAGTCAATTAAACAAGGTTTTAAAAATAATCCAAAATAGATCCACTTTGGCCATCGGTAAATGGTTTTTAAGTCATTGTTTATTTTAATTTTTTATTTTTCAAAATATCAAGGGTTGATCCATTTGGACTGGATGAACAAACTGTTGACCTAGAAACCGATGGCTAGAGTAGTTCTATTTTGGGCAGGTTTTTAAAACTTTACTTAATTGGCCTTTTACTTATTTGAATCGATTAGCTTTATTTAATTAACTTTGTTTTCTTAATTAATCTAATTTACTTATTTAATTGCTTAATTAAGGTAATTTATATAATTTACTTAACTAAGTAAATTAAATACCTTAGGGTCATTTAATTAGACCCTAAAGTAGTTTAATTAACTTTATTAAAGTGGCATGTTTTTAACAAAGTGGCCTTTTAGCAGTACCACATAAGAATGCTTTTATTATTTTATTCATTGTTTAGCATATGTACCAATGTTGTTTTCAAACATTGTTTGTTTTTCTTATAAATGGCATTTTCATCATAGTCTAGGGTCAAGAATGATATTTTTTATTCTTCATGGTCGAAATTGACTTTTTCTGCAAAGATAAAGGGTTGTCAAAGCTAAAAATCCAGATAAAAAAAATATTTTGCCATTGATAGAGCTTTGAGAGGCAAGATCAATTGGGTTTAACAAGAGTTGTTGGTTTTTTTTTTTTTTTAGCAAGAATAGTATGTTTGCCACACACACATATGCCAGGTAGAACACTCCCTTTTTTATTCTAAGATCAAAAGAAGGTTGTGTTTGTCCTATACAAAAATTACATTACTAAATCATTTCAATGAGGGTAGAAATCCTTTATTTTCCTTCCCATGTATTGCAATGGTTTGAGGAAGCAAAATAGAGAAAAGGAATATAGAAAAGAAAGAGTAATATGGATTTAAAAATTTGAAGAATATTAAGGCTGTGTTTGGTTGCAGTGCAAACTTATTTGCACTAATACAAATGAATGGGAGTTTAAATGTAAAAAATGCAAATTCTTGTTTAATTTTCTTTTGGATTTACTTTATTCTGCTTCATGTCTTTACTTACTTCATTTGTATTGAAATCAAACAAAATAAGCTAAAATTTGAAACAAAAATAGGTCAAAAAAATTTTCAAAAAAAAAAAAAAGCACTGCAACACTGTCATGGTTAATTTTATTTGCATTGCAACCAAACACAGCCTTAGCTCAATTTGGAAAAAAAGTATAAATATTGTATATAGAGTAGGGATGACAATTTCCCCCGTAAAACTGGGGCCCCACCCCACCCCGAACGGGGTGGGTTTTCCCCGACCTTAAACATGGACAGGGTGGGGATGGGAAAAATATTTTTTTCCTGAATTGATGACAGGTTTTGTATATAATTATCCGAACCCGCCCTGATAAATTAGTAAAATATCTCTAGGTTTAATATTAATATTTAAAATATCTCTGAGTTTTCCCTAAATTCTTAAAATCCTAAGATCCCATAATTCTATTTTTGAATTACCTCTAAAATATTATAATTCAATTCCTAAAATACATCAAATTCTTATATTTTATCTATAAATTGTACATTAAATAAATAATTTTTAAGTACTTGTCTTAAAACGGGAAAAACTTGAAGATTCTCCATTTTCAACGGAGAGTGAATGCCCAGTCCCGAACTTGACAGCCACCAAAGATGGAATGAAATGGGAAGGGGAAAAGTATAGAGTACGGGGGGGCGGGGGGGTAGCCTAAAGTACTTTTAACGAATGTTCAAAACAGTAGGGGCCATTTCGTATAATATAAGAAAATTTCCCTTTTTCAATCCTACGAGGCTACAACTTAACCCGAAGCAATCGATCTCTAGCCGGAGAGCAACCCCGAAATGGACGAAACGGAGATCGTCGATGACTACTGGAACTACGACGATTTCTTCGACGCCTCCGACGATTTCCCCTTTTATAATTGCAACGACACTGCAGAACCATTTGGAGGAGCTGATGAAACAATCATAACTAAGTCTTCGCGAGAGAATCCCCTCCCGAAGGGTCACAGACGGCGATCATCGTCGTTCCGACATAATCGTCAAGGAATATCTGGAGAGTATGCAAAGGAACCGGACTGTATCTCTCCCGTTGCTTCAGAAATTAGCGAGGTTTCAGAGGCAATCACGCCAAGGGAGAGAAGAAAAAAATTATTATCGTCTTTGAAGGATCCGGAGAAGGCCCGTGAGGGATCCAGTTCTCCGCGAATCCGGTCGAGCTCGGTTCGAATTGGTAGTTTGAATGAACAGAATCACGAGGATTCCTCCATTACTCCTGCGAATAACGAGAGAGTAGACGAGCACGGTCAAGAGAGTTCTACTTCTACCACTAGTACTGCAAATAAGGAGCATGTCGACGAGATGGCCACAGCGGAGTCTCGTCTGGGAGATTCCGCCGAGTCTTCGGCTGGATCGTCGTCGAGTTTTCTGGTTTTTCTGGCCGGTTTAGTGATTAAGGCAATTGGGCTTCAAATCAGTTTGTTGATTAAATTCATTAGATTTCCTATCTGGTTATCTTATTTCTCTTTCGTGCTCGTTACCGATCCGTTTGGAATTCTAAGGAGAATTAGGGGTTATTTGATAGAGAAGTCGTTAAGAATGTGGGGTGTTGTCTGGGAGAATGTTAGTCCTTCTATATATGAATGGTTGAAGGGGCAGCAATCCATTGGGAAGTTGGCGATCAGTTTCTGTTGGGGATTTTTCTGGTCAGTTTATGTTTATTTTATATTGCTTGGCCTTCTCGCACTTGCACTTGTAATAAGTGGTTTTATGATGCAAAGCCTAGTAGAAGAGCCAATTCAGATAACAGAGACGTTGCATTTTGATTATACCAAGGATAGTCCGGTTGCTTTTGTGCCTATTAGTTCTTGTGCCGGTGCCTCTTGTGATGTAAATTGTTACGAGAAGGTTAGAGTTGGGAAAGATGGAGGATCATTTGTTATTCCATACAATCATAGATATCAGCTCACTATCTCGTTAACACTGCCCGAGTCTGAGTACAACAGGAAACTTGGCGTCTTTCAGGTATGCCATTGATTCATTTCGTGGATTTTATTGGAATTTGTTATGTTAATGGTTGTAATTGTTTCGCTATAGCTCTTCCGGGAGTTTGTTACCTATTTCTGGCCTTGTTTTTAGATAATTCACAATGGTCCGCATTATGACCTTGTGAGTAAATATGTAAAGTGCTTTCTGTTTATTCTTTTCTGAAATTTGTAATTAATCTTGTTATGTTTAGCAACTGATTTAAACTGATGCTACCCGATTGCACAGTTAAGATTTCTTCTCCCTAACCATCTTCCACCAATTTGGTGTTTGAGTCTAGCAGAGGGAGATTCTAGTGGTTTGATACCGTTTAAGATTAAATAATGATTTTTTGGAGTCTGAAAAAGTTGAGGCTCTTTACACTCAAAAGGTTATTGATTACTTAAATGAATTTATGTGATTGGGGATGAATATAATGATTCAATGTGTAGCTATATTGTTTAATTTGCAAAATAAGGACATAAGTTTTAGGAGTAGAAGAAAAGCAATTTGCTTCGCATTTACATATTTATCACAAAAGGTGAAAATATTACATGACATCCTTTTATGTTGTGGAGATAAACTTTAAGCGCTGAAGTACACTTAATCTTAACCTTTGAAAGGTGTAACTAGTTACTAGCTCATCTGCAGATCAGGTCACTTTACTTTCTCATGGGGTAATGCATCATAAAACCACTGAGAACTTTATTCCCAGCTGTATTTAATCCATTTCCTAACTATTGATCTTTTTGATAGTTCCATACTTGCATATATATTATTTTTACTGGGAAAAATGTGCTTTTTGATTGGGTAAGCTCAATTGCCAAATCCCCAGAATGAGAAAAGTTTGCTGTCCTAGCAATATATATATATATATATATATATAATATTTGAATAATAAAAAGAGAATACAAAAGGAAGGTGATAAGTTATCGCCTTAGAGAAAGAGAAATACACTTCCAACCATCGAAACCAGACAACAAGACTCAAAAAGGGACAAAAACCAAACAATACCACACTCTTACCATGGCTCCACACCTCCACCTGTTGTCTTAGCAATCTTTCTTCATTGCTTCTTTAATATCTTGAGTGTTTCGTATGTTCTGCAGAGAAAACATAGCTAACAAAGATTAGGAACAAAGCAGGATACCCCCCTCACTTATTCTTATGAATTCGACTATGATATCTGAAAGATATGATATCTGAAAAACTTCTGACCAGTCAACTGGAATCATAAACGTGGTAGCCAATCAGGTGTTATTTATCAAAACTCATGGGTGGGTTTTGATTGGTCAAAACTCTTCCGATACCATGTCTTTTCCGCATCATAGATTTTCCCTATTCTTATTAATACATATCTGCATATCTGTTAAAGATGTATATCTCAGAGAATCAAATGGTCTTACTGTTGAAATATTGCCAATCATTTTGTGGGGGTGAGGGTGGTTGGCCTGATAAATGATAGTTACATAAAATAAATGAAAGGAAGAGAAAAGAGGGAGGGAATGGGGAGGCTCATCAATCCCATGGGCTCATGTGCAAATATATTAGGTATCCTATTGTGTTTTCCTAATGAAATTGGAAATTTTGCTAATTATTCAGAAAGTTATTTTTTAGGGGACTTCCTCTCTTATTACCTATTTCCATTTAAAGGCATGGAAGGGTTTCATTCTTTATTCATTTTTTTCTTTCATGCTTATTTATGGTCATCTTCCTATTTTGAGTTGTTTTTTTTTTCCAAAGAAGGTAAGGTATTGTTCTGAATCTTCCTATTTTGTTGAGTTATTTTGAGTTGTTCTGAATCTACTTTCTGAATTAAATGAATTGAGAACCCATGCCTTTCAATGGCTAGCGTAAACCTGTGCTTATTACTTTCTAAATTCTTTTTCTAATTTATATTTTCTTCTTCTTGGGTAACTTGCTTGTTATTGTTTGTACTTGAAGGTCAGGGTAGACTTCGTATCTGAAAATGGTAGAGTCACAGCCAGTTCAAGCTATCCATGTATGCTGCAGTTTAAAAGCCAGCCTATTCGCCTTCTTGAGACCTTTCTTAAGAGTGTTCCCCTAGTAGCTGGCTATGCATCAGAATCACAAACCCTGAACTTGAAAATGAAAGGCTTTACTGATAAAAATGAACCGACTTCCTGCTTAAGGGTGGTCCTTGAGCAACGGGCAGAATACAGACCTGGTTCTGGTATACCTGAACTTTATCATGCATCTCTGGTCCTTGAGTCTGAGCTCCCTCTATTTAAAAGGATTATATGGAACTGGAAAATTACAATATTCATCTGGACCAGTATAGTATCATTCATGATGGAATTTATCTTCATTCTGGTCTGCTGTAGACCTATTATTATTCCAAGGTTGAAGCCAAAGCCAATGCCAACGCCAAGGGATGGTTCTACATCTAACACCAACTCCCCTCAAAACATGGGTACCCCATTAAATGGAAGCTGAGCCACTAGATTCCAGGTACATGATAATACGGGTAGAGAAGTATCTCTGTTGTACTCAACACTAACACATTTTGCTGTATCCAATATTGTAACCCTAACTTTATGTTCCATGTAGTTTGAATTTGAAGTTCTAATGAGTGGTTGACAATGAAAATTATATGACTATGTGATTACATGGCATAAAGAATCTAACTTTCCTATAGTATCCATTTAACATGTTACTTTTTCTAGTTTGTAGTTGCCTAGACTGCTGGGCATGGATTGTATAATTGTGCATGATGCATGTAAGCTAGTTGCAGGAAAAGGAATTAACCATAGGGCCATTTTGGCATCAAAATAAGTTCAGGCTTCACTTGTTTCAATGCAAATGGTAAGAAAACAAAGTTGGCTGTAAAAGAGGCAGAAATTTGCTGAAATTTAAAAAAGGCCATTAACTAATGTTTGTCTTGGCCATTCAGGATCTTGGGAGGGGTGGACTGGATACTGACCTAACCTTTGGCATTTTTTTGCAGTGTCTATTCTCTGACCTGAATCTGCTTTCTCATGCTTGTCAGACCTAGATTTTACCCTTACACCATGCAATGGCTCCTAGATATAACTGAAATTTACTGGTTGAAAAATTTTCCACCTATTTCATAGTTTAACAAGTGAAGCTTAAATGCTTCTTTTGTCTTTGATGCACATTCCTTTCAGCCTGTCCCTTAACTGTTTTCTGTGAAGGTTATCTTTATTATTTTTCTTTCTTCTTTTTGCATATAATTCATGGTTCAGCTAACCCTTTTCACTTGTTAGCCTTAAATACTAACTGAGCACGCCTATTCATTTTTAATCTATTGGATGTCTTGTTCAATGATATTACTTGCTAACCTTGTTTCAACCTTAATTGAGCAATGGCAATGGTATTTTTTATCACAGAACTGTGATGTTTTAACTTCATGGATGTCTTGTTCGATTATATAACTTGCCTACCTTGTTTCAACCTTAATTGAGCAATGGCAATGGTGGTTTTGATCACAGCATTGTGCTGTTTTAACTTCACCCACAAATCCCTATTTACATAATTAGCCCCCTTTTTGCCCTTGGTTTCTTTTAGAAATCCATCCAACCATTCCTGTAGCAGTCAATGTTTTAAAAGGTGTGGAAGGCATAAATCTGGAGGTGCCCCCAAAACACTCTAAGGCACATGCTAGAGGTGTTGATGCCTCAATCACCTTTTGCATGAGGTGTGCTAGTGGCATATGCCTCAACACCTCATGCACACATCATATGAAAAGAAAGAAAGAAAAGAAAAGGAAAAAAAAGGAAAGGAAAGAGAAGGGAAGGGAACACCTCTTATGTTCTGAACTACGCCTCATGCCTCCAGATAGTGGAATGCCTTGCATCATGCCTCTGTGTTTCAAAACATATGTAGCAGTTCTGATCAGCGTTGTGAGACTTGGACCAGACACAAAACCAGAATCCTTGTCAGGTCACTGGTTAAATGGTTTGACTGCAAGTATATAATCTATTTTATAATTTATATCACATCCGAACATGGTGTCCAGATGTTTCGTTCCTTAATTTTGATGTGAATAACCAGAGTTCAAGTCTTATAAGAGATATAAATTAACACGAATGACAAGATGGACCGAAAGGGATCGAATGGTATGGTAACAACATACATGACCAAAAGGCCATGATATCAAGTATTCCTATTTGCATTTTAAGGCTTCTATTGATTTAGTGACCTGGGAAGGTTGTGAGAATCAACTAGGTCATTGAAACCTGGTCAGTTTTCAACCATTATGCTGAGCTTTGATTAGTTTTTCCAATTTTCAAAAATTTGAAAACTGGAACTTTAAAAAATTGGAATACTTTCTACTTCCCAGGTTGACTGGGCCTATTGTCCAGTCTGGTCCAAGTCTTACAACACTGATTCCAACCTTTGTTATATCTATAAAGCATCAAATGGCTTGCATTCACATGCCATTTATAAACTTATAGCAGGGGGGGGGGGAATATGACGTCAATGTCTCTTTCTATCATATTTTCAGCATTCAAGCTGAGGATAACCAACTAATTTGTGATATGAGATTAATTTTCATACAAGTCAAAAAAGTTTTTTTGTACCCTGTTTTATAGTATATGGCATCAGTTCTATTGACAGGTTACCACAGTAATCTATTGTTGAAGATCACAATAATCAACATGATGGCAGCCATTGTAAAATGACATCAGTTCTTTGTTACATTAGACTTACTTGATTCTATGCCATTCATTAAGGATATCATCATAAACTTCAATGTGTATTATCTGTCATACGTTTGACATGTTTGAAACCTAAATGTTTAGTGCATAGTTGCAAAGGAGTGTTCATTTTTGGTCGAAAGTTTGTTTTCCATAGAGAGCCATGGTTGCAGAGCCACTGGAAGAGCAATGATGAAGATGGATTTTGCTGCTTGATCAGATATCTGGGACATTCCAGACTGGCAGGTCTCACAACATTGGTAGCAGTTCCTTGCCATAGCATTTGCCTATTTTTTTATCTCTAGCTCCTTGCAACTTTTCTTTTTTACTCGGATGCATATCTATATGATGTTTTATCGACTTCTGGTATTCAATTATACCAATGGATCAGTTGCAATTTAAGAATAGCTAATTCTTTGGATAAGATGATGATGAAATATTTAAGCCAATTCAAAGTTGAAGAACCCTAACATCAATTTGGTCCTTACAACTATAAGTTCTACTTCTCTACAATTCAAACACCCAACATCCATTTGGTCCTTACACAATGGCATCCCTGCAGATCTGCTCTGCATTAGGGGTGTCAATTGACCTGTTTGGGTTGGACTCAATCCAAAATGATTTAAAATGTCTATAAATTTTCTAATATTTCCATTTCCATGGGTAATGAGTCTAGTGACAAGAAATTTCCATGGAGTCGCAATTGTTATTTGCCCACCTAATGTACACGATTGCTACTTTGAACCAGCTCAATATTCATTTCAAACATGAAATTTAATATTAGTTTTTGTTTGTGTAATAGATTATTTGGTTGATGTATTAGCATAATTTGCATTTTCTATTTAACTTTTGTTTGAACTCATTCTATCATGTAGTTTTGAATCTTAAGGTTTACAGGAGAACTTCACAATATATTATTTTGTCTATAACCTTAGTTTCTTAGCTTTGTTTAATGATTTAGAACAAGACAATAATGTAAAAAGTGTTCCTATGCTTCTTTGTCTATAACCCTTCTGGATGACATGTGTCCTACTAAAGGCATTTTATACAATATATTTAAGGTTTAGGGGTTTAGGAATTTAGGCTTTAGGGTTTAAGGGTTTAGACTTCAGATTACAGAGTTTAAGGTTTAGGGTTTAAGGGTTTAGAGTTTAGATTGTAGAGTTTAGATTTCAAGGTTTAAATCTGAAAATGAAGAGGTGGTGGGATGCATGTCCTCAAAAGGGGTAGGAGCCAAGTATTCCCTGCTTCTTTTATTATTTCATAGAACACCATTCTATATTTCTGCATATTTTACGATGTTTCCACCATGGCTATAATTTTTACAATATTTCCATATGATATTTCTGACATTTCCAACATGTTTCCTATTTTTGGATGACTGACATTTCCACCAACACCAGCATTTTAAACATTTCTAACCCAACCCAATTAAAACAATTTGGACAGTCCAAAGTATTGGATTGGATTGAACCAGTCCAGATTTAATGGTCCGGTATATTTAGTAGACTGAATTGGACATATCCAATGAGTCCAAAAGTCCAATCTAAATCTGAAATCAGTGGTTTCTCAAAAAATCCTAAACCAGAGGCACTGAGGCAGAGCAAGTTAGGGTTTACTTCGAATGGAGAAACCAGAGATCAAAGCAACAAGGCGAGTGGTAGAAGGTTTCTCTCTCTCTCTCTCTCTCTCTCTCTCTCTCTCACACACACACACACACACACACACACACACACATTCATATATTAACCAGGTTTTCATTATTTTTTCCACAGAAGTTTGAATTGATCACTTGAACTTATCTCATTGGAGTTTGACAAGATCTCAGGTAAGATTACTAGTTTTTTTTTTTTTTTATTCAGAAACAGAGAATTTAATTAGATAAAAAAAAGCAACGAATTGTAATCTGATGCCTTGTTTTGGGCTAAATTGTAATCTGATGTATTTTGGGATGCTGGATTCTTATTAGCCTTTTTGGGATTTCTTTGTAACTGTAACGTGATAAGCTCTTGGGGATGACATCCCTGTCATCATATTGTACTGCTACGGATTTTTTACATCTAATAAAATAATTTATTCTGATGATAAAAAAAAAGCAACAAATGCAATCCGGAGGGTTTACTAATTAGTATTCCTAAAAAGTCCTCTTGTATTTGACTTGAATGATTGTTACCACATTTAGGTTTTACAGTTTGTTTTTAAACTTTGATCTCTGATTATTTTCTTTAAGTAAATATATATCAAGGATTGGAGATCCTTCTAGTGATAGGCTTCTCTGTTAACAAAATGTCTATGCAATATCTTGGGAAACCAGAGTGAACTCCTTGATACTGATATGCCCATATCCATGCCTCTTTGCTTCAAAAATTCCATAACCAGAGGTCTTGATTTGATTTGGCTCTGTTTTTCATTTTGTTGTCCCACAACGAGTGTTGACCCCTAGTTTATCTCAAAGATTTCGTTGTTTGTTTTGATCTGGCATTGTAGCATGGCTGCCACTAAACCTCCATACTTGTACCAGTAATTACATCGAAGTAGTCAGAGATCCATGCATCCTCTCCATCAAGAACCTGTAAGAAAAGATTGTCAGCAGTGTGATCAGAAAACATGTATACAACTTATACCCAATTCATCTGCATAAATGGGTATGCATGATTTTGGACCGCATTGACAAAGTAAGTGAAAAAATTAAAGTCTCTAAAATTTTGAGTGCTGATATCATGCATTGTCCTAAGATTGTATGTACGCCCATGTGTAGTTCTTTGCCTGCTTGTCTTTATGGTTGCATTTCCATGTGTAATAGGTGCTCTGCCTGAACCAATTTCTTGTAAAAGCAATTTGGAGTTTTTACCTTGTACGGTTAACCCATTTAACATAATACCAACTGATAAGTTTGTCTATAAAAACCATAAGGTCCATAACTATTATCTTCATAGCAGGGGCACTCCATTTCTTTAGAAATTTCTTTGAACCTTATTATCATCTTATTTCTTTAGCTTCACAGACATTGTCACTTTTGAGGGCCCGAGAATAGGATCTCGTCACGGGTCGGTCCACGGGGAAAACCTCCTGTTTTCCCTTGTTCCTTCCTGTTCGTGATGAACCTATCTTGGCGCCTTTGGTGATTTGTCCAAGAGATCATCAACTCTCCTAACTCACTTGTTGACTGAATAATTTGATGATTTCATTCAATAAGGGTGTCTTCTTAAATAGGAGATTACAAGAGTCCTAATATGAGGGAGTCTCCTTGTTGAATAGGGAGACTTCCAGTTCTATCTTGCTAAGGATAAGATAAGCTAATCCTAATCTGATAACTTACTAACAAGATAAGATAAGAGCAATAAAATAAGATAAGAACAAGCAAGATAAGTTAATCTAATCTAGATGAGACTGCTACTGCCGAACTGAGTAGACTGAGAATCACTGAATCATTACTGCTGCTGGCGGTGGGTCAGGTTTTTGCTGCTGCCGGTGACGATGGTATGTCTTCCCGAGGAATGCGTCCATAACATTACTCCCCTCCTGGACTAAGAGCTTGTCCTCAAGCTTGAATTCCGAGTATGTGGCTTGGAACTCTGTCAATGGGATCCATGTGGCTTCGGCCGATGGTAAGGTACACCATTCCACCAAGACTTCAAG
The DNA here is from genome assembly GCF_056320005.1 of Nelumbo lutea. Lineage (NCBI taxonomy): Eukaryota > Viridiplantae > Streptophyta > Magnoliopsida > Proteales > Nelumbonaceae > Nelumbo > Nelumbo lutea. The sequence goes on from NC_142686.1 coordinate 100,098,855, forward strand.
AACTCCTCGATTGAAACGAGAGCGGAGGAGAGCTTTCGGTTGGGGGATCAGTTTGCCATCTTTCAGGGGTGGTAGTGGGGGGACTTGGTCCGGAGGAGCCCTTGTAAATGGCTTCAGTAAGGAGATGTGGAAGACATCATGAATCTGACTGGTCGTTGGCAGTTCCAGCTGGTAGGCCACATTGCCAATCCGTCGTAGAACCTTGAAGGGCCCATAGAACTTAGGGGACAGCTTCGGGGCAGCCCTATGGCGCAAGGAGCGTTGCCGGTAGGGCTGGAGCTTTAACCAAACAAATTGTCCTGGATCGAACGACAGTTCCCGGTGGTGCTTGTCATAGGTGAGCTTCATGCGAAGTTGGGCCTGCTGTAAGCGAAGGTGGACGTCGGCTAGGAGGGCGTTGCGTTCTTGTAAGGAGTGGTCAATTGCGTCCAAACGAGTAGAACCAGGCTCGTAGGACAGCAAGCGGGGAGGGTCCCGGCCATATACGACGCGAAAGGGAGTCATGCCGAGGGAAGAATGGTATGTTGTGTTGTAACAGCACTCGGCCCAAGGGAGCCAATCCACCCATCGTCGCGGTTGATCGCCGATGAAACAACGGAGGTACATTTTGATGGTGCGGTTGACCACCTCTGTCTGACCGTCGGTCTGTGGTCGGTAAGCTGAAGAGTAGGCCAGGGTGGTGCCGTGCAGCCGGAATAACTCCTTCCAGAAGGCACTAGTGAAAAATATGTGTGAAGAAGGCAAGGGCAATTGAAGTGGCATCGTACAGGTGTGATAGAGGGATGAAGTGGGCGTATTTAGAGAAACAATCGACTACCACGAAGAGAACTGATTTTCCACCTACCTTAGGTAGTCCTTCAATGAAGTCCATGGAGATGTCGGCCCAGATCTATGACGGGATGGAAAGGGGCTGAAGGAGGCCTGTTGGGTGTAGGTTTTCCCATTTATGTTGTTGGCATGTGGAGCATTTCTGGACAAAATCTCGAATGGAAGTTTTCATACCTCGCCAATGGAAATTAATCCGGATGCGGTGTACCATTTTTTGAACGCCTTCATGAGTGGAGTTATGGATGCTGGTGATGATGGTGGAAATCAACGGGGAGTCGGACGGAAAATGGACCCGTCCCTTATATAGTACCAACCCGTCTTGAAGCAACCAATTGGGGTCAGCAATGCCTAACTGGATCTTCTGGACCAAGGGTGACCATTCTGGAGATTGTGGTGCTGCCTTCTTAATGTCGTCAAACAGAGAGATCCGGGGTTGGGAAATGCCATACAGAGTCATCGTGTCTTCATCTCACCTAGATAAGGCATCAGTTGCGCGATTGGAGGACCCTGCCTTGTACTCTACTCGGAAGTCGAACCCGAGCAGTTTGCTAACCCAATGCTGCTAAGGGGCAGTGGTGAGACGTTGCTCTAACAGGTATTTGAGGCTGTAATGATCAGTTTTGACGATGAACGACGACCCCCACAAATATGGTCTCCAGTGTTGGACGGCGCAGGCGAGGTCGATCAGTTCACGCTCATAGGCTGGAAGCCTTAGATGTCGATCGGCCAGTCGGCGGCTGAAGAAAGCAATTGGGTGCCCTTGCTGCTGTAATACGGCGCTGATACCTACTCCGGAAGCATCACACTTGACAGTAAACTCGAGGGCGAAATTAGGTAACTGCAGGACCGGGGTGGAGGACAGGGCAGTCCTTAGCGCTAGAAAAGCCTCATCTGCTATGTCGTCCCAGCGGAAGGAATTTTTCTTTAATAGGTTGGTTAACGGTGCTGCCAACAATCCATAGTTCTGAACAAATTTGCGGTAGTAACCCGTTAATCCAAGGAATCCGTGCAAGGCTTTGGCTGATTGAGGTTTGGGCCATTCTTTGATAGCCTGAATCTTGGAACCATCAACTGTCACACCCTGCCCATGGATGATGTGGCCGAGATAAAGAACTTGTCGCTCCCCAAAGGAACACTTGGACCTTTTGAGGAATAATTTGTGTTGGCGCAGGAGCTCGAAAACTGATTGCAGATGATGCACATGCTCTATCCATGATTTGTTGTAAACGAGGATATCGCCAAAGAAAACTAAAACAAATTTGCGCAGATGGGGCTGAAGTACTTCGTTCATTAATGACTGAAATGTGGATGGGGCATTGGAGAGGCCGAATGGCATGACCAAAAATTCGAAGTGGCCATGGTGGGTGCGGAAGGCAGTCTTCTTCATGTCGTCGGAAGCCATGCGAACCTGGAAATACCCTAATCTGAGGTCCAACTTAGAGAAATACAGCGCACCATGCAATTCCTCCAGCAGTTCGTCCACAACGGGAATAGGAAACTTATCCTTGATTGTCCGGTCATTGAGTTCTCTATAGTCAACACAGAACCTCCATGTTCCATCCTGCTTTGCCACCAATAGAACCGGCGAAGAGAAGGGGGAGTGACTTTTGCGTATGATTCCTTGTTGCAGCATCGCTGTACACTGTCTTTCTATCTCATCCTTCTGTAGGTGAGGGTAGCGATAAGGCCGAACAACGACTGGCGTTGACCCTGCCACTAAAGGGATGCGATGGTCGCAAGCTCGGGGAGGAGGGAGTCCCTTGGGTTCCTGGAATAAATCTGAAAACTCGGCGAGGAGTTTTTCCATAGCTGCCGGTTCTGTTTGAAGAGTATTTACCTGTGGTCTCTTTTCTTTAACCCTGCAACCGTTCCATGAAACTTGTTTCCCATTTAGGTGAAATGTCATTGTGAGTGCACTGAAGTCCCATAAAATCGGCCCTAAGGTGATTAACCACTTGACCCCAAGAACAATATCGAATCCATCCAATGAGAGTACAAATAAATCAACAAGAAGTAGTTCAGAATTGACCTGTATCGGGACGTCCTTACAAATCCCTGGACTGTGAACCTTCTCACCATTTGCGGCGGCTACCTGTAGCTGTGGCCGGAGTTCCATTGGTAGTTTTAACTGCAAGGCGGCATGTTCACTTATGAAGTTGTGTGTGCTCCCTGAATCGACGAGAATGCGCACCGGCTTACCTGCGATCTTTGCCTGTAACTGCATTGTCTGAGAGGTTTTAATACCAGTGATCGCATGGAGAGAGATCTCTGGCTCGAATGTGGTGGGATCCCCTTCCTCCTCCTCTTGCTCATCGATGAGAAGGCAAAAAAGCCTCTTGCATCTATGTCCTGCCGAGTAGAGGTCATCACAGTTGAAACATTGACCTCTCGCTCGACGTTCTGCCATTTCTAATCTGGTCAAACGCTTGATGGGAGGAGGGGCCATGTTACTGCCTGTACTTGTCACTGCTCTAGAGGTGGTGGTCGTGTGAGGTTTCAGTTCCCGGCTGGTAGCTGAAGAGGGGGTCGTTGCTACTGATCTTGGGGGCACCCACGAGTTCGGTGGACGACCCACATTAAAAATTTCGCGGCTGAGCTGCAGCTTGCGCTCAAATGTGCGGGCTAAGTTCATGGTTGTGACCAAATTTGGGGGATTCTGCATTTCGACATCCACTCGCAGGGGTTCTGCTAGCCCTGCTGTGAACATATCCACTTGCTGGTCGGGTCGCACGAAGGATGCCCTCGCGAGGAGGGTTTAGAAATGTCGTTGGTATTTAGCAACTGTTCCGTTCTGTTTAAGGTTAATTAGCTCGCCCAACGGGTTGCTGGTCAGTGGGGGTCCGAACCGAAGAAGGCAATAGGATTTAAATTGGGGCCAACTGAGCCCGGGTTCTTCTTGCTGTAACCGATAAAACCAAAGTTGTGCTTCTTCTGTTAAATGAAAGGCAGCTAGGTTTACCTTATCCCGGTCATCTGTCCGTTGATTCTGGAAGAACTGCTCGCATCGATACAGTCAGCCTAGGGGGTCTCCGTTGCCGTTGTACGACCGGAACTCCAGCCTGCTGTACTTGGGGACGGCGGCTTCTCCATGGCTAACGAACTGCTATTCGCCGGAAGACTCTGGCAGATCTGGTCGGCGGTCGTTAGCGGTTGTCCCTCCTTCAGAGTTCCTTTCCCTGTTGGAAAGGAACACCTCCATCAAACGTCGCAGTTCCCTCACTTCGCCTTTGATCTCATGAACTTCGGAGCTGGTCTCCACGAGTTGGTGCTCGAGGTCGTGGACCCTGGATGGTAGCTGTTCCAGATCTCCCATAACACCTGGCTCTGATACCAAGTTGTTGAGGGCTCGAGAATAGGATCTCGTCACGGGTCGGTCCACGGGGAAAACCTCCTGTTTTCCCTTGTTCCTTCCTGTTTGTGATGAACCTATCTTGGCGCCTTTGGTTTTTTGTCCAAGAGATCACCAACTCTCCTAACTCACTTGTTGACTGAATAATTTGATGATTTCATTCAATAAGGGTGTCTCCTTAAATAGGAGATTACAGGAGTCCTAATCTGAGGGAGTCTCCTTGTTGAATAGGGAGACTTCCAGTTCTATCTTGCTAAGGATAAGATAAGCTAATCCTAATCTGATAACTTACTAACAAGATAAGATAAGAGCAATAAAATAAGATAAGAACAAGCAAAATAAGCTAATCTAATCTGGATGAGACTGCTGCTGCCGAACTGGGTAGACTGAGAATCACTGAATCATTACTGCTGCTGGCGGTGGGTCAGGTTTCTGCTGCTGCCGGCGGCGATGGTATGTCTTCCCGAGGAATGCGTCCATAACAGTCACCCTGTATCCAATTACCTATTAGCATGTAGGCCTCTTACCTCTATTTTACAGTACTCCTATGTGCAATATAGGACCCTTTTCTAATTGGGTTCCTTGCTTTTGCTGCTCTTTGGAGCCATGCAATAGTCTTGCCCCTCTAACTGTTGAGTTTGAGCAAGAAAAGTGGACACTGAGAAACTGAAATATTCTTTAATTTTTTTGAGAAATTTAAATGTCAAATAGCAGATGGGATATTTGGCTATTAGATACTACCAAATGACAGAATGCCTGGTGGGATATTATGCTTTGCTATACTTGTTTGCAGCTATGATAGAACCAAGTATGTTTGCAGTCCCATGGGTTACTCCTATGGGACTTGTTTGTCAAGGCTTTCTATTTGGCTGTTTTCAGAGATAATTCAGAAAATGCCAGAAGCATAAAGATTTTTAGAGATAAAATTTACTGTTATGACATTTTTGTGTTCCATGTATGGCTTTGCTGATCATCTTTATCTTGGTTAACAGGCTGAAGCTGCAAGAAATAAAATCCATGTTGATGTTAGTATGCTCTTTGAACTACTACCTTGGAATACTGATGGAAAAGACGGTAATTATAGCTTGTGTTCATGCCAATAGTTTTTTGGGGAGGTCTTGTTCCTGAAAATGCATTTAATACAAGTGTTCTGGAAGCTCTCCTTAGAGCAGGGTGCTCTTGGTTTGAAGGTAGCTGAATTAGGGGTTACTGTTGTCATAATGTTGATTCATGATTGAGCTGTTGTTCTCCATGAATTTTTCAGAATTGCGAAGAAGATTCATGGACTATTGTTGTCATAATGTTGCTCTTGGTTTGGTATTTGATGTTTATCATAACCTATTAGCATGTGAAACCTTGTCCATAGACTTGGCTGAGCATAGAGCATTGTATATTAAGCAATTCTTTGGTTGCATTGTTTCTGTATAGCCGCCATTAACACATGGAGCTTATATTAGTGCTGCAATCTATTTATTTCTTTAAGCCTTTATGGAGTCTGATCTTACAAGTTTATCTATTAAGGTAGGCAGTACTTCCTGTAGATTCATTTCTAGATTCTGGCCCACCAAGGAGGTTTTTCAGTAGGGGCGTCAATTGGACCGGATTTGGTCTAATCCATTACAGATGACCAGGTCCAATCCAATCCAATGAATACTCTGGACCATTTTGGACCAGTTCAATCAATATATGGACCGTCCAAGCTGTTCAAATTGGTTTTAATTTAGATTCATTCCAACTCAAGCCTCGTTTATTGACACCTGTATTCTTATCTCCCATCAATGGACTGGGTAATGGTTCAATCCGATCCAGTCCAATATAAATCCATTACAGATGGTCCAGATCCAATTCAATCCAATAAATACTTTCTGGGCAATTCAATTTGTCTTATTTAGACTTGTTCATGGGTCAGGCTTGAGTTTGGTTTTTAGTTAAAATTCTAATGGGCTTGGCCCAAAGCCCAAGCCCAACACAATGTAAAATTGAGCCCAAAGCCCAGCCTGTGGATGGATCTATTGATCTGTTCAATCCGTCTAAATTGATTTTGATTTGGAGGGGCCCAACCCACAACTAATCCATTGACACCCTTGGTTTTCAGAGACTGCCATTTTATCTTTTAGTCACTTTTTTGATGTGCAAGTTACACCAGCCATTTGCCAGGTCAATACTTACTGCAGTCTCAATGTTTTTAATCACTCGTGTTGCTGGTGGTAGAGAGGGCCATGGTGAAATATGTAGTACCTCCCTCAATTGCATTCTCCATTATTTCAGTGATGAAAGATTGAGAGGTTAAAACAGTAATGGTTGCTAGATGTCTATTCTCCATTAGTACAGTAATGCCACGTCATCTGTTATCAAACGGTCCTTTGGTCACTTCTCTCGATCAAGAGTAGGAGCTTTTTTATCAGCTAAAAGAAATGAGAAATGAAATTTCAGAAAATTTTTTGTTTTACCTGAGGGTGTAAATGGACCGGTTTTGGGTTGGACCCATCCAAACCAAAATCAGTTTGGATGGATTGGATGGACCAACAAGACATTGAATCAGACCAATCCAGACTTAATGATCCGAAGTATTGATTGAATTGGATTGGACCTGGTTGCCTGTAATGAATTTATATTGGATTGGGTTGGGGATTGAGCCAATATCTGGTCCATTGATATAAGATAAGAATATAGGTGTCAATGGACTGGGTTTAAGTTGAAAGCAATCTTAAATTGAAATGAATTTGAACAGATTTGACGGTCCAAACATTAAATTGGACTGGTCCAAGATATTTATTGGATTGAATTGGACCTGGTGCATTTATAATGGATTCACATTGAACTGGATCAGGTTGGACCAAATCCAATCCAATTAACACCCCTGAGAAACAAATGGTCCAAGAGGCATTTCCTGCACAATTATCATTCCATTAAGCGCAACTGTACAAGGAAAGAACGCTAGAAGATTCGTATTCTGGAAATCCTTGACATTTTCTAGAGGAGTTGTTTTAATTAATGTCTTAAGACTCGGACGGAGTGCAAATAGGAATGCTCTCCAGACTCCAGGTCCTGGTTTTATCAGTTAATCAGGCGGTTCATTTAACTGGGACCCTGAAAGGCCATCAGTTTTTGGTTTTCGCGGTCCGACCTACCGGTCTGGGCTGTCTTAAAAGTTAAAACATTGGTTTTAATAGGAAAGCCCGGATCTTTTATTATTTTATATCATCAGAGAGCAATGCTAGCCAAATTACCAGAATGGCCAACCATGAACTCGCCTTGGCACGTCCTTCTGTACGGTGACATGTTGCTCTACTGCAAAACAGACTAATATAAAGCATTTTCTTCGCCACTGTAGGATTCAAATCGCCCATGAAAGGGGTATTTAAGTAGTAGGTATTTGGCATCAATACCATTTCTTTGAAAACTGCTGATGATGAAGAAAATGCTTGATGTTTGGTTAGTTATTTTTAGGAGAAGTGTTTTCTTAAACCACATTTTAGAAATTGGGAAAGATGTGATCTGAGAAAAGAGGGTTTTTTCCCATTTTTTCTATTATTGCTAATAATAGTAATAGCATGCTGATAAATGGCATTGAAAAATGCCTATGTGGCAGAAACATCAATGATACCAAATAAAAAACCCGAAAAACTTTTTTCTGATAAACCATCATACCTATGCAGCACTGTTTTCTGAGAGAACAGCATTCATTCCAAACACCACCTAAAAAACTGATAATCGATGCATTATTTTTGTTGTGATTTGGGCAATCTAGCTGCTTCTTTTAGACATAAAGGCGTTGTCTTCAAGCACGGAGCTCTTACGAAGTGGTGGCATTTAAACATTGGGACATTCGAGAGTTTATTCTACCTCAGATATCTCGATCACTCCAGTTATTTGGGACCCTGTTTTGGGAACTACATCTTGTTCATTCAATGAGTTCGAACATGTAGCCTGAGTTAAGGTTGAACCTCGTTCTGTTTTAGATGAAACTCGATCTGAAATCATCTCTCTCTCTCTCTACATTTATAAATTATGGGAATGTGTGGAATCTGGAGCTACAGAATTTTGCAAATTCTATGTACCATAAATGAAAAAGAACTCCATATATCACTTACTGAATAATTTCAAAATAGTTTTTGCCAAAATTAATTCACTGACTGATGGGATAGGCTGACAAAGAAAAAACAAAATCATGGGTAAATGACAAAGATGGAAACAGTCAAACAGAATTAAAGTGAAAGAGATGCCTTTCTCCATTAAAACTACAGATTAGAAGCTTTCATCCTTTGTAGGTATAAAGGTTACATATACCTCCCCCCTCCCCAAAGAAAACAAAATGCCTTCTTTTCTTTTTTTAGTTCTTAGTAAAGTTCAAGCTCTTGAGGAAAGAACCACTCCTTGTAATCTCGCGCAATGGTTTGTTGGTGAACCGGATAATATTGTAGGCCCAAGCACCCGATACCGTCCCGCAAATGGGTCCAACCATGTAAACCCATATCCCCTCAAACCGGTTCGCTATGAACGCCGGTCCCAAAGTCCTGGCTGGGTTCATGGATGCCCCTGATATTGGCCTGTTCATCAGACACAGCAGCAAAGGTTTTTCTTATTGGCCTCATTATGAAGCAGATGAATTCAATTAATCAATCCAATCAATCAAATTTGTTTAAGAATTAACAAATCAACATACCCTGCAATAAGCACATTTAACAAGACAGTAGCTCCCACGGCCAGCCCAGCAAGTTCACCAATCTGCAACAAATCAATTTCCTTTTTCTGAGAGATTGAAAAGCAGACAAAGAAAAGAAATCTCTACTCTGAGTAGCAATTGTGCATTTTCCAGCCTAAGCCATGCTTGATCCAATTGGAGCAGGCTGGAAGCTGTTCTCCTAGCTCTTGCAGTCTAAAAGCCTAATCCAATCTATTTAGGATTCTGTTTAGGTTGCAGGAATAGGGGGTAGGGGGTCTGGAATCTGAATCGAAATGAATTGGACGGAATCGGAATTCTATTGCCATTCTTGCTGGAATGGCATTCCCCATTTAAGTTCTCATTCCAACTTATTCTAATTCGAGTTCTGATTCCGATTTAAAGAGATTTTAATACTGATTCTGATTCTGATATGAACCAAATGTACCCTCAGAGTTGAATTCAAAGTCTTGTGTGCAGAAGAACTAACCGCTCGGTTATCAGTTGCGACACCAGAGATGACGAACATGAGATAGAAAGAGATTATAAACTCCAGCACTAATGACTGTAAATTCGATCCAGCTGGTATTGTTCCAAAAAAGTGCTCAGGCTTCCCATCAAATAGTAACCGAAGGGTCCCGCTTGCAAGCGTCGAGCCAAGGACCTGTGCTACTACGTAGGCTGGCACCTGCATCACACCTTGGAGAATGAAAATGGTGGAATTAAACAAAAGCATAGGGGATTAGAGACGATAGATCAGTACCTGATTCAAACCAGAAACAATGGAAGACTGAAGCTGCATTAGGTTGTGATAGGAGGATGATCAACCAGGACCAACCTTAATTTCAACCAAATATCAGTTGCTGGTCTACAGTACTCTACACTATCTGATCTCAGGGAATCTCTTGGTGGGTCTTGGGTTGGTAAGCCAACCTCAAATCCAAAACTACAAAACCCAATTGACTATTCCTGTATTGCATTTCTATATCAAGCCCAAACACAATTCACAGTGTAGACATGTCTATCAGAAACTAGAAAGTAAAATCCATGAGCCCATCACCCTTTAGGTAGTCGGTCCCACTAATGAAAATGAGATGTGGGCCATTAGCCCATGACAGTGCCAAGAGATTTGCCGTTACTCACTACAGTTGTGGTAGTTGTGGTAGTTATGACTAATTTTCCTCTATTTCTTAAAGACGAATTCAATTTGTTTTATTTATAATTTTTCCAGGCGGTCGGGAGGAAGAGTATAGACCCACTCAGCAAGGTGAATAAAAAAAAATTAAAAAGCATGTTTTATATTTGGAAGCCCTAAGATTCCTTTAAGCCTAATACATCATTTCAAATAGGACCCCAACCTCTAAAAACACCGTACACGTAACTTCAAAGCTAGGGAGCCCACATATGGCCCACCCAAAGAAAATGCCGTGTAGGCCCATAGATTTTTGGAAGAACTGAACTAATTGATAAGCTAATCATCATCATGTCTCCTGCCTGAGGCTAGAAAAGTAGAAAACTATTTTCTTTTACTGACAGATGCCATAATTGAAGTTGAAGGAGAGATCACTATTCACTGTATTACTTGCTTAATTGCTCTGCTTGTTTACCTGTTTCCATGGGAATCTCCGGCAAGTTGCAAAGGCGATGGTGACGGCGGGGTTGAAGTGAGCGCCGGAGATGTGGCCGACGGAATAGACCATGACCATCACCACTAGTCCCCACACAACGCATATCCCAGGGAACGTCACCACCTTGTCTTTGCTCAAATTCACCATCACCGACGCACACCCAGCAAACATCAAAAAATATGTACCGAAAACCTCTGCAATCAACTGAACCAGGTTCGAATTCACAGTCAATAACATAGTTATCAAATTAATACTAAGAACCAGAGAGAGAGAGAGAGAGAGAGAGAGAACCTTCTGCAAGAAAGGTACAGAGAGACTACAGCCTTTATCTTCGTTGGTTTTCTGATCCCCCACCTCTTGAGGGACTGGGACTTCACTGTCTTTGACATTCAGCACAACTCCTCCTTCCATGGATTTCTCGTAATTAGCATTAGTTCCAGAGATCTCACCCATCTGAGCTACTTCCACCAACCCAGCAAGGAAAAGAGACGAGAAGATAAAAGGGATAAAGATAAGAAAGTCAGAGAACCAAACACTTAATTCATGTGTTCAACCATGGAGAAAGTGGCAAGAACCCAGAAAACAGAGCTGAATTTATAGAGATCCAGAAGCCCAAAAGAGGAAGAAGAAAGAAGCAGAAGTGGGGTCACAAACAGAGATGCATTGACCAAAAACCCAAAAGACAAAACTTTTCTTATTGTTCACAGAAGGTGGTTTACGAGGACTTTTGAGTGGAGATGGTTGAAAGTTTGTGATGGTCTTGGCTTGAGGAAGGAGAGTGAGCTGTGAGCATTGAAAGCTCTTCAACAACCCACCGGAAGAACAGATAAAAAAGATTTGAAGTTCTACCATCTATCAATTAAAATTTAATAACAGCAATCAATATTAATAACAGTAATAAATAGAGCAGAAAAACAGAATGCCTTCATCCCTTTCTGTGGGTTTTTCCATTTCTGGATGGGAATACCGATTACCGAATGCATAAAAAAGCCTAGAAATGAATTTCCTTCTTGGCTTCTGCTAAATTACTCATCCACCCTTTTTTGATTCTGTCGTTGATAGATCTAACCCTAATAGTGTTTGTACTTTGTACTGTCATCTAAATCAAGTTATTGTTTTTTTATTGAAATTAATTAAGTGCACAAAACCTCAATCAACCCATTTCATAGAGGTGAATAGATGATAAATTAGAAAATGGTTGGTCATAGTCGTGACTTGTGTGAACACAAGGTTACCAGGTTATCTATCAAGTTGGGGAATGAGAGAATTTAAATGCAAATTTTCTTCCTTTTTTTATGGATTTTGATTCAATTACGGGCCCCCATTTTTTTCGGTAAATAATTAGGCTCTTTTGAGACTTGAGAGAGATATTTAGGTTGAAGATTGGAATCCACTTAGGCGGTGTTTGTTTCATTGCCATTTACAAAGGTCTAATATTTTCTCAGAACCAAGGTTTTTAAAATTGAATCGGACAAAGAACTGGTCAGGAGTCCGGTTCGATCGTTTGAATCGAATGGATGGTTTTTTTTGACAAAAAAATAAAAAATAAATAAATATCGGCTAAAATTATTGGGCGGTTTGATTGCCCGGGTCAGTGGTTTGCTGACCAAATCAATGGTTTTTGGCAAAATAACGGTTCTGGGGTAAAATGGAACCAGTCACCTGACTGGTTCCTGATTTTTACCAGCTGATCCGGTCCAGTTTTGAAAACCTTGCTCAGAACACAGAAATGTTTGGAGGTGTTTGGTTTCATTGGCTCATAAACTTAAAAATGGCTAACAAAACAGTGGATTCGACCACTGAAGTTGAATCACTGAAATAGCACTGATGTGGAAATGGCAATGGAACCAAAGACCTCTTTAAAGGTTGATAGGTAGGTTGTGTTTGATATCATTGCCACTCCTTCGCGAAATTGAAATGTTTTGGTTGATCAATAGAAAGCGATGTTAAAATATAGGAGAAATTCACTTTGTGCTTAGTGCCATTTTGGTTTTCAAACTTTAAAATGTGATAATTCAATACTTAAACTTTCAAAACGTGACAATTCAACATCTACTTGCCATTAATCATTAGTTAACCTGTTGTTAAGTGATATTTAAAAAGGACACAAATGCCCTTCGAGTGTCATTTAATTTTCTTTATCAACCATACAAATGTGGATAAAAAATTTACAGTCCCAAATCCTTGTTTCTTCCATTCAAGAAAGTTGGGGTTATGTTTGAGTGGTTATTTTGGTGACCCCAAATTTCTTGAATAAAAGAGAGAAGGATTTAGGACTATTAATTTTTTCTATGGATGGTTAATAAAGAAAATTAGATGAAACTATAAGGGCATTTGTGTTTTCTCAAATGTCACTTAATGGCTAACTAACAGCAAGTACTGACTTGTCACATTTTAAAAATTCGGGTACAAAATTGTCGCATTTTAAAGTTTAAAAACCAAAATGACACTAAACTCAAAATACAGGATACTAATTGAGAATTTTCCCTAAAATATAAATTACCATGTTATATAATCAGAAATGTTTTGAGTTGATGAATACAAATTACTCTTGTTACTTAAAACAACTCTAAACAGCAATGATCAGTCCCGACATGTACTTTTGATTTTTCAGTTTAAGGGGCTCATATGATCTAACTGTTCATAATTCTCATTAATTTTTATTGATCAACGCCAAAACGTTTTATGAAGAAACTGCAAGATAGCAAACAGAACCTTAACCCCCTACCTTGTGTTGGTACTGAAACATGTTTGGAATGGTGATGGGGTATTTTGGTCCATGCAAGATTAGAAGGATTGATTTCCTTCACAGTAGGCGATCAACTGGCCCTCAAATTTAGATCATGAGATATTAATTATTGATTTTCCGGGGAATTATCCAAAATCTATTAATAATTTTGATTCTCTCAATATGTTGGTTGGACTCAAATCTACAAGAAATGTGAATAATTTATTGTTATAGTGTAGGTGAACAGAAGCTCTAATCTGGCCATCAATTTCACCTACATATGGCACGTGGCAAGTAAACAAAATTCCAACGCTTGGCCTCCCTGCATGCACGGCTGCCAATTGTTGGCAAAAGAGCCGTTGAATTTTTTTCTTGCAAGGGATCACTGTCGTGGTATGATCATTGACCAGGTCGTTTCATGCTGACGAGGATCAGTGTCGAGATCATCTCTAACCATCAATTAAGCATTTCGTGGTCCACAAAACGAGAATAGTGATAGTGGGCTATGCACACAGGATGACAATTTTCCCCAATTTTTTTGGATCCCTGTCGGGAATGTGGATCATTTTCAGTTCGACTCCTGTCAAGGCAACTTTTCATCGGAAATATTTCTAATGAAATAAATAACGTAAGTACACCGTTCGAGCAGCCCCTTGCAATGTTGCATCAGGAATATCTCCCATACAATAAACCACATAATTACGGAGACATTCCGTTCGAGCAGCCCCTTGCAAACCTTGTTTGCATCGGGAATATCTCCCATAAAATAGATCACATGACTACCGAGATATTCCCAACGTAAGGTTGTCAACGTTGTTGGAACGGAGTCCGGCTTCACTCTCAGTCAAGGCATCGTTCGTGCAACGTAAGAGCGTGCCACGCGACCTACGGTTGCTTCAACCGCCGGACTTTTGACATCGCATATGAGCAGCAACCGGCGTCTTCATCTTCCCCTTCCGACGCAGTTCTCAGCAACCTCGACAAGCATATGAGCGTCCCCTTGCCTCAACTGATTTGTTTAAGTCTCAGAGCCTCCGCCAATTCCCCTGAAATTCTCTCATTGGATCTCAAAAGTTCTTCCTTCTCACGCAACGCTTCCCCCCTCTGCCTCCCACTCTCGTCGCGCTTCTTGATTGCCTCATGCGCGAGCACCTTCAAGCGATTGAACGAGGTCTGAAGCTCGGATTTTGCATTCTCCGTAGCTTCTCTACCCTTCTGCTCGCGCTCAAGCTCCGAAAGGATCTTCCTAAATCTCTCCACGGTCTGTGTGGTAGAGCTGCAACTCGGCATCATTGCCACAGGAGAAGAAAGTCCAGCTCTTTGATCTCTGCTCAATATCCTCTTAAACGATAGAATCCGACTTCCCGGTGACTTGAACCCTGACCTGCTGGCAATCCCAAGCCTACCTCCTCATCCACACCTCTGAATCCTTCGTTGTTCCTTCTAGGCACCTCAATTGAAACACCCGCCAGCTCTAATGGCTTCCTTCGGGACCCTAAAGACGCTGATTCCGCCGGTGCTGAAGGAGGAAGAGGAAGAAGAAGACATGCAGGGTGCGACTTGTTTCATTTTCATAGTGGTGACACCCTGGGTAAAGCCCAGTAATCGACTGGACTTCTGTCTCGGGAGGTTCGCTCACAGGGATAACGACCTCAACCGGAGTTTCAGTCGCAGGGGCGAGAATATCGGGTTGGACAGGTGCTCGGCAATGTGGGCAAGTAGAGTGAGAGTGGAACCACATATCTATGCAATCGATATGGAAGCTGTGCTTGCATCTTGGGAGGAGACGACCCTTCTCGTTCTCCTCGAACTCGGATAGGCACACGGTGCAATCCAGTACTTCCTTGTGTGTGTCGGAGGAATAGATGAAGATGGAGAGAGCTTTCAGAGCCAATGCGTCAAGACCCCGAAACGGTTAAGTGGAAGCGACGGGGTTGGAGGTGGTGAAGACTATGTGGGTCCGGTGTCAGCTGCGGCGGATGTTGTGGCGCCTACGGGACCTTGTGAGTAACCAACGGGCGTATATGTGGAGGCAAAGGATAACAGTACGCCGTTAAGATTTAAGGCTGAAGCAATAAAAGGTATGCGAGTCGGTCGCCGATCGCTGGTTTCTCTGGTCACTAGCCAGTTGAAAGTAGAACCCTGACGCTAGACGGGAGTGAGAGGGAGAGGGAGGATGGGGAATGCGGAGGAGAGAGAGACGTGGTGGACCGGTCCATGTATGCGAATTCGAGAACGTTTTTATGACGCACACGTTTTAAGGACGTGTGGTGCATATTCATACTGCGCGAACGATGCGCGCATCAACTTTCCCTGGACTGAAGCCGAGGGCTTTGCCCTGACCAAAGCCGGCCGTTTTTCCCTGGGGGAATTTCCATCCCCACAGTGGGAAGAGGGCGGGGACCGCTCCCCACCACCCCTCAGTAATGTATATAAATTTGTGCTTAATACATATGTATTAATTTTTCTAAAAAATATACTTAAATATATTTGAATTTAAAAAATAACGGGAAATTTGGGGATTTCTGTTGGGTTGGGATTTGGGAATGGAAAACCTGTTCCCATTGATAGTATCCTGTCTTATTGTCATTCCTAATTGTTAAAAGCTATAAGAAATATCGTCTCTAAAATCAAAATAAATTATGATGAGAGATATTTTATGATCTATTTGGTTCATAATTGGAATTGGAATCAGAATTAGAATGATCTATTTTTATAGTCTGTTTGATTCAGATAAGAATCCAATTGAGAATTAAAATTAGCATGAATGAGAGGTTTCATTCTCAATGAAAAAATATGGAATAGCCATTCCCTCAAATGGGAAAATACCATTTCAACAAGAATGAAAATAGAATTCCAATTTTACACAACCAACCAATTAAAATCGAAATAATCCATCTCAAACACCTATTCCTATAAACTAAACGGGGCCTTAGTTATCATAAATATTGCCCGTAGAATTACAAACACTGTATAATGGGTAAGATATCCTATGCCTAGAATTGACCCAGTAGGTTGACCTATCACCATCTAACCATCTGATCCACATACTATATATTCATTAACGACAAATTCATCTCAAAATTCTTTTCTATAGATATTGAGTATTTTATTTGGTTCCTCATTAACGTCATTGTCTGAGCCTATCTGATTCAACTCATGGCTTCTGGGCTGCTGCCACCGGGCCCATCCCCAACCCCTTTCTTGGTATATGGCTGCTGCCTATTTAGAATGTAGTGATCTATAGCCAAATGTAAGTATGATGAGAGATTAATAGTTGAATAATGTAGATCAATGATCCGGTAGTTCACTTGGTCACTCACCATGCATTCCATTTTATATGATATCGGGTCTCACTTGATCCGCTTGTTTTATGAAAAAAAAAGTGTGTTCATTTCACAGGTTTAGGGATGTCAAACGGGTCGGTTTTGGCATGGGATTGTCTCAACCATAACTCGATCCTTCAATGTCTCAATTTAAACCTGATTTAACTCCAAAATGCATAATTTTTAAACCCAATCCGAGACCAACATTAACCTGATTAAATCATATCATTTCAATTGGATTTTCAACATATTTTGAAAACCTAAAATTCATTAATTTAAGTAATTAAAAATTAGAAGTCAAAAGTTACAAGAATTCCGTGTATACATGTAAGGGTATAATGACGTAACGGAATGAATCAGCCAAAACCCAAACCCAATCCGAACCCAAATCAGGTCAAATAATTAAAACCCTAACTCAACCATAAAGTTGAATATGCCTAATCCTAACCCGACCCTATAACCAGCCCATCAATGCCCTACAAAGGTTATTACTTCAAAAAAAATGTGGTTGGAAAAAGTTTTGGTTAAATAGTTTGGAGCAAAGTTCAAGAAAATATAGTTTTATGTACATTTATTTTGTGGTTTTTATTATTCAGTCTATTTCTACAAATCTTAGTCCTATGGTACAGGTGGGATGAATCTTGATCATAAATGGATACCAAATCTATGGGCAAGATGTGGTTTATAAAAGGGCTATTAATAGACTAAGAGGAAACTGTAATTTCAGATTTCTAAGATGAAGTACAGTCTACTTATCCCTAATTTTTTTTCTTCTGGGTATTGGTCGTGCAACTATAGACCCACACCCAAGATTAATAGAATTAATGATAAGGTGTACATACGACTCACAGGCACAACATGGATGACCTGTCTTTGTTTTCATGGTTAGAAACTATGTCTCCTCAAAGGGAGATAACCAACTCGGTTGAGTGGATCGACAGAAATATGGTATATCAACAAAATATCATTTGCATACATATATTATATTCAAAATGCATAAAAAATCGATTCCTTAAAATCAAACAAATACAGTATAAATAAGTTTTGCTACATCTCATGAACTAATTTTTGCCTCTAATTCCAAAAAACAAAGGACGAAAAGAACCAGGAAGGAGGGAGGTCGTATTATGTTACGTGGTTAATAATAATTCACAAAAGAAAATATATTAATGAGATAAAAATATTAATAAGTCTGCTATTTCAGTTAAAGATTTCTGACAATAAGTTATCCCTAATGTTTAGAAATTGGATCAGATTGGTTGAATTTTAATTGTACCCCTGGCCTGTTTGGTCATACTATAGAAAATGGAAGTCATAAATTAATATTGGTCAAAACCGGCCTATCAATCATTTTAATTGAAAAATCAGTGAACCAGACCAATATCATAAAACCACTTAGGTAACCAAATGAATGAAATTTTCAAAATGGTCATGGAAAAACATAAACCCATAACCTTTTCTTTATATATATTGTCCTATTAGCTATTACCATTAATTTTCAAAATGTGAGCCAAGAAGCTTAACTCTAATCATTTGTTTTAAAAATTAGGAAATTAGCCATCCATCCAATGCATTCAAATGTATTATTATTTATAAAATACATTATATAAATACTATATGTCAATGGCAACATATATAAGTCATCACAGTTTGACCTCTGGTTTAACCTTAGTGAACCTTTGACCCATAAATATCTCCCTTCTCCACTTCTATGTCTACTCCGGTTTGAATGCTGGTTTTTCCTTTTTCTTTTTGAAAAATACCATTGTTTTTCTCGGCAATAATACAAGATTAAATCCATGAAAATATATGACCAACTATTGTGTTGGTGCCTTGAATTCTAATTGTAAATCCATTTCATGATCTAACCTAAACAAAGTTAAAAAAACCCAAAGGCAAAATTTCATAGTAATTTGCGGTGGAAGGTATGAATTTGCAGTCATTTGAAAATTGCGACACATCTAGATTTGTAGAAATGTGGGATCCTCAGCTCATCTAGAATCACGGGCAAGTGTCAATCATGAGCCATCGAACTCGTAGATCATTTGGATTCACTATATAGCTTGGAATCATAGGTTGGGATCAAACCCATAACCTTAGGACTATAGACTCACAACAAAGGTTTTGTAAGCTCTAAAAATCCATTTAATTCTCAATTTTGTGTGGATAATCCAGTTTGGGGTTTCTCTTATAAATAGTCTTGTATCTTGAGAGCCAAGAAAAGAGAGTAGGAGACTGTATGAGATACAAAGATAGGGAATTTCCCGGTGTATTGGGAGCAAGTGTTTAGTGAAAAGGCAATGAAACACTATAAATGCAATTTATATTATTGTTCCACAATGGATTTCTTCTCCTTTTAACACTTGAGAATGAGTAGGTAGGCTATAAGTTGAACTATGCAAATCTCTACATGCGCATGCCTTGTGTTGCTTTGTTTTACTTTTCTAGTTTTCCACTCTTGTCAATTGTTTGCTTGATCCTGGGTGCGCTGGTATCACAACACCAACATTGTCTTATAATTATTTGTACTTCCAAGAGCACACCGTTTACATGGGTTGGAGCATTGAAAAGGTGAATAATTTACAACTGATCTGCATATTGATGGTTCTACTGACCATTTACAAGTAATGCAGGTTGCACACATTTGCCATCCAATACCCCAACATGGTTGCAACTTAAGTCAAAGGAATTAAATGCTAGTCCCGTACTTGTATGTTATTATTCATGGAGAGATATTCCAAATATACAATAGAATGATATGTGAGGTCACTGTAAGAAATAAATCCTGATTCTAAATGCTAAGCTCAAGGCAGCTATGAAGAGAACATTATTCCAAATATACAATAGAGTGATCTGTGAGATCATGGTGCATTCTAACTCTATACAGCACAGCTTATCAACCTTGTTGTTAATGTAAATGGTATGAATATACAACACATGTACTTGGCCCCTATTAGGTATTGATGGTTCAAAGTACCGATATGCCTTTGTGTATTGGCAGAGGCATATCGATACTTTGATACATGTGGAAACATGTTTTTTTTTTCAAAATTTGGTTTTTGGGGAGTTAAATACATGTATTTTTCATTAAAAGAGTGGGGTCCTGAAACACCTATAAATAGGCATATCGGGACCCGAAAGATATGATATGATACGCCCAATACGAGATGTATTGTGTCAAAATTTTAAACCTTATAATCACTTATTTTAAGTACTTATTTAAATAATTACTTAAAAATAAGTGGTTCAACCTCCAATTTGACCTCAGTTGAACCTTTGACCCATAAGGCCATAACCTCTCCCTTTTTTGCTTCTATGCCTAGTCAATTCTCTAAACATTTGTTTTTCCTTGATATTTTTTCTAAAAATGCCAAAGTTTTCTTGGCACTAATACAAGATTAAATCCTTGAAAAATATGACAAACTATTGTTTTGGTGCCTTGAATCCTAGTTGTGAATCCACTCCATGGCCCGACTCAAACAAAGCAAAATTTCATAGTGGTTTACGATGGAAGGTATGGACTAGAAGTCATTTAGAAATCGCAGCACATCTACATTTGTAAATATGTGGGATCCATAGTTCATCTAGAATTGAAGAAAAGCGGGAATCGTGAGTCATCAAATTCACAAATCATATAGCCTAAACAGTTCCCATAATCATAGGACTCTAGACTCACAGCAAGGGTTTTGTAAGACTCGAGAAATTCATTTAGTTTTGAATTTTGTGGGGATAACCCGGCTTGGGGTTTCTCTTATAAATAGTCTTGTATCTTGCACAGAAAGTAATCTTGTATCTTGAGAGCCAAGAAAAGAGAGCCAGAATAATGTATGAGATACGAAGAGAGGGAACTTCCAGTGTATTGGGAGCATGTGTTTAGTGAAAAGGCAATGGAACACTCTAGTAAATGCAATTTATATTATTGTTCCACAATGGATTTCTTCTCCTTCAACACTTGAGAATAAGTAGGTAGGCTATAAGCTGAACTATGAAAATCTCTACATGTGCATACCTTGTGTTGCTTTGTTTTACTTGTCTAGTTTTCTGTTCTTGCCAATTGTTTGCTTGATCCTGGGTGCGTTAGTATCACAACACCAATATTGTCTTATAATTATTTGTACTTCCAAGAGCACACCGTTTACATGGGTTGGAGCATTGAAAAGTTGAATAACTTACGACTTATCTGCGTATTGATGGTTCTACTGACCATAATTTACAAGTAATGCAGGTTGCACACATTTGTCATCCAATACCCCAACATGGTTGTAACTTAAGTCAAAGGAATTAAATGCTAGAAATATCTTCAACACTTGTATGTTATTATTCATGGAGAGATATTCTAAATTCATGGTAGAATGTGTTGTAAGGTCAATATAACGAATAAATCTTGATTTTAAATTCTAAGTTCAAGACAATTATGATACAGAAATCAGATATCTTGTTAGAGAATAAAACCTATTCAAAGACGCCACTTAATAGTTTAAGCTTTTATGTTGAATGGTTATCTGAGATGTATCAGAGCCACTTTAACCAAGTGGTTTAGTGTTATTGAGAGAGATTTTAAATGCATGGTAAAATGTGTTGTAAGGTTAATGTGAGTAACAAATCCGATTCTAAATACTAGGCTCAAGGCAGTTATGATGCAGAAATCAGAGCTTTTTAGTTGGAGTTGAAGTGGGTCCAAATTTGAAAATTAAGAAAATCATGGTGAATTCTAATCCTGCACAGCTTACCAGCCTTGTGGTTAAATGTAAATTGTATGAATATACAACACATGTGGATGGAAATGTGCAAAGTTTTAGACAAAGTATGTGTTTGGTTCTATTGGCATTTTTTCATTCAAGTTTGTATTTTATTTGTTTGCAAATCTAAGAAAGGTAATAATTGCAACCGTTTATGACAATTAGGCACCACATTAGCATAATAGTGAAAAAATGCCTAACCATTAAGAGAAGCTTTAAAAAATAATGGTTTTCAAAATCGGACAGGACTGGATGGTTGGACTGGAAAAACCGGGAACCGGTCAGGTGACTGGTTCCGTTTTTTCCAAAACCATTGATTTTGGTACATGAACCGTTGAACTGAGCGATTAACCATTCAAACGGTTTTGACTGTTTTTTATTTTTTAAATTTTATTTACTTTTTTTATTTTCTTGTCAGAATGGGCCAAGCATTCGGTTCGAACAATCGGTTTAATCACCGGTTAGTTTTAAAAACCATATAAAAAATAACTTCTTCAATGTACAGAAATTGAAATCCCCTTTTGTTATTCTCGATGCATACGAAAGTACATGAGAGAGGAAATGCCTACGATTCCAAACACCTCAATGTTGTGGGCCGAAAACGGGTGACGACCGACAATTAAGTGAGCCGTGCATGAAAGCATCAACAAAATAAAGAATTGGACATGAATTCGTTAGCCGTCGTACGTCCAAAAGAGTGAATCAATGTGAGAGATGTCAAACCTATCAAGTGAATTGAATCACAACTCACAAGCGTGCAACCGTCCCAAATGCCACGCAAAACTTCTGGTCAAATGCGCATGCAGCAGTGCTAGCAAGATCTCTTTTGTTGATCCAAATCTACATATGAATTATCTTATCCACTGCCCGCCCTGTTCGACTATTCCATGCCGTCGTCATGGTTGTTGGTTCACGGGCTTAGAGTGGAAGTAGGGACGTCTAGAAGTCTAAGCTAAAAAAGGTGGTAAAAAATAAGAATAGAATTGAGCTCCATGATACACGGAGTCTTATTAGCTTTGCATGGTTTATTTCAGTGTAGATGTTGATCTCCTACTACTTTAATTAATGGCAGGCAAAAGGCTTCCTTTAAAACTTTTTTATGTCTGAATGGGAAAATGGGGAAAGAAGTTTCTTTCTTTCCTTCTTTCTTCCACTAAGATCCTTTCTACATTTCTCTTTTTTAGGGGGTTTTTTGTTCTCTCAAGTGAACAAAGTCATGACGATGAAGATCCACAAATGTATAATATTGCTCTAATAATGTCGTATAAGTGATGTAAGTGATGAAATCAAGGTTTTTAAAATCGACCTAGACAATGAACTAGTCAAGGGTCTGGTTTCTAGGTCGAATGGTCTAATCGTTCAAACTGAACTGACAGTTGATTGGTTCAAACCGTTGATTGGTTCAAACAGTTTAATCGTTCGGGTCAGTGGTATGCTGACCAAATCAACATTTTTTGGCAAAAATCCAGTTTTGGGGAAAACCGGAACCGGTCCAGTTCCCGGTTTTTCCAGTCTAACCATCCAGTCTGGTCTGATTTTAAAAACCATGAATGAAACAATAATATATCCATCCTTCTACTTGTGTCTACTTAGTTCATCAAATTATTAATATGAGTTTGTTTCATATTAATTGTTCGTTTCAATTTTGGAAGGAGGAGGATTGTGTCAATTTGACAATCACCATTAAAGTTTTTGTCAAAAATTCTTTGATCATATATAGATCCTAATTTCTCTTTTTGTGCTCATGTTCTTGAAAATAATGTAATACTAAGACGGATTAGCAAATAGGATTCATGTAGCAAATTCATCATAGCTAGGACAATGCTTAGATGATAGATGATGAAGAAAAAGGTTTATTACTATGCGATTAATCCAAATGTGCTGATGGTCATTATTTTTCCCATTGCTTGGTGTAATATTGGTAAAATCTTGGGCTTCAAGTATGAGAATAAGATGCAATTTGGTTGGGCTCAGGTTTAGTTTTTGTCAAAATTTGAATGAAACCCAAGCCCGATACACTGCAAAATGCTAACTTGGACCACTTGGGTTGCACCCCTTAGATATGAGTTTGAAAACAACCCTTTAGTGCAAGAAAATGTCTCTAAAGACCCTAGACAGCCTGGAAGGACATTTTCCACATATATGGTATGTAGTTATACCTCTCTGTTTTGGAAAACTTAAGTATGCTCTTCTTCGGTGTTTACAACTCTGTTAGTGTGAGCTTATCTTACATTGCCGGTCCTAAATAAAGGAGGAGGTTGCACCAACCGTAAGATTGGCAGCTGGTACTAAAACTTTTGCCAAATCCAGTGAACATTAACCAATATTTTGTATTTTTATTTATATATATAATGAAATAAATAATTTGACATCGATGCTTTTAGATTGCAAATTGCAAATAACTTGGAATAACCTTAATAAAATAAACCATAGTAATAAATTTAATAAGCAATTTGACATCAATATTGATGAAGGGTGATTTGGCCCGACTTCATAGTCTGGGGACTTGTGTATATGACCTGGCTCAGTGAACAGCTCAGCCTGACAGCACGACCGCAACTCGACGGGAGAGACACGTCGAGTCTAACACCGGTCACTCAACGAGTTGCTTAACTTGCCGGGGACTGATGCATGGCCAACCTTGACTCCCACCAAGCGAGGAAGGTCCCGAGCTCCCCCTAAGGGGCCTAGAGCTCTCCCTTCCCAAGGAGGAAGCACCCCAATTCTTGGCTAAGTGTCCCGAGCACCTTGGGGCAGCACCACCCCCAATGCAGGCACCTCGGCACCTCGGTACCGGGACAAACTTGCCCCAGGCAGTCCGATGCGCAGTAGTCCAGTAGACTCTGGGGAGCCCTGTCTGACATCCGTACCCGCCGGACCCGGTGGCAGGGCTCTGATCCCTTGCCAGGCAGCGTTCCGCCTGCCAGGCGGCATTCTGTTTGTCTCCTTTGGAAAGCATGACACGTCTGTCAAGCCCATACCTAGCAATGGCAGTTTGTGGGGGCAACTTGCGCCTGCCACACATGCCTTGGCAGCAACGGCAAGGGCGGCGGTTATGCCAAGTATGACCAGGCTCCAACATAAAAGAACTCAAACTCTCAAAAGAAAAAGGTATTGAAGCTTAAGCACTTTGAGCACTCTTACTCTCTACTCTCTCTTTGAGATTTTCTCCAGTTCTAACTTAGTCATCAGAGTGTTCCCATTGGGATAACTCCCCGGGAACCCTTCACTTTCTCCTTCCTCTCAAGTGTCATTCGTTTCAGTCAGAAGCCAAGTCACAGCTAGCTAGGAGTGCCTAGATCGTGCAACATCATTTGGCACCATCTGTGGGAAATCGCTTCAAAAAGCCTCCCTCTAACCTCTACGAAACTTCTCTTTCTTACTCACCGACGTCCATGGCTTCTTCTAGCAACTCCAAACACCGAAACACCCAGAGGAGCAACTCCAAATGCCCACCGTTTGCATCAGGCAGTTCATTGTCCCCCTCTCTGCGGACAGGGTTCCTAGCCTGAACATGCCGGCAACAGTGGCACCCATAACTGTCCCGTTACCCCCTGCGGTTGGGATGACCTTCGTCGAACCCACCCTTCTCCCTCCGGTGACCGACCAAGGCCAACTCGAAGACCTGATGCAATGCATGCGGGCCATGCAGGCCTAGATGCAGCAGTTTCAACAGCTCCAGTTTCCCCAGCAACAAGTGTTGCAATACCGGTAACAGTTCTCGTCACTCCCTCCTTGGCATCAGGCGACGCAGCCAGCTAAACCTAAGCGCCGCAGTGAACTCCCTTCTTGCCGGGGAGAGACTTCGACATCATCTCACGGAAGGAAGGGAAGACTCCCTACCCCCGCCACATGGCCCGCGATCAGGTCAGGGGCCTCCCAACCGGTTAGGTCGGCGTCACTCCAGCACTCACAGTTTGAGCCTCTGCTCATGGAGGTCAAGTTCGAGGTGCTAGCCGATGACCTGGAACAAGGTCCTTCTGTCTGCAGCTACTGGTAGTCGTTTCTGCCTTGCCCTGGGCCCATTGAGCTCAACAATATAGAAGCCAACAGCACCAACGCCGAGCCAGCCTAGAAGCAGTGAAGACATCACCGGGCTCGCTGAACTACCATTGTCCACAACCTGCCCGAGCTCAAGGGAAAAATAGAAATAAGTTCGGGAGAGGTAAGAGCTGCACCACTTCTCTCGGTCTCCTCTCCTCTGTCCCCTGAGCTCCTTGCGGTCCCCATGTCCAAGGACTTCAAGCTTCCACCGTTGGACAAATACGATGGGTCCTTCGACCCCAAGGACCATGTCGACGTCTTCCAGTCCCAGATGCATCTGGCCAGGGCGAGTGAATCTTGCATGTGCGTGGCCTTCTCCACCACATTCAAAGGAGTGGCTTGCACCTGGTACCGAAACCTCTCGCTGGGCTCAATAAGGAGATGGGCCCAGTTCGTGAAGGTCTTCACCTCCCACTTCGTCATTAGCAAGAGATGCCTAAGGACCCAAGAAAGCCTCCTCAGCATAGTCCAGAGAGAGGGGGAGTCCATCCGGAACTATATCAAGCGGTTTAATGACGCTTGCCTACAGATACCCGACCTGGACTCTGTAGTTCGGTTTACGGCGGCCAAACGAGGTATCACCCATAGAGAGTTCAGATGGCACGTGGTCGTCAACCAGCCCAAAATTATGACTGAGTTCCTCGAGCTCGCAGATCGGTTCATAGGAGCAGAGGAGGAGATCAACCAGAAGGGCGAGCACGCCCCCGAAAAAAAGAAAAAGGGAACCAGAACCCTCGGCTCTTAATGATTACAAGAAGAAGAAGGATCAAGCTCGAGGGGCAAAGACAGTTCAGCCT
Organism: Nelumbo lutea; assembly: GCF_056320005.1. Lineage (NCBI taxonomy): Eukaryota > Viridiplantae > Streptophyta > Magnoliopsida > Proteales > Nelumbonaceae > Nelumbo > Nelumbo lutea. Next base: position 100,124,957 of record NC_142686.1, read on the forward strand.
TTCCGAACTCTAGCAGCAGATAGGGTGTTTACACCCCTCAACACAAAGTGGGCCAAGATCCTCATGGCGATCAAGGACGCCCCATATGTAAAGTGGCCACCTCAGCTCAAGGCCGATCCTAATGTTAGGAGCAAGAACTTGTACTGTAGTTTCCATAGAAATCACGGTCATAGCACCAAAAATTGTAATAACCTCCGTGATGAGATAGAAGAGCTCATCCGTCGTGGGTATTTGAGAAATTTTGTACATCATGGCAATAATAACAATAAAGCAGGTTGGCATGGGGAACAGAATAAAGAAGCCCCCAAGTCCAGCAGACATGCGGAGCAACCGTAGAGATAGTCTCTAGACAAGAGACTAGTCCGAGGGACCATCCACGTAATCGTTGGAGGATGGATTATCGCGGACTGCACCTTGGCAACTGCTCGGTCATCAGCCCGTGAAGCTGCCAGATAAGAGTTGAACCCCCTGAAGCGGCCAAGGGTGGAGGAGTCGATCTTCTTCACTGAAGACGATGCGTGAGGAGTCCACTACCCCCACGACGATGCGCTCGTCATCAAGATCAAGATCAACGACTTCGAAGTCAAGTGTGTCCTGGTAGATTCGGGCAATTCGGCAGATATCCTTTTCAAGGCAGCCTTCGATCAGCTTCAGATCCCAGAGGATGACCTGAAGCCCGCAAGCACCCCACTGGTGGGGTTCAGTGGCGAGGAGGTCAGGTCTTTGGGAAAGGTCACTATGTCGGTGGAGGTCGATACCTGGCCCAGTGTGGTAAGGCTCAACCATGAGTTCCTAGTGGTCACCACCCCTTCTCCATACAACGTGATAGTAGGCCAACCCATGCTACGTAGAAATGAAGTTCCCTACAGACTTCGGAGTCAGAGTGGCGCGGGGCGATCAGCTCGAGTCCTACAAATGCTATGTAGCTGCCCTCAAAGGAAAATCCAAGGCAGCTGACGGCCTCGAGCTGGGACGACCCGTAGAGTGGGCCACACCTACTGAGGAGACCATCCCCGTCCCGACCTCGGCGGACAATCCAGTGCGGGTACTTCAGATAGGCGCTTCTATTGAGAAGCCCCTGCGATCTCAACTGGTAAGCTTCTTGCTTGAAAATTTAGACGTTTTTGCATGGTCGGCGGAAAAAATGCCTGGCATAGACCCCAACATTATCACTCACAGACTTAACACTGATCCTTCAATTAGGCCCGTTAGACAAAAGAAGTGCAACCTAGCCCCAGGACAATGGCGGGCAGTCAACGAGGAGGTCAGGAAACTCCTTGCAACCAATTTTATCAGGGAAGTCCATTACCCGAGCTGGGTAGCCAACCCGTTCTGGTGAAAAAGGAAAATGGTAAGTGGCACATGTGCATCGACTACACCGACCTGAACCGGGTTTGCCCAAAAGACTGCTTCCCACTTCCTAGGATCGACTGCATAGTGGATACGACCTCGGGGCATGAGTTATTGAGCTTCTTGGACGCCTATTCGGGCTATAACCAAATAAAAATGGACCCAACTGATGAGGAGAAGACTACCTTCATAACCAAATTTGGCCTGTACTGCTACAAGGTCATGCCCTTCAGGCTGAAGAACGCTGGGGCTACTTTTCAGAGACATGTAAATAAACTATTTGAGCCACTTGTTGGCACAAAAGTAGAGTGTTATGTAGACAACATGGTCGTCAAAACCCAATTTTCGCATGAATTAATACAAGATTTACACTCAGTCTTTGAAATCTTGCGTAGATTTAATATGAAGTTAAATCCGAATAAATGCGTCTTTGGTGTCACCTCGAGTAAATTCCTAGGGTTCATCGTCAATCGGCAAGGCATTGAGGCCAATTCGGACAAGATCAAAGCCATCCTAGAAATGAGACCACCTTGAAAGTTAAAAGAGGTGCAGAAGCTGAATGGCCGGTTGGCCACCCTAAGTTGCTTTTTGTCCAAGTCCGCAGATCATTGTCTGCCTTTCTTTAAAGCCATAAAAAGCAAAGGCTTTGAATGGACTGAAGAGTGCCAGCTCGCGTTCAACGAGCTCAAAAGGCACATCGCCAGCATCCCAGTCTTGACTCAGCCCGAAGTGGGTGATGCTTTAGAGCTATACCTCTCGACGAGCAACGAGGTGGTCAGCTCAGTACTAATAAGAGAAGTAGATTGGGTCCAATGACCCGTCTATTATGTTAGTAAAGTGTTGCAGGGAGCAGAGGCGAGGTACCTAGAGATAGAAAAGTTAGCCTATGCACTAGTTATAACAGCTTGAAAGCTCCGCCCATACTTCCAAACTCACACCATCGTTGTCCTTACCAATAAACCTCTGAGGCAAGCTTTGCTCAAGCTCGAGGTCTCAGGAAGGTTGATGAAGTGGGCCATCGATCTCTGCGAGTATGAGCTTCACTACAAACTGCGAACCGCTATCAAGGCCCAAGCCTTGACAGATTTCGTCGTAGAATGCACCTTTAGCTCCGAAGTCCCCAGGCTGGTAGAACACGAGGACCCCAGTACGGGAGAGCTCGGAGTTCTTGGACCGGTTGAACTCGAGCACCGTGAGGTAGCAACCAGTGCGACATCTCTCCTAATTAGGCCAAGCCTGAACTGGGACGAGGAACCTTGGATCCTTCACATAGATGGCTCGTCAAATCGGCAGGGCAGCAGAGCTGGGATCGTTCTGTACGAACCAAGCATTGTGAAATTGGAGTACGCGCTACGCTTTGAGTTCGTGGCATCCAACAATGAAGCAGAATATGAGGTGCTACTAGCTGGGTTGGACCTTGCAAAGGAAGTGAAAGCCAAACACATTGTCGTTTGCAATGACTCCCAACTCATGGTAAATCAAGTCTTGGGTGAATACAAAGCTCGCGAACCAACTATGGTAGCATACTTAGCCAAAGTGAGAGAGACTCTACTCAACTTCTGGTCACACTTCATCCGGAAAATCCCAATATCAAAGAACGCTGAGGCCGATGCCCTGTCATGGCTAGCCAGCACGGGAGACAACATCATGAGGACTGTGTATATAGAAAACTTACCTCGGCCTAGCATTCTCAGGGAGACAGAGGAGGTCGCTCCTGTCGTTCAAGCAGAGCCGAGCTGGATTGATCCACTCACGAGCTTTCTGCTACTTGGGGCCCTCCCCGCAGACCATAATGCCGCTAGGAGGGTAGAGCACCAGGAAGCCAAATACGTCATGATAGACGGATGGCTATACCGAATGTCCTACACGCTCCCCTACCTGCGCTGCCTATGACCCTCGGAAGCCGAGCTTGTCCCTCACGACACTCATGAAGGCCTGTGCGGTGGACACTTGGGGGTTGGGCCCTCGCTCAGAAAGCACTACGACAAGGGTACTACTGGCCAACCATGAAAGCAGATGCGGCCGAGATTGTCAAAAAATACGACAAGTGCCAGAAGCACGCTAACATCCACCACTGCCCTACCGCCAACCTGAAATACCTCACTAGCCCATGGCCATTTGTACAATGGAGAATTGACCTACTCGGGCCATTCCCGCCAGCAATAGGGCAAAGAAGGTTCCTAGTGGTGGCAGTGGACTATTTCATAAAGTGGGTCGAAGCCAAACCTCTCACGACAATCACAGCTCGGAACGTGTAAAACTTCTTTTGGAAGAACAAAGTGTGCCATTTCGGATTACCTCGGGTACTGATCGATAATGGCAAGCAGTTCGAAAACATCAAGTTCCAAAACTGGTGCTGAGATATGGGAATTTAGCAGAACTTCACCTCGATGGCGCACCCTCAGGCGAATGGCCAAACGGAAGTTACAAACAGGGTTATCCTTTGAGGACTGAAAGCGCGCTTGGACCGAGCTAAGGGAATGTGGATGGACGAACTGCCCAGTATACTTTGGGCCTACCGTACCACAGAAAGGACTGCCACGGGAGAAACTCCCTTTAACCTTACATACCGTACTGAAGTAGTCATCCCAGTTAAGATTGAAGTCCCCTCACTGAGACTAGAAGCATATGAAGACAGAGTAAATGAAGATGAGCTACGTACCAACCTCAACCTGCTAGATGAAGTATAGGACCTCGCGTACATCAGGACCATGGTCTATCAACAAAGAATAGCTCGGTACTATAATGCCAAGGTTAAAAATTGAACTCTCCGTGTTGGCGACCTGGTTCTTTGTAAGGTTATGGTGCCTGAGCCTAGCGTTGGAAAGCTCGGTCCGAACTGGGAAGGACCCTACCAAGTAAAGCGTGTACTCGGGGAAGGAACATACGAACTCGAAACCCTAGAAGGGAAACAAGTACCTTGGGTGTGGAATATCGTCAACCTAAGACTATATTACCCATGAACCACCGAACCGAGTGAACCACGAGTCACTCCCTTCCCTGAGTACCTCGGCCGACAAAACAGTTTGGAGTGACCTAGAGTCACTCCCTTCGGCCTAAGGGTCAACACGCTAGGTTAACTAAAGACCTCGACGCTATGCATGACTCTACCGCCTTGCCAGCATAGGCTTAGCATGCCAAAGACCAAAGGCGTCTCGAGAATAGACTTTTTGACTCCTAGCCTACCTCGCTATACGCTACTAGAGGTAAACGCCAACCTAAATAGCCAAGCAGGTAGGTCGGGCACGCGCCTTACTATGCCTACCTCGGCGTACGTCGCTAAAACCTAATGATCACCCCTACTAAGTGCAGGAAGATAGTTCGGGGCGACAGCGGTAAAGGGTCGCTCACCTCAACAACTGAATTTACTAGCTCAACAACTTGAATAAGGCAAACACTCTGGCAGAAGTGAGTCACACAAGCACTTAATAGAATATACATATATACTTTCATTGCATAAGTGTAATTCCATTATAGAATCCCAAGTACAAAGAAACAAGAAAAAGAAAATACAAGCAAACACACAACTATTTAGAAGGCTTATCAGCCTTACTCGAGGCTCTTCGGGGGCCTCCTCGGGGGTGTCAGTCGGGTCGGTAGTACTAGCCTCCTCATTGTCGCCCTCATCATCGGAGTCTGGGTCATCTGCGGCCTGACAGGCCATGTCGTCTGTAATGTTATAGGTGGTGAAAGTGCTTATGTCAAGGTCAGGGTATGCGTGCCTCATCCACCACCGGCCGAGCTTGAACCCCCTACGGTAGGCCTGCGGCATTACATCATCAAACCTAGACGACTTGCCATAGTCGATGATGGCCTGGGCCTTCGCCTCCCTGAGAGCTTCGTTGAAGATCTTAGTTTTCTCCTTGATATTGGCTTTAAGGTACTCCACCTTGTGCTCCAAGGCCCCCTTAGCTTCCTTAAGTCCCTGCACCTCAAGCTGCGAAGCCCTCTGACACGCCTTGAGACTCTCCACCTCGAGCTTCAAGGCTTCCTGACCTACTCTGAGTCCGTTCACCTCGGCCCTCATCCTATCCCTCTCGTGGGCCAGCTCCTCCTTCTCCAATAGTAGGGCCTCGATAAAGCTCTGCTGGGCGGTAGTGTCACCCTTCAACTGGTGAATCTTGCCTTGAGCTGCCCTCAGCTCAGTGTGAGCCGCACAAGATGACTCCGCAGCAGCGAAAGCACACCTCATGTGTTTGTCAGACTGGAAGGTCAATGCATGCACAACAGTGTTCACCTGGCAGAAGGGGGGTGGTCAGTACTAAAGAAAGAAGAAAGAAAGGAGAAAGATGTGGCCCTTAGGGTGTGAACTCACCACCATGGCGTGGGTCACAGCGTGGGCCCCGAGATGACCAGGGGAGAGTTCACCCCAATCTACAACCTCCGTTGTAATAACAGCCCTCCTACTTTTGTCAAGGCCAATATCGAGATTCATGATGCTCTCTTCCTCCTCCTAAGTCCCCGAGCTGGATGTCGTCGGGTCTGCGACACAATGAGCCAATCCTTCGGAGGCCTCGGCAGCAGCCCCAATAGGATTTGGGACTTCAGCGGTAGCCCTGACTGGCTCAACGATCGACTCTGCCGCCATTCTAGGCCCCTGAGTTGGTAAGTCCCCCTCCAAGTCTATCACGGGAGGGGCATCAGGGAGCTCGGGCCCCAAAACGGGAGCCTGTGGGGGCTCAGGCCCCAATGAGGGGACCTGCGGAAGATCGGGTTCAGGGGTATGGGTCCTTGAGGGCTCCATGCGCGCCTTCTTGGTAGCCCGCTTCCTCTTCTTCATCTGACGGAGGAGCCTCGGACCGGTAATCCTCTCTTCCTCCATGGGACCTGCAACAGAGCTCGATGTCAGTAAAATTCGAAGATGCTAGGCTGATTAAGCAAAACACTAGAGTAGAAATCGACCTACCCAAGCTCAAACCAGCTTGAATGACCTTTCCTTCGGCAATGTGGTCCCTATGATCGAACCCGACCTGAGCCCATGAGTGAAAGGTCTCCCACGTCTTCTAGTTAAGAGCAATGCTAGGAGTTTGAGTGGCCACCCTTCAGTTGGTAAGGAATGGCCACTCCGTGCTGCTCTGGACTACAAAGTAGTCCCGCTTCCAGGCCGAGACCTTGCTCAAGAACTTGTATAGCATTTTGAAATCCGGGTGAGGGGGCAGATAATAGGTCTGCCCATGCTCGGGGCGAGCGCCAGAGGCACTCTTTTTTATTAACAGGATGGAACAAAGGATATCCGTGTCTAAAGGGAAGTTATGTTCGGAATAGAGGGAGATAGTCCCAACCAAGTTTCGAATAGAGTTGGGGTGGAGTTGGTCCAGCGTGATGCTGAAGCGCCTCAACACCTCGGGAATAAGGTGGTGGAGAGGGAGACGAAGCCTGCCAACAAGTTATTCTCTGAAGATCACGATCTCATCTGGACCGTGCTCCCAAGGGAAGTTGCCGGTGGGAAGACTGTACGAGTACTCCTGAGGTAGATTGAATTGCTGGATGAGGTGTTGAAGCCTCTCTTGCGTCATGACAGATGGACCGAACTGGTCCGGCACCCAACCTCGACGAGAGGTAGACGCCAGTTTGCCCGAGGTCACCCGAGCCTCGTGGGAAGGATGGGCGATAGCAAGGTTACCCTGACCCGAGCTACCCACCTCGGGCTCGTATAAAAGACTATCCCCGCTAGACATGGAAGGGAATGAATTGGAAAAAAGGAGAAAGGGAAGCTCGGGGACTCACCCGAAAAAAGACACAACCAGACTAGAAGACCTGAGCTGAAGACTCTAGACGCGAGCTCATGGTAGGCGAAAGGTACTAAGTGGCAAAAGAAAATGACCAGGGGTCCCCCGTTATTTATAGCCAATGGGCTTAGACGCCAACAACCAGGATCGAAGCGATCTGACGGTCCTCAAGAAAACCGACTGCGAGACTCTCAAGGCGAATCAGTTTAGCGCATTTTTTGGCGTCCGCGAAGTCCAGATCCTGTGACGTCCGCGGATAAGCTGTACGCGACCAAGGTTTTCTTTCTGAACGAACCGATTGCCAGATCGGTCCGGCCAACGAGTCACCCGACAGGGTGGCATGAGTACCGAGCCAAATCCACCCGACGGATCATTAACTCCCCGCGTTGGGTCCCCACCCCCAACACGGGGAGCGAGGGGCAATTGATGAAGGGTGATTTGGCTTGACCTCATAGTCTGAGGACACGTGTATATGACCTGGCCCAGTGAACAGCTCAGCCTGACAGCACGACCGCAACTCGACAGGAGAGACACGCTGAGTCCAACGCCGGCCACTCAGCGAGTTAAGCAACTTGCTGGGGACTGACACCTGTCCAACTTTGACTCCCACCAAGCGAGGAAGGTCCCGAGCTCTCCCAGATGCCCGAGCTCCCCCTAAGGGGCCCGGAGTTCTCCCTTCCCAAGGAGGAAGCACCCCGATTCTTGGCTAAGTGTCCCGAGCACCTCGGGGCAGCACAGCCCCCAGTGTAGGCACCTCGGCACCTCGGTACCGGGATAAACCTACCCTAGGCAGTCCGGTGCGCGGTAGCCCAGTAGACTGTGAGGAGCCATGTCTGACATCCGTACCCACCGGACCCGGTGGTAGGGCTCTGATCCCTTGCCAAGTGAAGTTTCGCCTGCCAGGCGGCATTCTATTTGCCTCCTTTGGAAAGCATGACACGTCTGTCAAGCCCGTACCTGGCGATGGTAGTTTGTGGCGGCAACTTGCGCCTACCAAACCTGCCCTAGCAGTAACAGCAAGGGTGGTGGCGATTATGCCAGGTATGACCAAGCTCCAACATAAAAGAACTCAAACTCTCACAAGGAAAAGGTATTGAAGCTTAAGCACTTTGAGCACTCTTACTCTCTACTCTCTTTTTGAGATTTTCTCCAGTCTAAATTAGTCATTGGAGTGTTTCCACCGGGATAACTCCCCGGGAACCCTTCACTTTCTCCTTCCTCTCAAGTTCCATTCGTTCCAATCAGAAGCTAGGTCATAGCCAGCTAGGAGTGCCCAGATCGTGCAACATCAGATATATATTGTTTTTCCCCATTTGTGCTCTTAAAATCATAATTACATTTTTTTTTGTGTGTGTGTGAGCGCAGATTAGCTGAACTTGATGGCTTGTTAGGGGCTGTATCACCAATTATGTTGTCCCATGTCAGCCATGCATGCGAAGTGAGAGATTGTGTGGTTGTTGGTGATATGCAGTTTTTAGCTCTTATGGGGTGTTATCATTGCTTACATAGCCCCCAACGCAGCGATCAAGTTCATCTAATCTAAATTTGCTTACAGGCCATAAATGTGAAAGTATGAGCAAATAAAGTCCCATTTGGTTTACAGAATAACAGGAATAGGGGTCTGGAATCAAAATCGGAATGGGCTATTTCAATTTTAACTCTTTGGTTGGATGAAATTGGAATCCCATTTCCATTTTTGCTGGAATGGCATTTCTCCATTTGAGAATGAAATCTCATTCTTTTTTATTCCAATTTCCATTCCCATTCTTATCTGAACCAAATAGACTATGAAAATAAACATTTCAATTCCGAAGGATTTCGATTCCAATTTTGACAGCAACCCAAACGGATCCCAAAAAAACATTCAAAATTGCAACTACATGTCCTTAAAACTTGACTGTTGATTAATTTTAAGAGAAACTAGGTTCAATGAACAACCCTCCCCTCCCCCTCGTACCCCCGGGGCCAGTTCAAATTGATCGGAGTATCGGACAGTTATTCCTTTGCACCATCATGATTCCCAATTTTATTTCTAAACTGCTTGGTTTGTTTCATGCTGGATGGGCCTAAATCCATACGGGCCTACTAGGTGTAAATTTGTTCAAGGCCTAGTTGAACTGCGGATCAATACGGGCATACTAGCTCTTAGCCCAATTCAATCTAATCGGTCCTATCATATAATATTAACATATACATATATAGATATGAGGCCCGTTTCGCAGGAATAGGGGTTTGGAATTGGAATGGGAATGGGTTATTACGATTTTAACTGTTTGGTTGAGTGGAATTGGAATTTCCTTACCATTTCTGCTGGAATGGCATTCTCCCATCTAAGTGAATGACCATTTCCTACCCCTTGGGAATAAAATCTCATTCCTGTTGATTTCAATTCCCATTTTCATTTCTATCTGAATCAAATGGACTACGGGAATAGGCCATTCCAATTTTGACTCTGATTCCGATTTTGGCTGCAAACCAAATGGATCCTGAACTCTTAGCATGAATAAAGAAGATACTTTCAAAAAGAACCAATTGGTTTGGAATCAGAATGGGAATGGGCTATTCTGATTCCCACTATTCGGATGGATGGATGGAATCGGAATCCCATTCCCATTCCTGATGGAATGACATTCCCCCATTTAACCATTTGAGAGAATAGTCATTCCCTCCCCCTCCCTTGAAAATGAAATTCCATTCCAACTGATTCTATTTCCTATTAAACAAAACAGACTACAAGAATACACCATACTGATTCCAACTATAAATCAAACAGACACCAAAATTTCAAAAAAAAATCTGAAAGAAATTTCATTTGCAGTTTTGCAGGGGATGGAAATTTCACAAATAAAATTCCCAGCAAAGAATTTCACAAATAAAATCTGAATTGATAGCAATATCAATGGCCCCTCTTATTTTTCTTTTGCATTAAGGTTTCTAAACGTGGGAACAGCCTGAAGAATCCGGTGGTGGCTATTTCTGACTTGCCCATTCGACTGGAGGCAGTTTTTTCCAACCGTCAATAAAACTAAAAAACTGCTGCTAGTTATAGTTATGTATGTATTTTTTCGCACCTGCCCAAATAACTTGAAATTCATTCCTGATAACCTGTAATTACTTTTAATTATTAAATAAATTTATAATTTGCTTCAAATAACCTGTCCATTCATCCAAATTGAAGTGAAATACAAAAACAAAACATCAAATACAAATCTCAGGGCTCATATCATTTGATGATCACATCTATCCTAAGTTCTATTGAATATATGAAAAATATAAGCAATTAAAGCTTGAATTAGTTAACTTTGGAGGGTCTCTTCAATCCATACCTACCCAAAAAGAAAGAAGGCATTTTTCTGACTTTACTAGAACATTAGCCTTTAATGGGCTGGTGTTTGGCATTTAAGGTTGCATTTTGTTTACGTTATTGCATTATATTATACATATTATATATTTACAATATATAATCTAATATTATAATATTATATGGAGTGTAATAGCATATCAAAAGTGCCCCTTTATATTTTTGAATAGTCTCATTTTACCCCACGTTCATAATCCCTAAATCTTATTTCTATTTTCTTCTCCAACCTTCTCAACCGACCCAGACTGTGAGTATTGTCTATGCAATGGTGTTGTGCTCAGAAATCTAGCAATAACACCACTAGCGGCAATCAATCTTCAGTGATATGCTGAAGTTCTTCCTTTTTTTTTTTTTTTCTTTAGTTTTTATCAACCTAATGCTAATGGGTGTCTCTATTATAGTTTCATTAAATTAAGGGAGAGAACATCTCCACTGCACCTTCTTTACAAGGTGCGTTTCCCTCCTTTATTATTTAAAATTTTTTAATTTGTCATTTTAATCATCTTTATTTTATTACTTATTTATTATTATTCTTATAATCATAATTCTATTATATTTTCATTTATTGTTATTTAAATAAGAAGTTGAAGGGTATATTCATAAAACCGTAAAAAGAATATGTTTCATTTATTATTTATTATTTAATTTTTTTAGTATCATTATTGTTTTCTATTTATAGATTTTATTATATTTATAATAAAAGTTACTATTTTATCAATTTTAATATTATTTTTAATTTTTTGTTAATATTATATATTATTTTATCATATTTTATACTTTGTATTTTGTATTATTTTTGTAATACACTATTACTTAATCATCTTCATTTACTTTTATTTAAACAATGATGAGGGATAAATTAGTAAAATGAAATTTTTTTATATGTGATAAAAGGATTAGGACCAGCGAGGACAGCAACCTCCCCGCTGCATCCCAAAAAAAAACAAGAAAATTAAAACCCCAGGATACAAATTTTTCCATTTCGCTTTTAACACAGATAGCAGAAAACTGAGGCCGCGTTCTGTGCACCCATGGATGCACTGGATGAGTGCACCCTCGAATGAGAGGCAAGTACGTCATCTCATCCATGCCAACCATAAATTAATGGAAATTTTCTCCATTACTAATCGTTCGGCTGGTTGAACCAGCCATTTTTTATTCTCCTCCACCTAACCCAAGCATCTATCGATAACTCACTGGACCGGCGTCATGAACGCATAAGCCATCGGTAGTGGGAAAAAATCCACCATCCCCCCGCCTTGATTGGGTGACAAGAACTCTAATGGCTGCCTTGATCGCTCTCACCGTCGCGGAGCTAACAACGAACAAGGGGGAGAATACGATCTGGAAATGAACTCCGATGAGAAGAAAGGAGGGGAAGAAGAAGAGAGAGAGAGAGAGAGAATGAGAGATAGAATGGGTTGCGCCGAGTTTAGATTGACCGTTGCAACCAGGCACAACAGGATGCCCGCTAGTGTTGACTCACCTTCATTCGACTAAAGAAACTCGCCGGTGTAAGGCTTCGATCTGTTGAAAAGAGAAAACAAGAAGCCCTGGTAAGAAGAGGAGGCCAAAAAACGTACTGTCAGAGTTCTTGTCGCTGATGGCCATTGGTTCGGTGCAGAAAGGTTTTCATACAACCGAATATTTTTGTCTTTTTTGTGGCCGGTTGAACCGGCTATCCCATGTTAACGGTGCAAATCCCATTAACGTTATGAATCTCGATCCTAGACGTGTGGTCGATTGTGGTTGATGGGTTCATGAGCCCGGTGAACCCACCGGTGCATCTGTAACCTCTCTCTCTCTCAATACCATGGAAAGTTCCTTTATATCCTTTCCTTAGCTGTTTTTCCTACCAACAAACTTGAATGGCTGAATTGCCATCGGGCAACGGGCTAGAATGTGGTCTCTATCCTCAAAATCACCACAAAAGGGCAAACATGCTGAATATTTAATCCTCGTGCTTGGAGATTGCTTTTGTTTGGTAATTTATCCTTATTAACAGCTCAAGGGAAATTTTAATCTTTTTTTAACAACACTAGTAGAATGACCCGTGCGATGCACGGGGAATTTAAACCAGTGAACGATTAATCATGATCAAGTATAGAACTTACCAAGTTGTGATATGTGTTTTCATGATATTTTAGTTCATACTAATTTAAAAGATACAATGAATAGCTCTAACAGGTTATAACTAAAAATGCAAAATAAGAAGAAAGCTATGAACCATTGCTCATGTAGAGGCAATATCTTAATGTAGAAAATTAAGAAGTGCTCAGCAGCAACTGTGGTAGTGATAGCAACAATTGCCTTAGTAGCTGCCAATCCAAGAGCTTTTGCTATGGCTTAAAAATCAATCTGTACATAGAAGACAATATTGTAACACAAATACCACAAAATAATCAGAAGATGCTTACCATTAAAATGGATATGTGCTCTAAAAAAACATAAAGATATAATCATGTTATGCTGCACCAAACTATATTGTTGGGGGGCCTAAGCTAAAAAACCCAAAATGCTGAAAAACTACCATCAGTTGAACCACCGAAACTGATATTGATTTTAACCCTATTTGAATATGTTTCGGTGTTGATGAACTAAAAAACCTATGCCTGATCAATAAAAATCTATTGTTAAACCAAAATAGTAAAAATTTCATTCATGATTCATGATTCAATAATCTATTGCTCATAAACCAAAACAGAAAAAAACTATTTAATTTAATCACAAAAAAATAGGAACAAAAAACACAAAACAGGAAATCTATTTATAAAACCTAACTAAAATAAATTGAATAATGCAGTTGCATTCAATAAAAACCTAAAAGATATATGAGAATACTTGTAACTTTAGTTATTATTTCAGTCGCAGTTCTACAAAGTATCTTGATGTTCTAGAAAAGAGTCTGAAATCTAAAAATTTTCAGATTTTCACAAGAGAAAAAGAAAAAAAAAAACATAAGAAGCCTAAGTTATAGTGAAGAAAAATCAAAACAAAAAGTAAGGAGTTTTGAAATTTCTCACTTGCTGCTAAAAATCCTTACCTATCATTATTCTGCACCAAACTAAAACCCAAAATGCTGAAAAACTACCATAAGTTGAACCACCAAAATTGATATTGATTTTAACCCCTCTTTAAATATGCTTCAGTGTTGATGAACTAAAAAACCTATACCTGATCAATAAAAATATATTGTTAAATCAAAACAACAAAAATTTCATTCATGATTCAATAATCTATTGTTGATAAACCAAAACAGAAAAAAATATTTAATTTAATCACAAAAAAATAGGAACAAAAAACATAAAACAAGAAATCTATTTATAAAACTTAAACCTAAAAAGATATATGAGAAAAAAACAAAGGTTAGAAATTGCCGATGAGATGGGGAAAATCCTAACATTGCTAAGAAGTATTTCAGCATGCATTCCAGTTTAGTCTTCTTCCCATTACCGCAATAACTCATCTTCGACATTGTTGGGAGGCCTGAGCTAAAAAACCCAAAATGCTATAAAACTATCATAAGTTGAACCACCCAAATTGATATTGATTTTAACCCCTCTTTAAATATGCTTCAGTGTTGATGAACTAAAAAACCTATACCTAATCAATAAAAATCTATTGTTAAATCAAAACAACAAAAATTCCATTCATGATTCAATAATCTATTGTTGATAAACCAAAACAAAAAAAAAATTATTTAATTTAATCACAAAAAAATAGGAACAAAAAACATAAAACAAGAAATCTATTTATAAAACCTAAACCTAAAAAGATATATGAGAAAAAACAAAGGTTAAAAATTACCAATGAGATGGGGAAAATCCTAACATTGCTAAGAAGTATTTTAGCATGCATTCCAGTTCAGTCTTCTTCCCATTACCGCAATAACTCATCTTCGAAATCCAACAAACTAAACACTTGTAGTTCCATACATGATAAGTGTCAATGTCAAAACACCCTCTGGTACTTTTCTCTTATTTGCCTTTTAGCACCAAAACCATTCGTCAAATAGAGAAGAGAAACTTCTAGTTATCCAATGCCAATAATAGGCGTGTTCGCCTAATAGGACAACCGACTTTTGCAGCCTTGCAGAAGTGAGAATGGGACAAAAATGCATTTGCTATTACGAATGGGACAAATCAGGATGTTCACCGAAACATTTATAGTCTAGGGTGTTGGACGATTCATCCATTTTAATTAGGCATTTTAAGAGGGTAAGATTGGAAACATGAAATCAGGGTGTTGGATGATTCATCCATTCTCATTTTTATAAATGGGTAAGATATTTTTAATCAACTTTAATATATTTGGGTCCAAAGAAGGGGTGCAAATGGATCGAATCACGACTCGAGATTCAATCCTATTTGGTTGAATTCGGATCACTCTTGTTCAGATCTTCGGGTCGGATGATAGGATTCGATTAGAAATCAAATCGGATTCGAATCACCCCTATCCGATCTGATATATATTATATATTCATAAATATAAATATACATATATATATATATATGTTATTTATTTATTTATAACTAATTTTTATATTATATTTTTATAAATTTGTTATATTATTTATTTTTTATAAAAACATATATATATGATGACAATAATTAAAAAATACTTATATTTTTTGTTTTTACTTTATCTAAATTAGTATATTTTATTTTTTTAATAATTTATTAATTTTAAAGAAAACAAGTTGGACTGGATCAAATATAAAGATCCAACTTATCGATAGAATTTGAATTCATCAAATTGAGTCCTATCAGATCTCATTGGATCTTCGGGTTGGATCAAATCCGACATGAACAATGTTAGATCTGATTCAAATCCGATCAAATCCGTTTGCATCCCTTGTCCAAAAGCATTTCCTCTCTAAGAAGGTTGTATGTTGATTCATCAAGATTGAGCCCGAAGTGCTTGGAAGCCACACTAAAGAGTCCTCTTGCCAAGAGAAGGAGATGTGGATGGCTAGAATTTTATCCATGACGTGGGGAAGTATGACCTTAGCCAGTTTTACATGGTCCCAAAATATTTTTGAGGTTCCAGAGTAATGAATTCCTTTACTCTCAGCTCAAAGTCATCAGAGTCATTTTTTAATTGAAGGATTCTTTGAAGGGGTTACTTTGTAACATAATTGTCCTTCTAGAAATTGCAACCCGCTCCATTTCTTCACTCTTAAGTATGTCACAACATTTGGATTACCAAATAACCCCACTATATTTAGATATTTGAAAAAAACAAAAAAAAAAACAATTTTTTTACTAAATGCTTTCAAAGTATTTTTGGATTTTTGGATTTTTTTGCTTTTCAAACTTTAAACTTCATATTTACCAAACACCTTAGCTAGAAATGGCTAAAAAGAGGCTCATAACAATGAAAAAATAGGGCCTAATAGGTCAGGTCCAATGTAGAATTGCTATAGGGAATAAGTATTTTGCCAGAATTCTTAAGTATTGGAATCAAGTTACTATGGTTGAGCAAATGGGTTGGTTCCACCTAGAACCAAATGGAATAGACCACAAATCAACCTTGAACAAACCCTATTCAATTCATTACAGTGTAGGGTTTCATACCAAATTCTTGGAATTGGCCCCCACTTAAGTTGGTTCCAAGGTTTAGGGGTTTACCCTATTCAAACCAACCCAATGAATTGGCCTTGGTGGAATCTGTTTTGGAATTGAACTTGCTTTAAAATAAACCCCAAAATGCTTTTAAAGTTGTGAAGGTTTGAACCCAAGCACTCATGGTTACAAAAGATCATGGTCTTGCTTAACCATTGAGTTAAGTGGTTTGATCATTTGTTTTCATTTTAATATTTGAATGTGTATAATAAGTATTGTAAAAGGTAATTGATGAGGGGTAATTTGGTCCTTTGAATCGTACAATGACATATGACTTCCAGACAACGCCAAGTCAACGAACTAGATCAATGAAATTAGCTCGGAGCATCTTAACCAGGCCAAACCGAACAAGCGAACTAGCTATGAGAGCAAACCAAGCTGAATCAACGGTCAAAGAAAGCCTCACCAATCGCACAAAATCAAATAAGCTGAACCGAATGCATAGACCAAGCAACGGCAAGCTAAACCGGATCGGCCGAACCTATAGAGAGAAGCTAGGTAAACCCAAACTGTCCCAAAAACTTCTACTCTCTTTGTTTGCTAAATAGCGATTCGAGAGTGGGGGCTATTGACGATGGGCATTTTGGTCAACCCACTTGATGATGGACACATGGATGCTGTCAGTGACGCAACGTTCCACTCAGCAAAACAACTCGCCGACTCGACATGCAGTAGTCAATATCAGGTATGAAGCCGAGATAGAGCAAGCTTGACTCACAATGTTCGACATAGTAGAACAGCTCGCTAGAGTAACATGTGGTAGTCAACAACAGATACGTGGCTGAGCTAGGGCGAGCTCTATCCTCCGACAACCCCAGCTCGCTCGAAACAGCCCCGCGAACAATGCCCGTGTAAGAGCTATAACCGTAGTACAGAGAACGATCCACTGAGTTGACCGCCCCCAGACCAGCAGGCGGCCTATAACTGTTGCATGGATCTAGCAAACAACTGACCAATACACCCCAGGATTTAGGAAACAAGTCCGTACAAGGCTCAGAGACATTACCAGACAACATATGAACCTCGGGTATCTATAAAAAGACCCCAGGATCACTACAAAAGGTATGCACACATAAACTCTCACACTCTCATATTCTCTCCCATAAAGGATCATTCGCTAACTTAAGCATCAGAGTGACCCCTTGGATAAAAATCTACCCAGGTGCTCTAACCTCTCTTCCTTTTCAGCTCTCAGCTCGGACCCCCAGCTCGGCTTCATAGCTTGACATTGTAGCTCGACTCACACGATAGGCTGAACCTGATCTGAGCCACCTCATCAGACTTGAGGGAGTGAACAAATTCTGTGCCTCATCTATTGGTGGGACCATTTTTGGCTTCACTAGTAATATTTACAAAGTTTAAATTATAATGATAAGTTTTTAACCATATTAGTATATTATGATAATCTATACATTAAATTACTCAATTTGATCAATAAATATAATATAAGTTTTAAACTATATATTGTATTAATCTATTTAAAACCAAGTTTTAAAGAATATGTTTCATTTTTTTAAGGAGGAGAATAAAGAAAGAACGAATTCCACGAATAGACCCTAGAACTGACCTCAGAACCATCAAAGCCAAAACCATCTTAGAAACCAACCTTTATAGGATAGATTCTAGTTCCAAAAATCTAAAACTGACCCTACATGGTAGGTTCCAGATTCTATTATGAAAATGAACCAAAGTGATCCATGCTCACCGCTACAAACTACATATTGCAAGATTGGTCTTATTTATAATTTTATACAATTGTGCCCTTTTTATTTCACTTTTCTTGTTACTTAATTTATCTAGGTTGGGAATAGGGATGTCAATTTTTCCCATTTTTCATATTCTATTAGAATCCGTTCTAAATGGGGCAAGGATGAGGATAAGTTTTCGAGCACAAAGATGGAGAAATTTGCATCCCATTGGTGGGGATGGGGAGAGTACTTCCTACCTCATCGGGTTGGGATTTTCGCAGGAACAGGGATGTGAGCAAGGTTTAAAATTTCGATATGATATGACTAATACGGGGCGTATTGTATCGTGTTTTTGAAAAATAGATACGGGATATACAAAGAAATTGGGTGTCTCATCTTTTTTCATGTGTATTGGACCCTATCGAGGGTGTATCGGGGCGTACTAGGGATGTATTGAGGCGTATTGGGGGTGTATCGGGGCATATCGGTATTATATCGATGAAAAAGATACAACAAAAAACTAAAAAAATAAAGGGAGAAAGCAAGCTTCTTTTCCTTGAAATAAACATTCTTTCACCCCCAAAATGATTGTGAAACTCCAATCCTCATTCCTAGAGTGCTAGATTTGCAAAAATTTGCACCAAATAAGTGTGAATCATTAATTTTTTTGGAGATTTTTCAAAATTTGAAAAAATATGGCAAAATAGGCATTTTTTTCAATTTTTTATAATATCTTGTGATTTCTTTTCTTTCTTGAATGTTTAAATTTATGTTGATCTATATTTCTGACATTCAAAATCACATTTTTTTTTGTATTATCAATAGATTTATGGAAACTTCATGAAGATATTTGGGGAAAATATAAATTAACAAAAAATTTGAAAATGTAATTTTTTCTCTGCCTATAAAGACTAAATATGTTTTAGATCTATGGATTTATCTATTATATCCATAGAGCAATTGAAATTTCTTCTTTAATATTTTTTATATTTTAGAATTAAAAAATAATTAATAATTAATTATATTTTATTATTTTATCACAACAATTGAATATATTATAATTTTATGGATGATCTATCATATCCACAAACCAATTGAAAATTCTTCTTTAATAACCATTTTTTTATTTTTTTATTTTTAGAATTTAAAATGAATAAATAATTAATTATATTTTATCATTTGATCACAATGATTGAATATATTATAATTATATGGATGATCTATCATATTCACAAAGCAATTGGAATTTCTTCTTTAATAACTATTTCTTGAATATATTATATAATGTTTATTTATTTTTTATAAATTTTTAAAATAAATAATAAATAATTATTAATTATATTTTCACTTAGAAGTTGTGCCAATGCATGTTTTATTCTTGGATAGGAGAGTTGGGTTTTTTCCATCCCATAAAACATTAAAACTTAAGAATTATAATTTATAAATTACAATTAAGCATAAGATTTTTAATAAAGTTATAATTAATTATAATATATTTCTTCATAAAACCATTAATATATATTAATTTAATGTATATACACAGCCTTATATTTATTATTGTTGATATATTTTTATGATTTATTAAAGTATTTATAATATTTCCAAGCATATCTATGCGTATCTCAGTTTTTCTCCAATACTCATACATGTCCAATGCCTATCTTGATACATCTCTTAAAATTGTCTTTCCAATACACTTGACATTGCCGACTCCGCACGGCATTACCATTCCTATGCCTAGTTGGGAACGTTTCGTTGGTAGCAGATCGCTACCCATTTTACTCATCAACCCGTTTATAATTATAATTTTATAGCCAGTTTAAATGGATGTTTTCTAACCGATCCGGCCAGTCCCACCTCAATCCAACCAAACCGCATTTCTCCCGGCATTTCAGCTAGCCGGTCCGGTCTGGTTCAGTACACCGATCGAGGGTATTCATGTAATTGCAGCATAAGTGACGTATGCCCATAAATTCCATTCCAAAACCCTAATCCCATTAAGGCATAAGATATATTTTTTCTCTGTTTCGCTCCATCTCGCACTCCTCTCCCCTTCGAGTAACAGAAGTCTTCGAACAATGGTACGGTGTTTCCAGATCTTCCACTACTTCTCTCCTCCCTCTGGTTTCTTCCTTTCTTTCTTCTCACAGGGTTTATTCTCTTCTGATATGATCTCTACAGACATTCAAGAGGAGAAACGGAGGACGAAACAAGCATGGCAGGGGCCATGTTAGGTTCATCCGCTGTTCTAACTGCGGCAAATGCTGCCCTAAGGTTCTCTTTCACTTTTTCCATTTTTTTTTTTCATTTTTTTTTTTCTGGCAAAAATTATGGTTCATTGTGTTTTTATCAAAATTTGATTGATTTTTTGTCAGGACAAGGCAATCAAGCGATTCCTTGTCAGAAACATCGTAGAACAGGCAGCAGTTCGTGATGTTCAAGAAGCTAGTGTTTATGAATGTAAATTTTCTTACCAGATCCTCCATTTTATTCATTCATTATTTATTTTTTGGCGGATCTATTTTCCTTTTTTCTTTTTAGTTTTGCTTAATCTATTTTATCTGTGAATCTGTATTTGTAAAGCCTACACACTTCCAAAGCTATACGCGAAGATGCAGTACTGCGTTTCCTGCGCGATCCACTCTCATGTGGTTCGTGTGAGGTCTCGCACCGACCGTCGCAACCGTGAGCCTCCGCAGCGCTTCAGGCGTAGGGTAAGATTAACACTCTTGATCTAATGCCTTATTCTCAATTTTTATTGATCAATTCTTTGGCTTATTTCTTTAAATTTATGTTTAATTTGGTTTGGTTTGATTTGATTTAGGATGATATGGGTAAGCCAGGACAAGCTCCACGCGTAACTGCTGCCGCTGCTCCAGCCCGCACGTGAGGGGTTTTCAGTGCTCTCACTTTATTTTGTTAGGCTTTATAGTTTTCTTTGCGCTTAAGCAAATGTAGTCGATTGAGAGTTGGATTTTGTTTATGGGATTTAATCTACAGTTCAGATTTCAGTGATTGAATATCGTAAGCATTTTGCAATTGAACCTCTATGAAAGTTTTAGCCATTTCTTTATGAAATATGTTGGTTTTGCAACGATTGATTATTTAATGCTATGGAAATTTATTGTCATTGCCTTTTCTATTTCGGTATTTTTGTTGGCATGGTTTGTAATCACGGTGGCTGCAATAGTATGTGTGACTAGGCGTTAGCAGTGATATTTAAAATGCAATTTTTTCCTTACAATCACAATAGGATAAATAAGAAAACTAAGCTATACTTTCAATTTCCAATGCGTCACCACGCAGGGATTGCCTAAATCCCTCCCATCAAAAACTAGAAAGCAATTAGACAATTCCACAGGCAGCCTTTTCATGAAACCAAATAGTATGGTGTGTTTCAGTGGTTCAGTATAAACAGGCACAATAAACATGCATTTTTTCCAATCATTGCCATCTTTTTTTTGTAGTCCATGTTTTAAGTCATACTTCATCTGCTTATTATATCATTGTTGGCCCCCAGATCCTATTTAATATTTTATTATGGTTATACCAAGATATATTTCATAGATATTGATGATAGGTTTGAACATTGATTCCATTTCATTATAGATACTGATGATCTCTGTAATGCAATATCATGGTTGCCCACTTTTTTGTTTGAAGTTTTAAACCGTTTATGTTCTCTTTAAGAGTATTATAATATTCATACCAGAACAATGTACATAAATTCCTTGGTGTCCTAACTCATTGAATCATTTTAGTTTGAATGCTATGCCCTCGGGTTAAACCGGAGGTGTATATTGATTATGTGATGGCCTTTTTTCATCAGCAATTGTGTCATGGTCATTTTTCTGCAACATCCAGTATATTGGCTTGTTGAAGAATCTATTCTGTGTTTTACCTATAGCACAAGTTCTGATTCTTTTGTCTTGAGTTGCTCTCCAGGTGTTCTAGAAGGAGCATTACCCATTGTTGTCTAGGTTCTCTTCATGTCCAATATTTTCATGCAATCCTTGATGAACTATGTGAAAGCTTTTATGGTAGTTGTCTCCTTGGTTAGTAGGACGTCAAGTATAATGTTCATGTCCTGAAGTTCTGATTGAAGTTGTAAGTGCCAGTCACTTGCATTTGGTAGGTGGGCACATTACTTGCTTGACATCTTGGTAGGTTATGTGCGAACCTAGACTTGTATTTAAGATTACCTGGGTTAATAGTGCCTTCGCAAGAACTCTGAAAATTTACTGGGTTACGTATAGGTGCTTGTGTTGCCTGATTAACTAAGGTAGCAAGGTGGTGTTTGGAACTGTGGTCACCTTGTGGACGTCAAGTATAATGTTCATGTCCTGAAGTTCTGATTGAAGTTGTTAGTGCCAGTCACTTGCATTTGGTAGGTGGGCACATTACTTGCTTGACATCTTGGTAGGTTATGTGCGAACCTAGACTTGTATTTAAGATTACCCGGGTTAATAGTGCCTTCGCAATAACTCTGAGGATTTACTGGGTTACATATAGGTGCTTGTGTTGCCTAATTAACTAAGGTAGTAAGGTGGTGTTTAGAACTGTGGTCACCTTGTGGATGGACCGTTTTGGTCCAAGCCACGGGATTGCTACAGAATTCAGTTTGCTATGGATGGGATTGGTCCACAATATATTTTCCTCAACACATGTACATCTACCTTGAACTATTTTCACTCTTTTTTACTGTTGGAAGCTTTTTCATTGCCTCTCCTCCATTGTTGCTCCTCCACCGCCTGCCTCTGCATTGCAAGCATAAGCTCTCCTTTGCCGCCCCTTTGTTTTTTAAATATTAGTTTTTCAATGTTTTTATTAATAAAATATTTTTTTTTATTTTAAATTATTTTACTATTATTTTTTATTAAATTTAATATTTATTGGTTTATTAAATCATCGATGCCTTTTTTCAATTTATTTATCATATAAAATGTAAAAAATAAACATTTATGATTTGACTTAGTAGATCACTTCATAAACTGTATATGACATACATAGAATCAAAAGGTGTATTGTGTCCAGTCTACAGTTCAGAATGGCTGTGGATTGTAGTGGCGTGGATTGGTATTGCAAGTTTGCTACAGTAGTGTAGTGTGGACTGGTTAAAAATGCTATTTAAAAAAGCAATATTGATTTCAACTTGCACAACCAAAACTGGTTTCCACCTGCCAACGAAAGTGCAGCTGATGCTTTCAATTTTCAATCCATCATGGTAGCTTTCCTGATTAATTCTCATGCTTTAGTCATTGCTGTTAGTCTGGCTCAGGCTTTTTCTAACCAAGGTGCAGCGGATGCTTTCAATCCGTCATAGTAACTTTTGCATGGTGGTAGAGCAAGCAACCACATACCTTTTATTCTGTTTTTCCAGAGCAGAAGCCATAGAATGGCAATACACTGATATGGTCAGTATGTGTTTATATATAAATTTATATTATTCTTATGGGTTCTACCATGAAATGAGATGTCTAAAATATTTTTGACCAATCAACTGGTATCATAAACCTGATAGCCAATCAGGTATTATTTATCAAAATTCATGGGTGGGTTTTGAACTTTTGATTGATAAAAACTCTACCCCATGCTATTTCTTCCCCGCATCATAGATTTTCCCTATTCTTATATATGAAGTTTGTGCATAATTTTATGGTATTCAATGATTGTGCATAATATGTTTATAAGTTTAGTAAGGGTTTATATTAAGCAATTTATATAAGTAGTGTATACTTCTGAAGTTTAGAAATTGTAATGGGATCATGCGTGTTTTGCATATAAATTTAAGTTAATTTGGTAACTTGGGTCGTGTGGTATTTTAATTTTTTAATTTCAATATGTACACAGATATGCTGTTAAAAGTATGTATTTCTTGAGGTTTAGAATCTGTACTTTGTGTCTTAAGATTCATGTGGGCTTTTCCTGCTCTGCTAAGATTTTTTTGCAACACCCGCTTGGAACCTTGGTTTTTATATTTTTGCACTAGTTGCCATTCGCTCTTGGAAGTGTGGCTTTTTATCATGGGCGGGTTACAAGAGTTTTTTATTAGACCATACTGTTTAACGAGTGCGGATATTCTGTTGTTCTAATTAATAAATTTTAAGGTGGCCGTCCCCCCACCTTGAGTGATGTTAGATGCTAAAAAAACGAGAGACGGGGAGATTAGGGCATTTTGTCATTTTGAAATTGAAAAAATGAGACAAAACAGGGCTTCTCCTACAAGTTCCTAAAAGGAATCATTTGCTGCTTTGTCAGGTTTCTATGTGCCTCCCTGATGAAATTTCACTAGTTCTGACCTCTTTGTATTAGTTCTGTTTTACCCATGACCTATTATTTTTCAAAAAACCGTGGAATTGGTCACTGATCCGAGTGGTTGAACTGTTGTTTTATTCACCCTAGATAATGGTTTTTGGGCCAGATTTTTATTTTCTAGATTTACTCATTCATATCATATATTCTTCAACAAAATATGCTTTCTCGCCTTCTGTGTCCGTCTATTGAGAGTAAGCGTAAGGAAATAATGGAGAATCATACGACTTCAACCTTGGAGAAATTTTATATTTTTCCATCATCTTCAACTCAAAAGCGTAATCATTGTTTGCTTTAGTAGCAAATTAGCAATGAGCCTCGCTACAATGATGATCGTTTCTTTTGTTTTGGTTTATGTTGTTGGTTAGCATGTGATCTAAGTTGTAAAACTTGTATTTCAAAATCAATTATATCAGTTTTGGTTATGTGATTTCATCATGATTAATAATTGAGTTGGTTCTATTTCTTTCTTGTTCACCCCTCGACTAGTTGTTGTCCTAAGCTAATATATAAAATTTTCTTTTTTTTTTGTAATTTTTATTATATTTTATGTCTAAGATGGTAAATTTGATTGACAATATATAAGATGATTTTAGTTTAAAGACATAAATAATTTACTATTTTATTATCATTTTTATTAAAGTTATATTATCACAAATCAAGTCTTTTGTTGTTACTTATATAAATAATTATAACTGTTAGTCTGGTCTATCAGGTCATACCTGATTATACCAATTCTAAATTAGGATGGTTCTAGGTAGGGGTGATCATGGTTTGGTTAACTGAATCATGAGGGTTTTTTAGAAACCGAACCAGTCCTACTGAATTTTTCATATCTCCAAACCAAAACTCAACTGATGCCATCAGTTGACTAGTTCGGTTATTTGGTTTTTTGGTGTTTTATATTTATAATATCTATTATAAATAAATAAATATAATATATTATAAATATTATAAATATATATAATATATTATATATTATAAATAGATAATTATAAAATAATATATGTATATATTTATATATAATATATAGATAATATGTGAGATATATTAAAAAATATATATAGTATACATATAAATACACATATCGATTGGTTTGGTTAACCGTCATTTTTTTTAGGTTGACCGAAAACCAAAGGACTCCTTTGGTTTTTCAGAAATACCGAACCGATCGATTTGGTTAATCACTTTTTTGGTTTGGTTTGCTTGATTCAGTTAGACTTTTCTATTTTTTATGAGCACCCCTAATTCTAGGTGTATGGTTTTGCCCCAATTACCAATCAATTGGGATTGGGAGACCTTGTCCATACCCAGACCTGACTCGTTGACAGCTAAATTATGCCCTAAAATGAAAGTGTTAGCTTTACCTTTCAAAATTTGTATTTTGAAATTGGCAAAAATCTGTGTATTTATAATTTATTCAGTATAATTTTATTATCTCAAAATTTTGATTGTGATGATGGAAAATTTTGTTCCTTCGAGGGTATTCTCGTGCCCATTGATTTTATTCCCCGTTATGATGATGTGGTTCCATGCAAATTAATTTGATATGGGCACATAATGGCTGATTTAATTTGATATGGACATACCACACAACGTCTGATTTAATTTGATATTTCATACTAAGGGTGATTTAATTTAATATTGCGACCTCATTTTGCACATTTTAGGCATGACGTGGATTTTTTTTTTTTATTAAAGCGTACATGAGGAATTGATGGAAATATCAAATATGGTATCTTGAAACACTTCTGTTAAGGTTAATTACTTTATAGTCTGTGATTTCACTAAATTAATAAAATCGTTCTTATGGTTTTAAAACTACTTAAAATATATCTTCTAAAGCATCTAACCGTCAAGAATTATAGAAAAAAATTAAATGGACAAAATTATTCCCAACTGTTCTTTAAATTTTCAAAATATACCTGCAAAGAAAACTCGGCTGGTGTTTGAATGGCTGCACAGGAATCTTGTCACTACTGAAGAATATACCATCAGGGATCAATCTATTCAGGCACCCTAGCCAAGAAAACAAGCCCAATAAACCCAATAGACTCTTTTGAGTCCTCAGCTGGAAACTGAGTTGAAAGACACATTCTATAACATGCAAACCTCTAGATGGGGTTGAATGAGAATGGATGGCCAATAGCGCAAAATACTTCTCCTGTATTCTACCGAAGGCATTTTATATCATAAATTTAAGATTTAGAATTTTGGGTTTAGGGATTTAGGCTTCGGGGTTTAAGAGTTTAAAATTTAGATTTTAGGGTTAAGATTTAGGGGTTTAAGGATTTAGACTTTAGGATTTAATGATTATATACTTTAAATTATAGGGTTTAAGGTTTAGGAGTAGAAGCCAAGTTTTGCCCAAGAGTAGCAAATTTGCAAACATGTTAATATGTGAGTGCCTGAGTGGGGTAAGGTGATTTGCAAGTTTGCGATGTCGCTGAGGGTTCAACAACTCATGGGTTAATTCAGGGGCTGAGCCAGGGGGTGGCGGAGGGGAGCCATGGCCCCTTATGCCTTCAAAATTCCCACAAAACCCATTTAAATTTCACTTATATTTTGAGCCTCTTATCCATGTTTCTTAGCTTTTGACCCTCTATCCATATTTTTTAGGTTTTTTAACTCCCTTCAAGAAAAAAATTCTAGCCCCACCCTTGGGTTAATTTTTCACTTTTCAAATTCAGACAATAGTTTTTTTTATTGCCTTCAAAAAAAAAAAAAAAAAAAAAAAACTACCGTCTCAATTTGAGAAGTGAAAACAAAGTGAAAAATTAACCCTTCTTCACTCTTCCATTCATAAACCATAAACATTCCTAGAAATTAAAATACATAAGAAGGCTAAAATTTCATTTATCACACTCTTATGCTCAGCAGTCATCAGGGCAAGCGTCCGGTGACCACTTAACCATGGCCAGCTAACTCTGGGTTTATGTTTCAACTTCTTTTCTTAGTCTCAGTTTTAAAATGTTAGCATAGAATCCATATATTTACAACAATACACCAACAAAGAAGGGAAGAGGTCCTGTTTTCTCGTTTTTTTTTTTCTTTTTTTTTTTTTTTTCTCTTCTGGTTCTTGTATTTATAAAAAAGAGATGCTAAAAAATAGGTTCCTTCGGCTTATCCGAATCAATGGTCCAACAGCCCAGATTGAACAATTTTGACCTAGTCAATGGTTTTTGGTCAGATCCAAAATCTCGTACCATTCGAATCTCAAAGGAAAAAATTGCCCCATTATTTGACTTAAGTCGATATCATTGAAGGAGCAATTTCGTTCCTTTTTATATGGCCTTCCATAATACAAAGTGCTCTAAAAATATCTGATCTGGACATCCTGATTTACAGTGATAAAAAGATAGCTAATGGATTGATGGTGTTCAATAAAGTTAGCCACTGTCATAGAGCACATTGAAGTTGGAGAGGCTTCAAATTGAGAATTCGTTTCCACACCTTAAGTGTCTTCATCGGTTCAACCAAGGTTCCATGACTGGAAGTAAATTCTGTAGACACAAGGGGCTAAATCTTTTTTTTTTTTCCTTTTCTTTAAAAGCAGTAACTATCAAAGAAATTCTGTTAACCGTTTTCTAATTGTAAAGATGAAGCCTGCAGCACCAATTAACGAAGGAATCTTTAACTAAAAATTCATCGAGAAAGCAAATGACCACTTTGGGCAAACGAAAGCTCTGCTAACCAACAAAAGCCAAAATGTACCTCGTCTAGAAAACCAACACTTTCAGCTGATCTTGCCAACTTCCCATGACCTAAACCATTATCTGAAAGCCCTATTGTCATTTATATAAAAATTCCAAAATTCCAAGTGAGATGCCCCTTTTTTTATAGAACCAGAAAGGGCTACACAGAACGGGGGTAGCGTCTCTGGAAATCAAAGCAACAAATAACACTTAAAAGGCCTAGGAATGGAGCTATTAGAAACTTCGTTGGAGTGCGCATAGTTAACCAGTTCGCAGCAATATTTCCTTCTTTGTAGATGTGCTGATACTCGACCTTTCCTTCAAATCATTCCATCAAAGCTCTGCAATCTTCAATAATTAGAAGCACTCTCCACAGGGGGGTTGGAAATTCTTTTCAAACAATCAATTACAAGCTTCGAATCTCCTTCGATGATGATGTACCTGTTAGTAAAATTAAGAGCAGGAAACTTGCCTAGTTTTTACACCTTGAAGTCCAAAATGTGACCCATCCCTGGCAACACATGCAATTGTGCATGCCTCATTGATACAAGAGGCATCAAAATCGACTTTAATAGCCTCATGTTCAGGACTAGTCCATCTAACGGGGAGAACTTCCTTCTTTCTCAAATCACTTTGATCTCCATCTATCACACATTGAAGATCCAAAAACGCATTGTAAGCTCTTTCAATGATAAAGGAGGGAAACATATTCCTATTTTTAAATACAAGATGCCCCTTTGAATCTGTTCCTAGCACTGTCAAGAAATGTTTTTACCAGACTATGTTGGTCCTTGTTCTCCATTCTATGGTCCAGACTCATTTTGAAGAAAACATATGTCATGTACTCTGTGATTGGAGACTCTAGAAGGCATAAAAGGAGTCCAATAGAGTATTCATCCATCAAAGTTACAATTCACCATTAATTCTAAGTCTACAATAAGAAGATCTTGGTGATATGAATTGCCATATTCATAGTTGACAGGAATTCAACCATATCTATGCCCCTACTACATGTCTTTGAATCTGTTCCAAAGACACGTTGCAATGGTTCTACCAACTTCATATCTCTCCACCACACGACCACACAAGAATCAGCCTCTGGCATACTACTTGAAAGCTTTTGTATGGATGCTCAATATAGACAACAAACAGATCATGTTGCAATGGGCTTGAAAGCTGCTTCCTGATTTTGAGAGCAAACAATTTTACTACAGACTGAGACTAAGAGATGTGCCCAGAAATTCAGATTTCTTCTGGGAAAGAAGCAACTGAGGCTCATGGAAATGAGTTTTATGCAAAGTTGCAAACTGTTGCAGTATGTCTGGGTTCTGTTTAACTGGGAAGTGAATTATAAGGGTGCAACCCTATAACATCCATAAATCAACAACTGGAAGGGCCGAACAAATTCTAGACCAATCTCAACCAAAAAAAATGTCTATGCTTCTGATACTAGCATACAAAACTGGAAGAGTGTACAAGTTACATGCTTCAGATAAGTTCAAGTGTCTTACCATATCTAGATTAAGATGAACAGAACTTCACTCTGGTCACAACTCAAAAGGAGATACTTCTATTTCCTTGACACTGGGGGAAGAAAGGTAAAAGACAAGAGAAGACATAAACTGGAAGAGACTTATCCTAACATATCACTTGATCCGCTCATCCGCATGCTTAATGAATATAAATCAGAAAGGCCAACTATAATGATAAGGAACGGAATTCAAACTGTGCCCCTAAGTTCCTAATAAAACCATGAAAACTCCCTTTTACCTTGGTCTTCCTCCTTTAAGTTGTACGGGAGCTCTTTGTAATAGATCCACTGATTGGTCCCTAATAAAGCTCATTCTGCTAAAAACAATACCCCGACCACTGGGAAAGGCAAATAGATCCACTGATTGACCAAGAACACAAAATAAATTGTTTTCCACTTAATTAAGACAATTACAAATAAACTGGGATTTCAACAAGGTGATTTAGGGGCATAATTTATCCATGGATAATCCTTGAACTGAACTAGAAGAACATCATGAGATTAAAGTACTTCCAATATTCATAATAGAAGTTTCTTGTAAAAATCTTTAGTTCACTCAACAAAACATACCGATTAGAAATACATTCTGTATCATAATTATTGCTCTAAACTAGAATTAGAAATTCCTGATACAGTAACGGAATTTTGAGCAAAACTTCTTCTTTTATGACAATTCTCTATGAATCATAAGATAAACCCTAAAGCCTGAAGAAGCCCAAATCGAATCAATTCCATAAGATTTTATAGCAGTTACCAAGAGAAAAGGAACTCAATGCGGTGATTAAATCAAGTAAACCATTTTTGGGAAATTCATATAAACTCAAGATCAAAACGCAAGAAGTTGTGGATAAAGGGATTCTTTTCTACAATTTCAGCACACGGGGAACAAGATCCCCCAACTCAATCACAAGGCAGAGCTACAAAATATCTTCTTACCAACATAAATTCAAAATAGAAAAAAGAGATATTGAGAGTGAGAGGGAAACAAATGAGATTGAAACTCATTCACAAGAGAACACTTGTTGCGGTAACCTCCAAGCCTCATAAGTGCTGAAACACATGTCGTCAATAGAACCGCTGAGGCACCATCGGCATTTGGAGTTCTGCAAGCACTCAGATTTCGAAGCCATCTGTCTACAATTTGGGATCTGGTTGTTCTTCTGGAGACTCAGAGAACTCCGAAAAGAACCCGATGAGATCCGTCGATCGCCGCCGGCTCCATGTGGTAACGAAGACGCAACATAGAACGTATTGAGGAGTAAGAGCAGAGCAATAGTTAGAAAAACAGAAACCCTAACCCTAGACGCCATGGAAATTGCTCTCAACTTGCAGTGACGAACAACGCTTACACAGAACGGTCACGGTTCTGATGGTCCGTACTGCCTCCCTCTTTACTGCGATGCGATTTGCAGATCGGCTTCTATTAGGGCAAACCTGTGCCGAGTTCGGCTTAATCAGGGCAAAGCTCATTCGAGCAGCTTTTACTGGCTTGACAATACAGCAACCTACCTCCGTACCTGTGCCCATGCCGTTCGCAACGTTGTATTGAAAATACGGAGAATGACGGTTCAGCCCGGGGTCAGAAATTGTAAGCCCAAAATACATTTGAGATAGATGCCAATTCCGAATTGATGCAATTTCACAGCGGGTATGGATGCGTAAAGTGTGGATTTTTGATTTTTTAAATGTTGGAAATAAAAAATATGCATTGAGTAGGTGCATAAAATCTCTCCATGAAATAAGGCATACAATCTCAATGCAAGATAGTAAGCTCGAATAACCTTTTCCCTGATTGAAGCCTAACTCCATTCTAAAGCAAAAGCACTATAAAGATATTCTCAATGGAAGGCAATAAAAACTGCTCGAATGAGCTATGCCCTGACCGAAGCGGAACTCAGTTGGGACATGTTGACCCCTGCCCGCTCACAAGGGTGTGCCTACTAAATCCAGTTTCTCCTCACGGCTGTGTTTGGTTATGAAGAAAAGTAAGAGAAAATCAGTAAGTTGAGGGAAAGTAGTCACTTATCAGGAGTTTCATAAAATTTGTTAAGAAATTTCCCTGAACTTTGTGTTTTTCTTTCTTAGCAAACCAAACACAGCCTAAGCAAAGTAGTAAACCATGCACACTAATCGCATTTATTAATTTCCCATTCTATTTATCTGTTCAGTAGTATCCGAAGGCTGCATCTGCATAGTCCTTGCAGCAGTAAGGTGGTTTTTATATGCATACATAATGAACTTCAGAAATTAATTGATAGGATTTATACAAAACAGCTAAACCATATACATTGAATATGTGAATTGAGTTTTCAAAGCTTAGGAAGGGTGACTTGTAGGACTCCATCCCTGCACAAATAGCAAAACACCCAAAGTTCAGTAAATCCATTACAGCAGAAACAGAACATGCAAGCAGAGAGATACAGCATATACAGATATATCATTATGAAGGGTTTTGTATTCATAATTCAAACATGCAACATAGACATGTAATAAAGACCCTGAAAGGTTCATCAATGGATAAGCTAAGTGGCTTCTAAGGAAATTTGAGATGTCAGTTAGGGTTGTTCTACTAGGAGATCAAACTTCAGCAGGAGTAATACAGCAAGGCTGCAATTGCAAACTTATTTTCCTGGCTATACTCAATGCGGAAAGGCACTTCACTAAAACTAGGACACCTTCAAGAACGTGTTTATTCCACCAAAAAATATGTTGAGTTTCTGAATGAAGTTTTTTTAGAAGTTGCATGCTGGAGCCCATAACCTAGAACAAACACCTTCAATTAAGAGTAAACCAGAGAGCAACTAAATTAATTTTTATATCTGTATTTAAGTGAATGATGCATCTAACCTGTACTTAAAAGCTAGAAAACTTTGAAGTTTCTGTTTATTCTATTGAAATATGTCAGAGTTCTACATTCATATTTTTCAATGAGTTGCATCATAGAACCCAGAACCCGGGTTTCACATTTCAGCAGTAAATCCAGGTAATATCCATATAGCCCAAACTTATACTCTTAAGACAACCACATATATGATGATATATAAGATTCATTTTCACTACTGAGAGGCTACTAGCAACTTTATGGGCAGGGAAAGAGGATGTGTTATTTCATGCCTACAACATCCTCCATCTTTTATTAGTCTAACGAGACTGCTTGTACCTTGAAACCTTTTTCATTTGACCCTATTGTAAAATGAAAATTCATTTGCACTCCCATGCTTTTACGCTAGTGCAAATGAAATTACACTGCAAGACAAACCAAGCTCTACTAAGAACATGAAATATATTAATAATGGTGAAGCACCTTATGAGATCCTTACTTGATATATAATTGTATCCAAGTCTCTGATAGCAGGTTGCAAGAGCAAACATGGTATTTTTATTCTCAAACTAGGGTAATTGCCAATTCTGTATAGTTTCTAACACCTTAAAAAATTTTCTCTTGCTAAAACTTCTCATAATCCCTTCTTATATTGTCATCAGCATTCCACCCCTGATTGCTCACATAACTCTCCAACTGCACTCGAACTATACAGAATTTCAGAAACTCGTAACCAGCCTATTATGTCTGGTTCCACATCTATCTACCACAACAAGCTACTGATTTTACTCTTCCAAGATTGGTCCATTCTTATGAGAACCCTTCGTAACTACTAAGAATTGTTTCATTGCAACCAGGGGAGCTTTAGCTTTTAGTTGCACAAACTCTCATTTCAATGCAACTTTCCTCATCTAATAGCAGTCTTCTCTCCGTGCAAAATAAATTCAGTACATCATAATTTCTCCTTTGGATTACCTCATTGAACCTCAAACACTTTCCTGTTTCTGATAACGGCATTAAATATCTGACTAAACCAAATCACCTTTTGCCCAAAAGACAAAACAAATTTCAATGTGCACCCACTAAGATGGAAACTTGAAGGTATGTACTCCGTTGCATCTCTATGAGGAGTCATAACACCCAACTTGTGTTTGGGAGGATGAACAAAAATGTCACTACAAGCTCAATCTATGCCTAGTTATATAAACAGTTCAGGCAGATTAAATAGTTTATGTAATGATGAATAATGTAGTAATTCAAGTAGAGATTGCAGGAAAAAGAGGCACTGTTAGTTTGAGAAACTGTGTCCACTCTATGCATGTATTTCTAAATGTTTCTCACAATATAGAAGAATTGCCTAACAAGCTATAAAATCCCACTAAAGATATGCACAAAACCCGGTCAAGTACAGGGGAATAATTAATCATGAGGGCAGAAAATGGACACAAGACCATGAATGGGGGAGCAATAGGAGAAGGTGTGTCTAAAGATTCGAGATCCTCCAAATTCATGTTTTCTTTAGTGAATGTGAATTATGAATCAAAAGAGCATAGAGGTATATATAGAAGTTAAAGATTTGTTTACACCATTATCCTTATTTGAACTGAAAGAAATACTGTAAAATAGGTTAGAACCTTCTCTGCACTCTTTCACCCACCTTATGGATGGGTTTGTTTTCCAAGACAGGAAAATAGAACGGCCATAATCTAATGTTAGTCCCAGCAATGGGTGAACTGGACATGGAGTTACAGACCTAAGCTTTTGGCATTTTTTTTTCTTACACAAAGTGGCTTCTCTCAGACTTGAACCTGCATCATCATGCTTGTCAGCCTGAGATTCCATTCTCATAGTCTTTACAAATGCAGGAATAAAGCTCCTCACTTCCTTGCAATCCTAACCTTGTCATCCCCGTTGCTGGAATTCAAAGTATCTGTTAATTAGGAACGTGGGATTATGACTCAGGTTCCTAAGATCAATGATGGAAAGAGAAACGGAAATGTTGTTATGGAGGGGGAAATCTTGGTTAACATGTCTAATCCTCATGGTCAAGAATGGTCCTTGAATCAAGTAGATAAATCACCAGTAGATCCTTTTGTTTAGCATGCTTCCTTTCCAATGGAGAAAATATCCACCATGTAATACCAAAGAAATCTTAAGAGAAATAAATCTTTAATTGTGATCATTAAATAGATTACCTCACTGTTGGATTTCACATTACCTTAACCACATCATGCCTTTCTAGGTTAAATATCTTGATCATGTAGCATGCTGTTTTTTATATCACAAAATAATATAGCTTGTTGTATATTTGTATCTTCTTCCCAACTTCCCTACATCATATATAGACTCTAGTATAGGGTAATACTACAGAATCGAAAGGATTCAAGTATTTTCATCTGTAAGTTTCTTCTTCATCATATATCCAAATCAATGGTAGTTTACCCTCCCTACAGATAAATAGATACACTGTCATTTTGACTCTTTGTAAGGAGTAATCATTTCAACCATTTGGAAGGTGGGTGTGATGCTTGAACGGCTCATTGCTTAGCACAGTGGAAAAACTTTGGACTGACAAGTGAGAACACGGCTTTGAGTATGAAAGTAGCCACTTCATGCAAGAATATGCCAAAGGTTATGTCCACATCAAATTCATCCCTCCCAAAACCCACATAGCCAGGATCAGCATTGGGTGATGTCACTTTCTTGGTGATGCCCAAAGAACCCTGCTATAATTATGTCATTCTAAGACTAAGCTTCTTGTTAGATAATATTGATACCAGGAAGCTACATGTAAAACATTGTACAAGGTTAAACTAGGACAGACTTCAAACATAATGGCAAGTAGATTGAAGCAAACCATATTTAAAAATAACACATAAAAGGAGAATGACAAAACAAAACATAAAGATTTCAGATTCCCTTTAGTCAATCTCTATTTTTCTGAATATGTTCCTAAACTTGTGGAGAGTTGGATTTGGCAATGCATGATGTAAGCCATATTAAATTGAGGAAACCATATTAAAAGATCATTATACTGA
This sequence comes from Nelumbo lutea, assembly GCF_056320005.1. NCBI lineage: Eukaryota > Viridiplantae > Streptophyta > Magnoliopsida > Proteales > Nelumbonaceae > Nelumbo > Nelumbo lutea. The sequence continues at coordinate 100,160,106 of NC_142686.1, forward strand.
AGGCAAATGACAAAACAAAATACAAACAATTCAGTTTCCTTTTTAGTCAATCTCTATATTTCTGAATTTGTGCCAAAAGTTGCAGAGAGATGGATATGATGAGCATGATGTAAATCAAGCAATCCTATAACATTAAGGAAGCAGATCAGAAGGCAGAGACCTAAGAAATCAGGAAAATGACAAGGGGGAACTATTATTACTTACAGAAACTCAGCTGAAACACTATCCTTGTTCACATCATTAGGAAGTGGCCAAACAACCTGGTATGGCCCTTGTGACATTTCCCTTCTGCGATATGCTGCTATAGGATACCCAGAACCACAAGCTACTTGCCACCATTGGGTTGACTGTTTACTCATCACAACCAAGCTGTTGACAAATGGCATCACTTGTCAAAAATTCAGAAGCTACAGAATTTGACTTGGATGAGATTTTGAAGCTTGAATGATCCTGGAAAAATATCTCAATAGAAATTCAGAAATATTTACACACAATCCTCAGAAAGGCATCTTACTTTTGGTCATCAACCTCCACTTTTATGTCATTAGCACTGATCCCAGGAAGTTCTATTCTGACAATATAATTTCGTCCAAACTCTGCAACATCCATCCGTGGGTACCATTCATTGCCTGCATTTAACGTAATAGAAATAAGAAAGAGCAAATTAAATTTTTCAAGAACAATTTGATATTAGAAACAACCATATTCTCCTTTACTTGGTAGATCTCACCCTGACTCTACAATGAAGAACAACTACTTGGATAATCATTTTGTAGATCTTTTCTCTTTAATTTTTCACATTAGCCTCTAATAATAGCAACTTAATATGCACTTCTAGTTAGAACTCTGACATCTTTGAATGCAATTTTCCTTAAACAATATAAAGACCACTTAGCTGATGCTATATGGCATACTTATGAAGAAAAAGAGGGAAAAGACAGAAGAAACAAAGTATGTTTTAAGAAAGAATTATTTATCATATCATGAGAGCTTTTTACCATTAGATCTTGAATTATGCCTTATGTACTTGGAGGAAAACTGCTTTCGTCCTTCCAATCCTTCATTTGGTCTGGCAAATTTAGGAGGCTCAATTGCAGCTAATATACAGTCTTGCTTAGCACATTGGCGATCTGCAGTGTTTGGTAACTCAGGTTCCTTTTTAACTGGTTTAGAGAACATGGGGATGGGGACTCCAGAAACATCTGAAGAAGAGTTTCCATTAACAGAACCCGAGCAACTGAGAGGCACACCAGACTGAACCAAGCTACCTTGCCCAGAAATCTAGAATCACAAAGCAGCAGATAGTTATTTCCAGGACATTTGAAAAAATAAATGAAGAAAATAGATGTAAAAAGAAAGTTCGTCACCTGTTTGTTTGAAACTTGTCTCATGAAACAAGCTTGGGATATTGATCCTTGTCGTGCAAAGAAAAGTCTATTATCACACCTCTGGATTACAGAGTTCACACTACTACTGCAGTTCTGTCAAGAAAGACAAATATTTTAGATGGGCATAAGTACGTCAGAATGATGGGAAACCATACAAATGTTACTGATCATACTGAGCTGGTGATCCTCAGTTATTGAATATATAAGAAACAAAGGAGCTCAAGTAAAGCATGAATGGAAATTTTATCTGGTCCGAACTATAAAAAGAACATGGTGAAAATCAATGATCAAACGTAGAACCTAATTTTATCAAGAAACAGATGAACTAACATTTATTATTATAACCCAAACTAAGAATTTTAAGTTTCTCTTATTTAGCTGCAAATCTATTTATTTATAGTCTGTGCACGCTTGCAATAATGCATGTCCCAATCAACAAGAAGAATCACAATTTATCAAAAGGCAGCCCCAAAATAGAAGGTTGAAAATTTCTTTTCAATTTGAAAGCACACTGTGATCTCACTGCAGGAACAGCTACCCATTAAACCACCACGCATCGGTAGACAATCGAGCAATAGTTGATAGTCCAAACTTCTCTCTCTACCCACCACCGCCAAGAATTAATGCTAAACTTTCAAAAGCATAGCAACAACTAATTTGAAATTTTGCTATAGATGAAGAAAGTCAGTGCAGACAAAGATGCCAGCCTTGGGAAGTGGGTTCACAAATAAGGAGTATAAATACAAATATGTAGAGTGCAAAATCTTGTATTTTGTATGTATTTGTACTGTACATATTTGTATTTGTGCTCTTTCCAAACTGAGCCTAGCAAACCTGTCAAGCCATCTCAACTGTTAATAAGAGTGAAACAGAATCGAGTGACACTTCCAAAATGGGTACCATGGAATTTGGATTGCAACCTCCAACAAATTTGAAATCTGTTTAATCTTTCAAGCAGAGTAACTTACAATAGGCGTTAACATATTATAACATTATGACATAAAACAAAGCTAGCAGATTATAGCATTCTATACGAAAACAGTAAACATAGAACCTATCTACAAAAATAAAACATCAAATCAAAACATTAAAACAGTGAATTTCACGACCCCAACTTCATATCAGAGCTAATTTCAAGTTCAAATGATCATGAAACAGGTAAATGGTTGAGGAAAAAAAACTGGGATAAGCGCTCTGAACAGAATTGTGGAAAAGGTTACCACAGGGAAGACGTGACTGGCTGATAACTCCTCGTTGCCAGCAAAGTGGCCCATGATCAAGTTCATCCTCCTCGCCACTTGGTTCTCCATCGTAAGCTCCCCAAGCCCAGAAAATTGAAGATAAACTTGGCTAAAGCCCTCCACAAATGAAGCAGAAGTGTTGTACGTGGAGAGCAAATGACTACTAAGAGATGTTGCCCAAGCTTAAGAGGAAAAAGTGGTCGACAATCCCGACAAACCTGGAACTGGAAGATCTTTTCCTCAACCAGTATAGATATTTTTGAGGGAAGATTTTAATGGGTAGAACAGAAATATCTTTTTCATAGCATCCAAAATTAGGATCAACGTGTTCAGGATAAAGTGAAGCTCTCTTGTCTTTTAGCAAGTTCAGCCCATAATATCTCTAGTTTTGCCTTGAAAGCGAACGAACCGAGAGATCACCGTACTGTCATCTGTGTGGGAAATCTCTTTATTCAAGAGTAGAGTAGCAAGTTTAAATCCTGCATGGAATGGCAGGTTTCAAGATAACGGGTTGTTTTATTCTGAGAAATATATGGATATTGTTACAACGATTTCAGACCACTGTTTGAATCAATGTGTTTATTTATTTTTTTTTTCAAATATTTATGTAATCAAATTAATACAAAAATATTAAGAAATAGTGAAATATTAGTCTGTGAGAATCATAGGGTATGAGAAAACATCAGCCTCTCATTTCAACCCAATGTTTTGAAAGTCTATGCTTTTTGATCTTTGAGCTGTGATAAGCAAATATGTGACAAAAAGTCTTGTAAGCATTTGGTTCTTTTTAAGAGATATCTTCAAAAAATCTTTTTAAATCTTAAACATCTTGTACACATTTTGTTAAGTGCAATATTGCATTAGCCATGGTTTATACTGCCTCAAATGGATGAGTCCTTTATTTTATTTTAGGGAAATTTTTGGATTAGTATCTTGTAATTTCTGTCTAGTGCCACTTTGGTCCCTAAAATGTGATAATTAAGTATTTAAACTTTCAAAATGTGATAATCTAGTACCTGTCATTAATCAACGGTTAATCTGTTATTAAGTGAAATTTGAAAAAGGATACAAATGCCCTTCAAGTGTTATTTAATTTTCTTTATCAATCATCTAAACATTGACAAAAAATTTATAATCCCAAATCCTTGCTTCTTCCATTCAAGAAATTTAGGGTTATGTTTGAGTGGACATTTTGGTGATCTCAACTTTCTTGAATAGAAAAGACAATGATTTATTTATTTATTTATTTTTTGTGAATAGTTATAAAGAAAATTAGATGATACTTAAATGACATTTTTGTCTTTTTCAAATGTCACTTAATGGCTGATTAACAGCTAATTAATGACAAATACTGAATTATCACATTTTGAAAATTCAGATACTAACTGTCACATTTTAAAATTCAGGGACCAAAGTGACACTAGACCCAAAATACATGATACTAATTGAGAATTTTCCTTTATTTTATTTTGCTTCATAGGTGTAGACAACAGTGTTAGCCCATTGAGCCACTTCACGCTGTCTAAAAAGGATAGACCTGTAATGTGGGCCGTGTACATGGCACCTATTGAAGGTGGCCCGGATGCCATTTCGCGTCGTGCTGTGTCAGGCCTTGGGCCTTGGTGGGTTGTATTTGGGCAGCCAGGTCACCTTCCTATACAGGTCAGGTCTGGCATGGTTCGTGGCCCGATTCCCAGTTGTGTCTGGACTGGGCCTATTTTTTTCTTTTCCAATTTTTCTAAATTAAGAAAAAATAAAAAATAACATGAATAATAGACAATAAATTGAAAATTTTGTGAGAATTTTATTTCATTTCAAATTTAATGTGTACAAAAAAATAAAAAGTACAATGAAATTGAAGATAAAAATTACAATAAGATTGGATTATTAGAAAATATTACAAATAATTTTCAAATCTGAGCCAGATTTGCTACTAACCCCATTCTCCTGCCTTTCCTGCTAACCCAATCACTTGGTGACAGTTGTCCCATTTTTATGTGATCTCAATTCTACGTGCAACAATTTACACGTGAGATATCTTCTGCTCCCACCCCCTTCTAACGCTGATTCAACTCCGGCTGGTAGGAAATCCCCCTCTGGTTCAACAATGTTTCAATTTTCATTAAGACATACCTTCCCGAAGCAAGCCCAGGTTCGTTTTAACCAACTTCCACGGGAACCTCCTCCTAATTCTCTCATTGATAGCTATATGCTTGTATCCATGCTGGAGACTATCGGTGACCGTGAAAACTCCGTTAACGCCTTCGATGAGCCTACAGTAATACAGAGAAAAGAATCTTCGCTGTTGCAGATGGTAACGACTCTCGCCCTTCTGCTCGGTCCCTTACATTTGGTCGCGGCATTGATTCTCATGGCGTGCTTCCTTCCAAATTACCTAGCTTTCTCGTGCGTAGTAAAGTTATTCTCCTTTTCTCCGTCAGCTCTGCTTAGCCTTTTCCTTCTCTCTCTGCTTTCGTCTTTCTGAATTCTGACACTTTTTTTTTTTTTTCAGGATATATGTTCTGCTCTTGTTTTTTTACTGTGTTTCCTATTAACGAAGAAAGTAAATTAGGTCGAATATTAGCATGGTAAAATCGTTTTTTCCCTAATTTTCTTCAATTATAGTTTACCAAATAACTTTTTTCTTAATTTTATGGTGTACTTTGCATGAATTTTCAGGTACATCTGTTACCATTGCTGTGCGTATTTTCCGGTGACGCTGCATGTAGAGGATATAAAGGCGTTTGAATCCAAACGAGCTTATGGTATGCATTTATTCATTCAATTGCCAATATATGATGTTTCAGTGACCAAGACTAGGATACGCTGATTTTGTTCATCACGGACTCTATCCAATCTGGGCTAATACGGAGCTGACCGATCAACTTTTGCGATTGGAACACTGTTGAACCAGAGGGATTTCCTATCAGCCGGAGTTGAACCAGCGCTAGAAGGGGGTGGGAGCAGAAGATATCCCACGTGTAAAATGGGACAACTAATAGGAAAGGCAGCAGAATGGGGTTAGTAGGAAATCCGGATTGGGCCGCACATGGCGTAAGGTAGTTAAAGTGTTTCTAATAGAAACATCCAAGTTACCAATATTGATTGTACTATTAAAAATTAACTTTGGGAGTCTTGATTCAGTTCTCGCAAAATTTTCTTTACACCCTCACATTTGCAGCTGTGCATTGGAAACATTTCCCATGAATGAAAAAAATATAAATACGAAGATATTTTGGGGCGGAGACAGTATGAATACTGTTCAGTTGGAATAACACACATGGCAGATTTTGTGGGACTTGGATCTGCTATCCACTGGTTGTTCCCGCATCTCTACCCACGTGATACAACAGCCATATAGGGAGATAATCCCAATACACGGCAACGGTGTTGCGTGAGTATAAATGATAAATTGGTAGAGGGTTTGAGTGCAAAACACTGGGATTCTTGTGCTAATATGCTCCCTCAAACTTTCATTAAATTTGGATTGAAGAAGATGAAACCTTAGTTTTCAAACCGGATGGTTGGACTGAAAAATCATGAATCAATTAGGTAATTGGTTCCGTTTTACCCCATAATCATTAATTTCCCAAAAACCGTTGATTTGGTCAGTAAATTGCTAGTTTAGGCGATCAAATCGTTCGAACCGTCCAATGGTTTAGTGGTTTTTTTATTTTTTTATTTTTTTTGTCAAAACAGGTCATCCATTCGATTCGAATGGTCCAGCCGCTTGACCTAGAATCTAGATCCCTGACCGGTCCATTGTCTGGTTCAGTTTTAAAAACCTTGGATGAAACTGAGAGGAGAATCCTTTAATTTAAAGGGTGTGGCGCTGATGTTATTACACCAAGGGGGCGTTCTTTTTTTGGATTTTGAGAGGGGGGAAAATTGGTCGATGGGATTTTGGTTCCCATTGACCAAGAATCTCATGTTCGTTTTTCATATTAATGTGGGGACCAGGGAAAGTTTATTTTCGTGGGTATCACTTACTGAGGAAAGTGATACCCATCTAGTTTCCCACCTAGGAGGAAAGTTGCTAACACTTGAATGGGACAAAAATGCCCCTTTTAATAATGGATTTTCCCATTTAGTTGGATAAATGCACTTATACGGGTAAATAACTTACCAAAAAGCGAATAGGGCCCAAATGACAGGGGGAAGAAGAAAGGGAGATAACCTAGGTAGATATCCCCCAATATAATGGGGAATCCAAAAGAAGATGCAACTCCCCTTGCAAAGCCTTCTTTTGCTTTTGTTCTTTCTTGTCTTTCTACCCTCTCTAAAGTGGTTTTTATTTTGTGCCAATTTGAAATAAGGTGAACAAGTTGTCTTCTTCGATCCCTAAAGAAATGCTTGAGAAATCTCATGACCTTTTTTGTTAGGCGTTGGTTGGTAAGTATATTATGCATGGTTGCTCACCCCTACCAGAGAGATCAAAGAGCTCATTGATAAAACTTTCTGTTTGAAGAGCCAAGTGTGGATAAATATAATAGCTCTTAACTCTAAACACGTCATGATTTGATTTGATGAGGAGGATTTTCCAAAGGTATGGATGAGCAAGGTTTTTAAAATTAAATCCTTTCTATTTCATTTATTCAAATGGATGCCTAAGCTTGAATCTAGCCGAGAATCTAGATCAGTTTTCCATTTTTACTAGTGTTTTTTGTTGAAGGCAAGATTTTGAAAATCAGATTGGACTAAACAAACGGTCAAACCAGTTGACCCAAGAACCATTCAGGCAACTGGTTCCGTTTTACCCTAAAATTATTCCTGTGCCAAAAACTATTGACTTGGCCAGCGATTCATTGACCCAAGCAGTCAAACCATTTAGCCCGTAGACCCAAACAACAGTTTTTTTCCTTTTTTATTTTAATTATTATTTTTGCTTGTTTGAACTAGATAACTGAACATCCGACTTAAAAACCAATGGCCAAAGCAATTCTAGTTCCAAATCGGTTTTTAAAACATTGATTGAAGGGATGCTTCATTTGATTGCTTTTAGTAGTCAGACCAGTTCTCAATTTTGATTAAGTTAGAAAGTGTGAACTTAATATGCTCAAGCATCATCCGAGAAAGATATGGGTTGATACTCGTCATGATGGAATTTGGCAAGAAACCGAGTGTGAAAACCTCCTAAAATACTATGATAACTTCTATAAGGTTTGATGTCGTGCAATCTAGAAGCTCCGTCGTGTCTAGTGACTCGAACTCCGATCTAGACATCTACCTAGCTAGGCCGAGCTGCAATATGATTGAGCTTGTGTTTGGATGACCGAGCTGAAGTATGTTGCAAAGAGAAGAAGGTGAGAGTGCCCAGGTGTCCTTTTACCTGGGGAGGGCACTTCGATGCTTAAGTTAGAAAGTGTTTGAGAGTTCTTTGGGAGATTGAGAGAGCTCTAGAGTACTTAGTGCGTGTACCTTCTCAAGTGAGAATAGGTGCCTTTTATAGGCACTAGAGCTTAGGGCCTTCTTGGTAACGGGCCTGAGCTCTTCGTAGAGCTGTTTCCATTTTATCTGGCACGTTAATGCGTCAGTTACGAGGTCCCCGCGGAGGCTACAGTTTGCCCAAGTAAAGTCGAGGCATGCAATATGGTGGGCCGTTCTAACAGTCGAGGCATCGGCACTCTTAGCAGCGTACTACTGGGGATGGTTAGCAAGCTCTCCCTCGCAAGTCATCTTGAATCTCTACAGCTCGTCTGACTTCTAGGATAGGTTGTCGCAATCTTATGAGGTCTACTATTTCAGTCTTGCCGAGGTGGAGGTCAGCCCGGGCGAGGTGCTCCGAGCTAATTCGCTGAACTGGTTTGCTGACTCTGAGCTGAGGTGTCGACCGGAGGCCACATGTCACCATACCAAATTACCCCTCATCAAGGTTGGTCATTCTATTGCGACTTGTAAACACAATAAAGCTAATAGACATTCTAGTGGTAAGAAGGACCCAATGAAGGTTATAAGGAGAAGTATCTTGTTGATAAAGACAAGAAGGTAGTAGCACAATATTCTCCCATTTCGAAAGCAACAACAATGTTGAAGCAAAATAGCCAAATAATGTCTCGACTCCTAAGATTTCTTCTAAAATTCCTTGCATTAACCTAAGAGATGGAAATACATAGACAACATAGGTTTCGGATCCTCCTTTGTCCAATCCTATGACCATTCCTCATAATTAGGTTACTTGTGAAAACCCTAGGTTTGAAGAGAAAACCCAAGACTCTAACAAGGTACAAGTGGCTTTGGATTCAGAAGATGAGGTGCAAAAAGTTTCATCCAATCTAGTACATTGTCAAAACCTGAAAGGTATTTGAAGAAATGCCAACATAGTACCCCCTAAAATAAATAAATAAATAAAAGAACAAGAAAATCAAAACATAGAAAAATGTGTTGCTATATGTGAAGGAAGTTCTAAGATGGTTGAGGTTCCGATTGTTCTCAATGAAGACAACCCCATTTAAAAATAAAAAAAAAAAATAGAAGCACAAAGGGGATATATGTAGGTAGGTGACCAAAGACCGAAACTTATTCGACCCATCGTGACGGGATTTCTTTGGGATGATTTGGTGATTGGTGTTGGAGAAGAGGTGCAAGGTCAAATTAGTAGCTCTAGTCATTACAAAGCATTAGAGGAGCCTTGAAATGACACATATAATGTTTATTGGATATGTAGCCATCCTTGTGAAAGTAGGCAATTGCAATGGTGATAATTCAATTGAAAAATGATACATCCAAAAAGAAAAATGACCCAAATAAAGATTGAATGACTTTGGAGAATAAGAAAAAGAATTTCAAGCCTATGAAGGCTCAAAAGACATCTCAATAAAAACTAGTTTAAAGATCTTCAAGAACAAACAAAGGTTATCATTCCCGTTATTCTTGATTTTGTATTGTTCTTAGTTTTTTTGCTTGATTATAGGGCTTTCTACTCATATAGTTTTGAAGGTCAAGTTTTATGCCCTCCCTTTTATGATCATTAACAAATTATTCTTAAAAAAAAAAAGAAAGGGAGATACCCATATCAAAAAGAAGATATTGCAACCAAACAATTTCAGCAGACCTTAGAAAGAGCTCGAAATTCAGCTTCAGTTCTAGAGCGAGAAACTATAACCAGCATGTGAACTCACTAAGAAACAAGATTAGATCTGAAATAAACTGTATAACCGCCAATTGAGCACCAGCCATTCGGATAGCAGATCCAATCAACATTAGATCAAGTATAAGAGAATGCAACATTAAAGGATTATATTTCCTGCTTGGTATATGAACATTTCAAATGTTCCAGCCATTCTTTCAAGATCTAATTAAGAGGTTTAATGGAGATAGTCTCAGGATCGATGCCAATTTGAGTTGAACACCAAATGGCTCTTGTAAGCATGGTTTTCAAAACTGGACTAGACCGGAAAAACTGGGAACATATTAGGTGATCGGTTCCATTTTACCCCAGAACTGTTATTTCACCAAAAATCATTGATTTGGTCAGCAAACCGTTGACCTAGCCAGTCGAACCATTCGAACCGTCCAACGGTTTTGGCCATTTTTATTTTTTAATTTTTTTATCAAAACGGGTTGTCTGTTCGGTTCGAACGGTTGGACCCCTGACCGGTTCGTTGTCTGAGTTGATTTTAAAAACCTTATTTGTAAGGGAGCAAGTAAAGAATAGGTGGTGAAATGTTTCTCAATGAAAATTGTTGCAATGTTGATATGAGATTGGGATCCATTTAGAACATTCATCTTGGTTAATATTCCATGCCATAATTCTTTCTATGTGATGAAAATTTCAACAATTTCTACTTGATTTGAGGACCAAACCATGTTTCTTCAACCATTCCATATTCACTCAACTTTAACCTCTACATTTACTCCTTTAATAGCTAATAATCATATTGTTGGATTAAAGAGTGCAATTGTGTAACCTCCACAACTATTGAATAATTCATTTGATGGGAAGACATACAAGCTAAAAGCTTTCAAAAGTGAGTTCGAATTAACCCAAATTTTTTCCTACTCCAGTTTTGTAAGGATCTCTTACATTCTTTTAGTTTAGAGATGATTACTTAAAAAGATGAAAATCCATGGATTTGCAAAATCCAAGCATATAGAATCACATCATGGCAACCTGGATGCTTAGTCCAAAAAAGGTAAGAAGTGGAATTGAGGCTTTTGGTTGACGGGGTGGTAACTATAGGTAATTAAGTTGATGGAAGGATGGGGCAATGTGTGGTAGGTGACAGATAGTTAAATACTAGAGTTGGGGTATAACTGTGACCAACTTTTGGTTATAAAAGCATGCTCTAACCGTTCTAGAACTTTTGTTGGACCATGTTATCCATTAGTCCCAAGTGAAAGAGGGCCCACAAAGTCCAAATGTAGGAGACGAAAAAAATTGAATGAATTTGTTCATGGATTTGGATAATTTGGGCTTCCTTCTCTAAGGCTTCGTTTGGTTTGTGGGAGATTTGGGTGGGATGGGATGGGATGGGATGGAATAGAAAAGTGTAAAAATTTAACTTTCCATTGTTTGGTTTTATATAGGAAAATAGTAGGAAAATTATCATAACAAAACAGAGTTCTCGGATGTTCAATCCACAAAGTTCTCAGAGGTTCAATTTGCAGAGATCAATCCGTCGTTTGATTTCCCTTCATCACCAGTGAATGCCTTGGTGAGGATAGTGCGAAACTGGAATCCCGTGTTTGTGAACCCAAATCTAAGTTCTACCATGGCAGAAAACCTCCGATCTATGTTTGCATTGATTTGGGTTCTACCATGGTGGAAACCTCTTCAATCTGTGTCTGTGAACTTAGATTTAGGTTCTATGATCTATGTCTGTGAGCACCAGAAGGTAGAAGGGAAGAAGATTATCAACAACAATGGTGGTGGTAAAAGGTAGAAGGACAAAGGAGATTACCAGCAATGGTGGTGGCGGTGATTACCAGCAACGGTGGTGGCGATAGAAGGTAGAAGGGCAAACCCAACAGCGGTGGTGGTAGTGATTACCAACAGCGGTGCTTACCAGAAGGGAAGGAGAAAGTGAAGGTGGGGCAAAGGATGAGGATGAAGAAACTCGAGTTTTTTTGAGTTTTTCCATCGGGGTCGCACTGTTTTGGTGTGACCCCAATTACTCAATTTTGAGATCTTGCATCCCACTTTTTTCTCATCCCATCCTCCTATTTCCCTTGAAACAAATGAGAGAAAAAAGAATATTTTTAGAATATTCCCTTTTTCTCATCCCCATCCCACAAACCAAACAGAGCCTAATAGTTCTTATGATCTTGATAAAATATATGCTACCTATATAAGAATTAACAAAATGTTGATTGGAGATTAGAGATGTATGATTATATTAGGATTCCAACAACAAAGTAAGCCACCCAACTGACCCTAACTTCTTTGTACTGGTAGTGGTCAAAATGTAATTTCATTGCTAGAGCAGCATTATTGGCAGCTAAGAGATTGGTTTCAAAGAAAGTGAAATATTAGGATTTTTACAGATTGGTTTCAAAGAAAGTAATTTCATTGCTAGAGCAGCATTATTGGCAGCTAAGAGATTGGTTTCAAAGAAAGTGAAATATTAGGATTTTTACAGAGTTTTTAGAGAGGTGTCGAATTGTTTTTGGGTTGTTGGCTCCTTTAATGTTGCAAGATATGATAATCAGTTGAGAATTAATACAAATACAAATAGCTAATTAAATAAAGTGTAAAAACTAAGGGTCTGTTTGGTGTATAGTTAGAATCAGAATCGGAATGGTCTATTTCCATAGTATGTTTGGTTAAAAAAAGAATGAAAATAAGAATTAAAATTAGCATGAATAGGATTTTATTCCCAAAAAAAAAAGCAGGGAATGACCATTCCCTCAAATGAGAGAATGCCATTCCAACAAGAACGAAACAGTTGAAATTGAAATAGCCCATTCCAATTCCGATTCTAAACGCCTATTCCTGCGAATCAAACGAAGCCTAAATGTTGAATTAAGAAAACTAGAAATCCATATCAAGTTACCTGGGCTGATAATGTGGGAACAAGGAAGGGGATATTAGCCAAATCCCAAAAGCCTGATTTAGTGATATAATGCGCAAGACACTTGGCTTCATTACCGGGAAGAAGCAGCCACATACCTTGAGAGTATAGTGCATGAAGAGTACTTAGAAGCTGAGAAGAACCACTTGGCATTGCATGCATGTATCTGGCTTGGCTGAGTTAGGCGAGTTGACTCATTGGTATGAAGGTGTTATTGAGTTGTAGGGATACCTGTCACTACCACACCTGAGAGATCAAATCAACCCCCCACATAATTGTCCCTCACAACGTTCCACAGCACATTCTTGCCGTATATTGGGAATATTTTTTGATGATATCATCATTTTTTATATTATTATCGAAAAATGTTTCCAATATATGGCAGAGATATACTGTGGAACGTTGTGGGAGGCAATCTTGTAGGGGCTGATTTAATCTCCACACATGAAGTAAGTAATTATTCGAAGAATCTCGGCGCCATGGGTGCTTATGGCCTCCTGAACCATCTTCAATATCTTCGCCTAAAGGGGTGAACACCGGTATATTGAAAGGTTTTTCTGGCTTACATTCAGCTCAAAGCCAGTCACTAGGAAAGTCAATAAACTTCTTCTTGATAAACTTTTTGTCATCTCTAATCTTTGGATTAAGGCACTTGCAATTGTTCTACATGTGACCTACCAAACCACAGTTAGCACAAATAGTTCTAGGTAGTTGCTTATAGTAGTACCTTAACCACATTGGCTTACCTTAGTAAAGGATAGAAGTGACTGATGTAAAATGCCTGCGTAAGATCAACTATGATTTTCTTCTTAGGGCACACTTGTTTTCTAGTAAGTGGGTATGGGTAAGTTAATGGGTCCCAAAGAAACCCATATTTTATTCGTGTTTTAGAATTAGCGGATCTGATAAAAAACAATGATTCTTGATCAACTTATTTACCTGAATAATGACACTTTATGGATAAAATAATTATTGTATAACTTTAATCAGAAAACAAAAAACACTGGTAAGTATACTTATTCCGGCAAGTTTTTCCAAAAAATATTTGCATGAGTAAGAGCATTTAACCAAGTAAATGACTTATTATGGAATCTTCTCCTAGTTAGGAATGATAGTACCTACATATCAAAAAACAAAGCATACTCTCGAATCCTCGACCGTTGGGATCTTATGCATCTGTAGCCATGCATATTCTTTGCATCCACACTTTGTCGACTGATCCCTGTATGTGAATCCATCCACTCTTCTAACAATATCCAGCTCGACGTATAAAACCATGGCCCACCTTCAAGAGCTGTGTTTTTCTCACTTACCTCTTCAAAGACAAGCTCTGTATTGCCCCCATCAATTAATGAAGTTCATTGTTACTATTGAAGTTAAACCCCAAAGAGTCTTCACATGTTTTTCTAATGTTTCTTTGCTTATCTGCTAGCTGTCTGGGGAACATTCGACCCTTTAAAGTAAGATCCGAAACTTTCACTACTTCAATAGGGTCAATATTTGGGATTCATTGATCTTGATCACCAGACCAGATACTGTAATTGTTTGAGCAAAGTAATCCTGGAGATCTTGATCCTCATGTGCATCTTGAGTTTCAGCTATGAAAATCACTTCTTTACCTTTGGAAGTGCCTGCCATGGAGGAATGAGGAATCTAACTTCAATCCAGGCTTACTCCATGTTCTGATTCAACCAAATTTCTTTTTTGTTTTTGTCCTTCCCTCTCAAAGTTTAAATTAATCCAATAAATGACCAGCATTGAAATTATTAATCACATTATTGCATATCCTGCTCCCCCAATTTCAAGCTCTCTGTGTTCTTGAACACCATGTATAAAACCCAAATAGCAATATGTTCAACTTCAAGCAGCTAAGGCTAAGTAAATGGTTAAATTTCTTAGGGTCCGTTTGGTTCACAGTATGAATTTGAATCAGAATAGCTTATAATGGTCTATTGGAATTCTGGCTAGGAATTGAAATCAACTGGAATGGAAATGGAATTTTGATTCTGTCCAATTAAACAGTTGAAATCGGAATAACCTATTTCAATTCCAATTCCAAACCCCTATTCCCACAAACCAAAGTAGCCCTTAATTTCAAAAGTTAGTAAAGGAAATTACTTGACTTTCTGGGTCACTTTTATTTTATTTATTTAATTTTTTTAATTTTAAAAACACTACTGATTAACCATTCAGACCGAATGTCAAACCCATCAATCTAAAATCGGTGGCCAAAGTTCTATTTCTGGGTCGGATTTTACTTTTATAAGACTTTAGAATGTTTAGCATCAACCACACCATTCCAACTTGCAAGCATGGTTCAAAGTATCGATACGTCTCTGTATATGGGCAGAGGCATATCAGTATTTAAATACACACGAAATTAACTTTTTTTTATTTTTATTTTTTCAAATTTTAATTTTTGAAGAGTTAAAAAAGGTTTTTTTTTTATTAAAAAAGGATGAGATCCTGAAACACCTTTGGAACCCAAAAGATACAATAATACGGGGTGTATCGTATCGCTTTTTTGAACCTTACTTGCAATTGTGCCTACTTTACACGCTCGCGGAGGGGCCTTTTTTTATCTTTGATATAAAAAAGAATTCCTTTAGAGGGAGTATCTTCAGACTACAGTCTTGCCTAAACAATTAATAACTAAAAGATGTAGATGCACAGACAACAGTTCCCTTCACATCAATCATTCAATGGTTGGGCACCTTCAAATTAATCAAGAAAAAGCAATGCAGCGTTACTTGCTAACAACATACGAGCAGGCGAAAGGTGCAAAAATATAACAGCTCCTTTTCGTACGTGGTGTTAAACCACTTGCCTAGTTTTCCAAGATTCAAGCTCAACTCCAAACAAAGAAAATAATGAACAATTAGAACTTTAAAATAGAAAAGAAAATATTTTTAAGGGTTACAGCGAGAATATTCACAAGTTATATGATACAGTCAAGAGCTTGGCTATTTATAATTGCATATGTACAGCATGTATAGAAGGATCAGAACTCTATGCCACTATTTAATTGAATAGAGAACGAGGGTCTGCCAACATTGCTGAGAGGGGTTTCAACTCTAAAAACTACACCAGAGCTGCCAATATTCCCATTCCACTTCGACCTGCCAAGCTATAATACACAAGAGAATAATTCAGATACATTTTAGGGAAATATATATTATTCACAAAACATCACCAATAAATAAGGACACAAACAAACGCATATTTAAAGTTATAACTAGCCCTGCTGAGAGAGGTTTCAACTTTAAAAACTATACCAGAGCTCCCAATATTCCCATTCCAAACTATTACTATAAACTTGAAACATACCGTATGCATCAGTGAGTTTAATTCCTTCATTCAAAACTATTACTAGAAAAATGATAAGAAAATGGCTATAGTATAGTTATAAGCTTATAACTAGCCCAAGTTGAAAAAATTCAGTGTCTGGAAAATAGTATCAGAAAAGGATCATATGATTCGTGAACTATGAAGAAAGTTCTTGCCACCAAATGTTGACATACCATTCCACTAAAAAGCAGATCCCCTCTAAGAATCATTTTCAAGAAGATAAAACCATCTAGTTGATTTTTCTGAGTTTGCCTTCGACTTGATACCATCTTTTGTGTGTGTCTGGGGGGGCGGTGCCAACAATTCCACAGGAGGGTGATCTTGGTTACTTACAGATATTGATGCAAAAGCAGTAAGGATAAGATGCATATGCACACGATTCCACTAAAAAGCAGATCCCCTCTAAGAATCTTTTTCAAAAACATAAAATCATCTAGTTGATTTTTCTGAGAGTTTACCTTCGACTTGATACCATCTTTTGTGTGTGTGTGGGGTGGGGGGGGGGGGGGGGGGGGCAAACAATTCCACAGGAGGGTAATCTTGGTTACTTACAGATATTGATGCAAAAGCAGAAGGATAAGATGCATATGCACAGCCACAGATTAGATTCAGTTTGTCCTTCACAGTGTGAATGACCTCTGCCTGCAACCCAGGATTGCTTCCACCAAAAGTGGGGCATATGCTGAAGAGTTAAAAGAAACACAGAATAAATAATAAAAAAAGGAACAATTAATAATGCTTATAAGAAAAGGAAGAATCGTGTGAAACTCAATACAGATATATCAGATGCAAAGGTGCTTAAAGGCTTGCCAAAAGGTGGCTTTGCCACTTCTCTTTGCAATAATATATCGGGATGAGATCCCCTACCTCACCTGGGGTGGGGGGTGGGGGGTTGGGGGTTTGGATTCTGGGTTTGGGGGAAGGCTATCCCCCATTAATAAGTTATGTAGGTCATCATTCAAAAGGCTACAATACTCAACAAAAAGTAATGTTAGATATCTTATATGCAAGAAATCACGGCAAGAATACAATTAGAGATGAAATAATACAAGCATCCATTACACACCTTAATTGGACAGTTGGTCTCATCATGAGACCAGATCTCTTCCAAGCTAAAGCTTGTGAAAGGCCAAGGGAAAAGGATTTATCAGGCCACTGGACCATCGGTGTAATGCATGTTCCCCACTTGTTCTGCAAGAAAGATAAAACATTAATATTTTGCTTCCAATAGAGAAAGCAACATCAGGAGTAATTGTGATAACATGATCCCTTTCAACAAATCCGTTGTGCATAAGACGCCCAATGGCACTAATGGTAAAAGGTTCAGCATATAACCTTGCAAGAGTAGCTAAATCTCATTTCCCCTGGGTATTGACCTTGAGCTTGAAGCAGTCCACCAAAAACAGGTAGAAAAGCAGTTGAAGTTAGCCCCTCACCAGCTACATAGGTAAACTGCCCATTTGGAAACTGCAAATCCATGAAGGACTGAAATAGAAGATAAAGTTAGATGGTCCATCACCAAGATGCTCCACGGTCATAGGAGTAGGAATTTTTTACAGTTATAATGGTATTGGTTTCAGAAGAGACCGATTTAAATGGTAATCATTAGGAATCACTTGTTTAACCCAGAATACTACAACTTAGGACTCAACGATAACTCAAATAGAGTAGATTTTGGTTGCAGACAGAATACAGGAGACATTGATGTCCACTGATGCTCAGATTTATTGGATCCATACAGAGCTCAATTGTTCAACAAGATGAGACTGAGAAAAGGTCTTGGAATACAGCAGATCAATGTCTAATTAATTTAACTTCTATGAGTGTGAAGGTTGTGCTCATTTCATCTAATGGCACTGTTATATATGAACTTATAATCAATGTTTCAAAATATCAATCACAAAGATACATTTGGCTAAGAAATGCCAGCCATCAAATGCAATCTAAGAACTAAAATGCGTTCTACTAAAAAAAGATGATAAAGCAAGAGTAACTTTCCAGAGCAGTACTTTATTTTTAGATGAGTTACTGGGAATCTCTATTGCACAGAATACAGAGCATATGATTTGCAAACTATGTGCATGGATATCGTTGCAATATTTTGGATTCAGCAAGACTGAAAAATAGTCAGGGGACATGAATAGTATAATTTTACAATAAACATTTAGTTTTTAATTATATATCTTGTATGAGTAATAAAATAATTGTTGGGAAAGAAAACACAATTAACGTAAAATAATAAGTCAATGCAAAGTAAAATAATAATAAAATAATTGTTGGGAAAGAAAATACTTCTCCAGGGTACAACATTCTTTAATCACATATTGAGAAAGAGAAGACTACCCTCAGGTGTTGTAATGGTGTCTCTGTCCAAATCACCTAATGGGCTTACCATAGTTAACTGAACCTATTCAGATTGATATCTACATATGGACCAGATTACATGTAACACATGTACCCTATCTGTACATTATCAAAATATCCCCCCCAGAACAACTGATTCCTGTAAATCCTTTCCTTTGCCAAAGCATCAACAAAGTCATTTGCTGATCCATGTATCCATGAGAATGTAGTTCTTAGTTCTTTTGTCATTGTTTTAATCTCCTTCTAAGTGCCATGTTCCCATACTGTCATTCTTTGTCCAACCAAGTGCAACCTTTGAGTCTCCTTCAACTATTAAGATTGTGATATTAAGAAACCTCCCAATCTTAGCCTGTTCTTTCTAATGTTTCATTCATCCATTTTTAATAAAGCATGAAATTGTTGTAATTGATGTCAATTATTTTCAATGACAAATAATTGAATGAAATTCTGTGGCCAATTTTAAAGGAAAGGTTGCATCTCGTGCCTTTACGTGGGGTTACCTGTATCTCTTATTCGCTGGATTAATAAAATCTTACTTTTTTATCAAAAAAAAAAAATTGTTGTAATTGATGTCCTTCCCATGATAGCTTCAAAAAATAATGACGTCCTTCCTATGTTCTCTTAATATTGGACATGTCTACTAGCCAAAATAAATAGAGAATATTTACAGAATGAATAATAAGCAATATCACATGACTGACCAATGTATTAATTTTTTCTTTGTGCCAAAATCTAAAAACAAATTTTAAACTTACACAAGCCAATGGGTTGAGACAAATCATTGACATCAACAGCCACCTTCTATGCTTTGACCACACAGCTGGACAGAGAGAATGCATTCCATTCTGTGAAATACAAAAACAATGTCTCAACATTAATCAAGGCAAGTGATGCAAGAAATCATCCATATCCCAGATCAGGCCTTGGCAAACTAACCAATAATTATAATATTGGAGAAGGGAGTCCATGACCTAACAAAACAGAGTAAAGAAAAAGAAGGGGTTGATATAGATAGTAACACATTTTATTAATACGAAGAGGCAAGGTACACAAATAGCAACCCATGGGTAGATAAGTTCATCTCACCCAGAAGAAAAAAAGTAATTACAATTGAACCAAGAATATCTGTTCCCTGTTTGCCCTTGGTCAAAGTGTCAGCCAAGTCATTTGCCGACCTGGGTACCCACTTATAGCTTATCACCAAAGTCCTTGTTGACCATTCAATTTGCTTTAACACATCTCTAATTCTTTATAGCTCCAAACTGCTGTCTTCTATTTCAAGTGTGAAGTTAATGAGGCATTAAGAGTTCTCTTCCCTGTTTTACTCGTCTCAATGTAAACAATCTCTATTAGACAAAGTATCTAAACCCCCCAAAGTATTACATCTGAGCCAAAGACAGACCGTCTCTCCTTCCTCTTTCTACATCTTTACTATAGTTATTATTAGTTTTTTGGTAATAAATAAAAAGGAAATTTTTTAAGAACTAAAGAAGAGATTACAAAACAGGTGACAAGACATCATCCACAGAAAAATAAAAAACTCAGACCCCAAAAAACCCAAGACCCTCCTACCCCTTTGCACACATACTTTTTCCCCAGCAGATCTCCAATGACAAAAACCCCAAAACCACACAAGAGACCCAAACTCTCCTCCTGCACCCCAGACCCCAGACGCGTCCCATTCAGCATCCACCTCATAATCAAACCTCTGCACTAGATCTATTAACACCCAAACTATTCTTCTTTTCCAGCTCCAAAAAGATTTCTCTTGCAAATTCTTCCCCTCCCAAGAAAAAGAGCCCCAACATTTTGCATATTTGAACTTCTGTTTTAACAATCTTTTCCAAATCAAGTTTTTTTTGGCTATCCTCCTCACTTGATCTAAAGTCATCTTATCATTTTCCTCTTCCCCTTTTGAAACGTTTCCCTCATCTTCACTCTCTACCCCCAACAGCTCTTCCTCTCTCATTTTAAGTCAATCTTCTTGAACATCAGAATTTATTCCTTTCTTCATCTTCTCCACTTTTCTCTTCGAATTATCTGGAGAGCTACTCCTAATGTTTCTCTATTATTTATTTATGACCTTCTCCCCTTCCTCTTATAGACCCTCTTGAATTTATTACAAGGATCTGCTCCTAAAAGACCATCTTTCAACCAATAAAAAACTTCAGTAACATGAACTAGGCGACCATTATTTAACCCTTTGGGTTTTCTCAAGTTCGCCAAAGGTTTGTCACCTTCTCTGGCCCTGCAGTCATGCTTGTAACCCTTTTGCACCCCAAATCCACCCCCAACTTTCCACAATCACTTCAATAGCAGTCCCAGAAACCATCATTTCCGCATCTCCACTCAAACCTTCAATTTCTTTGGACTTCTCAGGACCTTCTTTTCCCCACCTTGGCAATGTAAATCTTCCACCCTCAGAAGAGTCAACTCCAATAGCTTCAGAGGCATCCCCCACCTGAAGAGAATCTTTCCCTAAATTGATCCCATTCATACTCAGAACATCTCCAACATTGTCTTGCTTTTCCGACCTTGTTGTATCAACATTATCTGGCATTACCTCTTCAATTGTACAACCTGAAGTGACATTCTCCAAGCAGTCCATTGCCAAATCTCCAATAACCAATACAAAACCCAACTTCAGTCCTTTACCAAAAACATCTTTACTTGCGGTTGATCAATTACCTCATGATGCTGTAAGAATAGAACTCTTAGCTCTATTCACCTTCAAAACCTCCTGCAAATCCTCTTAGCTTATCAACACTTATCCCATTGTTTTCCTTCAAAACCTTTTCATCATGTTGAACAAGCCTAGTAACCACTACGGGTGGCAATTTTTCAACCCAACCTGCTAACCCGCCCAACCCAACCATTAATTGGTGGGCTGGGTTGTATCCATTAAGTCCCGGGTCTGGTGGGTTGGGCAACCCAATAAGGGAGAGGCTTAATGGTTTGGGTGGGTTCGGTCATGGTTATCCAACGGATAACCCATTAGCCTCTTCATATTTCCATAGACACTCTCTTTATCGGTCTATCCTCATTTGTCTTTTCTAGTAGACAAATACCAACATTTTAAAAACAACCTGGAAACGAAACCGTTCTGGCCATCGGTTTCCGGGTCGACAGTCCAATCGTCCAGTTAAGGACGACCTGTTCTAACAAACAAATTAAAAAAATAAAAAAAATAGTCAAAGCCGTTGAACAAGTTGATGGGTCGACCACCCAAGTCAACGGGTTGTTGACTTTTTCAATTGTTTTGGCCAAAAACCGGGTTTGAGGTAAAATGAAACCGCTTTCCTGGAGGGTTCCTGGGCCAAAAGATCCGACTGTCCGAGTCAATGGCGGTTCAAAAACCTTGGGAGAAAAGAAATCATCAATGTTTTTGAACCGCCATTGACATTGGACCATTTGGCAATGGGAACCATCCAAGCAAGCGGTTCCGTTTTACCCCAAACCCGGTTTTTGGCCAAAAACCGTTGACCCGAGCGGTCAAACCGTCGACCCGTTAAATGGTTTTGACCATTTTTTATTTTTAGTTATTTTTTTATTTTTTTAATTTGTTTGTCAAAGCGAGCCGTTCGTTCGAACCGAACAGTTGGACTATCGATCTGGAAACCGGTGGCTAGAGCGGTTCCATTTTTGGGTTGTTTTTTAAAACGTTGTTTTCTCCTATGATTTGTAATTGTAAATGGTGATCAAATTGATCAAGGAAACAACATCAATGGCTCTCTCGAAGCAGTAGCAAAGCCCTATCTTTTTTCTGATTCATTTGTTTCATCATTCACTTCTTAGTAGATGCTCAACAAACCGAAAAAATTAGAGGGCGCAGAGATGAACTCAAGGGTTTGGGCTGAGTGCTCTAATTGTTTGCATTGGGAATGATGAGGCACATGAGCTCCCACTCCAATGTCATTGCCAATTGCGATGAAATACTCAATATGAGCCCCTTCACCTATATAAATCTGGTTTCTGCATATTCATGTTTTTGTTTTTTGTGTAGCTTTTTGTTATTTTTCTATAATTTCTCCTTTCTTCATTTTTTTATGTTCTCTATAATTTTTGTTATATTATTTTACAATTTTGTTATTTTTATGTAATTTCTGCTTTCTTTTTTTTTTGTAATTTCTAATAGTTTTCTACAGTTTTCGTGTTGTAATTTTCACAATAATATTGTTTTTTCCAAGGTTTTCGAACCGCCGTTGACCCGAATGGTCGGACCGTTCAGCCCGGGAACTGTCCAGACAAGCGGTTTTGTTTTACCACAAACCTAGTTTTTGGCAAAAAAACATTGAAAAAGTCATCAACCCATTGACCCGGGCGGTCGAGTCGTCAACCCGTTCAACGATTTTTGACCATTTTTTTATTTTAAATTATTTTTTAACTTGTTTGTCAGAACGAGTTGTTTGTTCGAACCAGACGATTGGACCATCAACCCGAAAACTGGTGACCAAAACAGTTCCATTTCCGGGTCGTTTTTTAAAACGTTGGTTTTTCAAAAATGAAAGTTGCATTTTCTATTTTTTCAACTTTTTATGTAATTTCTATTAATTCTATGCATTCTTGTGTTTTTGTTTAATTTCTATTTTATTTCATGTAATTTCTATTATTTTTGTGTAATTTTCATTATTTTATCTAAATGGATTGGGTTGGATTGGGTTCAGGTGGGTTCGGGTTGAACCCAACCCATTTAATTCTATCTAATTGGGTCATTAATGGGTTGGCACCTCTAGTAACCGAACCCAACCCAACCCGCCCAATTGCCACCTCTAGTAACCACCCAATCCCACATGTCAAGAGGATTTGTAGTTATTATTAATAAAATCTTGTTTGTACCAATCAGGAAAAAAAAATAACATAAGGGCATCTATTGGAGAGTTATAGAAGTTTATCTGTTCCTATATGCACTAGAAGTTTCATACAAGCTGAACTTATGTCTTTGATTCAGAGGTAGGGATAAAATACTTCTTTATGTGATGTGACAACAGGATAGAAGTTTAGGAGGATTCATAAGTGGTAACTGGTAGATATAGAATGGGTTTACTAGCCCTTGGCTCCCATTTCATCTGAATACAGTGGCTAAATCTTTGGCATCAAGAATGAACATCTCTTTCAATTAAGTAATGCTCCACAGAATCACTAGTCATAGAAGATGTAAATTAGGCAAAGTTGTTTTGAGGATCACCCATATTGGGCTAGTCAGTGCTTTTGTATTTTTGTACCTGGTACTGGATGGCTAGTTCCATCCTATTTCACCTCCCCTTCTGAAAGTTATTTTGGCTTAGCTGTAATGTATTGTTTTGGCATTCTTAACTTTAATCAGGTTCCTTTATCTAGTTAGAGGTCAAAAAGAAAATAAATGTATTCAAGCATTACTTCATCATGAAACTATAATGACCTCAAGAAACAAGATTATGAAATGGAAAAATGTTTCTAAACGAAAAGAAAATTGTTTAAGAGCACACAAAAACAGATGACTGCAAAGCAATACATATTAGAAGGGGGTAATAACATGCAGCGATTTGGGGAAAATTGCAGGTGTCACTATCAGCAACATTTTCCACAGAACACGACTTAATATCTCCATGTCCTTAAGTATCATAGTAATGCTCTCATCATGGCAGTTACCTATGGTGGATAACCCTAATTTGGCCAATAAGAAAAAGTAAAACATCCTTACCTTCCGATCATAACCATACCAAAGCAAGTGTTGCTTTGATAGATGAACTGGCAATAAAAGTGTTGTATCACGTACAAAAAGGACTGGTCCAAGCTGAACAAGGAAAAGTGGGGAATTCTCATTTCCAGAAGTGGAACCCCCATGTGATGCCTCTACTCTCCACAAGTCCCCCCTTGCAACAACAGAACTTTCAACATCATGTGTTCTACTGTCATATGTTGATGTAATATTAATGGTCCCCTAGACTCAAAAGTAAAACGAATCAGTTCTTGAAAATTATATTGAAAAACAGCTAGTTAAACAAGTTTTTCAAATCACTTCACTGCCAAAAGAAATCCAACTTCTACAGCCAACAGATTATTATATGCAAGTTTTCTCCAAAAACACTTATTAGCAAAACATCATAATAAGAAATTTGACAGGCAAATATGCAGGATAGATGATGTTTCATATCAATACAAAATGCCAAAAAGAAATAGTAGATAGATGTAACAGCCACAAGCCAAAAATTGCCCAACTAAATATTATAGGATTGTGGTGGTACATTTTTTTATCAGCAACACAATAAAATTCATTAATATTAGAAACCAGCAGTATAACAATAAGTTACGAAAAAAATACAACAAACTTAAAGAAACTAATCCATCCCAGAGTATTATAAGTGAGCCCAATACATAGATTGTCTCTGAACCTCTTGCTTAGCTAAACCATCTGCTATTTAAACTGTTTGCAGATCTCCTATCCCAGTTAATTTGAATCATGATTTCTTTTGATAGCCATTTGAAACACTGAAGTCATTCCTTAGGTGCCAAGTCACTCCCTCCCCCCTTTCAGCCAGCCCAAAACTGTTCTCGAGTCACCTTCAATAATCAGCCTTGCAATGCCCAATTCTTTGGCTTTCTCAATCCTGTAAACTGCTGCCAAGAATTCTGATTTAACCACATCGCCTTGCCCAATTGAATCTGAATACAAGAAAGTATGTTTCCTTTCTCATCCCTAATTACTCCTCCAATACCCAAAAGGCCCAGATTGTGCACACAACTACCATCAAAATTCAGCTCCTTCCAACCACAATTTAGTGGTGACCACTCCACTGAAACTCTTTGTATTCTAGAGGATGAATCAGCTATTGCACCCCAAGACCTGAAGAAATCTTCAAACTTAAAGTCTGAGAAGAGATTCAAGGTCTTATCCCAATGTGCCACTCTTGAAGTTTTATTTCGAATAAAGTTAACTTTTTTTTCAAAAATAATAGATATAGCACAGTTACCATCATCTTATCATGTTCATTACAACCTAACTCTTTAACATATGCATTCTATAATTTCACAAGTATCATATCTAGTTTTTCCTTTTGTTAATCCTTTTTTGGTAACAAGTAAACATTTAACTTTTTTTGGAAGATGTGCTTCAGGAATGCAGTCTGTGAATTGTGAAATGGATACAAGGCTGTGACATGAATGAAATATAACAAGTAAAAAATGACAAATAAACTAGAATGTATAGGGGTAGCACCAACTGCCAGTGAGGTATATGGAAAGTAGATATCTAAAACTTGGCCACATTAACTTGAATAAGTTTTTTTTTTTTTGATAATTGAGAATTAATTCATTAATCAAAGAGAGATCTGCTATACATAAATCCAAAGAGAGGCTCAAGGTGCAGCCTAACTCTAAGAAAGTATCAGAACTACATGAAAAAACAGAAAACCACTAGTAGAGAGGTAGTGCACAATTATAAAGCTGCCCAAAATAAAGAATCCCTGTTAACCCCTTGTTTTGCAAGAAAATCAGCCATTTCATTTGCCAATCTTCCTACCCATTGGATCCTCACCATCATATTTCTTCTTCTTAAGAAGATCTCTTAAAGCCCAGACAGATGAGTCTGGGTTCAGCAACCAGCTCACAACAACCTGGGAATCCCCTTCAATTATCAGCCTTTTTATACCAAGTTGACTAGCTATCTGAATCCCCTGTACAACAGCTAGAAACTCTGCTTTGGTAGTCCCCTAAACCAACTGGGGCTGAGAATAATGCTAAGACATTTCTGTCCTTTAGGGGTGGGTTCGAGCCAAGCTGAGCCGAATAGTACCAGGCTCAAGCTCGGCTCGAGAATGTTCTACAAGGCTCGAGCTCGGCTCAAGTAAAAAATTCATAAGCTCGATCTCGGCTCGGCTCGAGCCCGATTTTAAGAAAAAAATATTTTATAAAATTAAAAATTATATATATAAGTATTTTTTATATGATATTTAAAAAATTAAGAATTATAATAATTAATAATTATAATATTTTTATTATATTATTATTATATATATTAAATATCAAATATATATATATATATATATATATTCAGGCCAGCTCAAGCTCAGTTGAAACCGAGCCGAGCCGAGCTCGAGCAGCTCATAAAAAGCTCGACTCATTGCCACCCCTACTGTCCTTCTCTCTCAAGATTCCTCCTATGCCAGAGGGGCCAGAATTACCTTGGCTGCTCCCATCAAAATTTAGTTTAACAAAACCCTCAAGAGGAGGGACCCAAACTGCAATGTAACTTTGTTTTGATGAAGAACTGCTAGCCATCATTGACCAGTTCCTCCAGAAGTCATCAAAGGAGAAGATTTGGGATAAGTTTGTTGTTTTCAACCAGTGTATTGCACTTATCGAAATGCAGTCCTTCAGCTCGAAGAGGCTTCTCTCCTTATTTTGGAAGATTCTAGCATTCCTTTCCTCCCAAATAGTCCATAATGAAGCTGCCCTAATACACCTCCACATTAACCTTCCTCTTTTTGATTGACTGCCAAGGACTGAAGGTTCAAATAGCTAAGAGACTTATGTTGGCAGCAACCACCTGCAACCGAATAGGGCAAATATCCAACACCAAATAGTTGTAACAATAGAGAAAGATAAAAATATGTGGAAACACCTCACCATTGGATTTGCAAATGGAACACCATTTTGGGGACATGCACAAGTAAGGCATTTTCTTCTGCACCTTATCCAAAGTATTAACCTTCCCAAGGATCACTTCCCAACAAAAAACAGGGGATGGGCTTAGTCCAAACCAGTGTTTTAAAAGGCATGGGAGGCATACGCCTAGAGGCACACCTCCAGGCAAGGCACTCCCAAAATGCCCTGAGGCATATGCCAGAGACGCTGACACCTCTGAGGCGTACACATCAAGCGCTTTTTTCATGAGGTATGCTAGAGGCTTACACCTCATGCACATCTTATATAAAAAGACAAAAAAAAAGAAAAAAGAAAAAAGGAAAGGAAAGGAAAGGAAAAGAAAGAGAAGAAAGAAAGAGAAAAGGAAAGAAAAGGGAAGGGAAGAAAACATAAGAGGAAAGAAAGTGGTTTCCCCCCTACCCCTTCGGCTGGGGGGCTTCACCCCCTTCTAGGTGCAGCCCAATTTGTTTTTTTTTTTTGAGTTAGGGGGGTCTTGCTCCGCTCGCCTCCACTTCGACAAGCCCCCCCCCCCCTTCAACTAATGCTATGCATCTTTATTCTTCTTAATATAAAAGATTTTTATTAAAAATAAAGAAAATGAGATCCCCCCCCTTCCTCTTAAGGAGGCTTACACCTCCTTGTGTTCGGAAGGCTTACGCCTCTTGCATTCTAAACTACACCTCACACCTCTAGGTAGTGGAACGCCTCGCGTCATGCCTCCACATTTTAAAACATTGGTCCAAACTTCCTTAACAGGAAAGGTGAGAGAGGTAGAGAACAAGCAAAGAGTTTTGAAGAAGCAACTGAAAAGGACCCTTTAGGCGAAGGGGACCAAATCCTTTTGTCTAACTTAAGGGGGTCCAAACAAACATCAGCCAAGAGAAGCAAAAGGTTTGTCACAAGTCAATTCTGCCTCCCTTAGACCTCTTCTAAACCCTAAGTCTCAATTCAAAGAATCAAGGGTGAAAGGAGAAGAAAGGCACCTGGCCACATTCTTCCTCGGGGAAACTAAATACAAAGAAGGAAATAAATCCTCAAGGACTGAACTACCCACCCAAATGTCTTCCCAAAACCTTACTAAATTCCCAAAACAAACATCATACTTGATATAACGAAGGAATTGAGGGAGGATCCTTGAAATTGCTTTCCACAGTGATGCCAAAGTAGCCTGACGAGATAAGCCAACATCCCAACTATTGTTCGAGTAACCATGTATGCTACCTATAACCTCATGCCACAATGACCCTCTTTCTCGGGGCCACCTCCAAAGCACTTGCCCAACAAAATTGTATTCCTGCACCAAATTTCCTGGGGCCAGACCACCCTGTTCATTATTCCTACAAACCAAATCCCATCTTACTAAGTGATCATTTTTCTCCTCCCAGGTTCCCAAAGAAAATTCCTTATCGGTTTCTCTAACCTCTTTGCTACCCTAACATGGATTCTAAAGACAGAAGAAAATAGACTAGTAAGTTCGCTAAAGTGGCCATAATCAAGGTAACTCTACTGCCCAAAGAGATGTAATTCTTCTTCCAAGAGGCCAACCTTTTTTTCAAACTTCTCCAACACTGGATCCCAAAATCGACTCTCTTTAGGATTTGCACCAAGCGGGAGACCTAAATAGGACAAAGGCCAAGAGAAAACTAGGCAATCTAAGCACTCTACCATAGCCTCAACAACCCTATCCTCCAAATTAATGCCCACTACACAACTTTTGGTCTAGTTGATCTTCAAATTGGATACACTTTCAAACGAGAAGATCAAATATTTGAGATTCCTCACCTTTCTAAACTTATCTCATTCACAAAAGATTAGTATATCATCAACAAATTGGAGATGGGTGATTGGAAGATTGGTCCTACCAACTCTCCAACCCCTAATGGCCTCCTCCTCCTCAGCTATTGATATTAAGCAACTAAGCACATCAGCTACAAGGGTGAAAAGAAAGGGTGATAAGGGGTCACCTTGTCTTAAACCTCTGGAAGCTGGAAAGAAATCCCTTACAACACCATTAACTAGCACCGAATAATGACAAGAGCTTATACACCCAAAAATCCATTTACACCACCATTCTCCGAAGCCACAGTTCCTAAGTACCTCCACTAGGAAGGTCCAATCCACCAAGTCGTAGGCTTTTTCTAAATCCAGCTTACAGACAAACCTTTGTCGGCCACTTCTTCAAAAGTCCTCAATTGTTAGGAACACCACTTTGGTCCTTCTTGAAAGCACCTTAGCCAAGATTTTGTATAAGCTAGTCACCAAGCCGATAAGTCTAAAATCCTTTGGTTGTCGAGTTTCACCTTTCTTGGGGGATTAGAGCAATGAATGTTGCACTAATTCCCAAACTAACCTTAGAACCAACTTCAAATTCCTTAAAAACCTCAATAAGATCATCTTTAATCACCTCAACAATCCTAATAAAAGGCCATAGTGAATCCATATGGACCCAATGCTTTTGATCTATCCATTGAGAAAACTGCCTGTCCTGTTAATTCTTCTTCGAAGCTCCTCTCCAGCCAGACATTAAGGCCCAACCCCAATCTTAGCCATTTAAAACCTTCCAAAATCTGCCTAGGATTCAAGGGCCTCCTAAAAATCATTTGAAGTGCTCCGCAATTATACCTGCTATGTCATCCTATGAGGAAATCTCTTCGTCATTGACCTTTAGCTTACCCACAAAATTTTTCCTCCTCCTCCCATTGGCTAGTGCATGAAAAAAAATTGTATTCCCATCACCTTCCTTAATCCAATTATTCCTTGATTTCTGCCTCCAAGAAATTTCGTCTCTCAAGAGGACATCTTCCAACTCCTTTTTTTAATTTCCATCTTGAGCCCCTCTCTTGGTCATTCAAGGAATCTTGACTCTCCTTTCCATCCAAGTCTTCACTTTGAGACATTAAGAGGGCTTTTTGTTCCTCTACTCTCCCAAACTGAACCTTGTTCCACTCCTTCAATTTGGCCCCAAGTCTTTTCAATTTCTTGTGGAATCTAACCCCCTTCCACTTCACTCCTCTCAATTCCTCATTCCACCACCCCTTTATCTTATTCACAAAATCTGGATGAGTTAACCACATATTTTCGAACCTGAATGGTCCAACTCCATTTCCCAAGGATTCTTGTCCAAGTTTAATAGGGCATTGATCAGAGGTAACTCTAGGTAGGGATCTAGTTACTAAATCCTTCCAATGATTTTCCCACTCCTCATTGAAAAGAAATCTATCCAGCTTAGAGCAAACAGGGTTTTCTCGGAAATTTGACCAAGTGAAAATAGCTTGCAGTAGGGGAACCTCCTTCAACTCACAAGTACTAATGAACTCGTTAAACTTACACATGCTAGTTGTGATAGTCTGATGTGGGTTGTTTATTTCATTACAAAATCTGATTACATTAAAATCTCCACCCACGCACCAAGGTCCTCCCCACAAGCCATGTATTCCATACAATTCCTCCCACATCTCGCTTCTTTCCCTATAGTTGTTTGGCCCATACAAATTGGTTAGAACCCAAACAAAACCACCATCCACATTTCTGGATTTTAACGAGATTGAGAAGTTGCCTAACAGCTCCTCTAGAGGTTCCACAACATCTTCACACCAGATGGTGACTAAACCTCCCGAAGCACCCCAAGATGGCAATAAGGACCAATTCACTCCTCTGGCTCTTCACACACTTCTAATCCAATTCCTGTCAAACTCCTGTAGCTTTGTTTCCTGCAGCAAAACTACATCAGGTCTCTCTTTCATTAACAGGTCCATAATTACTCTCCTTTTCCTAGCACTCCCTAGACCTCTAATATTCCAGCTAACAATTTTCAAAAGAAAAAAACTTGCTAAGTAACCTTTATAACCCACCAAAATCCCCTTACTTTGCCTCTTTTCTTCTATCCCCTTACTTAAACAAGAACAAGAATAGAATTTTAAGTAGTGAGAATGAATTGCTTCTGCAACAATATTTTGTCGTCAAAGGATGCTGAGTTAAAGAAGGGTGGATAATATTCGATGTAATGGACTGATTTCTACTCATAAAAAAAAAGGAAAAAAGAGGCTTCAAACTTATTCCCATGCCATTGTGTAAATCTTCCAGGATTGAATCATAACTGACCATGTTTTTCAGTTGCAAGTCAATCAAGAGCCAGTTGATCTACAAGAAAGTGGAAGCAGCAGAACCAGTAACCATACTATAAATCCTAAGAGTGAACTTCGAGTAACAGTTGACCCTTCACTTTACAAATTTTCTACAGATCCACCTTTCATGCCAAGACACAAG
Organism: Nelumbo lutea; assembly: GCF_056320005.1. Lineage (NCBI taxonomy): Eukaryota > Viridiplantae > Streptophyta > Magnoliopsida > Proteales > Nelumbonaceae > Nelumbo > Nelumbo lutea. The sequence continues at coordinate 100,191,345 of NC_142686.1, forward strand.
AATGGCAGAGGAGATTATCAAGGGACATTGTTTTTGCTCACTATATTAACAAGGCCAATTTGGGCATGGATTGTTATGTTCGATTAACCCCTTCCGAAGTGCATGACAGCGTACAATTCATGTACTATGATCATTTCCGTGTTGTAAGTTTGCATACATGATATCAGTAGTTCTATTTGCAGTATTTAGAAAAAGACTTGAACATAGTTCTAACCCAACCCAACTAAATATTTGAATACTATATATCTAAGGCTTAGAGAGACAAGGAAAATAAATGAATTAAAAGATAAAAGCCACCAATAAAACTTAATAAAAAGAAACATAAATGAGATAATAGGAAAATAATCATTGATAAATATCAAAACTAAACAAATTAATCACCAAAGTCTTACCTGAGACTTTCCAAAATGACCAGCAGATTTCAGATTAAAGCCGAAACTTTCCTCATCCATAAATTCATCGCGAATAGAGTTGTCTTCTGCAAATCCGTAATCCCTAAACTGTTCTGCCAATGATTCAAAATCCGCCTTCTGCCCATCCACAACCACGTCCCTTCTTCGAGAATCCAAATCCGCCCTGAGCGACACCACGCCACTCTCATCTTGTCGGAATGGCATAGGCAACCTACGGAAGAACTGCTGGACAACTCCATTCAAGCAAGCCCCAAACTCTGCCCCGGCTTGCCCCAGCCTATTGCCAATATCAAAGATCGCAGTAACTCCATTAATTCCCGAATTATCCGTAGCTAGACCGAAGTCCCTTTTTCCGAAACCCTGGGTCGGGAATTCAACATCAAACAGCTTTGGCGTCTGAGGACTCGGCCATGAGAAAGACGACGGATTCATGTGAGAGTGAAGCAAGCCATTGAAACCCTGCGCGAGCCGATCCGCCAAATCGTGGCCATGCCGTTGCACCTCTTCCCATGCTTCAAACGATCTCTCAACCGACATCTGGCAGCAACTATAGGACTTGCTCTTCTCAATAAGCAATCAATCAGGACGATAGTTTAAAAAAGAAAAGAACTTTTACAGATTTGAAAAACAAGAAGCTAGGCTTTGCCTTCCGAGGCAAAATTAGTCAAATAAACGGCCATGGAAAGGAAAGAGTGATACAAAGGTTGGAATTTTTTGAGCCAGAAGTTCCGCAGGATACAACCACGACATGAGAGAGGTTAAAGTAGGGTATCAATAAGAACCTCGAAATAATTACAGACATGAAGAAGAAGAAGAAGAAGAAGAGTGAAATTAGGGTTTCTCATGCCCTTTAATCCGCTAGAATAAAGGCTGAAGTTGGTGGACTCGGGGACCGCGTCACAAAAAGACCAAAACAACGCATAGCAATGCGTTTGTTTGCTTGCTTGCTTGAGAACGATGATGGGCTCTTCTCTTAGGCGCGCGGGGGTGCGTACAGCGCATATCCTTTGGACCGTGAATTTTCGAGTGCTTCCGCTTTGGCCTTTCGGTCACACAACAGCTGGGACCCCGAAAATTGTGAACATGTCTGAAAGTTAAACCATGGGCGTGAAGAGTAAGAAATAAAGATAGGGAGAATGACTGGTCAGACAAGGTCAGAATTTTGTAAATATCTGTTTTCTTTCCGTTTCGAGTGGAGGGATCTTCAGTTCTTCACTATCATATAAGTGATATAGCAGCTTAGCTCGATGGAGGCAAAATGTAAATCAATCTTTCAAATGAAGTGACCAGCTTAGCTTAACTATCTTCTATATGCGAAAAAGCCATAATTGATGCAATACAAAGAAACTTGGACCATTTTGATTGGAAACTGGATCAGTCTTTGGAACAGTTTAAGAATTTATTTAAGCTTTTTGTCTCTATAAAACTTGTATATAAGCCCAGAACTCAAACTTACTCTGCCCATCTCCATCTAGTAGCCCAAAGGGCAAAATATGTTAATGTTTTTGTGTGAGTTGTGACTCATCCGGACCACACCGTTCATTATTTCGATTTTTTAATCGGTGGTTTTGATACGCCAGCAGTTTAATTTGTACACGTGGCAAATTGCAACGTATAGGACCGGCCAGCAGAACGCCAGAAAGAGCCAAGGGCGCGAGTGGATAAGAAGCAATGGGAGTGCTGGTTCTGGTGGCAGCCAGGGATGGATGATGGGTTGTATTGGAATTTTGGATGCAAATTTGCATGATTTTTTTTGGTTACCAGGTAACGGCATGTTGAGGAAAGCGATTGAAGAGAAGAATGATGACCGAATAAAATGTAACGTCGCTTGGTTTCCACCCTTAATTCGAGCCCCGGTATATAGATCTGATCTCAGGTAAAGGCAGCCTCGTTGAGAGTCCTCTGTGGAAGAGTTGGTGCCACGTGTAACTTGTATCATCCAATTTTATTATATTAAGAAATTATCTAAAATCTATTCTTAAATTCATCCTAACTTTTCAAAATGTTTTGGGAATCTTATGTCCATATCCTATAATTATGTGTTTGATTCTGTATATGTTTTTTCATTCAAAATTTGTACTTTATTTAATTGTAAAATTAAAAAAAGGTAATAATTGCAATTAGGTGCAATTGGGCACTACATTGGCGTAACAGTAAAAAAATACTTAACCGTTTGTGAAAGTTTAAAAAATAATTTCCCCAAGTGATAGACATGCATAGAAACCAAAATCAATTTTTTTCATTCTCGATGTATACAAAAGAACATGAGAGAGGAACTGCTAAAGTGGTGCCTATGTGAGAGTCTTTATTGAATAAACACGCCCACAGAACCAAACACCCTTTAAGTAGCATTAGTGTTTATTGATAGAAATTGTCATATCAGCATAAATATAATTTTTATGACCAAATTGTCCAGAAATTGCTATGTCAGATCACCGTACCACCCCTCTCTCTAGCACGGTAATTAACCTCATCGTCGGAGAACTTTGGGCTCAAAGACTGGATTTCACCGGATGATGGGCTCGGGACCTTTGGCAGTGATTCCAATGTGGTGGTGAAGCTTTGAGTGTTCCTATCTGAAGTCAAAGGCTGTGTTTGGTTGTAGTGCAATTTTATTTGTACTAGTACAAATGCATGGGAGAGCAAGTGAAAAAAAATGTAAATTCTTGTTTAATTTTATTTTGGGCTTAAATTTATTTTTCTTCACGTTTTATTTTATTTCATTTACACTACAATCAAACAAAATAAGCTAAAATTTAAAACAAAAATAGGTCATAATTTACATTCAAATCATTTGCACAAAGAACCAATTTGGACCTCTGTGCTTTCTCATGATCGATTATGTTCCTGTTATTTGGCTTTGAGTTGTTTCTCTGTGCTTAACAAAAACTGAAGCAATAAGCATTTGGCTATACGTAATATATGCAGAAGGACACACATAATAAAGTAGTCGAGTATCGAAGTCATCTGGTTCATGTTTCTCAGGGGTTGCAGGGCCCTGCAACAAGATAAGAAATCCATGGCTTTTGTTTATAATAGAAGATAAGAAAACTTTTGAAGAAAAACTAATACCAGAAAGGCAAAAAGGTCCACCTCTTTCAACAATTTCAATCAAAAGTTAACGAAGGACCAATGGACTGATGATCTTTCATCATTTCAGACTAGTGTGTCATCCATCACAAAACGACTCATTCTTGCTTAATTCACAGACAAATTACATTTAATCCATGGCAGAGTACCAATTGGAGTATAGATCTGTGTAAAGTATTTGAGGCGCCAAATATAAAAACTACGAAGGAAGAAAAAATAATAATAATAAGAGCACCCAATGCAAAAAAGTGGGAGAAAGCCTGCTTACAAGGTGGTGAGAAAGTGCTTGCTGTAGGTATGCCGAGTTTCGTAAAGAAATATATTCGTTGGATGGTTTGGATTTTTTTTTTTTTTTTGAAAAATTTTATCATCTTATTAGCTTGTCTATAAATTCTAATTCTTTTCTAAAATATATAATTATCATTTTTTTGTAGTTTCTGATTATCTAATGTTTTTTGAAAATTTTATCATTTTCTTATTTTCTGAAAATTTTAATTTTTTTTGCTATAATATATATATTTTTAATTTTTTTATCATTTTATGTATTCCCTTTTTCAATTTCTGTTTTTATCCAATCTTTATATTCTTCCGAGTTTTTTTTTTGTCGTTTTCAAATTTCTTGTATTTTATTTTGCATTTTTGGTGTTTTCCTATAATTTCTGGTGTTTTTTATAATTTATTTTTCTTTCGTTTTTCTATTTTCTACAATCTATACACTTTCCTGTATTTTTTGTTATTTATTTGTAATTTTGTGTTTTCTATAATTTTCAGTGTTTTCTACAATTTTTGTTCTTTTTTTTTTTTTAATTCTTGTGATTTCTATAACTTATCTTTTTTATTTTCTAAATTTTTTAATTTTGTTTGCAATTTCTATCATTTTCATTTTTTGCAATTTATGTTTTTATATGTATTTATAATTGAAAATATTTTTAGAAATTTTCCTTTTTTCATGTTTTTTAGTTAAAATACATCTATATTTTACATTTTTTGTAAAGGGTAAATTGGTAATCTACTAACATCCATTAGTCTATTTAACGTTAACTCACGGATAGAGATGAGCAAATGGGTAGGTTCTACCCAGAACCGAATAGAACCAACCTCAACCAGCCTTAGAACCAACCCTACCCAATATGTTACAAGGTAGGGTCTAGTTCCAAATTCTTGGTACCAACCCCCACCCAAGTTGGTTCTAAGGTCTAGGGGTTTATCCTACCTGAATCAACCCGATGAACCGGCCTTAGTTGACCTTGGTGGAACTTACCTTGGAACCAAACTTGCTTTATAAACCCCAAGATATTTTTAATGATGTGAAAATTTGAGCCCAAGAGAACTCATAGTTACAAAAGCCATGGTCTCACTTGATCATTGAGTTACTTAAGTGATTTGATCATTTGTTTTTATTTTAATATTTGTATGTATATAATAAATAATGTAAAAGATAATATTTACAAAATTTAAATCATAATGACAAATTTTCAACCAAAGGTTAATATATTATGATATTTTACATATTAAATTATTCAATTTAATCAGTGCAGATAATATAAGTTTAAACTATATATTATCATTATTGAAAATCAAGTTTTTGAAGGACATGTTTCATTTTTTTGGGGGACAAATTTCTTAAACTATCCTACTATTTAGCTAATTGACAAACTCTACCTTTATTTTTTCATGTAGTGCCCCTACTATTTCTAACAATTGACTAATTACTCCCCTACCGTTAGGGTTCCTCATAATCTACTCACACGCCGTACCACTAAAACGTGAGGGGGTCGGTGCCCGTCATCTGAACCTCAGGAGCATGTGCTTGATTTTATTCACCCCTAGCGTCGATGCTTGCAAAGCTACTCTTCTTCTTGATATCTCCGGTTTGGGGAGAGAAATGACAGTTTTCACCCTAACAAGTTATCGATCCACTCAATGACTAGGTGAGAGATTATGATGGAAAACCCTAGAATTGAAAACCAAGAAGCTGAGGATTTGGGGATTTATAAATCTTATAGGGTTGAGAGAGAATTTCGACAACTCCGCCTTGACTCTTCTTCTTCTTCTCCGAAGTTGTTGTTATTCTAGTTCCGCTAGAGATCGTTTACCGACTGGTTTGGTTTGTCGAGGAAGGACCGTTGAAAAAATTGTGACCTGCATTGAAGTTGGCCATTGTTGTTTGACGCCACCGGCCCTTTGTTTTCCAACAGTTCAACATTCTGATTTTTTATCACTGTCACCGATCCTCTGTATTCCAACTTCTCTCGGATCATGATATCATTTATTAGGAGGTCAACCAATCAAGTTGCTCACGAAGTGCCAAAGTAGCTCATAATTTCACAAATCTTCCTTTCATCTCCAGTAAGCTAGACGAGTGGAGGTGGACTTCAGAGAGCTTCTGGTGGAATGAATGCTAGAAGTGGAGGTGGACTTTGGAAGATCATCTATCTGTTTACCTTGGAGAAGAGGTGGAGAGGTTTGTCTTGCTAGAAGCGGAGGGCTTCTTAAACCACCCAATTTTGTCTTGCTTTTGAAGAAATTGGCCCAGGAGTATGGATACGAACAAAAGGGCGTTGTTTCTAAGCTCAACCCATTCTCTTGAATCATGGCTGGAGCAGATGGAGGAGACGGGAACCTCTCCTTCTACAATTGTGATTGGTCAGAAGAGGACTTCAAAGATTGGGTGATGACCAGGAGCCTAGGGCTGAACTTGATCTAGATCAATGGTTTGCGGGGAAGACTGGCGTTCACTCCCAAACAAGCTCATGGAAGTAGCTCTTTACCCACCAAGCCTTGACCGCGTCTAAGGACCTGGTCAAACCAACCTTGGCTTTGGACATTGAAAAAGATTTGGGTGCTATTATAGACAAGCAAAATGGTTCAGACCGTACAAGAGAACAATTAATCAAGTCCCTGACATCGGCGGCATTCCCGATTAGCCACACCAGTGTTTTCCGCACAATGCAGGTTTGCCAAGTTTGACGCCGCGTTTGATGGTACCGATGGCTATTTCATTCAGCCGACGACAATTCATACAATGGTTTGGCTTTGGTTTTTATTTTAAATTTGAAGTAAAATAAAGGGCAATTTTGACATTTTCATTTTTTTCCCATTAGCATTTAATGATGATGACAATCGTAGAGAGACATTAATGATACTTTAATACAATACACGTGATCAAGGAAGATTTGTCCCGACCTCACAGTTATGCGACATGTGGCAAAAGTAACAGTTCGGCAAAAAAGCAAGCCTAAGGCGTGAACATCAAGGGGACACCAGCGGACCGAACTTCTTATTGGGGGCCCGAATTCACCCTTGGCCCAAAACCAGAAAATAATCCGAACTGGCCTACCTTTAGTTTGGGGTATACCTCGCCGAACTGGCCAACCTTGTAACAGCTCGGAGTATACCTCGTCGAACTAGCCAACCTTGTAACAGCTCGGGGTATACCTCGCCGAACTGGCCAACCTCGCAACAGCTCGGGATATACCTCACCGAATTGGCCAACCTCGCAACAGCTCAGGATATACCTCGCTGAACTGACCAACCTTGTAACAGTTCGGGATACACCTCGCCGAACTGACCTGCACTATAGATACCTCCGAACTCGAGACTTCGCCTCGCTCACCACTCTGCATCACCTTCTGGGCACCATAACCAAACAAGTCGTACCATGCCTGACACTAAGGAAGTCCGTGCCCGAGGGCGCCGCACCTGACTGACTTGGGATCTGACGCTTGGCGACCACACTCTAAACGACCACCTGCCACCGCCACTGACACCGCCATCTCCAGTTGGAGAGACGATTAGGCAGTGACGGTTCTGTCCCAACAGAAAGGACGACGACCGAATTGACAAGCGCAAGGGTAATCATACCCGACCTGACAAGGGCCTCGGAGCGAGAGCGCGAAGTGATTATAAGAGCCCCCTGCCCCCAACAAACAAGGTATGCAAAACTTTGCGCTATCTGGTTTTATCTTGCTTTTGAAGGATTCTAACTTAAGCTTCGGAGCCGTTACACCGGGTCCCCCCCCGGAGCTTCCTCATCTCCTCCGTTTCAGGTTCCCTGCTATTCAGTTCAGAAGCAAGGTCGTTGACAGCTAAGACCGGTCGGATCGTGCTTCATCAATTGGCACCGTCTGTGGGAAACGCTTTGAAAGGCCTCCCTCCAAACTTCCATACCCCCTTTTTCTTCAAAAAATCCAACACTCATGGCCTCCTCCAGCAACGCTGGACGTGGCACAGAGACAAACACCACCGGGGAACAACTTCAAGTCCCCGTGGTGTGCGTTGGACAGTTCACCATCCTCCTTTCGGTGTATGGGATCCCCAGCTTGAGTGCGCCACAAGCAGTGGCGCCCGTAAACCTTCCTGCCACAGGCATCCTCTGTCGAGGAACCATCATAGCAGCAGACCTGCCGAACCGTTGCAGCGATAGCCTCCAGAAGAGAGGCCAGTTCAGGGAACCATCCATGTAATTGTGGGAGGTTCGGTGGTAGTAGGGTGTACCTCGGCAGCGGCCCGGACTTCAGTTCGCGAAACGGCCCTCGAGGAATGGAACCCCCCAAAGAGACCAAAGACCGAAGAACCAATCTTCTTTACGGAGGACGACGCGCGAGGGGTCCGCTACCCCCATGATGATGCGCTTGTCATTAAACTAAGGATCAGCGACTTCGAGGTCAGACGCATACTCGTAGATTCGGGCAGCTCAACGAACATCCTCTTTAAATCAGCGTTTGACCAGCTACAGTTACAGAGGAGCGAGCTGAAGCCCACGAACACTCCCCTGGTGGGTTTCAGCGGAGAGGAAGTCAGACCCCTCGGAAAAATAACAATACCTGTGGAAGTCGGCACATGGCCTTGTGCAGTCAGACTCAACCATGATTTCCTGGTGGTCGCGACCCCCTCCCCATACAATGCCATAATAGGGCGGCCGATCACGCATATCCTACGGGCGGTGGTCTCCACCTACTATTTGGCCATGAAGTTCCCTATGGACTTCGGTGTGGGGGTAGCGTGGGGCGACCAGCTCGAGTCCCGCAAGTGTTATGTTGCCGCTCTGAAGGGAAAAACCAAGGCGGCCGACGACCTCGAACTAGAGTGGCCTACAAAGCAAGGTGAGGAACGAGCTTCGCCCACAGAGGAAACGGTCGCAATCCCGACTTCGGCTACAGACCCAGCTCGTACACTTCAGATCGGAGCTTTCGTCGAGGAACCCCTACGAACCGAATTGGTGAGTTTTTTACTTCAAAATTTAGATATTTTTGCCTTGTCCGCGGCTGACATGCCCGACATTAGCCCCAGCCTGATAACTCACAAACTTAATACTGACCCTGTAGTCAGACTCGTTAGATAGAAGAAACACAACTTAGCCCCAGAACGCTGGAGGGCGGTCGACGAGGAGGTCGAGAAGCTCCTCGCAGCAAACTTCATAAGGGAAGTCCATTACCCGAGCTGGTTGGCCAACCCGGTGCTGGTAAAAAAGGCGAACAGCAAGTGGCGCATGTGCGTCGACTACACCGACCTGAACCGAGCTTTCCCAAAAGATTGCTTCCCCCTCCCCAGAATTGACCGCCTAGTGGACGGGACCTCGGGACATGAGTTGCTAAGCTTCCTGGACGCCTACTCGGGCTACAACCAAATCCAGATGGACCCATCCGATGAGGAAAAAACCAGCTTCATAACCGAGTTCGGCCTATATTGCTACAAGGTCATGCTCTTCGGATTAAAAAATGCCAGGGCGACCTTCCAAAGACTTGTAAACAGGCTGTTTCGACCCCTAATTGGCACGAAGATAGAGTGCTATGTAGACGACATGGTCGTCAAGACTCAGTTTTCACAAGAATTAATACAAGACTTAGATTCTGTCTTCCAAATCCAGCGTCAGTTTAGCATGAAATTGAACCCCAACAAATGTGTCTTCGGCGTCACCTCGGGCAAATTCCTAGGCTACATTGTCAATCGGCGTGGTATTGAGGCCAACCCGGACAAGGTAAAAGCCATTCTAGATATGAGACCACCTCAGAAAGTAAAAAAAGTTCAGAGGCTAAACGGCCGCATAGCCGCCCTAAGCCGCTTCATGTCCAAATCAGCAGACCGCTGCCTACCTTTCACCAAAGCAATCAAAGGCAAAGGGTTCGAGTGGACCCATGACTGCCAGCTCGCGTTTGACGAGCTAAAAGGTTACCTCGCTAGTGTGCCGACCTTAGCCCGGCCCGAGGAGGGCAAGGTCTTAGAACTACCTCTCGGCAAGCGACGAGGTGGTCAGTTCGGTACTAATAAAAGAAACAGACCGGGTCCAGCGACCCATCTATTATGTTAGTAAAATTTTGTAGAGAGCAGAGACAAGGTACCCGCAGATAGAAAAGCTAGCATACGCACTGGTGATAGCAGCTCGGAAACTCCGCCCATACTTCCAGGCTCACACCGTCATCGTCCTGACTGACAAACCTCTGAGACAAGTTTTACTCAAACCCGAGGTTTCCGGTCGACTAACGAAATGGGCCATCGAACTCAGTGAGTACGACCTCCAGTACAAGCCAAGAACTGCTATTAAGGCCCAAGCTTTGGCAGATTTTATCGCCGAGTGCACTTTCAACCACGAAGCCCTACAGGTCGAGCACGAGGTCCCCAGTTCGGGCGAACCCGGAGCTCCCGAGCCAATAGAGTCTGAACCCCGTGAAGTAGCAGCTAGCGTGGCATCTCTCCTAGTCATGCGAAACGCGAACTGGGATGAGGAGCCCTGGATCCTTCACGTGGATGGTTCCTCGAACCGGCAAGGCAGCGGAGCTGGAATAGTCTTATGTGGCCCGTGCGGCACAAAATTAGAATACGCACTACTTTTTGAGTTCGCGACATCCAACGACGAGGCAAAGTACGAAGCACTGATAGCTGGGTTGGACCTAGCGCGAAAGGTAAAGGCAAAACACTTGGTCATCTGCAGTGATTCCCAGCTCGTGGTCAACCAAGTTACGGGCGAGTATGAAGCACGCGAGCTCTCCATGATCGCATATTTGGCGAAAGTAAAAGAGGCCCTGCTCAACTTCCAGTCACACTTCATCAGGCAAATCCCGAGGTCAAAGAACACTAAGGCCGACGCTCTGTCCCGGTTAGCCAGCACAAGTCACAACAACATGAGAACTGTGTACATAGAGGACTTACCTCGACCTAGTATTCTCGGGGGGACAGAGGAGGTCGCTCCCGTCCTAGAAGCAGAGCCGAGCTGGATCGACCCACTCGCGAGCTTCTTGATAGACGGAACCCTCCCTGCAGAACGCAATGCGGCCAAGCGGGTGCAGCGGCAGGCAGCCAAGTACGTCCTAATAGACGAACGGTTATACCGACGGTCCTACACGCTCCCCTACTTGCGTTGCCTGCGACCTGCCGAAGTCGAGTTCGTACTCCGCGACACTCATGAAGGCCTATGCGGCGGACACTTGGGGGGCAGAGCACTCACCCAAAAAGCACTTCGACAAGGATACTACTGGCCAACGATGAAGGCAGAAGTTGTCAAGCTCGTCAGAAAATGCGACAAGTGTCAGAAGCACGCCAATATCCACCATCAACCTGCCTCCGACCTCAAATACCTCGCCAGCCCGTGGCCCTTTGCACAATGGGGCATCGACCTCCTAGGGCCATTCCCACCAGCAACAGGTGGAAGAAAATTCCTAGTCGTTGCAGTAGATTACTTTACGAAGTGGATAGAAACCGAACCTCTGGCAACTGTTACGGCCCGAAACATACAGAACTTCTTTTGGAGGAACATAGTATGTCGGTTCGGATTACCTCGGGTACTAATCTCCGACAACGGCAAGCAGTTCGAGGATATTAAGTTCCAAGAGTGGTGCCAGAACATGGGGATTCGGCAAAACTTCACATCAGTCGCGCACCCGCAGGCAAATGGTCAGACAGAAGTAATGAACAGAGCCATCCTGCGCGGACTGAAAGCACGTCTGGATCGAGCTAAGGGATTGTAGGTCGAAGAGCTACCAAGTGTCTTGTGGGCTCATTGAACTACAGAAAAAAATTGCCACGAGAGAAACCCCCTTCAACCTCACCTACGGCACTGAAGCAGTGATCCCGGCGGAAATCGAAGTACCAACATTACGACTAGAAACATACGAAGATCGGACAAACGGAGATGAGTTACGTACCAACCTTGACCTATTGGACGAGGTAAGGGACCTCGCGCACATCCGTACAGTGGCATATCAGCAGCAGGTAGCTCGCTACTACAATGCCAGAGTAAAGCAACGAAACTTCTGAGTCAACGACCTGGTCCTTCGTAAGATTATGGTGCCCGAACCCGGCGTGGGCAAACTTGGACCAAACTGGGAAGGGCCCTATAAAGTAAAGAGAGCGCTCGGGGGGGCATACGAACTCGAAACCTTGGAAGGCAAACAAGTACCTCGAGCGTGGAACATCGTGAACTTAAGGCGATACTACCTATAAACCGCCAAGCAAAGTGGACGAAATCAGGTCCTATGGGCCACGATGCAGAGCCAAGAGGAACCTCGATGTAAACAAGCAAAGAAAAGTCAAGCATATTATCAGCTCGGCAAAAATTCAGTTCGCTGCAAAAGCCTTCGCGGCAAAACAGGTTGCGGAAGTATAATAACCCGGACAAAAAAGTGGCATATTCAGTTCGACAAAGAATCAGTTCGAGGAAAAGGAACACGGGCAAAAAGATTATCTATTCCGTTGCAAGAAACAAGAGTACATTGGCCATCAAAAATTATGCCCAGAGCTACTTCTTCGCCATCAGAAGGCACTTCAACAACACCCGAAGGCCCTGCCTCTCCTTCAGACTCCGGCTCGCCATCGGCAGCATTGGCCATCTCCTGAGTTTTACGCGAAGTGGATATAGCACTAACATCGAGGTCGGGGTACGTGTTCCGGATCATCCATTTGCTCAGTTTGAAACCCCTTCTGTAAGAATCCACCATCAAATCGTCAAAACGCGGAGAGGCAATGTAGTCTTCAACGGCCTTCTTCTTGGCGTCTTCAATGCCTTGGGAAAAAATCTGTGTTCTCTCCCTGATGTCCTCCTGAAGATATTCGACTTGATACTGTAAATCTAACTTCAAGTCCGCCATGTGCTTGACAACTACCCCCATGGCCTCGGAGTCACGCTGAGACCTTGCCTGCCTGGCCATTGCGACGCGAGCAGCCTCTTCGGCAGCATAAGTGGCCGCGTCAGCAGCTCGGGTATTCGCCTCTACAGCACGGAAAGCTTCAGCAGCATGAGCGGCAGCCTCAGTAGCTCGCGCCTGTCACGAGCTCCTCTCCACTTGGGCTGCTAAGGCATGAATTGAAGGATTCACCTACCAAAAGAAGCAAGTGAGCAATAACAGCAAAAGCGACAGAGAATGAAAATGGCAGACGAAATCTGACTTACCACCATAGCATGTGTTACGGCGCGACAGGCGACCTGATTCAAAGGAAGATCGGTCCACGCCGCAATCTCCTCAGGGAAAGTAGCCTCCCTACTCTTCTGAAGAGCGTGGTTCGGCGTCAACACGCTCCTGAACTCCCCTTTAGCTCCCGAACCCGAGGGCCCAGCCCGCGTATGAGCGGACCCAGAGTGAGCAGGAGCACTTGAGTATGCAGGAGCGCCCGTATGAGTGGTCTCAGCGTAAGGCGCCCCGGCAGCTTCATGCATCGATAGAGTCACCTTGGGCTCCCTGGGCAAATCCTCCAGCGTGTGGCCTGGAACTTGAAGCTCCTCATCCAAGGCCAGCTCGGTACGAGTTCGCTTGGCGACCCGCTTCCTCCTCTTCATACCTTGGAACAAACGCCCCCCACGAGTTCTCTCCGTGTCCATCACACCTGCAGAGACAAGTTCGACATCAGAAAAAATGAAGGAACAAAGCAAGCAAGAAACCGCATAGCTAAAAACCTACCCAAACTCGGGCCGGCCGCAATAAGCTTGGCCTCCGTTAAGTAGTGATGGCACTTTAAACCTTGCCGTGCCCATTGCCGGAGGCCCTTCACCGTCTCTTTATCGAGAGTAACACCTGAATCAAGAGCGGCCTCACCCCACCCGGTCTGAAAGGGCCATCCTTGTGCATTTCGCACACCGAAGTAGTCCCGCTTCCACGCCGAGACCTTATTATGAAGATCGTGTAGAAGCTTAAAGCCCTGGCGAGGAGAAAGGTAATACGCCCGTCTTCCCCCAGGAAGAGAACCCGCCTGTCTCTTGAGCATCAAGATGGAGGAGAATATCTCTAACTCTAAGGGGAAATTCTGCTCGCAAAAAAGGGAAACTGTCCCCACCAGGTTCCGAATGGAGTTCGGATGAAGTTGGCCAATAGTGACACCGAAGTGGTTTATGACTTCGACGAGAAGGGGGTGGAAAGGAAGTCACAACCCCGCAGCGAGCTGCTCTCGAAAAATCACGATCTCATCAGGACCATGTTCCCAAGGAAAGCTACCCGAAGGAATAAAATATGTATACCCCCTGGGAAGGTTGTAAGACACAAGTATAGATTGAAGCCCCTCAGGCGTCATGGTCGAGGGACCAAACCTGTCTAACATCCGACCTCGGCGAGAGGTAGACGCCAAACTGCCCGAAGCGGCTCAGCCTACTGGTTCATAGTCCTCGAGTTCCACCTCAGGATCACTGAGGCAGTCGGGGGACACGGCTCGGTTGGTAGAACCTACGTCAGCCCTACTTCAAGAGTCGTCTGAGCTATCAAAGCTAGACATTGAGGAAAATATGTGGATTCAAGAAGGTACTCACCGGAAGAAAGTTTTGAAGGCTCCGGAGACAGGAACAAGCCCAAAAAAAAACCTTGGAGGCTATGTAACCAGCCTAGACGCAAGCTGAAAAAAGTTGGACGCGAGCTGAAAAGTTGGACGCGAGCTCAGTAGGCAAACCACAGAAGTGACAAATCGACTGGGGTACCCCACTATTTATAGCTACAGTAACCAAGAACCGACCGTGCAGATCAAAGACGATCCAACGGCCCACATTTGCGCTGACCGCACGTCCCATGAGGTCGAGACGTGATTGGCGCACGTCTTTCCGAAAAGAGCAAAACGTCAACGCACGTCTTCTTGAAACTGACGTCATGCCGATTGCGCCGCACGTCTCCCTGACAGCCGCCCGCGCACGTACAACAGTGGCATGCTTTTTTCAAGTTTGAATGACCTGCTGTCACGTCCCAGCGGCGCGAATTTTTGAAATTCAAAACGCGCGGTCACAACTATCAACATTTATGAGTAGTAGGCACGTTTCCCGCCTTCTCGGAAACTAAAGAACCCTGGCAAAAGCAACTCGCACAGTCAAGATTCGAAGGACGGGACAAATCCACCTACCTCCTCGCGAAACTCCCCGCACCAGGGCAAGACCCTTGGCGCGAGGAGTGGGGGGCAATTGATGAAGGAAGATTTGGCCCGACCTCACATTTATGCGACACGCGGCAAAAACAACAGTTCGACAAAAAAGCAAGCCTAAGGCGTGAACACCAAGGGGACACCAGCAGACCGAACTCCCTACTGGGGGCCCGAACTCACCTTTGGCCCAAAACCAGAAAATAATCCAAACTGGCCTACCTTCAGTTCGGGGTATACCTCGCCGAACTGGCCAACCTTGTAACAGCTCAGGGTATACCTCGCCGAACTAGCCAACCTTGTAACAGCTTGGGGTATACCTCGCCAAACTGGCCAACCTCGCAACAACTCGGGATATACCTCGCCGAATTGGCCAACCTCGCAACAGCTCGGGATATACCTCACCGAACTGGCCAACCTTGAAATAGTTCAGGATACACTTCGCCGAACTGACCTGCCCTATAGATACCTCCGAACTCGAGACTTCGCCTCGCTCACCACTCCGCATCACCTTCTGGGCACCAAAACCAAACAAGTCGTACCATGCCTGACACTGAGGAAGTCCGTGCCCGAGGGCGCCGCACCTGACTGACTTGGGATCTGACGCTTGGCGGTCGCACTCTAAACGGCCACCTGCCATCGCCACTGACACCGCCATCTCCAGTTAGAGAGACGGTTAGGCAGTAACAGTTCAGTCCCAACAGAAAGGACGACGGCCGAATTGACAAGCGCAAGGGTAATCATACCCGACCTGACAAGGGCCTCGGAGCGAGAGCGCGAAGTGATTATAAGAGCCCCCTACCCCCAACAAACAAGGTATGCAAAACTTTGTGCTATCTGGTTTTATCTTGCTTTTGAAGGATTCTAACTTAAGTTTCGGAGCCGTTACACCGGGTTCCCCCCCGGAGCTTCCTCATCTCCTCCGTTTCAGGTTCCCTACTATTCAGTTCAGAAGCAAGGTCATTGACAACTAAGACCGGCCGGATCGCGCTTCATGAATACAAAGAGTAAGGGTAGAGTTTGTCAATTAACTAAATAGTAGGGATAGTTTAAGAAATTTGTCATTTTTTATTGAAGAGGGAAGCAAGAACAGGTTCCACAGGTAATCAACTTCATAAGGTAGGTTCCGATTCCAAAATCCTGAAACTAACCCTTATAGGATAGTTTAGGTTTTACTGTGGAACTGAACCGATTGACCCATGCTCACCCCTACTCACAAACATAGGGTTCCTTAGATGTTTTGAAAAGTTATGATGAGTTTAAGAGAATTTCATGGTGGGTTTTAGACAATTTTTCTATTATATTTATATAAAGTTTTATGCAATGTTGAGATAACTACACTGGGCATAAACCCATGGAAAAGGTAAAGGTTCATGGGTTAAAGGTTCAATCAGTGTTAAACTAGAGGTCAAACCATGCTGATATAATAAATAATATATAATAATAAATAAAATTCAAAAAATGTTAATATAAAAAAAAACTAATCCAAAATAACAATAATACTTTAAACTTTCAAAGTTTAACACAATACATATCCCACAACTAAAACAAATATATCAACAATCCAACAAACCTATATTCAAAACAAAATTCAGAAATTAAAATTTTATTTCTTTCACTTTTCAGACTTTCAACGGCTTAGGCTAACCTACGAGGCTACAACAATTTATGTGATTGTGCCCGAGTTTAGAAGAATGAATAATACTAGTATCAAGCAAGCTTGTAAATATTAAACAAAACTAATGAGGTCATGTTTGAAAGTGCTTATTCGAATAAGCACTTCTTTACATTTGGCACCTAGTTTTTTCAAGTGCTTATTTTAAAAAATAATTATTTCATATTCGGTTTTTGGTGGTCTTTTTCTCCAATGAGCACTTTGTGACTTTTTTGTCGTTCATTTTTTATTTGTAAAAGTGCTTTCATAAAAATACTTTAACAAAAGCACTTTTATGAAAGTATTTTTATAAAAGTGCTTTAATAAAAGTATTTTTATAAAAGTGGTTTCATAAAAATGTATTTATAAAAGTACTTTACTTTAATAAAAGTACTTTTCATAAAATTATTTTTATAAAAATGCTTTTATAAATTGCTTTCATAAAAAGGTATACTTGATATTCTAAAAATTTATTGGAGATAATTGTAAAAGAAAAAAAGGGCAAATTTCTTATTTTTACTGTTTACATTTTGTCTTGAAGTATTCCTACTTTTTCTAACAATTAACATCATCGTTAAATACCAACGAAAAAACGAAATGTCGAATGTGCCCTCTATTATTTATCAAATTTTCAAAATAAAACACAACTCATAAAAATTTTCAAGAATAGGAAGCAAACCGTTGCTCCTTCTTCGTCTCTATTTCTGTCTCTATCACCGCCTCCGTCTGTTTTCCGTCTTTGTCTCTGTTTTTATGTCCGTCTCCACCTCCGCCTGCATCCTTCTTGCCGTCTCCCTCACCTGAGTCAAACGGCATCCAAAATGGAAATCAGAATCTCAGAATCTTAGAATGGAACCAGCACCGGAAATCTGATGCAGCACAACGATCATGTAAGCTCTTGTAATATTTAGCAATCTATTTCTTCTTTTGTGGCATTGGCATTGTTGTGCTAGGAAAAAGCTTGGACAGGACCCTTCCAACCCAAAGAAATACATACGCACTTTTAATAATGCAAATTTGCAGACTTGATTGTAGTATGTCCAATCCTTGTTGCCTTCATCATCTTCATACGAGATCCCTGGGCGTTCACCATTTTTAGTCCCTGTCCTCTGCATGATGGCAGAAATATGCTCATCAAATTTCTCTGTAGCAGAATTAAATCTATGAATACAACCCTTTGTATGATTGTATCCAGGATCTCCACTTTCGGACGCCATTAGTACAGAAAGTTCACTGTGAATGTCATACTAATCATTGTTCTTGTCACATCATTGACAGTTCAAGAGCCCCCTCAACCATGGAAATTGCTGCATGAGTTATTTCAGGACGTCGAGACAAGTAGCAAAACATCCTTCCCAACCGAACCGAATGAAAAAACCAAACCTCAAAATGTGGTTAATCGAATGGATCGGTTCAAGATTTTAGAAAAATCGAAGGATTGGTTCTATTTTCGGTTAACTTAAAAAAATCAACGGTATATATATATATATCACATATTTTCTATGCATTATATATAAATATATATTTATATTATATTTATAATGATCTATTTATAAATATATTATATATTTTTCAAATATTTATAATACATTATATATCATTTATTATTTATAATATATTATCATACATATATTCGTATAATATATATTATAAATAAAAAAAACTGAAAAACCAAATAACTGAACTGGTCAAAAACCGAAACTAATGGACCGATTAACTGATGGTACCGGTTCAGTTTTGGTTTAAAGAATTGGAAAAACTGGTGCCACCGATTTGGTTTACAAAAAAATGCCATGGTTCGGTTAACCGAACCGTGGACACCCCTAGCGTCCAGTCCTGAACAATCCCAAAATGAAAAAGGGAATTTTCAACCGTGAAAGGGTATTTTAAGAATTTTAGACAAAAATATCACTCACTTGGTGAAACAACGGTAAGGGAGGTTTTTGACAATTATCAGACAATTTAAAGATAATTTAAGACAATATGTAAATAGTAAGAACACAGCCAATTTCATAAACAGTAGGAATAGTTTATGAAATTTGCCCAAGAAAAATTTTGAATAAGTATTTATTGTATGAGCATTTAAAAAAGGATTTATTACAAAAAAATAATAATAAAGTTAGTTGAATTGACAAAATTACCCTCCCCAATTCCTATTTTTCTCTCTTTTTTTGTTTCTTCTTCTTCCCCATCGGTACCATCAAACATGGTGACCACCAAACCTGTCCGGTGGTTGCCCCTTCCTCTCTCTCTCTCTCCCCCCTTTTCTTCTTCTTCTTCCTCCTCCTCCCTCTTACACTATAGCAAAACCGCAATCAGAATCTTGAACTAGAGTCTTAACTCCCCATTGTTGAAAAAGTAACTTCTTCTCTATTACCCATTATTTAAGAAAATCACAAGAAATTTCCTTATAAAATCCTACAAATTTCGCTTTGAAACATTCCTAGAAATCTTTCCATATGAGCAAGTTTGTTTTGAATTTGAGAAATGAGAGGATCATTAAGGGGCTGTTTGGCATCATTGCCATTTCCTGGAGCAATAACGCCACATTAGCGCTACATTGGAAAAAATGGTGCTCTAAGAAACGGGCATTTATTTGGAACTGTTTTTTCATAAAAAACGGTGCTCCAAGTCACGCCTCGAAAACCGAGAAGCAATGGATTGGAGCAACGCCAAATCTGGCGTTTCCTGGAGCTGCAACTCATTGCTGCCAATAAGGTAGTGATGTGACGCTAGATAATGGGTATCAGTGCTGAAAACGTTTCCTAGAGCAATGGTACCAAATAGAAAAAGTTGATGTTGCTCCAGAAAACGTCTTACCTGGCAGCAATGATTCCAAACAAAAAGAAAGGCACTGTTTTTTGAGAAAACGGTACTCCAAATCACACATCAGCAGCATTGTTTTCTAAGAAAACGGTGTTGCAACTGCAACATCGATGCCAAACATATACTAAAACAGATCATACTTCACATAGGATTTTGCCAAGTCATAAACTAGGAATAATTGGAAATTCCTTCAATACTGATTCTAATGTGTTCCCGTCCATCAAATATATATTTTAATCATGAACCGATGAAGCAATATTTATTCACAACCATGAACCGGTTATAATAATACTTGTCAAACTCCACTTGAGCAGTTGGGCCTTAATGTCTTGGGCAGTTGCTTCCCAGCTTACATCCATGGCTCTAGTGCTGCCACATCATTAAACACTAAGGTTGTTTTTTGGTTTGAAGGAAAAATAGGGAAAGGAAGGGAAAGGTAGGAAACGTTTACAAACCTTGTATAGGCTTTCCTACCTTTCCCTTCCTTTCCCTACCTTTTACTTCAAGCCAAACATAGTTTAAATGTGAAATTGGTCTGAATAAGAATAACTAGAGGTGTAAAGTGGGTCGTTTGGCACGACCCGTGGCCGTGGGTGGCCCGTGCAAAGTGTAGGCTGTGTTGTGTTGGCTTAGGGGGCGTCACAGGTCGTGTCGTAGGCCAAGCTGGCCCGTGGGTTGAGCCTTGGGCCAAGTCGGGTTGTGCATCGGGCCAAAGCTATTTATTTAAAAAAAATGATATAAAAACTTAAAATTTTAATTTTATATGAATTTTGTGTATACAATTGCTTATATATACAATAATTAAATTAGTATAATAAAATTAAAAAATATATTTATTTTATTAATATATTATATACTACATATTATTATATAATTATAATTTATATAATATTATATAAATATATATGGGTCGTGCCACGGGTTGTGTTGGGTCAGGCTACGTGCTGGGCTCACTCGGTCGTGTTGTGTCGGGCCAGCTCGTTGACCTAAAACCCCAGTCCCAGCATGGTCCGAATGATCGTGCTGGGCCTAGCACGGCCCGCATGATGTACTGAGCCTAGCATGGCCTCCTGACCATTATGCCGGGTCATGCCAGGCCGATCCAAATTCGTGCCGGGCCACGGGCCACACAGCTTGATTTACACCTCTATGAATAACCAAGCATGAAGAATGGTATGTCATCCACTCCCATATATCCTCACAACACCCAGATTCGTCTAAAGAAGACCCACAATGCACATATGAATACACTATGTAACACGATACCTAGTTTGGTGGTCACCGTATCAAATGGTAAAAAATTAGGAGTCAAGACGCTAGTTCAAAATTCTGATGGCCATAAGGAAGAAGAAGAAGAGACGAAGGGGCAACGACCGGATTGGTTCAGTGGTCGCCATGTTTGATGGTGCTAATGGGGAAGAAGAAATATAATGGTAGAAAGGAATAGAAAAATCAAAATTGTGGAGGGTAATTTTGTCCATAAAAGTTGACTTTTTTCCCAGCTCACTAACATATCTGATTTTATCATTCAACCAACATTATTAATTTTTTTTTGTAAAAAGCCCTTTAAAAAGGTAAATTTCTTAAACTACCTTTATAGTTTAGCTAATTGACTAAGTATACCCTTATTGTTTGAAAATTGATTGGGAATACTCCTATTGTTTCTCACAATTGACTAGCTCTATTCTTACTGTTTACTTCCATCAAAACTCGTGCAAAATGCCTAAATTGCCATGCAGCTTAAAAAATACAGAGCTTTAAGAAAACCCTGTAACTCTCGCCAATGGGTGGAGTTATAGGGTAGTGCTACCACCGTCACCCAGAGGAAGAAGAGAGAGAGAGAGATTGGAGTTCAGAAGCGAATATTGCCACCGTCACCCATAGGAAATAGAGAGAGAAAGAGAGATCGGGCTTCAGAGGGGTTGTCATCACCCAAAGGAAGAAGAGAGAGAAAGAAAGGTTGGACCTCAAAGGGGTTGCCTCCCACCATCGCCTAGGAAGAAGAGAGAGAGAGAGAGAAAGATCGGACTTCAAAGGGGTTATCACCGCCATTGCCCAGAGGAAGAATAGAGAGAGAAAGATCGGACTTTAGAGGGGGTTACCATTGTTGTCGCCTAGAGGAAGAAGAGAGATAGAGAGAGAAAGAGAGATCGGACTTTAGAGGGGTTGTCACTGCTGTCACTCAAAGGAAGAAGAGAGAGAAAGAAAGACCGGACTTCAGAGGGGTTTCCACCGCCGTCGCCTAGAGGAATAAGAGAGAGAGAAAGAAAGATCGGACTTCCGCTGCCATCGCCCCTGTTCAGTTCGCTCATAGCACTTTGGTTGTCGTTGCCGCCGCCTCACTCGTTCTTTGCTTCTTCAGTAGAGCACCCCCACTGTTGAAGAAGAAAGAGGATGAAGTGCTCATTGTGTGCTTGAACCCTCTCGACAAGGCAGGCCACACATTGCAAGTGAAGTTCAAAGAATAATTTTAGAAATGGTTCATAAACGTAAGGATGCATTAGCTCGAAGGAATATACCATATCCTGGAATTTTCTTTCACCCTCCTTGTATTCATCCTTCAATTTCAAATGAGCTTCCCAAATTTTGCCAGGTGTAGCACACTAGTGATTCGTCTTTCTCATCCCATGTTCAAAGTGATTGCAAGCATGCGCATCTTAGTACACAGGACAAAGCTAATGTTTAATGTCTGAGACTGTGGCTTTGTCCTGTGCATACGGTGCGGATACAATGCAGTTCTCTTCAATGATCTAGTGTTGATAGAAACTGTGGGAGGAAAATAGAGGGAAGAGAGAGAGAGAGAGGTCGGAGGAGGAAGGGTGTGCCAAGTCAAGAGAAAGGAGACAAGGGTAGCATTGGGTTTAAAAAAAATTTAAACATCACATGATGCCATGTGAGTATGGGTTTTAACGGAATATTAAACCATAACAAAAGTTTAAGATTAAACCATAACAGTAATGTTAGTTAATTTTCAAACAGTAAGGGTGCACTTAGTCAATTAGCTAAACCATAACGGTAGTTTAAGAAATTTACCCATGATTAAAGCTAGAAATTTAAGTTTTGAAAAATAAATCCTTACTTTTAAAATAAGCACTTATTTAAAGCTTATTTCCCAAACACCAATAAATCCTTATGTTGTGGTTCCCGCCCAAATAAGTGGTTAATGACTTTCTAAGTTGCTAGTTTCTAATGAACTATTTCAGTAATTAAATATGAGGAGGATGAGAAATAGGAGAAGGAACCGCTTCTTCTTTTTGTTGGAGGCAATGGCAGTCAATGGCGACTTCTATTGAAGGTAATGGCGGTGAAGAGACCACTAGTTGATGGAGGAGGAGGGAGAGAATACCTGGAGGTGGCATGGCAGTCGACAGCGACTTTTGTTGGAGGCAATGGCGAATGGTGGAGGGTTTCGTTGAACAAGGAGGAAGTGGAACATGTACTAGGGTTTTTTATTTTTTATTTTCTTTTCTTTTTTTTTGGGGGGGGGGTCTTTTCTCTTTTGTTTTAGCCTTTTGGGACGAGGTAGTCTGAGTTTTGGTCGATTATGAATAGGATAGGGATGTCATTTGGTTTTTTTGCCTTTTTGTGATTAGGAGGGATACAAAGGGGTTGAAATAAAACCAGCTAGTTATTCAAAACTGAGACCGGGTCACCGGTTCCCCGGTTCCCAGGTTGAACTGGTCGGGTGGCGGTTTTTTGCGTTTTTTGAAGAGAGCGGTTTTGGGGGGTATGCCCAAACCAGCTTGGTGTCTAGGTCACAGCTTGACCGATTTGACCAGCTGGTCCATCCGGTTTTATAAATTTTGGTTTTATGTTTGATTTAGGACACTAATTAGGTTTTATTTGCGGTCGAGTAAGCCACTCTACTTTGAATTATATAAATTGTTTTCCCGCTTTTTCTCACTTTTTCTTGCTATATTTTGGCTCGAAAACAGTGAATAAAGATAATAAAGGAGAAGAAAAGGATGTGGGGTTGTCAAGATTTGGTTTTCCCTTAAATTGACGGAATGATAAACTGGGCTTCCTCTCGGTATGTACTTGACCGAAACTCCAAAAGCCTTATGGAACACATCAAACTATGAATTTCATCATTTAAGACCATAACACGAGTTCTTGATATCCTGTTTTGGCCATTTTACGTGTTTTTCTTTTAACACTCCTGCCCTAAAACCTCCATTCTGAAGCTAAATTGACGGAATGATAATCTGGGCTTCCTCTCGTTCGACTCTACTTATGCTTACCGTGTCCAGCTCTGGAATATTAAGGAACTAGATTGAACAGAACATTGGAAAGGTAATATGATTCAATTACAGTTCAACCACATGTCAAACTGAGAAGTAAATCCAAATGAGCAAACCGAACGCGCAGGATGAGGTTGGAGGTATTGACACGAGTACTGAAAGAAGAGACCATAAAGAAAACTATCACAGAGGTAGAAACAAAGAAAATATGGCATATAAACTCCCAGAACGCAAGCCATTCTACTAGGCCATGAACTCCCCCTCCCCACCCTTCTGTTTTACTTTTACCCTCTGATTCCTAGCTATATACTGAGCACTTAAAAAGTTGGGATGGGGATAAAAGGCAACTAGACATGAAGATACAGATACTCCTCCCTTCATAGGGCACTGGACATTTGTCAATGATCCTTATTGTCACAGAAAAGATAAGACATGCAATGAAAAGGGATGTAAGAAAATACGTGCAATGAAAATAAGCAAACTTGTTGGAGGTTGGGGTTTCTTCAACACCCAACCAATCCCATGACAAACTTGAATGCATACTAATCTAATAATTCAGGTAATTTCTAATTATCAAACAAATCCAGGGTCAGTAACTCAAGATGTTTAATTCTCATGATGCGGTAACCAATTTGCATCTCGAACCCAAGTAATAAGATTAAACTGAAAGAAGGAAAAGATGCCCCTATCTAGCATGAATTTTGGAAAAGACAGCAATGAAGTTGCACTAGAAAAAGCCACACCAAATGAACAAAGTCTCACATGGATTCCTATGCCATTATCTTGGCAGATCTTATGTACAAACTGTCCACAACCTTGCCAATGTTGGAAATGGTTTCTAATGTTGCTGGGAAGATTGTATCTGGCTTGGGATCATCAAAGATGATGAGGCACCCAGCACCCTGATCCAAAGTCCCGACAAACTTCTTGTCCAGAATCATCTGAGATAACTTCTTCTCCACATGATCAACAGGCAGTTCAATCAGCTCAGCAACATGAAGAATCTCAACCCTTGAATAAGGCTCAATTAACCTGCATAGGTTTTGTTCCAGGAGTGTATCATACAGGGATGATAGATGTCTGTGAACAATTAGATCATCCTCTAACTGAGCCCTATAATCTCGCAATGCAGTCTCAAAGAACTTTAAGGAGCGCTTTGAATGAGCATCAGCCACAGCTTTCATAGCATCCAACTCTGGCCCCACATACTGCATGCCTGCTTTTGAAGATATTATCCCGGCCACATCAACAGCCTGGTTAACCATGATCTTGCACAACAACATGTACTTAAGACTAAAGACTGCCCTAGGGTCTTCAAGAGCATTGAAAGCTTCAAATGCTTCAAAGAAATAGCTGTAGGCAGTCTTGTAATCCTTCTCTTCTGCATGGAGGATCCCACTCTGCAAATCTATGGTGCCCTGTTGTGCTGGAGGGACATAGATAGCATTTGCCTCTGTTCTTGCAGCTGTAAGTGCGGCCTTTGCCTTGGGAAGGTTTCTCAGAGAGAAATGGAGTTTACTCTCTAACAAATCTATGTCCACAAGAAGAAGTTTGTCATCTAATCTCCTGACCTCCTTAACAAGACCTGTTAGAAGGGTTAAAGCTTCTACATATTCCTTGTTCTCCATCAAAAGCGCAGCAAGCCTTGCTTCTACTCGTTGTCTAAGAAAGGTACGCTTCTCAACACGTGTCCACTGAACCATTTCTTTGCAAAGGGATATCTGGAGATCAGATGTTCCAGGTATCTTGGCCACAACATCAATTATTCCTCGGACTGTCTTTGCAGTTTTAGCCTTGGGAATCAAGGAGAAAAAGGGCCTCAATTGAGTCAAAAGGCTCCGAAGCTCCTCAGCCTTACTTTCCTGTCTGAGAAGATCTGACAGATTTGAAATGGCTTGTTCTTTTATGCGTAAAGCTTCTGAAGAAGAGGACGGGTTGTCAAGTATACGGTAAAGCATGGATATGGCCTCTGTTGGGTCCTTGGCTTCTAAAGCATGCACTATTGAGTCTGTTGTAGCAGGGAGATATGATGATGACATGGCCACTGTTGCCAAAATTTGGGTCCTGTGAGCCAATAGTGATCAAACAATTTGATGAAGAAAGCCACAATAATTGAACCTGTTACAAGAAAAATGAAATAAAATGTTTTCTGCCTCAAAAGATGGAAAACTCATAAGATACCTTGTGAAGTTTAAATTTTCAAATGAAGTTGTACTTTTCACCAACTTGTTTAAATGGAAAATAGTAAACCATGTACAGTCAATCAATTAATTTAATAAGTGTTGCAATATGCAATTCCCATACTAATTTGCTGATGCTTTAAAACTTGTGATGCCGCCAACCTTGTTAAATGGTTGGTAACTTCATATCAGAATTTATTGGAAGTAGGTCCATGGTAATGTATTTATCCACAAATTTTCAAAAGAAAAAAAAAAACAAGAAGAAACATCGAGATTCAAAAAATGGGGCCTCTACCAGTGTGGATAGAACATCATTGGAAGAAAAAACATATGGATCAATTAAAACAATATAAGCAGCCTTGTATCAGATCAGTTTGAGATCACCACTAATAATCATTTATATTGCAATACTTTAATGCATCACTAGCCAATTTAAACCTTGAGCTATAACTGAAATTAAGTGACAGAGAGAAGTAAGATCATTACCTTTTTTTTGACTAATTTATTAGATGTTGCTAATTAGTAAAGCATTACTTCTTTCTATACATGGAAAATATCTTAACAACCTTTTAGTTTTTGGACAAAAATTTAACATGTAAAGAAATAATCTTGTATAGACACCAGCACGGTTGAAAGTATCAATACACATATGTGTATCAACAGAGGTGTATCGGTACTTTAACCGATACGCCTTTCATTAATTTTTTAGTTCTTTTTTAAATTTTAATTTTAAGTATAAAGAGTATAGAGAGGAGGGGGAGAAGGGCAAGGAAGAAAGAGATAAGAAGAAGGATGACACTGATCCGATGAAAGAAAAGGGAAAAAGTAGTGGGCAGGAGGATTTTTTGCAGGAGGGAAGATACACGTGGAAGAGGACCAGCTGATGAAATTCGCCAATAGAATGGGTCTTAATCCAGAGAAAACAGATGAGGAGATTATTTAAAAAAAAAGGAAGGAAAAAAGGGGGTGGAAAAAGAATGAAAAAAATGAAGGAAGTGGAGAAATTAATTAATGATGTTGAAGGGGACAAAGAGTTTAATGTTGGGGGGAAGGAGGAAATGATGCTTTTAGGAAGAAAGGGTGTTTGGGTTTTTTCAGTTAGTTCAATGAAGATCATCAACTGGAATGTTAGGGGGCTAGGAAGTCCCACAAAAAGGAGGTTGATTAAGGAGATGTTGAAGAAAGAAAAGCCAGATATAGTTCTGATCCAAGAATCCAAGACTCAGGAGGTTGATAGGAAGTGGATTAGGAGTTTGTGGGGACAAAGAAATTGTCAATAGTGCTATGCACCAACTTGGGGTGCTTCAGGGGGAATCATAACAGACTGGAAGGAAGATATGTTTTCTTGTTGTGGTGAGCTAGTGGGAAGATTTTAAGTCTCGGTGAAATTGAATAATAATCAAGATGGTTTTGTGGGGAGAGATAGAGTTTTGGTCTCACACTTGCAGTTTGCATATGATACTTTGATTTTTTGTGAAGGGGAGAGCAATGAAGATGTGGAAAACCTAAAATTAGTTGTGAACTTGTTTGAAAGGATCTCCAACTTGAGATTCAATAGGTCTAAGAGTCTAGTGGCTAGCATCAATTTAGAAGATAGTGAGTTCAGAGATTTGGCTGCATTGTTGGGTTGTGAGATTGGAGATTAGTCTTTGTGTTATTTGGGATTGCCCCTTGGTGGAAAGAACCCTCGATTGGTCGGCTTTTGGAACCCAGTAGTAGAAAGGTTTGAAAAAAGATTGGCAAGTTGGAAGAGGAATTATATTTCTTTGGGAGGGAGAAGAATCACATTGATCAATTCACCTTGGTGAATCTTCCAGTCTACTACATGTCAGTCTTTAGAATGTCCCAAGCTATGATAAGAAGAATTGAGAAAATTATGAGGGACTTTTTGTGGGAGCCTAGGGAAGGAAAAAAATATCATTTGATTCGGTGAGAGAAGGTGAAGGAGTTTGGGAATTGGAAATGTAAAACTGAAATATGTGGCTCTATTGAGTAAATGGCTTTCGAGATTCCCCAAAGAAAATGGGAAATTTATTTTTCTTTACCGAATTCGACCGTTAATTAGAGGTAGCTCACGTCATCGAGCAAAAATCAAAGAGTTCATTCCCTATATATTACAAATTTATTTTTGTAATTTGTCTCCATATTTTGTATGAATCAAATACACGAAATTTGTGTTAACACTATGCTTATCATTAATGAATTATCAAATGGATTATGTCATTTTGATCCAAAAGCATCAAAAGAGGACACAGGTGGATAACCATCAGAAAATAAGGGGTAAAGTCCGACTCCTCTTCTCTACCTGCTTCATTCTAAGTAGAATGCAAACATAGTCACTTAAAGCCAAGCTATTTCTTGGAAAAGAGACTGTATGGAGATAATTTTAGCTTCTAGACTTCGTAAAAGCAAAAAAATAAAATAAAAAAAGGAGGGCAATTGATATCAAAGCGTTGGGAAGAAAGCGATCTCTGTACCAAACAGAAAATTTTCTTTCCGTACTTCCCCGTCCTAACCATTTATCTCTCACATCTATCCTTCCACGTGTCAAAACTGCTACCTAGAACAATGTCAGAAATAGTGCGAAACCAACTGCATTTACGACCACTAAAGAATTTTCCGTCAAAGCTAATAGTTTTTTCTTTTTTCTTTTTTTTTTTTTTTATAGATATTCGTCAAAGCTATTAGTTGTAGATACTAGATAGCAAAGCCCAAATTCAACTAAAAGCCTAATCTATAAGGGGAGGAAGATGGTAGGTTCAGCACGAACGAACAGAGTTTGGCACCTCCTAAGAAATGTGGAAAGGTGGAAAGGTCTCATTGAAACCCATTTCAAATATGAGAGTAATAAAGAATGACAAACAAAAGATACATATAACTGAAGAATATGAATGATGGGACAAAACTGAATGATCCAACTCTCCGAAATCAAAAACTGAACACTCCAATCCCACAATTCAAAACACCCGTCGCAGCAGGAACACGAACGTCTTTATACCGAAAGATATACGGTGCTTTCTTATCTATTCAGAAAGAGAAAATGAAAAGACGAAGAATATGAAAGGGATTTCGTTCTAGACGGATGGATTAAAACGATTAAAGGGAACGAAGCCCCCTGTTTTCGAATTGAAAAGATAGGATGAAGAAGATAAGATTATATCAACTAAAGAAAAAGAAATAAAAGCAAATATAATAAATATCTTCAGATGAGTCCAAATTCATACCTCAGAGCTTGTCAACTCCAGTGCGTACGCCCCCAATTAGCCGTTTCTTTGCTTCAACTCCAGTGTAGACAAGAGAACTACACAGAACGATCACATTATCTCAGATCTGAAAAAAAGAAAACCCCGTAAAAATTGCATAGATAGGATCGTCTATGCCAGATCTATCATCCACCTACCTCCGACGACCTTCGCGCCTTTTCCAGGAACAACCGATCAGAGATGAGGCGCCGCAGCTGCAAGGGTTTTAGAGACGGGATAGGCGAGGTGAGAAAAAATGGAGTAAACTAATAAGTATTAACCAAACTATCTCCCTTCGATTTCCTTTTTCTCTTCTCTGATTGTAATTGGGATTTGGGAGGTGATTTCAGCGTCCCTCATCGCCTTACTCGTTACTTCGGATTATTTCAGAACAACTTTTTTTTTTTTTTACTTTTTTGTTTTTTTACCTTTCTCATTTTTTTAACGGTCAAACCACGAAACATGACATTTTCTTTCTTGCTAGACTAGAATATGGGATATGTATAGATGGGAAAATCAATTGTGTGGGAAAGATATGGTAGGAAAAGAGTTTTGATCAATCAAAATTTACCCATGAATTTTGATAAATAATACCTGATTGATTATCACATTTATGATTCTTATTTATTGATAAATTGTTTTTCAGATATTATATCTTTTTCATAGGCATCAAACAAACAAATAAAATAAAGTTTAGAATAAAAAACATTTGCATTGGTGACCCATATTAGCCAAACGATCTGCTGTGAAGTTTACTTCTCCGAATATGTTGCTGTTGAAACAAGCAGAAATATCTTGGCATTCTACCATGAGATTGCTAACATTCCATGGAGGATACACATGAGCCCTAGGAGAATTTGCAAGTGACCTTATGGGCGCCTACTGTAGCCCAAGCCTCAGCCTCATTGATAGAAAAAGAATAGCGTAAACGACGCTTTAATGGCCTTATAAACCTCAAGGAATATAAAAAGAATTAAAATTTATAAATGATAAAAATAACATATTATTTCGAGATAAAAGGCTTTTAGCATTCAATGAAATTATAATTAATCAACAAGCGACCATAAACTTTTTATATTTCAAATTTCAAGATTCAAAATTATTAAAATTTTCAAATGACCAATGTTTTAGATTATCAAAAGTTACCAGGGCTGTTCATAAGAAGGCCCAACCCGATCAATCCAGATCGACCCAACCCGAGTCAGTCGGGTTATCTTCAACACCGATCGGTTTCGAGTTGTAAAACATCATAAATCATCGGGGTCGGCTTCGGTTTTCTTGTGTGAAAACCAAAACCGACTAATTGTCCCTTTATGAAGTTTAAATTAATTAAGCCCCCATAACTAATTGTCCCTCTTCAAATCTATTACATTGGCTAGGTTAATGATTGTAATTAACTGTCCTGAAATCTCCCTACAGAATTCACCCAAATCCCAATTAAGACAATTAAACTTCAAAATGAATATAATCAAAGGGATAGGTTTGTGGTTTTGGAGATAAAACTTAATTACCGAAAAGATATATAACATATATACCTCTATAATAGGCATTATTATTATATATGGGTTTTGCTCTTCTTCTCCTCTCCAAAGTCCAAACTGTGTGGACTAGAAGTATATCCTGTTTATCAAAAATAAGGTTTTTCTTGCGTTCACTACCTCACATACTGTGGTGCCACAATCCCCACATATATATTGTAGTTGAGTTTCTGTCAAGCATGGTTGAACTTAGAGCCGAAACCGACCCAAACCAACCCAACCCGACTCAAACCGACCAGGTCGGTTATGCTTAACACTGGGTCAGTTTCGATTTTAAGTTCAGATAACCCGATTAGGTCGGGTCGGTTGGAAAAACCTTAGTAAACCGACCCAATCCGACCCGTAAAAGTTACCATGATTAAAATTTATTTCATTGAAGGGATCACCATATGAATAATCCATATAATTGATAATAGATTTTTAAGTTGTCCTACAGTTTAGAAAACGACTCGGTTGAGGGGGTGTTGATAGTGTGGTTTCTATGTGTGTTATTTTTTAATCAACTATAGGCCCTATTATGGCGTGGTTTTATTTGACAAAATAATTATATCATCTGAAAGAAAGGTTAATAAGTTCTTTTACATTTGGCATTCCAATTGGCATATAATCAAAATAAACATGATCTTGAACAAAATTGTTACCTTCCTTATATGACAGTCAATGAGCTATAGTATTAGCAGTTCTAGCTAAGAGTGTCAATGGATCAATTTTAGATTGGATCCCATCTGGTCCAAAATCAATTTGGATGGATTGAACAAACCAAGAAGACATATTAGATTGGACCAATCTAGTCCTAAATATTTATTAGATTGGATCGGACCTGGTCCGTTCATAATAAGTTCATATTGGATTGGGTTGGATTAAGCCAATATTTGGTCCATTGATATAAGATTAGAATATAGGTGTCAATGGACTGGATTTAGGTTGAAACCAATCTAAATTAAAATGAATTTGAATAGAATGGATGGTCCAAATATTGAATTGAACCGGTCCAAAATAATCCAAAATATTCATTGGATTGGATTAAACTTGATCCATTTATAATGGATTCACATTGGACTGGATCGGATTGAAACCAATCCAGTCCAATTGACACCCCTAATTCTAGGAATATAGTGTCTGTTCAGGAGGGCTTTTGGGATGCAGCGATAAGCCCCACATGGGAACACCAGATGTTGTGTTTGGTGAAAATCCGAAAAACCATTCACTGTATTCCAAATGCCTAAAATGCAAATGAAGTACAAAATTACTTCAGGTAACCCTCCCAAAAGCCTTTCACCAAGCTGTGTTTGGTGAAAATCCCAAACACGGGGCTCAACCACCACGGCTTAATCACCTCATCTCACCTAAAACGCAGAAGCCCTCCCAAATGGGCCCATAATAAAAATAAATCGGCTGAACTTCCTTCAAAAGTCTTTGAATTCTAAAAAGAAAGTGAAGAGATTGCCATTGAATCGAAGCCTCGTTCTGAAATACGTTGATAAACAACACCCACGAATTTTGATAAACACCATATATATATTATTACGTTTATGATTCTGGTTTATTTGTCAGTTGATTTTCGGATGTTATATCTTTTCTATATCATAGTCGAATCCTTTAAGATTTCATGCATAAGACGATCATGTGCCAATTCATATTTATAGCAACCAGTAGACCTTTTGTATACTGCCATGAGTTCTCAGGAAAAGTTCAAATGAGTGGATGTTCAGGAAAGTTCGTTATAGGCACTACCACCCCAGAAGAAGTTGACGAGGCATAGAGAATTAAAGAGGAGACGAGAGAGAGAGAGAGAGAGAGAGAGTTGATAATGGAGATGATGACCTGGTATATTACATTGTATGATTATTAAATACTTTTTCATTTTGAGCATACCTGATATAATAAAGGGAGCATGACTATTCAGCCCATCTCACCATACAAGGTGGGATGAATTCTGACCATAGATTGATGCCAAATCCACGGGCAAGATGCGATTTATAGGGGAGCTATTAATAGACTATGGGTGTTGTAATTTCAGAATTCTGCAGTGGGCTGCAGTGGCAATCCATTAATGACAACTAGAATGGTAGATCTAAAAGAACTTGTTAACTTTTCTTGCTACTTGTTGGGTAGTCCCCACGGCTTTAAGGTTTTCTTAGGACTTTTGTGATATCAGAAAGGATGGCAGGAACAAGTTCTCATTTTCAACACTATTAGGGACACCCCTGATCTCTCATATCCCCCTATCTTTTTATTTTTAAGGATGCAAGCAAATTAGATCAATTCGAATCAGAGTATATCCAAGTTCAATCCAATAATATAAATTTTGAATTCCATCCAATCTCACAAAGGTTAATTCAAATTTGAATCCATTAATGATGTAGGATATGTGGATATGATCTGATCTGATTTAATTTATGTAAATTTTAACAAATTATTAAAAGGAAAAAACATAATAATCTATATAAAGAAAAACAAAAAAAAACAAAAAAATTTTCAACTATTTTCATTATATATATACATGTCTTTTTATAAAAAGAAAATAATAATATAAGCATATTTATAAATAAATAAATAGGGGGATATTAGGATAGGGTGATCGATTTTAATCTGTTCCTTTTATCTTATCCTATTTGAAAATCCAATAGGGGGATATTAGGATTCGACAAAATAGGATTGGATTTGAATTTGGAATTGGATCATGATCTAGTCCATTTTTACACCCAATATTTATTCTAACCAATGTTTTCAACCCACCATTGACCCGAGTAGTTGAACCGTTCGAACCATCACCCAGTCAAAATTCCATGTTTGATTTGCATGAAACTTGCCATTTAGTAGAAAATTGTTGACATCATCAAAAACCATCCAACTTGAACAATCGAATCATTGACCTGTTTGGCCCGATCACTAGGTCATTGCACACTCAATGCATGTGCAAACTTCTAGAGGTTATAACTTTGTGCTTGGATGTCTGATTTGGGTGATCTTTTTTTATTTTTTTTTTTGCATAACTTTTCAAGATTTATGCATCTGAAGGTGCCAAATGTGCCTTGTCTCATTATTATTGTAAAAAAAAAACATTTTTTGGCCTCAAATTACAAATTTTTATCATTTCTTTACAAATAAAAAAATATATAAATATAAATATTTATATAAAGAGGCAGGAGTAACCAGAACCAAAAACTATAATTAACAGGTCTATTAACTACAAAGGCTGCAAATCCCTCTTTACAAAATCGATTGGCAACTGAAATGAATTTTCACATACGCAAAAACTGGCATAGCATCATACATTAAATTTCTTTTTCTAATACTTTCAGATTAAAAATACATGCAATGAAAAAAAAAAAAAGATAAGCCACAACATTATATGAAAGAATTAAACATTTAACGGTTTAAAAGAAGTAAATACATTTTTTATTTACCTTCAAAAGAAAATAGTAAACATATAGCAGTCTAAATCTAAGAAAGCAAATATGGGACACAGAAAATGCCTCTTCATTCCAAGACACAGATCGAACCATAGAGGTATGGATATCCCATTTAATAAAAGATGTATTATGCTTTGTATTTAGTTTTTTTTTTTTAATAATCTAAATATTACTTCAATGCTTATACCTTGTCAAGTTTAATTAAACTTTTAAAATCTATAAGACTTTCTTAGTATGATTTGTTAAAATATAATAGGCTACTTTCTAGTATGGATATCCCATATAAAACTTTTGAAGTGTCCTTGTAATATCTACCATCATGCCTGGAGGCATGTAACATGGGTCCAAGCAACCAAAACTAGGGGTGCAATTTGGGTGGGCCCAGTTCGAGCCCGAACCAATCCAATTCAGAATTTTACATAGGCTGGGCTTGGATTTTTGTTCATCGAGCTGGATTCGGGCCCAAGAAGTCGGGCTTTTTTATTTTTCGAGCTGGGTTTGGGCCTAGCCCTTAGGTAGCCCGACCCAATTATATAAATTTATACATATATATGTGTATATATGTAAATGTTGCATACATATTTACATATATATATACATACATATTTGTATATATAACATTTGTATAGATATTCTGCATATATATTTACATACATACATAAATATATGTATATATATTTGCATAAATACATTTATATATGTATAATTCTAGAGTGGGTTCATTAACCAACCCGAACCCGGCCCAAGCTCAAGCCCAACCCTAACCCGAATGCATCAAATTGCAGGATGAGCTAGGCTCAAGTTGGAAAAATCAGACTTGACCTCAGGCTTGGGCCTTAACCCCAAATTTTAGGGCCAGGCCTGGGTTGACCATAAACCCGGCCCAACCTGCCTGACTTGCACCCCTAACCAAAACCCTTCAAAACCTTAAAAATTTTTGAAGAGAAGTAATTTGAGCAATTTATGGCAATCACATTGGAACATGAGAACATCAATACATTAGGTTAAAGAAAAACCCATCCGATTCCCTGGAACACGAGAGCATCAACCTTTGGAATCATTTTCTTGAAGTTGACCATAAAGAAACTTGCTGGCAGCATTAACCTACTTGGCTCCAAAGACCATGGGTAATAATGAAAACTGCTAGGGGATCCTATAGCAGGTCAACACCATCCATTAAGATAAATTTATTGAAAAAAAATTAATATACAAGGAGCTACATTTCCTATATGAAACAAATAGCATATAAAAAAGCTATACATGAACAAATATGTCTGTTAGATAACAATAAGATTTTTCTACTACCAACTGTAATAGATATGTAGATGTGCAATATTTGGAAGAAAAAGTTCTTCCCACACCCAATTATCAAAGAGTCCATAAAAATATCAAAGAGTAGGGAGTTCAAACTAGACCAAAGATAAAAAAAAAAAAAAAAAATCATAAAACGCAGAAAAATAAAGAAAAGTGAAATAGGAATAAAAAGATGAAAGAATTTAAGAATTCATTAAAAATCAATATTTTCAAACCGTCTTTGACCCGGATGATCGAACCGTTCGGCCAGGGAACTGTCTTGACAACTGGTTCCATTTTACCCTAAATCCGGACCCTGACTATCCCATTCAATGTTTTCTTTTTTCATTTTTTATCTTAATTACTTTTATTTTTTTGTTGGAATGGATTGTTTATTTAAACCGGATGGTCAAACCATCGACCTGAAAACTAGTGGCCAAAACGATTCCGGTTTCGGGTCAGTTTTTAAAATCTTGTTAAAAACACAAAAAAAAAAGTAGAATGAAGTGAAAGATGAGGGATACCAATGTGATGTTGTCTATTAAAAGGACAAGAAGAAAGAGGCAAGAGTAACGAGAACCCAAAAAACACAATTAACCGGTCTATTAAGTGGAAAACTACACTGCAAACGCCGCAAATTCCTCTTTACAAAACGGAGTCGAAACTAAAATGGATTTCAACATACTCGTATAAAAGCACAGAAGGAAAAACAAACCATCAAAAAAGGGCATAACATCATTACTACCATAAAGATAAGAGAAAGAGAGAGATAGACAGACTAACATAGTGTTACAAATACAGAGGGAGAGTGGAAACCTCACATGCATAACAAAAGAAAGTAATGAATATCAATGCACCAAAATAAACTAACACAAACAAAACATCAGCAGTATATACCCATGTGCAATCACCAGAACTTGTCACTTGTCAGTAAGTCTAGAAATAAGTTAGGCTGCTATGCATCCCTATTGAATTATAACTCAGATGCAAAGAAGGATGGCTAATTAGAGCCTACAAGAATGAAACAAAACAAATAGTTAGAAGAGATTCAAATCCACCCTACAACAAACCCAAAACAAAAGAAAGGCAACATCTACTACTAGAAGGTTGTCATTCTTAAGTACATGCAAAGATCTGTAAGGAAGTAAACAAACAACTGTTCTCCAATAAATATGAAATATATTTCGTAATTAATGATAGAAAAGTTGCTGCCAACACTGGGTTCAGAGAACCCCTATTCTATTTCCCTGCCCAAAACCCCAATTCTTTCATTTGCTCATCCAACCGAAGATTTTTAACCTTCAAGGGCAAATTCTCATTCTCCAACTCTTCACACTTTGAGTAATAATACTTGTACTCGTCATAGTTGTAATCATCAGCATCGAACCTGAAGATAATTCTAAGTGTAGAAATTGCCTTCTTGGTAGCGTAGCAGATTAAATAGTCTCTTCAAGAGTTCACTGAAAACCTCCCTCAAAAGCCTTACATAACACACCCTCTCTTTTGAGGAGAGCCAAGGCTCAAATAATTTGCTATTATGTCGATGGTACCTCCCGACGCGAGTCAGTCAAACAACATGTAGTTAGTTAGACAACATGGGGTCTTGGCATGGAGATGTGAGCCACACTTTATTCTTGACCTGTAGGTCAGTCAAACGGTAGGGAGATGCGAGTCACACCAACGATTTTGCCACATGGCAAGATCTATGTACAAGTAAATATAGGTGAACAATGAGGGCAAACCACGGAAAAGATATCCAATTTAATTGTTAGATCCAAATAGTATAGATATATAGATAAGATTAGCAACAAGAAGTTTTATTGTAGATACAGTTGAGCATAAAAGTGAAACAAAAAAAAAAAACTCTTGCATTGTAGGGGCTATGAGAAGATAAAGTAGTTTTCAAATAAATAATTTTACGAAGGGGTTTGCAAGATTGAAAGAAAGAAAAATAAAATATTCCCATTAAATTAAAACCATTTTCAAAAATAAAACCCACGCAACCTCTTTATCTCTTTCTCTCCTAACATAGGACCTTATCAGGTCCCACATAACCCTTTCTCTCCCCCTCTTCCCTTCTCTTTTCCACTCTATTATGATACAAGGTCCCATACAAATTCTCTCTCTCTCTCTTGGCTAACATTAGGCCCATTGGGTCCCACTAGACTTGTTTATGGGCCAAGCTGGGCTTTGCCTTTTTATAAATAGAAAATTACTAGGCCCGAGTTGAACCCTATATAAAGCTTGAAGCCCGACTTTGATAGATATTTTATAACATATTAATTATATATTATATATTATATAATATTTTATACATTTAATATGTGTAATACTTTTTTGCTATTAATTGAGGAGTACAATGGCCTATATATATAGCAATGGTGATATGAAGAATTGTACAAATTATTGTGATATTAAGATCATGAGAATGATAGTGAATTAAACTATTTTCTTATTTTATACCCATAATAGTGCAACAAGAATCCAAAGGATGGCTGAAAAAGCAACTACTGTTTCAGTGTGTAATTTGATTTGATCTTCTCCTTGAATTTCTTTCTAGTCCATCTAGTTTATGAAATTCCCACATGGTACAATTTTCAATTTAAGTTACATGCTATGATAGAACCGCTTTTATATGTTCTATTTGAGCTGTGAGAATGATTCATTTTCAACACTTACTGATATTTTATGTTTCCAGTTTGCATCACTGCAGGACTGGGGTTTTTTGTGCCATATTTGATTGGAAGCATCTCTTTGATAGTTTTGGCAGTTGGAAGCATTAGCCCAGGGTAAGGCTATGGGGAGAATTTAGAATAAACAACATTTTTCAATATTCTTCTGGATTAATAATATGAAATGCCTAGGAGCAATGTGCCAACCAGCTGGTTGGTAAGGTCTCCTGCTGGTCGTAGAGGAGACTTGGGATCGAATCCCACCTGCACCTGGTTTGGTGGATGGGCTACCCCCCGGTCATGTAGCCCTTCAAAAAGATATAAAAAAAATATGAAATGGCTAGGAAGAAGAAATGGTGTATGGAAAAGCAAGGAATGTATGTACCTCAATAGAAAATCAAGTGCTTTTTACAACAGCCTTACTATCATCCAATTAAGAAACAAACTCTCCAATATACAATGTAAAACACATCATAAAATTATACCATGTAAAAGGGTAGATCCAACTCCAACTCCCCTCATTGCTCAACTTT
The DNA here is from genome assembly GCF_056320005.1 of Nelumbo lutea. Lineage (NCBI taxonomy): Eukaryota > Viridiplantae > Streptophyta > Magnoliopsida > Proteales > Nelumbonaceae > Nelumbo > Nelumbo lutea. The sequence goes on from NC_142686.1 coordinate 100,229,765, forward strand.
TTTTTGAGGTCCTTATTTGGCTTATACTTGTATAACATCTCATTGTACAGAGGACCATATACTTTTTTTGGTTTTAATACAACATAGTTTACCTTTCTTCAAAAAATATATATATATCTATTTCATCTAGGGAGTGCATGGGTCTTATAGGCCAAAGGCATTGGCTTCTTTCAGCTTCTGGTTACACTATAGAAGGGCCATTACCCAATGTTGGTCCTGGCTATCTGAAGTAACCCAATAAATTTGGATTTATTTGAATTCTTACTGTCACTCCAACTAAAATAAATGCTTTCTAATTATAGACTTACTAGAAAGTTTCCAAATTCATGTTTTTCCTTTTGGAGGATTTGATTACTTACAAGTATGGAGTTTAGAGTTTGAGATCTTAAAAGGGTATCTTCATCCCATCAGTTGATAAACAACAGTGAAGCCATCTAATATGCTGAGCAACTCAAGCTTCAAGGTTGAGAACGGGAGACATATATCAGAATTGACATTAGAATTGAAATAATGGAATTGACTGGTTGATTTTATCCACTAAAATAAATGCATTCTAATTTTAGACTTACTAGAAAGTTTCCAATTAGTAATTTGTTGATATATTTTTTCATTTTACAGTTACATTTCTTCCTCTATAAGACAGAAATATGATGAAATCAAATTTCCATTGAGTCTCAGTTTCTTACTTGATTGGCCTTCCTATTCTGGGGTATTCATTGGATATTGGAAAAGAGCATGTCAATCTGGTTGATGAAAGGCTGCAGAAGCTAATATACAGTGGGCAGCTTGATGCGAAGGAACTAGACTGGTATCGGTTTGATTAGATATAAATATTGGAAATCCAAATTTAATTAATATCTTCTATTTCTATAGAGCAAGTGGCTATGATGCTTTTATGAGTAGGTGTGTCTTTGCCCAGGTTTGCAGACATCTAGATATCAATTTCTAAGGGGCATATGAGCTTTGAAGAAGAGCAAAGGCATCTAAAGCTGGTTACTATTTTGATCAACAAAAATACAAGAAGAAATAGAAAAAGACATGAGAGAGCAGTTTGAAGAACACATTAAGTCCACGAGAACAACTTTATTAAGTCATCCATCATGACAATCAAGAAGACAGTAACGATATGAAGCATTGTCTACTTACTACTATGTATATGAGAAGACAAGAAGAGGAAGAGAGTTCCAAGATTGTAGTATATTATGCATGTGGACTAATCAAAATAAATTTTCTTTTCTTTTCTTTTTTTCTTTCTTGTAAGACTAAAGTTCCAAAGGTTGTCAAGAAAAGAAACAAGTTATTTTGTATTGAATTTTAATTTGGATGAATAAAATTACAAGTTTATTTAATAAATGAGATTTGCAGCCAATTACAATTAAATTATAGGTTATTACTAACAATTTTCAGGTTGTTTTGGTTAAGAAAAAATAAGTAGAGATTTAGCGGCAGCCAGGACTGCCGCTAGAAAAAAGTTGTGGCTGCCACTATAAACTTATAGCGGCAATCAGTCTTACCCTTTAGCGGCAGTTTTTTTTGTGTTCTACCGGCAGTCGCTAAAACTGCCGCTAGAACCCTTTAGCGACACCTAGTTTAGCGGCAGTTTGGGAATTGACGGTAAACTATATATATATATATCTAAAAACATGTACGCTTATGCTATAAAAATTACCAATGGTATTTTAGAAAAATTAAAAAAAATATATATGCTAAGTTTAAAGGGGATTCTTTTTAGAAAAATTTTAATATTTTTTTACTAGTTACTAGATTCTTTTTCTTTTAATGTGAAAAGTTAAATAGAATTTTTTTTTTACTTTTTCAAATAATTATCTCTTGATGTAAAAAGTTTATTTTGATATTTTTCACCAAACGATTATTTTGATTGGATTTTGTTTTTTTAACATAAAAACACAAAAGTTTAGCTGGAGAAGTACTCTTATATGTAGCATTATCAAGGTTCAAAGTATCGGTACAATATGTCTCGTATTGATTATATCATATCTTTTAACTAAAAAGGATTTTTCAAGATTATATTATATCAAGGTTCAAAGTATTGGGTGTTCTGAGAAATATTTTTCAATAAGTATAAGTATATACGATATTTTAGTTTTATGAAAATTTGAAAAGAAAATTAAGAAAAAATGTAAAGGTGGAAGGTTTAAAAGTATTAACACCATAAGTGTCATATTGTTATTTTGATAAATAATATTTTTAGAAAGATATGATCAATTGTTATAAAATATAAGAATATTGTCTTAAACATATTTAAATAATATATTGATATAAATAATAGAAATGAATAATACATTAGTTTAATCAATAAATATCATAAAAGTCTTAATATTAAATATAAGTAGTTAATTCTAAAAAATATAATAATAAATTGCGAAAATCGTAATTTACCCTATCTCACAAATTTTTATTTATTTATTTTTATTTTATTTTGTAAAACCCCCGCTTATCACTTACTTACCCTCTTGAATTATATTAGATTCATCCACCTATCATTGTTATAAATAATGACAAATTTGGGAAGTAGAGGAATCAATAATTTGTCATAATAAATTAATATTGTTAAAGGTGATACATACTATTGTTAAAAGAACTAGTGAATGACTCCTTACTAAGTACGGGGAATTATTGGCCGGGGCAATGAGGTAAATTCACTATCCAAGTCCCGAAGGTAGGCCGAAGACTTCGAGGCCTCAGAAGAGGTAAGTTGAAGTCGAAGACCGCAAGCCAAGGTGAAGTATTCCTTCCGAGGACTATAGGCCGTCACTTCGGTCACGAGATTCCTGAAGATTAGAGGTACTGCAAAACAGGGAATGTCAGAGGCCTCGGGTGGAGACCCGAGGCATAGGCTCCGACGCTCAAGTTAGTATGAGGTGTAAAGTAGGAGGGGGTGTAGATGAGGTCTTGGTGATAGCCCTCGAGTGCACCGGATCTCCCAGAGTAAATGCTAGGGGAGCAAGGTAGGTGCTGGAAGTAAATGAGTGAGTTGTCTTAGAATTCCCAGTTTCGGATCCCCTTTAAGGGAAAGTTACCTCTTATTTATACTTGAGTGGGCTGGAGGTATGTGAAGATGAACGCATCGGATAAGGGTCGTACAACGTCAAGCGGCAGGCCTTGGCGAGCAAGTCTGACCGTCATGCAATTGGCTCCGTACGAAGGCAGCAGAGATTCCCCCCTGTTGAGGTTAACGCTGTCAGACATTAGTGGGTTGGGCCAGGCTAACCCACATCAATTAATAATTATGAAATCAATAATAATAATAATTATATTATTATTATTAACTAATAATATATTCTTCTTATGTGTGTATTGATTATGAAATCAGTAATATTAAAATTATTGATATTAGTATTTTTAGCAATTAATTTTAAGTAACTAAATTTTGCTACTTACAAATTTTTTAATAATTATCAGTATTATTAAAATATTAACAATATTTTAATAAATAAATATTTATTTTCAAAATAATTAATATGAGTTAATATAAATATAAAATGATTATTTTTAAATTATTAATTACCTTTATGAAAATTATTATTAATTGTTATTCCGAATTCATAATGAACAATATTATCAATAATTAAGTATTAGCAATGATTATTATAAGAAATTATTATCAGTAATTAATTATTACCACCGAATAATTATTATTAGTAATTAATAGTAGGAATTAATTAATTATAAGTCATTAATTATTATTACAACCCCTCTCTTTCAAAAAGTTGACTCATCAACATCGTCATCATCAATGACAACAACTTGATAAATACATACACTACTGGAAAATTCATCTATAGAGGCAGTCATAACTGCCTCTAAAAGAGTAAAAAATGCCTCTAAAGGTTATAGGAGGTGGCCAGGTAAGTGCCTCTAAAAGCCCTGTTGCTAAATGTTTTAGAGGCACTTGGTTGAGCATTAGAGATGGATACTAAATTGGACTCTTAGAGGCCCATACGACTGCCTCTATTGCACTGACGTTAAAAGTCGTGTATAGAGGCAGTTAAAAGTGCCTCTAAAAGTTCAATTTAGAGGTGCATTTGAATGCCTCTAAAGGATTTTGTGGCAATTTTATGTGCCTTTAAAAGAAATCTAAAAGAAGGAAAAATCTATATGCTTTAATATTTAGAGGCACTTTTGGCCACCTCTAAAAAGGTTCCATTTAAAAAAAAAATGTGCAATACATTGTAAATATTGCTACATAAAAGTTCTAGTTGATACATCTGTATAAAAATATAGTCAATCAAAACATAAAACATGTATGAAAATATATATAAAATTCAAAAAAATAAACCTTATCCATAGAATTCCAATTGACTTCCATCATCATTTTAAGAACAAAAAAACAAAAAAAAAAAAACACAACATTCAACCCTCATTATATTCATTCTTCCTTTTGAGTGCATGTCTTCTTTTTTTAACAACCTACAAATCAAATATAGAATAGCCCAAAAGAAATTCCTTTTTAACATTTCAAAAAAAAAAAAAAAGCTCTTTGTAGTCTTCATCCAATCCTTTCTTCCTCTACAACCTACAAAGAAAAGCAACAAAAAGAAAAAAAAAAAAAACAACCTAGAATCTTGTCCCAAGGGGTGTCAATTGGACTGGATTTGGTCCAATCTGGTCCAGTCCAATATTGGTCCATTTACAAATAGAATGGACCAAATCCGGTCCAAACCCCATATAAACCGAATCCAATCCAGTCCAATTGAAATGCAAATGGACTGGATTGGACCCAATCCGGTCCAAATTAAATGTTTTCCTCAGAAAAAAAAAAAAAAAAAAACATTTTCCCTAGAAAAATTTTGATTCCAACTAAAATAATGAAGAGAAACAAAATGTTTTCCTTAGAAAATAATACTTAATAAAGAATAATTATTTCCCTACTTTCTCAGAAAATAAACAAAATGATTGTCAATGCATATGTACAGTTAATAAACAGTTTTAAGACAATTAATCTGACCATTCACCTATGAAGAAAAAGATCCAAAGCAGTGTTTTATGACCCAGATGAAACTTCAACCATTTTGTTTGCAGTGGACATAAGGTCCCCCTTTACCACATGGGTTCACAAGAAATGTTGTTGTCACAGCTTTTGCCAGTGCAAAGGTGGTGGATCTGGCTGAGAAGCCATTCTCCTTCTGTGTGGAGATGGTAAAGGGAGCAATAGGCAGTGTCAGATGATCGGCATACACCTACTATCTTCCATTGAAGATCTTTCAGAGGTATGGATACTGGTTTCAATGCAAAGGAGCTTTATCTGAAGTATTTAACCATATGTCAATATCTCTTAGGGTTGGTGCCAGGTGGGTTTGATTTTAGAGGTATGGATAGATACAACCTAGTTCATACCACTCATCATGACCAACAAGAAATCTTGCTAAAAGTTGGACTGTTGGTCATGGCTGGAAATGGGCTAGCCCAGAGATTGCCAATAGTTCAATAAGCTCAACTTGCATTTGAATTAATTCATGATTCATCCCTACCACTACCTGAATTTTCTAATTTCTTTCTCTTACATTCTTTGAACATGCTACCACTAATAATATCTAAACTGTTCATTAGAGAGAGAGAACTCTCTCTCATTTGATCAGAGGCCCCAACATGCTACCACTAATAATATCCAATCAGCTCTCTTCTTTGGTGTTCATTGTTGATTGAAAGAAAATAATAAAAAGAAACTAGTATATATAACCCATAAAATAAACAATTTAGTATAATAATGTCTATTTTATTATTAACCCATAAAATAATAATTTAGTATATATAACCCATAAAATAAACAATTTAGTGTAATAATGTCTATTTTATTATTATAACCCCCAAAAATAAAAGTATAAAAATATTTTATAGTGCCATGTAGAAAATAGCTAGGCACTTAAGCAAGGCAAAGCTCCATGGCCGGGTACCTTGTGGTCTAGGTGCTTGCCTAGGAATCACCTTGACAACTATGCACATAAGGTCAGCTCAAAGCAGGTTCACCACTTAAATTGACGCATTTAAATCCCTACAACTATGACAAAATCCTAAACATCAAATCTTTTTTATTAGTTGATATTTTCATTTATAAACAAAAGCCATAAGTTAAGTGCAGATGTACACTGTACCACTACCACCTCTACACCCAAAACAAAATTCCAACTAAATACAATTACAAATTTATTTAAGAAGATAAAGTCTTTATGAGCTAAAGACTAATCCACGAAACAACTAGAATCCACAAGGATGAATCAAAGACCTCTTGTTTCCCCAAAAAACTCTGCAACTCTTAAATCCTAATCACCAGTTGTGTCACACATCCTAAAATCTCCCCACTTAAGAAAAAGGAGACTTGAATCATGTTAAAGAATGTGGTACTGTTCCTTCATGATTTAAATTTCATAAACAACCAAATTCTGGAATTAAGTGTAGCCCCAACTTCCATGAATTGCATCCCAGACTATCATTCAACTTGGAAAAAACCATCTCAGTGATTATAGTGCCATGATCCCATGACTATGGCATTCTTTTGAAGGACTGACTTATATGGTTAAATCCATGGTTTAAAATGATAAATAATAACAGAAACATCCAACAGACACAGACACAGCACTCTCAGGGTATACAACTTAAAGTTTGGGGAAGACTGCCACTGTACAATGGAATTTTTTATTTAAGAGGACTCAATTTGTGACGATAATAGATCACTTGAACCAACTATGGCCTTTTTGTTGAAGGGACACCATGTTCCCATCATCCCATGCAAGTTAATTTGGATGTCCTATTGTGGTCTGTTGTAATTGGTAGGTGTCTAACCAGGGATAGTCTGGCCTAAAGATTCAAGATAGTTTGTGTGGCTGTGTGGACTGGTATTGGAGAGTGCAGATTATTTCTTTGTCCACTGCCAGGTGGCTTAGGGCCTATGGCTGCATTTTTTGAAGGCAGTTGGTTTGGATTGAGTGATGCCTAGAGCTCTTGGTGAGGTGCTACTTCCCTTGCCTCTTCAAGGCTTGAGTGGGAAGAGAACACAGATCTGGAAGTTGGTTCCATCTGCCATTGTTTGGACCTTGTAGTCCAAGAGGAGTAGAAGGGTTTTCTGTAATAAAAGCAGAGTTGAGGATGAGCCATTCAGTCTATCTGTGGGTAAAATTGTGTTTGGGGTTTTTAATCTCCAAGGAGTTTCATGTCCAATCCATGGGTTGGTTATTGAAAGACGTATATCTATGGAATATTTGATGGTTGTGTAGTTGCTTGGGTGTTTTCTGTGCTGGTTATACCCAGTAGGCTTTTGTTGTGTAATTAATCCTTGATGAATAAAATTACCTTACCTTTTTTACAAACAAAAAAAAGGATCAAAGAAGGATATGCGGATCCATTATTGGGTAACAGTTGGTGATTCAAGTGCATCCTATACATCTAATGATCACCTAACAAGTAGATTGCCTTATACCTTAAGCCTTGAAATCTGGTCACATCCTCTGAATATAGAGTGAAACATTTACGAAGGGCAAGCATTCATCTGTGTGTTTACCAATGAGGGCAGTATACCATTCCCCAGTAGGCTAGCCAATAGTATCAACTTGATTCTTCTCATAATCCTCCAAAGAGCTATGGAATGGTAAGTGAAACTGATGTTCGTAAGGACTGTAGGAATGCATTGATTACTAGCAAAACTTAAAGAAGTCTCTATGAAATTTCTAGAACCTGAAGAATTTTATTTTGTCTTGTGAAGTTGGTTATTCAATATCTTGATGGAAATAGTTAACATAATTACTTCAAGCTAGAGATAGACAATAATTTTGAGGTTCCATTTGGTGGAAATCTACTTATATTGTGGTTTCTTTTACTTGGACATTTAGAATTGTTCTAAATAAATAGAACCAACCTGTTAAAGATTGAAGTCTACAATAGAAAAAGAAAATGCAGACCTAAGATGTTAAAGAGAGGATGTTAAGATGAAGTTAAAGCTATTGAAGATGACTCAGCTGATGAAGAAATGGTGTTGTGGATGAAGCTCATGCAATTCGAAGATCAATTGATGTGGAGATAGTGATGAATACAGATGTGGACGTGAATAAAATTTTGTTTTTTTATTTTCTTCCTAGGGAGAAGAATTTGCAGGAAAACATCCAAGAAATTGGAAGAAAGGTTTTGTAGGCCTTTGAAAAGTGGGGAGAAAAATGAAATGGATGGTTTTAACTTCAGGGTAGAGGATGCAAGTTGGCATAGTTGGGGAAATAGCTATGCTAAAGACCTGCTATTACACCACATGTCTTTTCAGAATTTTAGCCAGTGACCATAACCTAATTTAGGAGATTGACCACTGTTTAGAAGAGAAAAATTTTCCACAATTTTCTTCCATAAAGAACACTCCATAGAAAAGAAATTTGAGATGGTTACCCAGTGATCTCTATCAGCTTATAGTAAAAGTAATGATTTGTGTGGTTTATCAGTAACTTTATGAGCGAGCAACCTAGTAAATTAAATTTTGGAGCTATTGTTTTGTTAATCTTTACTGAAAGTAAAATTTGCCCAGATTTTCGATACATATGATGGAATAAACTGTTCATCTGTGAGACCTTGTACAAAGACCAACCTAGCAATTGCTTCTACAAAGACAGAACAGACAACATTGCTTATACAACCAATCTAGCAATTCTTAAGCAAATGTACAATTCTCATAGCTAAGCAAGCAGATTTTGAAATTAATACAACTAAAAAATGAATAGGAATAATATGGAATAACCACACCAACCAATCTAGCAATATCTATCTCGATGATTAGAGTAACTTTTGAAACTTAGAATACTACTATTTGAACCAAGCAACGAATTATTATTATTATTATTATTATTATTATTATTATTATTACTATTAATTTACTATTACTAATGACTAATATTATTAATTATTTACTAAAATTATTCATATTCAGTAATTTTTTTATTAATTAATTTCAATTAGCACGGACAACACCGAATGAGCTTTCTGTAATAGCGGAGGGCATGTCCAATGTTCCTCTGCTTTTAACGTTTAAAAATGGTAAAATCGCCCGACAATCAACAAATTATGGTGACCAAATTGCTGAATGCGTATGGTGACCAATAAGATATCAACGTTAAATGATACCGAACGCGCCCTCAGAATGTGACACTTGTTTATTTTGTTTAAAATATTGGAAGGACAGGTGATGATAGGTGTCTAAATGGAGATGGGTTTTGGTCTGAAATATATATTTATAAGTGAAAAGTTGGGTCATGTTCATTTTACTTATTATGTAAGTTGCATAGTCAATATATTTTTTCATTAAAAAATGATATATCTTTTTCTTAAGTACATAAGACAAAATTGCCCTTATAAGAATAGAGTATATGAATAAATGATAATTTATTAAAGTTATCTAAGTAAATTTTATGATTAAAATAATAAATATTGTTATATTTAATTAAGAAAATATGAACTGATGACTAATTACTTGGGTAACTAACTTACTAAAATTGAACGTGTCATAGATGTATATTCTCACATGTAAAATTACTAAAACATTTTTACAGGTAGGTAATATTTACTACGTATTACTTATTTAATTTATCTCCATTTATTATTTAAATAAAAATTTATACTATATAAAGTGGATATTTACTTTATTTTTTATACAATATATGATAGTTAGATAAATATTACTTTGTTTCACCTTATAATTTTTTTATTTTTTATTTTATACTTTTATTTACTAAAGCCCCCATGTAGATATTAAAATATTTGATAGAATACACTACATATTAAATGTATCTTACTATTATCAGTGTATTTAGATATACTTAAATACATCGATACAGAAATATTTTGAAAATTTTAAAAATTCTAAACCTTATCTAGGTTTTTTTCATTATTATAAAATAATAAAAGAGTATTAACTATATCAATAAACATCGATATGTAAGTATTGATGTTTATCGATATTTTAATCTTTGTTCCACATATAAATATATAATACAATATTCCTTATATGTTAATTGTCATTAGTCAATGCTCTTAACTATACAAATTAATAAAATTTTATAAGGTGAGAATTGAAAATTTCACCTAAAGTACCATTTATTTTAAATAAGTTATGGGGAATTGATCAATAAAAAAATTGACTAATTTGTTTATTTCTTTTTAATATAAATGTGGAATCCACGATAGTAATACCTCCCTCATATAAATATCTTATCCACTTAAAAATTCATACCATTTTTTATTTATGTAAATTATTTTTTAGCTAAGCAGAAAAATGCTAAAATTAATGAAATAAAAATTCCTTTTAAATAATTTTTAAAAAAATGATACAAAATAAGAAAATAACAATAAAAAAATACAATACAAATAAGCAAACAACTCACTTAGGTGGCGTTTGATAAATCTGAAATTTCATATCTAAAAAGTTAAAAATATATTTTTTGCGTCAGAAATATGAAAAGAAACAAATGTGCTTTTCTACATTTTAGAGGCTCTAAATCCATAAGTTTGTTTATGTCTGATTAACCCTTTACCATTTGAAATTCACTGATTTTATTATTTTACCCCTAGAACATACTATTTGGAAATGTTGAGTTCAATTCGGTAGAAAAACAAGAGAAAGAGAGAGAGAGAGAGAGAGAGACAACGGCCGCCGTTGCAGCGCAGTGGTACGAAGATGAAAAAAAGAAGTTGAATTGGGTAGGGGTATTTTTGACTTTAGGCCACATCTGAAATGCATATGAGAGCATTAAGTGACGAGCCTGAATCTTAAAATTTCATATTTGAAAAAAAACTTTTCAGATCATATTTCAGATGCAACATCAAACAAAAGTGGCATTTGAAAAGCAATATTTTCAGATTCAGGGGTATGAAAAATGCTATCAAATGCCACCTTATTAATAGTCATATTTATTTACACGTGTGTAACATATGCTCTTACACTGGTATATTTTAAAAGATATATATAAAAAATGAGTGTTTTATTAATATTTAAAAGTTTTGACATATAGGATATTTGTGCATATTTTAAAAGAATATAAACTTAAATTTGATATTAAATTATTATATTTTTTGAAATATATAAATCCATTTTTTTATTATGAAATCTTATATATATATATATATATATAATTATTAAAAAACCAATATTGTCTTTTCCAAGATCAAGCCATTGAACATAATGATAAATTATTGTATTTACTTAAATTATTGTATTGTTGTTTTTAAAGAAAACAATATTGTCTTTTAGCTAGAAAACTTCTTAAAGAGTATTTACTTAAACAATATCTACCTTTTATAAAATGACACATATTTGGATTGTTTGTTACATTTAGTGAAAAATAATTTTTACACAAAATACAATGTTATAATTATTTATTGTTATTTAATACAAATGAATGCAAATAGATACTATTATATGTCACATAAGATAAAACATTTCTTAAATAATAAATGTTTAAATGATATTTTTTCCAAAAATGATTCTAACAAAACTTAAGGTAAAACATAATATAAATAACTATACTTAAATAATCCAACCAAATATATTGGTTTTAATCAACATTATAGGCCTATTTAACTCACATTTAAGAGTTCATTTTTGACTTATCATTTTTGCAAAAATTAAGCATAAATGAGCCAATATGATGTTTAAATTACACATCTATTTAATTTATGTTTAATAAGGAGTAATAATTTAGATTCATTTAATATAAAAGTGTGATATACCTACAATCTTTTTATATTTGGATAAGATTTTGGTTTTATTATTATAAGAAATGTAATAACATGTTCCTCATATTTTGTAATACATATTCACGTTGATAAAAAAAAAAAACATTAGATAATAGACATCTATTTCCATGTGAAATGTATCAATTATGTTAAAATTTTCATATAAGACCCATTAATGTTTTAATTAAATAGTTTAATATAGCTTCAGTTTGAAGAAATTTGATGATATTTCCTATCTATATATATAATAAAATTAGACGGTCCATATCAGCATGTCTCTCATTTGTGAGAAAATATTTATCTATTTTCTCCATTTGTCTTATTTTCTTTTGTTTTAAAAATATAAAGCATTAATTATTGTTGATTAGATCAATAAAATTACACACTATTAGAGAGAGCCTTTGGGTTTTCCAATGCCTTTTTTTAAAGCATATTATTATTATTACATTTAAAAAAAAACATTTAAGAGGGAGAAGAGAGACATTTAGGTTTTTCAAGGTCTCTTATTTTAATGCATGTTATTATTACATTTAAAAAAGACATTTAAGAGAAAAAATAGAGACCTTTGGGTTTTCCAAGCCTCTTATTTTAATGCATGTTATTATTATATTTACAAAAGAAATATAGAATAATAATAATATAAATCAAATAATATAAGTGGTTGTTTGGCATCATTGTCGTTTCTTGGAGTAACGACTCCACACCAGCACTACATAGGAAACAACGGGTGCTCCAGAAAATAATTATTTATTTGAAACTATTTTCTATAGAAAACGGTGCTCTAAGCCATGCCTTAGAAATCGAGAAGGCATGGTGCAACGCCAAATTTGGCATTTCTTGGAACTACAGCTCATTGCTGCCAACACGACAATGATGTGTCACTAGATAATGAGTAGAAGTGCAGAAAACATTTCTTGGAGCATTGGTACCAAATGGAAAAAGTTGTTGCTCCAAGAAACATCCAACCTGGCAACAACGATTTCAAACAAAAAAGGGCATTGTTTTCTGGAAAAACATTGCTTCCGCAACTGCAACATCAATGCCAAACATATATTAAATAGGTTGAGGTTAAAAAATCAAAAAATTATTAATTTAAAAATCCACTAAATTTTCACTACAAATAAATATTAACAAAACTTAGTAAATATTAAAAATGTGTTTCATTTCAAGTTTTAATAATATATATATATAATAAGATTGGACGGTCCATGTCAGAATGTCCCTCCTTTGAGAGAAGTTATTTATCTATTTTCTAAATTTTTTGCATTTTTCTTATGTTCTTTTGTTATAAAAAATATAAAACAATAATCATTGTTTATCTTGATTAGATTAATAAAGTTGCACACTATTAGATAGAGACCTTTGGGTTTTTTAAGGCCACTTGTTTTAATACATGTTATTATTACATTTAAAAAACACATTTAAGAGAGAGAGAGAGAGACCTTTGGGTTTTCTAATACATCTTATTTTAATACATATTGTTATTACATTTAAGAGAGAGAGAGAGAGAATAGTTATAATATAAATCAAATAATATGAATAGGTTGAGGTTAAACAATCAAAAATTATTAATTTAAAAATCTACTAAACCTTCACTACAAATAAATATTAACAAAACTTATTAAATATAATTTTTTTTTCAATTCCACTTAAAAATCAAACTTAACAAAGAAATTTAAATATAAAAATATTAATTGATAGATTTAATAATATTATTAGATAACTTATGATTTGAGACCTTTATTGTGCATAATAAACTCATTAAAAATGATAAAAATTAATGAAAACTTAAAATACATAACCTATTTTATTAACAGTATTTTATTGCAAAAATTACTCATATGCAAAAAATTACTGAATAATAATGAAAAAATACCAACAATTAATTCAAAATCCAGAAAATAATTAAAAAGTACAATTAATAGTATTTTATGATTATAAAATACCCAAGTCAGAAATTATTAAAAATATTGAAAATTAATTGTATTTTCTTATTAACTATGGTATTTAATTAGTTATTTAATTTATTTTTACTAAAGACAAATGCAAGTTAATTTTGTAGTGACTAATATGCAAAAATAAATGCTAAAAATACTATATTATTGAAAAATTAATTAAAGATCCGAAAACTCTGAAAACCTAAAGCTTAATTAAAATGAAAAAATAACTAAAATTAAATTAATTGTATTTTATTGTAAAACATACTAAATAATAATGAAAAAATAATGTGCTTTAATTATTAATAGTAATATAATTAAGAATAGTTATTTTTAAATTGCAATTAACATTTATTATAATTTAAGGTATAAATGGTATAAAATTACATTTAATTACCAAAAAGTTATATTTAATTACTAGAAAATTACATTTAATTAGTTTTAGTCAAGAAATTAGCAATATTTCTGAAAATATGATAATTTCCAAAAATTACTATGTTTTAAATAAATATAGTAATTTAATAATTACAATATTTTAATAGCTAACAATATTTTAATAATTAATAATAAAAAGTAACAAATTGTTTATAACTCAACCTAACCCGGTTAGATTTATAAATTTGTAGGATCAAGTAACTATTTTCTTTTGATTTAGGTCTATTTGAGATATGCACCATGCCCACACATTATCAAAGATAATCAAATTTGAAGTTGAATTGGGTATCAAACTTTTGGAGTCCAATGATGGCTTTAGCATATAGGGCCCAAGCTAAACAACAGCTAATAATCCCAACTTGGGAGTTATATGCATATATGGTAAATATTATTATATAATATTTAAATAACAAATTTTATATTAATATATATAGAAATGTTATCCATTTTTTTATACTATACTAGAATTAAATAAAAATTTTAATTTGTAAAAAATCATAGTTTTATAATTAGCACGGGCCTCTTTATCAACAGAAAATGTGCAAGCTCGAGCCCGAGCCCGGCCCGACCATCAGGTCTAGATCTTGAGCCCGAGCCCAGCCCTTATATAAAGCCCAAAGCCCGATCTATACACAAAATGTCTTATTCTCGGTATACTTTTATAAACTAATATTATATCAATTTGGTAATAATTTAACAAATTAATAAACTAATTGATATTTCCTAATAGTAAATCGATATTTATTAATAATTTAAGAAGCATATATATTATATTTATTATATATAACATAAGTACTTTTTTATATATGTAATAGTATCAAGTCGAGCTCGGGCTTATTTGAGAAAGCCCGAGATCAAGCCCACAAGCCTAAAATTTTGTCCAAGCATGAAAAATAACAGGTCGACCCAACCCATGAATAGGTCTAATTGTATATATAAACAATTGTATACATCAAAAATCATATGAAATAAAAATGTAAATATCTTTTTCGAATTTTTTAAAAATGGACCTCTCATAGCTTGGCCCAGTCTACAGCCTGGCTTGGCCCAAGGCCATGGACGAGCCCAGCCCATGGCATGACATGGGCCCATGCGGGCTCAGGCCGTGAGCCGTGTCGAACCAACCCCCCAAATTATCCCAGGGGAGGGAGGGAGGCACGACTCGGGACGCCCTGTGGACCAACACGGCATGGCCTGCACTTTGTGTGGGCTGCATGCGGGTCATGTCTTGCCGGCCCAACACGACCCAATTTACACTTCTACTTGAACATGCCCAATACTGGGGATAGGGCAAGGAAATTCAAGGATTCCTCATCCTTGATGAGGAGTGGGGTGCCTTGCCCCTCAACTCACCCGACATTAAGGAGTGGTTGCCATGCCTTGAACCCGCCTGATACTAGGGACGAGGCGAGGATGGGGTAGAGTGTCTTGACTATGGGGCAAGGACAATGATGGAGTGCCCTTCCCTGAACCCACCCCATTGTCATTCTTATATAATTGCTAATTATTAGTGAAATTAATAAGAATATTAGCTTTTGTAATTATTTTTATTTGTTTAAAGTTAATCAAAATTTCATTTAAAAATACTAAAATAATAACAATTATTAAAATTACTACAAATTATTAATAAAACTAAATTTATTAAAAAAATGTTTGTTCATATTAAATTAACAATAATTATTTTCTATAAATCAACATTAAATGAAAAATACAATCATTAAAATTTTAGATATTAACAATAACTTTGAATACTTTTACTTAATTAACAACAAATTTTGATTCTTAATTTAATATTAATTAATAGTAAATAAAATTATTAAATCTTTCAGATTTTTCCGTGCATTGCACGGGTCCCCACTAGTATAATTTTAAATATCTATTCACACTAATAAAGAAAAAGTGTTAGATTATGAACATCCATCTTCATCTGGAATCCACAAATTATGTTAACTTTTTTATGATTTACTAATCTATTAATATATATTAAAACAAAGATGGCCACCATCACCTTTTTCCTTCACCCCAACCCTACATTTCTAGCCTTTACCTTATGTTGTAACTCTATCAAACTACCATGTCAAGGGGTGCAATCGTCTACCCTCTCTACCCCTTAGGGTAGATTGCAACCTTCATTAACCACCCTGTATTAGTTAGAACAAAAATATTAAAAAATGAAAAAAAAAATCCCAATCCAAAAAGAAACTGAATATTAACCCCCATGATAAGCACCACCTTTCTCTCTTTCTCTCTATTCTCCCAATTCAAACAAGCCCTCTGCCTCTCTATCTCTCCGCTACTTCTCCCAATTCTAAAACAATAGAATTATATATTATCTACAGTTATTTGTTTTAGTAAACGATAGAACCACGAACGAGTGAAAAAGTTAAACTCAAGAATACATATGATCAAAATGACATGGTTTTAATTTGAAGCCCTATGATCTGTTTGATATTTCCTTAAACTTGGGTGTTGTATTTTCGAAGCTGGCTGCAAATAACTGGTTGATAGTGTTTCTAGTAGTGGGTTGTTTTGTCATAAGGATATCCGGTTCCTTTGCAAGGATATTTCGTTTCTCTGTGCAAGCAGGTCTTTTAAGTTTTGCTGGACTCCTTGTGAAGCTCATGGTGTCAGCCATGAAATTTCTGGGCGTGAGCTAACTCAGTTCTAATTTTTGTTTTGTTGATTTTCTTTCCAAGTGGTTATTTCCTTTTCGTTAGTTAGTTATGTATCTTTCCCTTCGGACTTGGTTTCTCCTTGTTAGATGGAGGATGTTGATTTTTTTTTTTTAATATTTCCTTCTATTGTTCTTTATTTAAAAAAAAAAATGCATACGAACCTTAGATCACTGTACTAATTAAACCAAATACCTTGAGTAGAAAGATTGCCATCAGGAAAAGTAACAAGGTTGTGATCAGAGAGAGAAGAAGAAGAAGGAGGAGGAGGTTTGTTCGTATAGGTAGAGAAAAAGTATCCAGTTTCCTTTTTTGGATGGGATTTCTTTTCCTTAGAGATATAGGTATGATGGGAGTATATGGTCAATATTTAGTATTTTAGTTTACTTTTTGAAGTGAGATTTCTTTTTTTTTTTTTTTTTCTAATTAATAGGGGGGTTAAAGGAAGTTAAAATTTGTTTAGTTGAAATTTTGTAAATGGACAAGTGTCCTTTCACGAGTAGGAAAAACGTAAGGGGTACACAATGAGAGGACAGATGGAGGATCCCACTCCCCCACATCAACAGGATTAAAATTCATTTTAACATCTCTCTCAATCTCTCAATCCTCACTTTCCTAAAATTCCCACCCACTTCTTAATTATCTAAAATTCTTCAGAAAATCTCCATCTCTATCTCAGCCTAAAACTTCTTCCACTAGGAAATAGGAATAGCAACAGGGCGGAGCGGGGACAAGGAGCTACATCTCCGTCCCCATGAAAATCCCTATGTTCGTCTCCATCCCTATCCTCACCAGCTAGGACAAGGGTATCCCCATCTTATCCTCGTAGGATCCCCATTCCCTATGAATTTTTTATAATGTCAATCATTTTGTTTTTTTTTTTATTTTTTATTTTTTTAATTAAAAATAAGATATTTAAAATTTACGGTCATATTAAAAAAAGATACAAATATATTTAAACATATTCAATCATATTTTTAAAATATTAAAATACATATAAAAATGCATAAGCGAAGATCCCCACGGGGTAGGGATTGGGGGCCCTACAGGGCGGGAGCGCTCTCTTCATCCTCACCCCATCTTTGCTAATGATAATGAAAATTTCCCCATCCCCGTCACCATAGAGAAATTTTCCCCATCCCCACCCCATTCAGGACAAATCCCCACATGATCAGGAAAATGAGGAAAATTGCCACCCCAAATTCCCACATCCCAACTAGTTCATCTTTTTTCCTTTTGCCAACTCCATATCACCACCATATCAACCTAATGTATAAATAAAATGGAATATAGGGTAAAACGTTAATTTATATATTATTAATTTGATTTAAATAAAATGTTTTTTTTTAAGTTACTAATCTTAATTTTGATAGTACTAATATGATTACATTAAGCAAAAATTACTAATATTTAATTATAGTAATCAGATTTAAATTTGATTACATATAGATGAATTTAAATTTAATGTGATTTATTTTCAACAATAGTAATTTAATTAATTTAGTTATGATTTGGATTATGTTAAATTAATTATTTTAAGTATTAATTAATTATATTTAGACAACTTTACTTAAACTTAACTACAAGTAAGGTACTCACTAAAGAATAAATCCCTATTGTTCAAGAAATAAAAGAAGACTCTAAATCTATTAATTAAATTTAAATTTATAGATAAAATAATTAAATTTGGATAATTAATTAATATTTGTGGGGATGTAATTTAGTTTATGTTAAATTGGATAAATTAATTACATAATATTAGTTTACATTAGGGATGGCAATTTTCCCTGTAAAACTAGGGCTTCCACCCTGAATGGGGTGGGCTTTCCCTGATCTTAAATGGGGATGGGACGGGGATGGGGAAAATGATTTTTTCCCGAATTGAGGATGGGGCAGGAATGGGGTTTATGTATAATTCCTCGAACCTGCCCCAAACTAGGTTAGGCAATGATGTGTGGATCATATGACCCCATTCCTAACCCCAACTTTTAAATAAATCCCCATCTTAGACGTTGATCCCTAGGATAAAAATTACCCTCCATTCCTAATCATCGATGGAGACGGGTAATGTTCCTTGGTTTAAGTAAATATGAGATATGTGAGGTACAGTCAAGGGAAGGGATCAATGCTGATTCAATGCTGGTTGGGGCAGGGTAGGGAATTAATTCCTTATCCTCGGCCCCTCCCCGGTCAAGTATCACTATCAATTCCCATCCCCAACAAGGCAATCTCCATCCTTGACCCCATTGGGTGAGGAAAGCCAAATACCTCACAGGGACAAGGAATATTGCCATCCCTACCCCATAATTGATGGTAAATTAGTAAAACACCCCTGTATTTAATATTAATTTCTAATATACCCTTGAGTTTCTCCTAAATTCCTAAAACCCAAGGATCCCATAATTCTATTTCTAAAATACTCTCAAATTTTCATATCCAATTCCTAAAATACCCTTAAATTTCCATAATCATATTTTCAGAATACCCCTAAATTTCCATAGTCATATTTTCAAAATACCCCTAGATTTCCATATTCATATTTTCAAAATACCCCTAATATAGATATATTTTTAGGTGGTTGCCTCAAGGTAAGAAAAATTTAGGGAGTCCTTGTCCCCAATAGGGAGTGGGTGCTTTGCCCCAAACCTGCCCAACCACTAGGGACAATGTAGGGGTAGGGTATCTTAGCTATGGGGTAGGGATGGGGAAGGGGTGCCCCATCCAATTGCTCTCACATACATTAAATAATTACTGTTAAGGATATTTAATAATCACTATTAATTATTAACAAAAGTTATTAACATTCATAGTTATTAGAAGTTATTAAGAAAAGAATATTTAATAGAAATTATTGTTAATTGAAAGAATTAACTTAGATTAATGGGTAAACTACTTACACCTTCCCTATAGTTTGACCTCTACAAAAACCTCTCTTGATATTTGGTGTAAACTTATTATAATACATATATTAATTACTAAATTAATTTAATTTGCTTATCACCATAGTGCCCTTGTTAAGGCTTCAATTGGACTAAGAATTGATCTACCTAGTTCAAAAGTCCAACAATTCTTTTTGCTTCAATTTTATTAAATAAATACCATGCATCACACGGGTCCCGATTAGTTACAAAAAAAAAATTCTCATATATGTACAAATTTTATAAAACAATGTCAAGTGAGATCCACCAAAATTTTAAATTTAAATTACAAAAATACCAAAAAAGAGATAATGAGGAATATTTTTGCTAATTTTTGAACCAAATGTAATTTCCAAAATTCCTCTAATTCTATTATAAAATTTATGTTTTTGTTAAATTAAACTAAACAACATTCTTCATTTCTCCCAACATTCTTCTAGTAAGAAGCACTAATACATAGTAGAATTTAGCAATAAACTAAAGGGTTAAATACTTAAAGTTTACCTATGGTTTAGCAAATGGGCAAAATCTTACCTTATTGTTTAAAAAATGGCATAAAGACCCTTAAAGTTTTCTAACAATAGACAAAATCATCCTCTACCATTTGTGTACCATTACAATCCGCTCACATGTGATGTCACGTGACTTATATAATTTTTCTTAATTCTAAACTACCTTTTTGTGGTCGATTTTGCCCTTTATTGTTCTTTCAATTTTCAAAATAGAACTTAACTTACCGATAAAAGAAACCTCCAAAAATTGGACTATTTCTTCTCTTTCTACTATTGCTGATTGATTTCAGGTGAGAAACATAGAAAATTTGTGTTTCAAGTGAGAAGAATCTTGAGAGACAGAAATTTGTAGTAACTTTAGATCTAGGCGGATCTGAAATAAAGGTAGCAGATCTAGGCTAATCTGATTTTGGGACTTCAGATCTAGAGTTGTTAGGGCAAATCTGGGCGGGGATATGGTTAGCAACTTTAGGCTCTATCTCCCGTGGAATGGGGCAGATCTGGACGATGATTCATGTCAGATCTTATTTAATGACTTTTTTGGAGCCTATTAAATGATGCTCCTGTGAAAGACAAAAGAGAATAAGGGCATGTTCATTTCCTCTTAATTCTTATCTCTTAAGAGGAATCTCTTAGCTTTAAAAGAAAATTGGGTGTTTGTTAGTGCAACCATACAACTTTTTGTTTTCCAATGATACTCCCACAAAGACAAACAAAAACTCTCATATATAGGGCAAAATAGATATTTGATGATTTTTAGAATTTAGAATTCAGAACAACATTCTCTACATTCAGATTTCAAAGGAAAGAAAAGTTCACCAATACCAATATACCTCCTAATGTGATTATTGCACTAAGAATCTAGGCCTTCAGAAGAGATAAAGAAGCTTGGCTTTTGCAGATCCACTAGCAATTCTAGATGCACCTCAGTTTTCCCACCAAAATTGTACTTTGTAGCTAGCTTATGGTGTCACGGTTAACTTGGAGATAATCACAAATTTGGTAGCTAGAGTGAAAAATAGATGATATGCCAATCAACAAGGAGTTAATTGTGAAACCTACGCTTCCAATTAATTGTAGATTTCGTACTTGGTTAGTGGTTTTCATGAATTGACATAAAAAAGAATTAAAAAAAAAATGTAA
Organism: Nelumbo lutea; assembly: GCF_056320005.1. NCBI lineage: Eukaryota > Viridiplantae > Streptophyta > Magnoliopsida > Proteales > Nelumbonaceae > Nelumbo > Nelumbo lutea. Next base: position 100,251,103 of record NC_142686.1, read on the forward strand.
GTTGGTGTGCTCTACCTAAAAGGCATTTGGTCAATTTTATCAACAATGTTACATTTTGAAAATTTGAAGAAAAATAAGGGTAAAGTAGTCTTTTCAATCTCTCCTTTATTGGTTCCTAATGGTTGTCCATTGTTAGAAACTATAGGGATACTTTTAAGTCATTATCCAAACAATAGGGTAAGTTCCTGTCTATTTGCTAAACCATAGAGGTAGTTTAAGTACTTAACTATAAACTGAATGGGCCCTAGTGGTGACAAAATGGCTTTACAACCACCATGTCTAAAACCACCTTAGTGAGCTTAAGAAAGAGTAATTAAAAGGTATGCAAGAAAAGAAAAGATGGATTCCTTGGTTTGGTGAAATTGTTTAAGGGAAAGAAATCACTCAAGAGTATGTGGGTGCTTAGATTGAAAATAAAAAATAAGATTTACAATCAAGTTATAGGGCTAGGTTAGTTGTAAAAGGTTTGGTAAGTTCTCTTCTCCCATTATAAACATGCTATTAATATGTGTTGTATTAATAGATTTAAAAGTTGGGGTTGGTTGTAAATATAGATTTAAAAGTTGAGCAACTTGATGTGAAAATGACTTTTTAATGGTACTTTGGATGAAGAGGTTTATATAAAGTAGTTAAAAAGATCCAGGCCTTGTTCACTTTTCGGTAAGTTACTTACCTGGGTAAGTTTTTCTTGGGAAACACTTATCCAGGTAAATGCATTTACCCATGTTCTTTTATTTCTCATGTAAACAAGGTATTGACCATTTTAGTGATAAAAATCCATTATTAAAATGGGCATTTTTGTCTCATTCAAGTGTTAGCAACTTTTCTCCTAGGTGGGAAAGTTATTTATCCACCTAGGAGATGGGTATCACTTTCCTAGGTAAGTGATACCCAAGAAATTAAACTTTCCCTGGTCCCCACATTAATCTGAAAAATGAACATGGGATTCTTGGTCAACTATCCCCCCTCTCAAAATCCAAAAAAAGAATGCCCCAAGGTAAAAGGTAAATAATACATAGCATGTAAGCTAAAATAGAGTTTATATAGGCTGAAACAAACTTTAAAAAAGCAAGTGTACAAGTGTGCAAGTTAGTATTAACATATGTGATATATGATATTTTGATATTTACCTTTTATGACCAAACGTCAAATTCAAGGCAAGTATTTGCTTTATATGGCCGTATTGATGTTATGTTTCTTGTTAGACAAGATGCTAACAAAATTAGTACATCAAAAAAACAACTAAACAAGTCCTTTGCTTAAGGGTGCAACTAAACAACTAAACAATCCAAAATCCAATCCTATTTGTCGGATTCAGATATCCCCATCTTGGATTTTTGAATCGGTTCAGATCAGATAATAGGATCCGATTAAAAAATGAATTGAATTTAGCTCACCCCCTATCTGATCCGATATATAAATATATTTATATTGTATTTTGTAATTTCATTATATTATTATTTTTTTATAAAAAGATGTATATATCTGATGAAAATAGTTGAAAAAATACTTGTCTTTTTTATTTTTCTTTATATAAACTGATATATTTTATTTTTCTTTTAATAATTTGTTAAACTTAAAAAATAAATTGGATTTGATCATATTTGAATTTAAATCAATGTTTGTAAGATCTGATTGAATCTTTAGATCAAATCAAATTTATGATTTATAATATTGGATCGAATTCAGATATGCCATGATTCAAATCCAATCAGATCCATTTGCACCGATTCAAATCCAATCGAATCCATTTGCATCCCTACCTTTGCTATGAATGATTTAGGACTTGCATACAGCCACCACCATTGGTAACCCTCGCACAAATAAAATGAACAAAACGTTAGTAAGAAATGCAAGAAATCCCAAACCCAAAAACCTTATACATCTGGGAATCCCAAACCCAACTGTCAACAAACAAAAACCAAAGAACGTAATGTAGTAGCAGTTGGCCAACCACCGATAGAGAAAATGACAAAAACTACATGCAGTCACAGTAGTCCTACCAAGAGTAGCCACAATGTGAAAAATGAACAACCAACGGGGACAGATGAAGCAAGAGCAATATCATACAACGGACAAGAGAGCAACGGGGAGAATTACAACTCAAAATGCAATAGCGAAGGAGTCCGAATCTGCTGACGACAAAACATTGCTCGCCACACGTATCCTGCCACACATCGAGAACATTGGTGATGTAAAGTACAATTAATGTTCCCGATGTATGGTAGGATGCACGTGGCCAGTTTTTTTATATACCGGTCTGTTCAGTTAATATATATATATGTCGGTCTGTTCAGTTAATCGCCAGTTTTTTTATAAGTTAATCGAAAATTGAACCTATCCTTCAGTTTTGCAAAATTATCGAACCAATCAATTCGGCTAACCACATTTTCCAGTTCGATTTTTTCGATTTGATTTTTCTTGAACACCGTACCGGTATATGGAGACAAAGAAAGAGAGAGAGAGAGAAAGAGAGAGGTTGTGGGGAGCTCAAGGCAAAATACATCATGGGCAAAGAAGACATGAATGTTCTCGAACCATGCATGTGCCACATAAGTGAAAAATACACAATGGGTCATACACTCTTTGCACACTAAGAGACCATCCTTGGATTCCATCTCCTCAATGGAGAGAAGAGGAATCGTCCATACACCATTTCGCTTTTAGGGTATATGTACTAGTGGTGACTGGTGACCCGTGTTGGGCTGCTTTTTCAAATTAAGTGTTTTTTAGTGTTGAACCAGAAGAATCCATAAAATATTAAGTGTTTTTTAGCATTGAACCAAAAGAATCCATAAAATAGATCTACATTAAATTGATAAAAAGACACCCATGGAAAATAGAAATGGTTTCTTTATATTTTTATATAAGAAGACACCTATGTAACGTGGACATATTTGGATTTTGACATTCACTACAGAAAATATGACTTTTGACTGCCGTTAGAAACTTTACCGGTAGACTCATTAGTTAGCGGGTGGGTTGCTCTTTAAAACCGCAACCACCCAAACCCAACTAATTGCCACACTTCGGGGCCGTTTGATGATGGCTAAAGCTAAATTGGTTGAACTGAATAACTTATTGCTTTGTCTTATAGTTATTAAAATAAATAAACAAAAAAATATTGAAGGATGCAATAATGAATCCAAATTCAGTTATATTAAAAAATTATACACTAAAAAGACAAAGCAATAAGTCATTAAGTTGAGCCACTTCAACTGTTATCAAATACCCACCCCTAGAGCTCTATTTATTACCAAGTTGGAAGTACTCCTTGCTGAAAGGCTAAGCTGGACTATAAGGGAAGCTTCAGCTTTCTGACGAGCCTGAAACTCAGAATAACAGAGTTCATGATCTCCTCTTATTGGGACAGGGGATGCTGCTGCTACCAGGTGATGGCACACCGTTTGTACACTAACTGAGATGGTGGTGGGCAATATATGCATAATTTTGTTTTGATGTTTTAGGTGTTAAAAAACAGACACCAACACAAACTATGGAAGATATCAGACATATTTGGGATTTCTGGATAATAATATTTTAAAATAATAAGAAACAGTAGCATATACAAGTATACTATAGATATTAAAATAATTTAAATATATATAAAAAATATCCAAAATTTTCCTTTTTGATCAATGGTCTGAAATGACTGCAGTTTCCAAATTTAGAACCTTGATTTAAGCATTAAGGATAGTTTTTCCCCTGTATGGGATATTTTTATGATAGCAATAATTCTTGTCACAATCTTGAATAGACTCACCAAATGCAGAAAATTGACATGTGATTAAGTACTAATTAAGGTATTATCATCTTATTAAGTTTGATCTGATTCCTAAATTAGGTATTCTCTCTAATATAATCTGAATTTTAAAAGATAAAATAAGGCCATCACCCCAATGTTGGTCCCAGCTATATGTGGCCTGGAGAGGGGTGGACTGGATGCAGACCTAACTTTTGGCAGGTTCTGAAAAGATACAGCTCTCTAATTAGTAGCATTGACTTATAATTCTGTTAAGTTCTTTAGTTTTTCAAATGTTTCTACTATCAGCCCCATGACATTGCTTGTAGAAACAACACTGAGGCAGTAATAAAGCAATATAATGAGTTCAAAAAACACCATGAGAATAGTATTAGAAACATTAATGGCGATGATGCACTAGAGAGGAGTTTAAGCAATCAACACAAACAACATAGTGAGACAATGGCAGCATATATTTTCTTCATTTACAGCAAAGGGGATCATGACATGGTATTTGGTCACCACCAATCCAAGGAATCACCAAACTAATTTTTGAGGGCTTCTCTTTGAACAATCCAGGTTCCTTCAGGGGTTTCAAGAGCCATGAGGGTGAGACTTTTCAAGTGTTGTTGTTTCCAAGAGTTCAGTACTGTACTCTGGGATATCACTTTATGGAAATAGTTGCAGGTCAAACAGTTTTTAGAGTTAACCTAAATAGGGTTTCCATCTTTTTATTTATATATGTCCTCCTCTCTAGTTCTTATCAATTTGTAAAATGAACTTCTTTGGATGGCCTCTTTAAATTTCCTCTAATTGGTGTAGTATGCAACTGCATGGCTAATAGACTAGGTATAATTAGCAAAGCAATTGACAGCTGCAGAGTTGCATGGAATATGTTGCAATCCATGCTTTGCTGAGTTGAATACCACTTGGTTTAAAAGGAAAATTCTATAAAAGTATAAAACAGTTCTGAGGCCAGTTATGTTGTATGGAGCAAAGTGTTCAGTAGTCAAGAAACAAAATGTCCAAAAAGTGAATGTGGCAGAAATGAAAATGCTATGATGGATGAGTGGAAAAACTAGAAAGGATAGGATTAAGAATGGAGCTATCTATAGGAACCTAGGAGTAGCTCCAATAGGTGATAAAATGAGAGAGTAGACGGAGATAGTTTGGGCACATGCATAGAAGATCACCAACTGCACCAGTTAGAAGAAGTGGTTTGTTACACATTGAAGGGGCTAGAAGAGCTTGGGGTAGAACAAAAAGAACATGGGTAGAAGTAGTAACAAATTGTTTGAGCACTAATAATTTAACAGTGGATATGGATTTAAATTGAACGGATTGGTGAAACAGGATTCAGGTAGCCGATCCCATATAGTTGGGATAAGGCATGGATGGTGATGATGACAAATAGAGATAGAGCACACATAAAATTAGAAATGTGTATATTAGAGAGAACTTTGGGGTAACAACAATCAGCAAAAGATGCAAAAAAGTATAGAGAGATGCTAGGTATCTGGAATAAAAACCAAAGAAATCATTTGGTTAAGTTCGAAGCTCTAAAAGGCTAATAAGATGGCCAAAGAACCTGACTTTAGTTGGTAAGAGGATATTGTTCAGATGGTGCATTATGAAGGAAAAAGATTCATACTGCCAACCCAATTAGGTGATAAAAGCAGCAGCAGCTGATGATGATGATGATGATCAGAACTGAATTCAAGAAACTTAAATATCACAAATGCACAAATTAGTCCATTTACAGACGCAATCTGTATATTAAGTCATAAATGTAGTCTCCTCAACCGGCTTAAATTACCAAACTGTTGACTTGTTGAGGAAGGTTTACTCCAACTTGTTTAGTTCCAAGGCCCTCAAAAACATTTATGTCATAAACTTACAGTTCCTCAAGTGTTTCAATGCTAGCAAGTGCCACCAGAATTGATCCACTAGAAGGGATCTGCCATGCACAATAAGCTCAGTCAAGTCATCCTATCAAATGGTTCTGTTAGAGCTACAGAATTAGAAATGCAGTAAAAGGTAAAAGAATATGAACCCATTGACATTGTTGTGAAGTTGTGACTAAAATCTCTGCTTTAGAGAAAGTCTTTCTCAATTTTAAATGGTTGTTGGCAGAAAAATGGCCCGGATCTCAAGCCACTGATAATCAGATATGGGGCATACCAACATAAAAATTGTTGAAATCTTACAGTCGTTTGGGGCATCACAATCTAACCACAATTTTTGGATGATCAAGCAACTTTCTTTGTGTTCAAAAGGAAAGAATGTAGAAGATCCCAGAATTTATTCTGTCAGGTAGAACTCCAGTTAGGGTCAGACCCTTCAGATGACTGAAATTTTACAAAAGAAAATAAAAATACAACCGAGTTGAACATAAAACATGAAGATAGATGAGAAAAAAAAATGAGGCAACAAAGCCAATTCATGTCAAAGTAATTTCCCAGTCTAACCATAATTCATAATAACCATGGATGAATTTGTTTGAGAGAGAGAGAGAGTAATAGGTGCACATACACATTTTTGACGTAGCAAAAGGTGATCTATACTCTATAGAAAGAACAGTAGCAAGTGACAGTTCTAAATGCTGAGGACAGTAGATGAAAAGTCTAGTTAAAACCTCGGCTTCAAGAAGTTGAGCTAAGGAGTATTGAACTAGTTGATTTTTTCTGCAGGTCCCTTACTGACGGAGGTTAATTGAACAAAAGAAATATCTTTTCTTTACACCATGAAAACTGATCAATAGAGAAAGGAAAAGAAAGGATCCCCATTAGGACCATTATATTACAAGTTCTGAAATCCCCTGTTTTTTAGCAATGGGGCATGCCATTAATCCTAGCTACTTCCTGCCTTCTCCCTCTCTACTTGTTCTTTTCTCTCAATGAGGACTCGACTCAGCCTCTTTTACCTCAGTATTAATTAATGGTTATCTTCTTTTAGTCCTTCCTTAGGAGTCAAGGTTTCTACCTTACCTTTGCCTTCCTCTCCTGCCAAGGCATCTGCTATCTCCTTCACTTCTTCATTGGCTTTCAACCTTGCTGCCTCTTTCTTCGCCTCTAATGCTCTGAGCAAATTCTCTAGACAAGCATCAACATCTCTTTTATTAGGGGTTTTAGGCATCAAATACTCGGCAACATCTGCAGGTGTTATCAGTATTTCTTCCATCAATCGACCAATTCTTTCAAATAACTCGTGTGCGTCAATGTCCAGATAATTCTTGGCAAGAATCTTGAAAGCTTCAAAGCAACAATAAGACAATTCAATGTGCTTGTCCATTCGTCCTCTTCGTATAAGAGCAGGATCGAGTTCACCAACATGATTAGTAGTAAAGACGATAAGCCTCTCGCCTACGCAGGCTGACCATAGCCCATCAATGGAGTTCAGAAGCCCAGAGAGTGTAACCTTGCTCTCCTTTTCAGTTCTCTCCTTTTCTTTAAATTGCTCCGGCTTCTCTTCATCTCCCCTTTCCTCCTTTTTCTTATTCCTTCTTCCTGAAAGCTCCAGCGAGCAATCGATATCCTCGATTACAATGATTGACTTACTGGAAGTCTCAATCAACAACTTCCGAAGGTCAGTGTTATCGTTCACAGCAGTCAATTCAAGGTCGTAGACATCGTAATCCAGAAGATTGGCCATGGCAGCAACCATGGAAGACTTACCTGTGCCAGGAGGACCATAGAGCAAGTACCCACGTTTCCACGCCTTACCAATCTTGGAATAATGGTCTTTGGCTTTACTGAAGGTGATGAGGTCGTCGACGATCTCCTTCTTCTTCTGGGGGTCCATTGCCAGAGTCTCAAATGTCGCCGGGTGGTCGAACACAACATGGCTCCACACCGCCTTCTTGTTGTTGGTGTACAGCTTCCGCTGCCGGTTCCGCATCCGCACCGCCTTGCCTTGCTCAAGAACATGGTTCAAGTAGCGGCCGGTGATGAGGTCGCGGTGGCGCTTATGGAAGGTGAGCTTGTAAAAGCGCTTCTCCTCCGGCGCGGAGAAGTATGAGAAAGGCTGAGGCTTGGGGATGGTTTTGTTGGAAGACCACCATAGTTTGACGCCGTCGAACTCATCGGCGACCTCCTCGTGGTCGTCCATGCAGAGGATGAGACTCTTAGCGTTCTCGCCCATGTCGGCCCTGAGGCGCTTGGCGCTCTTGAAGGAATTGACAGTGAGGTAGGAATCAATGGCCCTGAAGACGTCGCTGCGCTTGAAACGCTCGCCGCCGTACTCATGGAAGGTAATCTGGATGTAGGGGTAGACAAGAGACTTCAATTGATGCCCGTATTTATCAAGAGGGCCTCGCAGCTGGTGGGGGAAGTATTGCTGAAACATAGCCCACAAGAACATGAAACCAGCCACCATCGATCCTAGTCCCGTCCAGACATCCCCCATTGCCATCGTGGTCATCGTCTTCTTCTTCTTGAGTCTTCCCCTCCTACTCCACTCCTCCTCCCGGAAAGCCAAGTTAATATCGCATTTGTGCGCAAAATCGGTGATGTAGCCTGTACGTCATCCATTACATGTGCTAGTTCATCTTCATCCAACAACTCCATATATTCTTGACCGCTGTAAAAGAAGAAGAGAAAGGTTTCTTACCCAGCCGCCATTTTTGTACTTGACCAAGGTCTGATGGGGTCTTTCGTTTCTTTGTCCATATAAACGGCATCTTCCACAGACCAGAACTAGATGAGAGTTACCTGAGACAAGCTGCTCGACGTGTTCACTCTGAGAACATCCACCACAATGCACGTGTATCAGCATAATTTAGGGCCTAAACCAATAAATCATCCTCTTACCCCGATAAAAAATGGATTTCTTTTTTGTTGTTTTGCCAATGGATTAGACTAAGGGAGTCTTCAGTCGGTGGCTTGTTGGTACTCACTTTCGCCTTTCCTTTCAGTTTATGTGATTGATTAGGTTCTGTTCTGTTATTAGCGTTATTAATTAGCGAGGTGCACACGAAAAAATTAAAATCGGAATGATGATTGAGGGTTCGTTTGGTTCGCAGTCAAATCGAAATCGAAATTGACTTGAATGGGATGCATTCTATCAAAAAGAGGAATTAGATTCCGAGTGCTTAGACTAATTCCAAGCCCGTAAATCAAATGTACCCTGAATGGAAAATCCTAAATTAACAATAATGTTTTCCAAACTAATAGAAGGGAAGAATCTATTGCTAATGAAAATAGAATAATAAGATTTTTTTTTGCTGCCAGAATAGTAAATGAAAATGAAATTAATAAACCATGATTGAAGACTTTGAAGTAGTTGCCTTGGTAACTGAATTAATTAATTTTTGCCCATTTCTAGTAATTACTTAATTTTTAATGGTGTCTCTTAATTAATTAAGGAAAATTGTCTAAAACTCACTATGAATTTTTAACATTTTTCTTAAATTTATCACAATTTTTTAAAATGTTTAAAATTCACCATGTCATAAGTTGTTATTTTCCAAAACTTACTTTCCTTTAGTGCACCCTTAATGCTTCTTAACAGAGGTGTCCATGTCAGCATAAATAACAATTTTCATGACCAAATTACCCTTGAATGGTGAGTTAGAGGAAAAATGGTCTTTTTCAGTTTTTAATTTTTTTTTGCATATTTAGTGTTTTGTTATAATTTCTGTTTTTTTACATTTTTCTATTTTCTACAATATATAAAATTTCCTGTTTTTTGGTAATTTATTTGTTTTTCTACAATTTTTATTTTCTGATTTTGTTTTTCAATTTCTATAGTTTCTATAATTTGAATTTTTATTTTGTTTGCAATTTCTATAACTTTTTATATTTTTTGTAATTTCTATGTTTTTATGTATTCTATATTTGAAAATATTTTTTGAACTTTTTCCTTTTTTCATGTCTAAATATTAAATGGTAATATATTAACACCTGTTAATTTATTTTATATGTATTTTATATTTTTCTATGAAGGTTAAAATGGTAATATATTAACACCCATTAGTATGTTTAACGTCAAGTTAGTGACATAGTGAGTTTTAGGCGTTTTAAAAAGTTCTGATGAGTTTAAGAGAAATGTTGAAAACTCATGGTGAGTTTTAGACAATTTCCCATTAATTAATAGTAATCTATGCATATTTAAATTAAAATATAATGAATTTCTGTTAAATTAATACACTAATTATATTAAGTGTCATAAATTTAACATTTAGTATTGGATAAAGTAAACTTTTAGGCTGTGTTTGGAAACGACGCAAATGGAGTGTAAATCCCAGTTAAGGGTAAATTTAAACTCTTGTTCACTTTTGCTTGTGTTTGACAACATTACATTTTTCCATTGACAAATGACAAATCAATGCACAATTTACATTGATAATAAGATGTATGCACAATTCACAATTTACTGTTTAGTCCACTCCTGAAATCATAGCTCACCGTATAGTTAGGGGTAGGTGCCAACTCGGAATTGATGCAAATTCACAGGAGGGTATGGGTGTTATAGGTGGAGGTGTTTATAATTTTGAATTGTTGTAGGTCTACAATTCAAATCAGAATTCTGAGGTGGAGTGCAGACTAAAAATCCTAAAGAAAAAGCATGTGCTTTATTGGAATTTGTGTTTGCATCCATTACAGCTAAAAGTATATTTGGTAAGAAGGTAAATTTGTCAATGCAAAACTAACCCAACTTTACAATTTATATGAACCGTTTTACACTACATATTTGCATCGTTTCCAAACACAGCCTCAAAAGAGATTGAAGTAGGAGCCAAGACATGCAGAATTGAAGCAATGGCCATATCATTAATGTAAAAATACTGATAATTAATTACTTAATTTTCTGGTAATTTCTGTTATTATATTTCTATAAATGTTCTGTTGTTGACAAAAACATTAACATTTATCTGTTATTATTTTTCATGTTAATTTTGTTGGTAATTATCAATAAATATTATTACCATTAAATTCAAAAATATTTATGTTAGTTCAAATTAATTTACTGCCAAACGAAAATATTAAATGTTATTTAATACAATTGTTAATTGGTAGAAATATTCTTTTTATAATTTGATTTAATTAACAGAAAACACTGCTAACTAATAGTAATTTATAGAAAACTTCTTTTAATAATTTAATTTATTTAACATAAAACACTGCTAACTATTAATTAAAATTAAATTTGTTGTTATTTCAACAAATATTAATGTTGCAAGAGGCATTTAATTCATGAAACATCTCTTGCATCATGAAAGTCAAAAATTAACACTTAACCAATCATGACCCATGAGTAGAAGTATAGAACATGGGTCAAGTTGATCCTGAGCCAGCCATCAAATGGTACAAGCGCTGGCTTGTTCTAGTTGAGATTTGGGATAAAATCATAAAATCCTATTACCACCAAGGGTTTTGGGGTTCTGGGCATTGTAATGGACCACACCCCAAGATTGATAATATTTGTTTGGGCTTGGGATAGGGACAAATTTAGTCAATTATAAGTATATATATATATATATACCACATATCCATATAAAAATTTTTATCTAATATTATATATAATATTTATCATATATGTATATAATTTCCAAATCAAACTTAGAGGTTGTTTAGCCTAGGCCTGGCTTGCATTATGTGTGGCCATGTGGGTTTGGTGCAAATCCAAGCTACCTAGCCTAAAAGAAAATAATTGCAGGTTTGGCTGAGCTGATCTAAGTCATAAATGATCATCCTTAAGGAGAAGAAGCCTTATGGCATTTCCAATTGGTTTGTTTTTATTAATTTTAATATTTTTTTTGCTTTTCATTATTGATTTTAATTTTTCTATTAATAGTTATTTTTAAATGGAGTTTAAATGTATTTTGATTTTTAATTTATGAGCTACTAATTTTTATTAATTTCTTAGCTTTTAATAATTGTTAGGTAAAAGCTTGAAAAATGGAACTTGAATGAGAGTAAAATACTCTAGCTCTCTCTCTCTCTCTCTCCAACAAACATCTAGGAGGATGATAACTCTTGGCATTCAAACTATTGGAATGCCATTAATTGGTGGACTAACTCATGATTGGTTACTTTTGTAATATGACATAGAATAAAAAAAAATCAAAAATCCAAAAAAGGAGTAAAAACTCTTCCTCCCTTGTTAATTTTTGTGTATGTGTATAGATTTCTAGTCAAGACCTTTGCAATGCATAGGCTTTGTTAAGTGAAATTGAAGCAAAAAGAATCCCCTATGACCAACTCAAGCATTATGTTGAGGTGATTTAACTATCATTGCTTTTATTAACTAAATTCTAAACTTTGTTTGTGGGCTGGGCTGGGCCTGCACTAGGCTTGAAGTATTAGGCTCAGGCTCAGCCTTCAAATTTGTGGGTCTAACCGCCTAATGCAGGCCCAGGCCAAACTGAAATGATCAGCCTAAGCAAATTGCATTTGGTTTATTAATTTTTAAGAAAAAAAAAAAGAAAGAAAAATCAATCAATTTTAAGCAATTTAATGAAACAATTGAGAGGAGAGAGTATAGTGGAATGAATTATTGGAAGAGAGAGAATTAATGGTCTAATTAATGGGAAGAGATATTCAATACGGTTGGAAAACCCTTAAACTTTATCTATTAATTATTGAATTTAATATTCTAAACTTTAAATGGAGGATAATTGATAGTTTGTGCATTTTTTTACATGTCTTAATCAAATAATTAAAAACTTTTTACACTTACTTTGGGGAGCTAACTAAGTGTCACCGTGTCACTACCCCTAAGTATTGACTGTCTACAAGTTGCCCTAAATGTTATTAATAAAAAATTAAACAACGCCAATAATTTATATCAGACTGAGAATGAACCACCTACTCTTTTATATATATATATATATATATATATATATAAGCGAATGAACCACCCACTTTGATACTTTCATTTCTACATCACTCAGGCAAGATTCTAATGAAGGTTATGACCTAATTATATAAACATTTATTTAAAATTTGTGAGGAATTGCTACAACAAGAAGTGGAGTTTTCTTTTGAACTGATAACCTAAAACTTTCCACCATATCTAAATCTCCTCCACTTATTCCATCAGGAAATGCCCAATCAATAAAGAGGATTGGCTAATATAGGTCTGCTACTAGTAGTCAAGAACCTCTTTGGCTGAAACTCTTCGGCTAATGGGTAGAGATCTGCTACCAATAAACGCTCCCAATACTATGCCAACAGGCCACTGCTACATTGGGAACATCTCTCTTGCCATTCATGAGAAGATGTTCTCAAGTGCAGCTCCAGTGACCATTTGGGGCAAGTTGGAGCATTTTGTTGGTAGCAGATCTGGACTTCCTTCCAATGGCCCACGCATTGGAATTCAAAGCTTTCAATACCCCCCACTTTGTTGGAGCATTTTGTTGGTAGCAGATCTCCACCTAACAAATTGTAATTTTATTGTACACCTACAACAATTCAAAACTTTCAATACCCCACTTTGCAGTCTGGATGAACTGGAGTCAAAATCATATACACCAGGCTAAACTACCTATCATAGTTGAACACGTCAGTGCTCACTGTAGCCCCATTTGGGACCCAACTATACTGAACACTGGTGTGTTCAACCGTGTAGGTAGTTCAGCTGGGGCAATTGGGCGGGTTGGGTTTGGTTTGGCAATTCATCTAACCCGCCAACCCATTAATGACCTAGTTATATAAAATTAAATGGGTTGGATTCAACCCAAACCCATTTTAATCCAATCCAACCCGCCCGAACCCATTAATCTTATATTTATGGACTTAAAAAATAAATTAACTCTCTCTTAACAAATAAGTTGGTCATAGCTTGGTAGTAATTATATTTACAATTTACACAAGTGGTGAAGGTTCATATCACATTACATGCATATTATTTTTACACAAGCGATGAAGCCATTTGACTATGTACTGATTTCGGGTTTGACCAAACCACTTAAGTTCAAACTAGTCGGACCAACTTGAACTATTTAATTGGATTATCTTCAAGCTAATCACATCAAGGTGATTGAAACCATTTAGATCTGGATCAGTTCAATTGGACCGAACCGAACCGATTCAGTCAATGGTGGATTGACTTGGACCAGATCATATCAGGTTTGTGCACGAGTTTGAGAATGAACCAGCTGACCCGAAAGCGGGTCAACACAAGTAAATCGGGTCGACTCGGATTCAGGTTGGGTTTTATGGCTATTGGCCAGTTGGACGGTTTAGACCGAGCAAATCACGCGAACACCAAACCATCCTGCCCGAAACCATTTTGGATTTAGGTCAACCTGGATCGGCTTGTACCAGGTTGGGCTATGTGAATACTAGTTAGACCGGACGACCCAAACCAGGCAAAGCAAGCGGTACTAAACCATCCCGTCCATGGTCTATTTCGGATTTGAGTCAATCTGGATCGATATATATTGGATCGGGTCAGCCCGCGTGAACTAGTCTGGACTCGGGTCAAATTGATTTGGATTTATGTTGGGTGAAGTGTGTTTATTCAAGACAAAACTAAATTTAGTCAATAATTAATAGAAAATTAATGCATTGATTATAAATTATTTAATTCAAATGAAAAAAAAAATAGAAAAAAGGCTAAGGAATTAATACTTATGTCTGTAATGGTTAACCCAATGGTTATCCACAACCCAACCCAACCCATTTAAATGGGCGGATTGGGTGATGGGTTGATCACAAAACCCGCCAAGTAAATGGGCGGGTTGGGTGGGTGAGCCAAGATCTGCTCCTCACAAATAGGTGTCTCACGGGCACATCCACCGTGCATTGGGAACATCTCCCGTGAATAATAACTAATAAGTACGGGAAGTGTTCCCAATACATGATAGGATGTGTGTGTGAGGAGCAGATCCAATCTCTAGGTGGGTTCAGCGGGTTGGGTGAAAAATTGCCACCCCTACCTACAACAAACATGCCCTACAAGAGATGATGTAGATAAGAATCAGTTTGATACTTTGATCTCATTGCATAGCATATTTACAGTTTGTTTGGTTCGCAAGAATAGGGGTTTGGAATCAGAATCCCATTCTCATTCGTGGTGGAATAGCATTCCCCCATCTGAGGGAATGGTCATTCTCTCCCCCTCCTTTGAAAATAAAATCACATTCTAATTGATTCTAATTTCTATGTAAACCAAACAGATTATAGGAATAGATCATTTCAATTCCAATTTCAAAAAATTGCAATTCCAATTCCAATTCCGATTATAAACCAAACGAACCTTTAGATTTCACCCTCTTAATCAAGAAAATATGAAATAATTGCAATAACTCAAAGAGATTTAACATCATGGTTTGGTGATATGCATCTATATTTGATGTAACCGTTTTCAGCCACGTACCAATGTTTTGTGATGTAAAATTTTTTGGCAAAGTACCTCGTTATTCGACCCGGTGGTGGCGTGTCTTAGTGACAAGCTACTTGGTGGCGAACTCCCTGGGGGAGAACTGCTTGGTGACGAACTGCTTGGTGGCGAACTGCCTTGGTGGCGAACTGCCTGGGGGCGAACTGCTTGGGGGCGAACTGCCTGGTGGCGAACTGCCTGGGGGCGAACTGCCTTGGTGGCGAACCGCCTGGGGGCAAACTGCCTTGGTGGCGAACCGCCTGGGGGCAAACTGCCTGGTGGTAAACTCCCTGGTGGTGAACTGCCTGGGGGCGAACTGCCTTGGTGGCGAACTACCTGGGGGCGAACTGCCTTGGTGGCGAACTGCCTGGGGACGAACTGCCTGGTGGCGAACTCCCTGGTGGCAAGTTGCCTGGGGCCGAACTACCTGGTGGCGAACTCCCTGGTGGCGAACTGCCTGGGGGCGAACTGCCTGGTGGCGAACTCCCTGGTGGCGAACTGCTTGGCGAACTCCCTACTAGGCGGCCGATGCCTTAGAGTATGTTGGAGCTCCCTAGTGCGGCGCAATCCGACTACCCTCAACATGAGGTGGTCTTCTTTCCTTTGTAGGCTGCGGGAGATGAGGGACCTGCGAGAACTTCATCTTTTCCTCCTCTTTGTAGGTGGCGGGAGCTGAGAGACCTGCGAGAACTCCATCTTTTCCTCCTCTTTGTAGGTGGCGGGAGCTAAGGGACCTCCGAGAACTCCATCTTTTCCTCCTCCTTGCATGTGGCAGGAGTTGAGGGACCTCCGAGAACTCCATCTTTTCCTCCTTGTAGGTGGCGGGAGCTGAGGGACCTCCGAGAACTCCATCTCTTCCTCCTCCTTGTAGGTGGCGGGAGCTGAGGGACTTCCGAGAACTGCATCTTTTCCTCCTCTTCGTAGGCGGCGGGAGCTGAAGGACCTGCAAGAACTGAACCAGAGGTCCCAGGGGTATTTTCCCGGTGGGGGCTCTCCGATGCTTAAGTTAGCACTCTTATTGTAGAGAGCTTTGAAGACAATATGAGAGAGCTAGAGAGCAGGGTTACTTCCCTTTCTTTTTTCCCCCTCCCCTTTGGGGGGTGAGGTCTTTATATACCGGAGTCCTCGCGGGTTAGGTGGGTGAAAAGCCTCCAAACGGTAAGACTCGTCGCATCCTGACAGAACTGAGGTACGGTGGTGAACTCCTCGAGGTCGTCAGGCTGGCGCTTGTGTCAAGCAGCCAGGTCGGCACCTGGGCCAGGTTGTCAGAGGGGTGCATGCATCAGTCGGCGGGTCAGTGTCTAGGCCAGGTCGTCAAGTCGGCGCCTATGTTAGTCGGCGGGTCAGTGTCTAGGCCAGGTCGTTAGGTCGACGCCTGTGTCAGTCGGCGGGTCAGTGTCTAGATCAGGTCGTCAAGCTGGCGCCTGTGTCAGTCGGCGGGTCAGTGTATAGGCCAGGTTTATCGGTGGGCACCTTGGCCGGATCATGCGTTAGGCTGGTCCAGGTCGGCCAGGTCGCGCAGGCCGGGCGCTAGGCCGCGCGCAGTTCGCGCGTGCCGTGCGCAGGTGGGTCACCAACTTCGTAAGTTTGTTGGTTGGGTGTTTTCCTAGTTGTCACGAGGTGCCACGTGTCACAATTTCACTGGAGGGCCAAATCTTCCCTCATCAATAGCCCCCCACTCCTGAGCTGATAGTAACTCAGCGAAGGGAGTAGATTTCTTTTGGCCCGTAAGTCGATGAGCTAGTAAGTGCTGATCCAATTACTAGTGTGGCTCGTAGGCTTTGGGAGCGACTCGTAGTCTACTCTTTTTTTACTTTGCCCATGTCGGAGAGGCGACCGGGTCTTAAGCAGTAATGTGGCCCGTAGGCTTTTGGGAGCGACTCGTAGTCTACTCTTTTTTTACTTTTGCCCGTACCGGAGAGGCGACCGGATCTTAAGTAGTAATGTGGCCCGTAGGCTTTTGGGAGTGACTCGTAGTCTACTCTTTTTTGACTTTTGCCCATGCTGGAGGGGCGACCGGGTCTTAAGTAGTAATGTGGCCCGTAGGCTTTTGGGAGTGACTTGTAGTCTACTCTTTTTTGACTTTTGCCTGTGTCGGAGAGGCGACCGGGTCTTAAGTAGTAATGTGGCCCGTAGGCTTTTGGGAGTGACTCGTAGTCTACTCTTTTTTGACTTTTGCCCGTGCCGGAGAGGCGACCGGGTCTTAAGTAGTAATGTGGCCCGTAGGCTTTTGGGAGTGACTCGTAGTCTACTCTTTTTTTACTTTTGCCCGTACCGGAGAGGCGATCGGGTCTTAAGTAGTAATGTGGCCCGTAGGCTTTTGGGAGTGACTCATAGTCTACTCTTTTTTTACTTTTGCCCGTACCGGAGAGGCGACCGGGTCTTAAGTAGTAGTGTGGCCCGTAGGCTTTTGGGAGTGACTCGTAGTCTACTCTTTTTTGACTTTTGTTCGTGCTGGAGAGGCGACCGGGTCTTAAGTAGTAATGTGGCCCGTAGGCTTTTGGGAGTGACTCGTAGTCTACTCTTTTTTTACTTTTGCCCGTGCCGGAGAGGCGACCGGGTCTTAAGTAGTGATGTGGCCCGTAGGCTTGGCCTGCATCAGCTTCGTAATGCTGGTCACCTAATCCTACAAGAAGCTACTAGGGGCTCGACCTTCGGGGGCAGCACTACTAATTTTAGGTTGCCAGCTCACACGGGAGCCTTGGAAGGCTCGACCAGTAAGGGCACCTATGTAGTCAGTTGGCCGCCAACTCCCGCGGAAGCCACGAAGAGCTCATCTTTGTAGGGGGGACCTTGCGGAGAGGACTGATGTGGCATTATCTGAATTGAAAGTAAGGTTGGTAGAGCTACTTAGTCCGTTAGCTCCCTGCATAGTCTCTGAGTTCATAAAAAATGTAAACTATAAAGCGATAGCTTCAATTTCTAAAAAGTGAGGACTTAGTTTTGGCAAGATGAGAACTTAGCTTTTTGTAGTGTGTTCCCACAGACGGCGCCAATTGATGTAGCGCGATCCGGCCGGTCTTAGCTGTCAACGACCTTGCTTCTGAACTGGGTAGCAAGGAACCTAAAACAGAGGAGATGAGGAAGCTCTGGGGGGGAACCCGGTGTAGCGGCTCCGAAGCTCAAGTTAGAATCCTTCAAAAGCAAGATAACACCAGATAGCGCAAAGTTTGCATACCTTGTTTGTTGGGGGCAAGGGGCTCTTATAATCACTTCGCGCACTCGCTCCGAGGCCCTTGTCAGGTCGGGTATGATTACCCTTGCGCTTGTCAATTCGGCTGTCGTCCTTTCTATTGGGACAGAATCGTCACTGCCTAACCGTCTCTCTAACTGGAGATGGTGGTGTCAGTGGCGGTGGCAGGTGGCCGTTTAGAGTGTGGCCGCCAAGCGTCAGATCCCAAGTCAGTCAGGTGCGGCGCCCTCGGGCACGGACTTCCTCAGTGTCAGGCATGGTACGACTTGTTTGGTTTTGGTGCCCAGAAGGTGATGCGGAGTGGTGAGCGAGGCGAAGTCTTGAGTTCGGAGGTATCTATAGGGCAGGTCAGTTAAGCGAGGTGTATCCCGAACTGTTACAAGGTTGGCTAGTTCGGCGAGGTATATCCCGAGCTGTTACAAGGTTGGCCAGTTCGGCGAGGTATATCCCGAGCTGTTACAAGGTTGGCCAGTTCAGCGAGGTATATCCCGAGCTGTTACAAGGTCGGCCAGTTCGGCGAGGTATATCCCGAGCTGTTACAAGGTTGGACAGTTCGGATTACTCTGGTTTTGGGCCAAGGGTGAGTTCGGGCCCCCCATAGGGAGTTCGATCCGTTGGTGTCCCTTTGTTCACGCCTTAGGCTTGGCCCTTTTGCCGAGCTGTTGTTTCTGCCACGTATCACATAACTGTGAGGTCGGGTCAAATCTTCCTTCATCAACATCCATGATGAATCCCAGCAATATCTTACGGGTTGGTATAATGGTCAAATCTCAGGCTCATGACAACCGTGAGAACCAGGTTCAAGAGTGACAGTTGCAACTTGGTAAAAATGAAAGAAATAAAAGCAAATGTTGGGAGCCAGATCTAATGCACCTGTTTGCCCGGTATTTGTTTGGCACTTCCATTTCGAGTTTTATTGAAGGGAAGGTTTAAATTACAAGAATCTGAACTCCCTCCCTCTTATTTTGGTTTTGTATTTGTTGGCTTTTGTCTTTAACACTGTTGCAATCGCTTCAAAAGTGAAAAACAATAAGTTTCATTCTCTTGCTTGTTTATATTTTTACAACAATTTTACATTTGCTTGTATTGAGAACATATTCCATTCAGAGAAGCTAACAGATTGGGTTTGACTTGAACAAAACCTAATTGAAGCCACTGTCACCCTTTTTTTGCTTTTTCCTTTAACTTTCTCTCATATTGTTTTTCTCCCTTTTTCTCTTCCCACCCTTTCCTTGGGCCCTTCATTTACCAAGATAGGCAAGTTTATATGAGCAAGTGTTTTCTTAGCAAAAGTTGATCAAATAAGATCAGTGCCAACATTAGGAATTGTAGTCAATTATCTAGTTGACCAACTTAACCCCGCAAAATATTAGCAAACGAACTGAGCCTTAATGTCAAATTTGCACTCCAATGACACTCCGGCTGCTGAATCTAGATGGCTGAACTTTTTCCAATCTTGTCAAGGCTATCAAATGCCCTTTTGCTTCAAACCATGAGAAAATTTATCTGTCTAAATTGAACAGCCTAAAGTGTCAACAGGGTTCTCCCCATTTGACGCATTAATTTATAAGTTCTTGTAAGGGTATGGTATATATATATATATATATATATATATATATATATATATATATATATATATATATATATATATATATATATATATATATATATATATATATATATATATATATTTTTTAGTAGACTAAGTATGATACAGCCTACGCTGTTGATCATGGATAGCCAAGCTTCCATCCAAACCATAGCCTCATTATGGAAAATCATGCTTTTCCATAGAGGGATGTATTACTCATGGAGGAGTTTGGATTTCCTCCTGGCACCCATCTCACAGCATGTTGCAGTTGCACATTGGGAATATCATTTTGTACTTTAATGTTTTAAATCACGAGGAGATGTTTTCAATGCATGGCTGCAAGTGCAGGTGACCATATGTGATGAACATTATGAGAAAATCTGCATTGTTGAAGAGGTTCAGACAGTTTTAAAACCTCATCAAATTTAGGGTATGTTTGATTTGTGAGAATAGGGGTTTGGAATTGGATTGGTCCATTCTGATTATAACTATTCAGTTGGACGGAATTGAAATCTTATTCACATTCCTGGTGGAAAGGCATTCCCTCATTTTAGAAAATGGCCATTCCCTCTCCCTCCCTTAGAAATGAAAATCCATTACAGCTGATTTCGAATCTAATTTCAATTCCCATTCAAACCAAATAGGTGGGAGGGATAGACCATTCCTATTCCAATTCTGATGGATTTCAACTCCGAGTCTGATTCCGATTCCAACTATGAAACAAGCATGCCTTTAGTGTTATTTACTTATTTTTATCATGTGTTCCAAATTTCTTGGGCAGCCAAAGAATCTTGATTTTTTTTCTTGCTATTTGGATTTGATTTCATCAAGGAGAGAGAAAACTCTTTTTTAGGCCATCGGTGATGTATGATAAAAATAAAGCTTCTACTCCCTTAACCATGTAAACACATACAATGATTATATATATATTGCATTTTTGCATATACTGATCATGTTGGGAACTGGGAAGACTAACCTTGATTTTTTATCTTTTCTGAAGCCAAACAGTAGAACTTCATGGAATAATGCTTAGAGTATAACTAAGATGCCAACAAGAAAAACAGACAACCAGAAGAATTTTAAGGAAGAATAACATGGACTAAACCATCTCGCATTTCCTTGTAGCTGTGCATTGAAAATATTTCCGTGTACAGTGGAAATATCTAGAAACTTGTATGATTTTATTCATGAGCAAGGAGGTTTTGTGAGCATCAAATCCAAATTCCAAAAACAACCTTCATTCTAATAAATCTTTTTCATGAGAAAAATTAGGATTTTAAAATTTTTAAAACATTTTTCAATATTTTTTAGGCTCAGTTTGGAAGGAGTGCAAATATAAATATACAGTGTAAAACCTTGTATTTTGTACCATTTTATATGTATTTGTATTCTTTCCAAACTGAGCATAAGGACAATTGATGGAAGGGATGCTTTGGAATTGGATATTTATTTAAAATGTGAAAAGCGGTTCCCATGAAGGAGAACATTATAAGGTGTCAACCAGTTAGTTGGTAAGATCTCCTGTTAGTCGTAACAAAAACTTAGGGTCAAATCTGGCCTGCACCTGAATTCGGGGGGTTATGGGTTGGGGGATGAACTACTGCTCTTGTCTAACCCTTCAGAAGATACAAAAAATAAAGCTTTCTTTTTTGGGAAAACTGTGTTTCTAATATTTTTTTTTCCAATATCTCTCAGATTTTGCCATTAACGCTCTATTGGAATAATTTTTTTCTTTTAAGCTTTTTTCTGTCAAAAAAAAATTGAGAAAAAAAAAAGTATTTTGGACAGTTGGTAGCATTTACTTTGAAAAAATGTATATATCAACAATCTAAAGCCAGAACAACTTCAAGCCCCAAATTAAGCATAAAACCTGAAATTTGGACTTTACAAACACAACTCCTAAAGCTTATCCAAACGCAACCTAGACTTTCTGATCATGCCTATGATGACAATATTATTATTTTTCAATAATAGTAGTTAAGCCCTCCATGATTGAGGCATCTAGAAGGTTTTCAAATCCTTCTTTTTCAAGTTTTCGAAATTCTATACACCAAATTATAGTTATTCACTGTAGAAAAAGGTGAAGGAAGAAGAAAAATGAAAATTAAAAAAGAAAATACAGGTTTTAAATTTATATTTAGTTAGAAATTAAAATTTATGCAAAAAATAATTGTATACAAGGTTAAAAATATGGATACACCTCAATGCAACCGAAGGGGTGTATCTGTGCTTTGAACCTAACGCTTCTTTTATGCTTAAGTAACCCTTTTTTTAATTTTTTATACACTTTTCTCATAAGGTGGGATTTATCTTTCCCTTTTTTTCCTACATTTTTTTCTTTTAAACCAACCTTAATTGCTAAAAAGTTGAGAAAATAAGTAATTATAATATGATATGATATTCGATGGGCAAAATTGTATTTAAAAAAGAGAATTTTCAATTAGTACCCTATACTTTAAGTTTAAAGCCACTTTGGCCCCTAAACTTTAAAACACGACAATACAATATCTGAACTTTCAAAACATGCCAATTCGGTACCTATCATTAACCAACCATCAGTTATATATATCACGTGATGACATGTGCGATTTAAAATTTTTGAAAATGTCAAAATTACCCTTTGAAACACTATTCATCATCTTCTTCCTCAAGAATTAAGATTGAACCAAAGCAATGATGAACAACCCCAAGCCGTTAACCAGCCACTAATTATGCAAGGGCTTGTTGGGAGTTGTTTAGAGGAGGATTGATGGCAGGAGAGCATGTATTTTAGGAGTTCAAAAACCAGGTTGGTTCTGCTTCATCAACTTATCAAGTCGGTTTCATCTCATGTCCTCTCGTTCATTCACTTTTTGTTCCATTCACTCATCTGTATCGCCATATATATATATATATATATATATATATATATATATATATTAAGTGTTGGGCATGTGTTTCATTTGTTTTTCATTCATCGATAATACATTTATTGAATATCTAAAACATCTCTAGTCCAAGTTAAACATATCCATGTTCAGTTCTTGGATGGTTGACAAAGAAAGTTAGATGACATCTGAAGGGCATTTATGTCTTTTCACATGTCACTTAACAGTTGATTAACGGCAAGTACTGGATTGGCATGTTTTAAAAGTTCGGGTACTGAATTGTTGCATTTTAAAATTAAGGGACCAAAGTGGCACTAGGCCCAAAATACAGGGTACTAATCAGAAATTTTCCCCTTACAAAATCAGATACAAGGTAATTAAACAAGCATTCACAATTTGGCATTACTTGACAATTTTCTATGTAATTTATAGTCAGAATTGGAATCGGAATTAGGAACTCTTGAAATTGGAATTGGAATAATCTATTTTCCCATAATCTATATGATTCAAACAAAAATTGAAATAGGAATTAAAATCAGCTGGAATTTCATTTCATTTCTAAAGGAGGAAAGGAAATGACTATTCCCTCAAATGAAAAAATAAATAATTTCACCAAAAATAAAAATGGAATTTCAATTTCACCCAACCAAACAGTTCAAATTGAAATGGCCTATTCCGATTCCAGACCCCTATTCCTTATTAACCAAATGGGCCCGTTAGATTATTTTGAAAATAGAAGTGGCTTGGGTATGGGATACAGTCTCCAATATTTGCATTTTGGCTTGGGGCCCACTAACTGATGACTCGGATCACCTGCCCACCCACATCTACCCAGAACGCACTACCCCCTCAATTATAAATATCTCTTGTTGGATAATATGTTAGGAGGACGAGATGTTCTCCTTGTGTGACTGCAATAGATCCGATCATCCGGATAAACGACATTTGTTAATTATTATACTATAGATCCTAGGGGATAGAGACCTGGCCTTAATTATTATATTATAAATCTGTATCAAATCCTCAATAATTAGTCCTTCATACTGCGTGAATCACGGGGTTTACTATTGATATCCGACCGATTGGCATCTTATGATTTACCCGAATATAGTGTGGGGTATGACCTGTAAGTGGATTCCAATCCTACGTTATTACTCCATAAAAGGAGAAAGATTCCAATCCCAAGCTCAATTTACATATTACCGTTTGAAGTAAAAATATTAATTAATTAATTTTACGCGCCAGCCAATTACCAGCTCCCTGAAGACAAGTAGGATTGTTTGTTTAAGTAGGAATTACGATTTTGTACTTGTTTTGCTTCCAGCTACCCTCTCTGCGTAATTGCGTATTGATTCTTTCGTTATCTCTGCAAAACATTTTGCTTTCACGTTTTCTTCCTTTATGTTGTCCATGTCGATTCTTGTTGAATGAATCCTGTTGATCAAAAGCTGTTAAGTTCATCACCGATGGAGCACGACAGGCTACACCCCCAAATTCGAGGTGACGAATTGGATCTTCTGGACTCTAGGGTTTCTCGTTTTTCAATCGGAGAACAGCATGGTGGCACCCAAGAATCCATTTCTCAGTTGGTAATTAATCTCTTCAAGAAGATTCCTCTTACGATGGACTCCGTTCTCGTTAAGTTAATTGGTTTATATTGTTTTGAACGATTGTGAGGCGATGATTTTGGGAAAGTTCGATTGAGAACTTCTGATTTTTCTCTTTTTATTCGCTCCCCCCCCCCCCCCCCGTCCGTTTTTTGCCATTCAAAAAGCAGTAACTCCAGAGGACTTTTCCTTGTCTTCCTTTATCTACTCTGTCTGTCCTGGTGTGGTTTCACTTTGTTCAATTGAAAGCAATGAACTAAGTGTATTAGTCTTTATTTGAACCGTTCGTTGTTAATAGACCGATGTGCGGCGCCCCCCCCCCCCCCCCCCCCCCCCCTTAAATTATGGGTGCAATCAATTGTCTATAAAGAAAGAAGAAAAAGGGAACCTATGAAACTGCTTTCAAAAATTTCTTGTGGAAAGATGCAATTTTTGGTCTTACGGTGACAGAGTTTGATTTTTTTTTATAGCTTTGTGTATTCTTAGTCCATGGAATTGAATTATTTTGAATTCAAAATCTACTTTTTGGTTTGTTTAGATTGAAAAACACACTGGAGATGGAGTTTCCATTATGCCTGCCGACTCTCTCAAAAATGAAAAGACTCAGTCTGAAGAGAGTGAAGCTGATGCACCCAAAGATACTAGTGAGGAGAATCATGGGCAGAGAAATTCTGATGCTAACCATCAGAAACAACATAGATATTTTTATTATGATTCACCTCTTTCTGAAGAAACTGGAATTTGGATACCCGTTTCAGTTCCTCCAATGTCAGAAAGTGAACACGAAGAATGGAGTAGAGGTTTTGGATCAAATGGTGGCTACTTCCCTGAAGGAGACATGGGTTGGAATCAGTTTGTTGGAGAAGATAAGGAACTGACAATGTGGGATGTGGTACTTGAGATGTTACTTGCAGCCCGAGGAAAAGTAAATGCTATTGCTTCTGGTGATGTTTATGGATTCAAGATTTCCTGGATGTCCAGCCATCTCCTGGAGCAAGCTTGGAAGGAGATGGCTCAAACTTTGACAGAGGCAAATTTTGGTAATGCAAAAGAAATTCTTGAAGCAGAACCCCCAAAATGGTTGGCTGACAGTGCTGCTTCTGCCTGCATGCTATGTGGTATACGGTTCCATCCCATCATGTGTTCGAGGCATCATTGCCGGTTTTGTGGTGGAATATTTTGTAGTGAGTGCTCTCGAGGGAGGAGTTTGTTGCCAGCAAAGTTCCGTACAGCAGACCCACAACGGGTTTGTGATGTTTGCTGTGTGCGGCTTGAGTCTGTGCAACCATACTTGATGGATCAAGTAAGTCGTGCTGCACAATTGCCAACCCATGATCTGACAGACCTCAGTACATTAAGATCCTGGGTAAACTTTCCATGGGGTCAATCTATGGAATATGAGATTTATAAGGCCACAAACACACTTCGGAGTTATGATAAGGTCAGAATCCAAACCTCAAGATTTTGCATATTAGCCTTGATGCTTTCTCCTGTCCTTTAGAATCCTCAATAAACATAAAGAGAAAAGATATTTATCAAAAAAAAGCACAAAGGGAAAAGAAATATGAAAATGGGCATAGCACAGTTGTCAAGGCAACGCCTAGGCGACAAGGCGCCCTTGGAGTCTTGCCTCGCCTAATCGCCAAGCAGTTTTCTATAGCGTGTTATAACAAACTTTTATATTCTTAATTTTTTGAGGTTAAATTATAAAATAGACATTTTTAAACTAAAATGTTCATTTTGTGTGTTTATATGCTATTTTCTTATTTGTTGGGGCTTATTCAACACAAACATTGCTAAATGCTGTATTGAACCCTCAAAGACTTCAAAACCTGAACCAATAAGTAAGAAAGAACATAAAATGTTGTCCAATCAATACATTTTCTTCTCTTTCTTTACTAATTTAGTGTACCTTTTCTTTTCTTCTTTTTCTATAGCAGAAATAGGGGTTCAGCCCCTTTATTTTTCAAAATTTCTTTTCTTTCTTCTTTTTCTTCTCATGAATATGTTGGAATATGTTGATTTTCTATACTTTAAAATGAAGCTTAGACTTTTCTTATGAAAATTATGGATATTTATTAAGGAAATATGATTGTGGAACCTAGGGAACTATCCTAGGATACATGTTTTTACTTAAAAAAAATCCATCGCCTAGGCGATGCCTAGGCACCTCCCTATTGCCTAGCCTCGCCTTAGCATCTTGAAAACTATGGGGCATAGTAAATTAAACAAAAATATTATTCTAAAAGTTCAGGAATTAAAGCATGAAACTATGGTATGAATTGCATGTTATCATACTTTTGATTTGCCTCATGCAAATATGGATGTCTTTCTAACATGCTTTACCAATACAGTTGCTTGCTTCTCCCAGAGTGGGAGTAGAAAGCTTTTGCTTAGTCTGCAGATGCTATACGGTGCATAGAATGACTATAATTTCCATGGTCTTTTATCACAGGATGTTGGTCCATCATCCGGTTTTACCTTTCCTTGAGAAAGTTTTCAGAAAAGACTGCAATTGTCTTATTTCTAATGAATTTGCAGTTATTGGTAATAAAGAAAAGACTGTAATTTTCTTATCAACAAAATGTTCAAAAACAACAAATGATTAAAAAAATAGAAGTTTAAAAGCAGCCTTATTTTCATAATGTCCAAACACTGTCAAAAAGAGCAGCTTCCTGATCTTTCTTAATATGTCAGAAAAAGTTGAAAGAAATCCATTATACTGAAAATGGAGCTCTAATTGGTGGCTTTGATGCTACAGATTTTTTGAATAGACCAAGGCTGGAATTCTTTCTTTGGTACTATTTTATTTATATCATAACAAATTTAACAATAAAGCACTGCAATGATATTTTAAAATAATATTGTGTCGAACTGTTAGTAACTAAACAATATAGAGTTGATGCATTAAGTTGCCTGAAATTCTGTGGACAACAAACTACTGATGGGAATATCATTGCTTAGGTGGGTTCCCTGAAACCTGAAAGGTCAATTCCTGATGCTATTCTGAGACAAGCAAAAGGCCTTGCAATACTTACTGTTGTGAAGGTTGGCATGATGGTTACATATAATATTGGAACGGGAGTTGTTGTTGCTCGTAGAGAAGATGGCTCATGGTCTCCACCTTCTGCCATTTCTTCATTTGGTGTTGGATGGGGAGCTCAGGTAAAGTTTTCCATGTGTTTCTTAATTCATATACCTTTAATTAAGAGTTACTTACTGTTATGGGACTATGAAATGGAAGGATTTATGTTTTTTTATGAAAAAAAATATATATCTTCAAGTATATTTGATATAATGACTTCCTTATGTAATTTGATTTGGTTTGCTCCAAATCCCATCAACCGAAGATCTAATCATGTTTAGGCAAAAATTGATCTCTGAGGTAGAAACCCCAATTATACTCATGGATGATGGCAAGGAAGGAATGGTGATATCCCTTTCTCTGAATTGCTTAATTGATTGTAGACCAAGTTGCACCAGTCTTCTCTTTTGTAAATAAAATAGAATAACAAGAGCTGGTTCTTTTAATTTCTGTATTTTCCTGCACAGTTGTTGCACAAAGGAATCATTATAATCAGCTTTGCAAAAGGAATATACTTCACCTTTTTTGAAAAAAAAAAAATCTGGGGCAAACCTTGTCTTCAACCTTTTTGTTCATAACAAGGTAGATTTTGGGGAAATAATAATATTGTATGACCAATTTTTTGATAGGTTAAGTTGATTTAGGAGTGGCACCAACATTTACCATTCCTTATATTTTGGGTACTTTGTCAACTGTACAAAATTATAGTGGGAATGTCATTGAAGTGTTCAATCTGCTTACCTACCAACTTGATTCAGGTGATTACTCACAGTGTTGTCAAACATCATTTGGTATACTCAACATAATTAAACAATTATTCCTGACAAAAGGTTTTCAACAGTTGAGGTTCAAGCGTAGTGGGAGGGTGGAAGAATAAGAGGGAGAGGCATGAAAAATAAAAATAGATATTTAGGCCCCGTTCATTTGCCAGCATTTCGTGGGGGGTAAGTTGGCCAACTGGTAAATTGACCACGATCACCGCATTCATTTGCCACTATATTGGGTCCCACGGTAACTGAAGATACCAGAGGTTAACTGATACCCTCCTGCAAGGTGGTTAAGCAACTTACCTGTGCATAATAACACTCTCTACCTCCTGCCTCTCTCTTTACCCGGGTAACTTGTATCCCACAAGAACACTGGAACCTCACTTACCTGGGCAAGTTTTACCTGGGAAACACTTGCCTGGGTTAACTACCCATGCAAGTAAAAAAGAGCAGGGCCTTACTGTTAGAAACATCTATGTTTTTTCCTTAAGCAGAAGTCAACTAAGCCTTGTCCTAACTCTGTGTATGTCATCCACACATACAAATGTGAGTCTGAAGGGGATAAACTGAAATGTCATTGTTTTTCCAATTAACTTCCAAATATACAGATATAAATGTATGTTGATGTTTTTTCCTAGTAATTATGAAATTCCAACTGCTAAAATCACTTTTCATGTGCAAGGGCTTGAAGTTCTCTATTCTTGTCTGGTGTATTTGTTTGTAAATGTGGAATGATGGAAGAATTTCTCTTTTGATGCTCTCTTGTGGAAATTATTGTTGTTGCTTAATAAGGGCTCTTTCATTATTACAGGCTGGAGGGGAATTGACTGACTTCATCATTGTCTTAAGGACAACTGATGCTGTTAAGACTTTTAGTGGAAATGTACATTTCTCAGTTGGAGCAGGTTTGAGTGCAGCATGTGGCATTATTGGACGGACAGCTGAAGCTGATGTTCGCGCTGGTGATGGTGGTTATACAGCTTGTTATACATATAGTTGCAGCAAAGGTACCCTTTTTGGTCCATGAACACCTCACAATAATTAAGTTTATTTTGCATGATTCTGGATTAAGTAGCATTAAATCTGTATTTTTCTGTTCATTAATTCTTCTTTTCACCAGATACTGGGAGGAACCACATTAGTTAGGTTATGGGTATAGATTATCTTCTTCGTTAGGAGGTAGGACTTGGTACCAATATTAGCTTGCATTTCTTTTGCAAATTATTATTTTGTGTGACAATTTATTCACTTCTAGTGATACTGTTTTTCTTCATCTGTATAGCAATTTTAACTGTTACCTTGGAAGTAAGGAATGCTTGATACCCATTTTAGAATGTAAAAACAATCAGTAGGAATAGATAAAGTCCCCTTAACCCAAGATTAATGACTGCTAGGTATTTACCAACAGGGCTTTGCTGGCTTGATCACACTTAAAATTGCTGAAACCAATTTAAATTCTAAAGAATCTCAAATATGAACCATGCTGGTAGAAGACAACATATACAAGTACGTATTATGCAGTTTGTAGACATCTGTTTTATAAGGTGCTCATTAGGAACTCTAGACATCGTGTCAGTTTACAACCAATCATGTATTCTGATATATGGTTCTCCGCGATTTCAACTTATGGCTCTTTCAAAATGCCTGTCCGTAGTAACTTTTCATCTTTCAATTTCCTGTGGTAAGAAACATCTTAGAAATTTCTTTCTTGTTCACACTTTGTCTAATGTGATTATTGTTATTTTGCAGGCGCATTTGTGGGTTGTTCGCTGAATGGGAGTATTGTCACCACACGCACACTGGAGAATTCTCGATTCTATGGTAGCCCTTCCATCAATGCATCAGATATTCTTCTTGGGTCTTTGCCTAGGCCCCCTGCAGCTGTCATCCTGTACCATGCGCTGTCTGATCTATTCCAGAAATTTGAGGGGTAATTCATGATTGGGTCAAGAACTATTTTTATTAGTTCAGTTCACCTCAACAAACATCAGCTGGCTTAAAAGGCACACCAGCCCAGGAACCAGTTGTAAATATTGTGTGCAGTTTTTCATTACCAAGAAATCTCAATATCCATTCATTGTTTCCTGTAAAGGTAGGGATTCTTAAATGGTTGTATAGCATTAAAGATAACTTCACACGAAGGCATTTCTTGGGGGGTAAAGATAAAGACTACTGAGGTAGACTGCCTCATGAACCTCTCTGGTTGTACATATAACAATTTTTATATTTATCACGAAAGAAGCAAGTTGTCAAGTGCCAGTAAAATGCTTTTCATTGGATCCCTTGTATTACTAGAGGAGACCAGAGATGAAAATTAAATCAGATTAGTTTCTAATAATCTAATCTGGCTGGTTTAGTTTCAAAAAGGCTTTCTACGAAAGTATACAGATGATTGATAAGAATCAACTTGTGAGGTTTCTGTCAACTACTAAAATAGTCCACTATAGGCCTGTGACTGGTGGATTTGTTAGTGGCTTTACGGTGCATAATCGAAGATAGCATCGTGGATGAGTTATTGCAGCCACCCTTCCCAAAAATAATATGAATGATTGCAAGGGCAGTTTGTGTTCTTTCAAAATGCAGCTAGTGTGAACTATTAAAAAAAATTACATTGATCTACTCTAGTTGAGTTTATAGGTGAACATTTCTGGGGAAAAAGGGTCAACCATGACAATTTGTTAAGCAGGTTCTTCTACTTAGGCTCAGTTTGAAAGGAGTACAAATATAAATATGTACAGTATAAATCTATACAAAATAATATAAAATATAAAGTTCAGTCTGGAAGGAATACAAATACAAATATGTAGAGCGCAAAACCTTAGGCTCAGTTTGGATGGAATACAAATACAAACTGAGCCTAAGGTTTTGCGCTTTACATATTTGCATTTGTACTCTTTCCAAATGGAGCCTTAGGCTCAGCTTGTGAAAAGTGCAAATACAAGTATGTACAGTGCAAAACCTTGCACAAGTCAGATGAATCATGCCCATGGATTGATGTCAAATTCACAGGCGGTTTAAGAGGGGGGGGGGGGGGGCTATTAGTAGACTTAACAAGGGGCTTCAATTTCAGATTTCTGAGGTGGATTGCAGTCTATCTTTTATTTAGACTGCACTCCACCTCATAATTCTTATTTGACTGCCAACCTATAACAATTCAAAATTATAAATTCTACCTCTAATATAAATTTACGGTGGAGCTAAAAATTCTGGGGGTGTACTGAACATTAAAATTCCCTTGTCAGGTGGATGGATATGGTTGGTCTATTCAGAACCACAGAGAGTTCCTATATGAGGAACAATCTTAATAGGCCAAGTGATTAATTCCTCCACGTGGCAGAATTAGGTGAGGACATGCTTCTAAGATCAAAGCTTCCCCGTTATGCAATTTTGAAAATAATATTACAAAAAATATATATTTTTTATTGAAATAATCTTTTAGCAGTGCAGTTTAAAATATCTGTTAAAAACAGAATATTTATATTATCTTTTATTTTATTTTGGTTTCTATTATTATTGTATTTCAATGACATTTATTTTATCGAGAAATTTTTGTTTGTTTATTATTATGATGTTTAGATTGAATGCCATATATTTCTGTTATTCTATGTTTGTTTTCTTAGGAGTCGAAGTTCAAAATACATTGGAAGGAGTGTAATGGTATTTTGAACCTTGTATTTTATTATTATTTTTTTCAACATTCCACAGAGTGGGAAATAAGATCATCTAATATTTAGAATAAATGTTTTTTTTTAATATTGACCCACTACTACAGCACTACAATACATATCAGTCAATACAAGCTGAAACCTAATGAAATTTTGAAACTTCATGTGAGTATTTTGTTGTATTGCATCTTGAAATTTAGATTATTTTTAATATTCCACCTACATCAATATAATGACATTATGGATTGCAAGAAATTTAATCAATTACATAGATCTGTTAATTAATTAATTAATTTAACTTTCTTAATTAAGTAATCATTTGTTTTATTTATGTAAATTTGTAATATATGAAAATTAAATAATATAAAAATAAATGTAAATAACAGTTATTAACAGAAATTTCTTATTAATGTTAACAATAATTAATTTTCTTAATAAACAGTGATTAACTTAATTTATTTATTTAATACTTTGAATCTTAACTTATTAGGTTGCTTAATAAAATTTAAAATGATTAACATTTATTGATGGAATTCGCATCCCAAAAAAATGAATAAAATTTATTTCCGGAGATTGCCCCATATTAAAAAACGATTGAAACCCTATCATTTCTCTCCCACTCGTCTGTATACTTGTAGTGGCAACAACCTGGGCGACTTCCTAGCATACAGGTTTCATTTTCATTCTTCCTTTTTTTTTGTTTTTTTATTTCTAATGCCCTCTTTTGCATTGTTTTTGCAAAGCAGGCACTCCAGCGACCCAATACTCGATTAACGCCATCTTTTGCATTGTTTTTTTCGAAATTCTCTCATCCCTATATATCACTCCATTATTTTTGCATTGTCAAGCCTATCATTGTCATTTTAACAAAATAAGCACTTATGGGATAAGCAATTCTTGTAACACTTCAATACAAAAATACATATTTAAATATACTTATTTTAAGAATAAACACTTGGGGAAAAAACTAAACATAATAAACACACTTATTTCCATTTTCCCAAACATAGATGAAGGCCAATTAAGCATATGAGGTATCTTTGAGTCGCCCTTTCAAATTTTCTATTAGCATTCATGCGTAGATAAACTGAGAGAGATGCTTTAATAAGGTCTTTTCTTCCAAAAAGATGGCACAATAAAAAACAAAAAAAAAATACAATATCATTAAATGTTTATGACAAACAACACACTTGCTAGTAAATGGGGAAGTTTGGATCCACGTCACGAGCCCAAGATTCCAGCCCCCCAATGATATCCTGGACTGAAGTGAAGCCCATCTTGTGGAGGAGCTGAACAGCTCTCTGCGAATCATTACCTCTTCTACATATTACATACAGGGAGGCACCTGGGCTAGATGTGGGGCCATTACACTTTTCCTCTTCCTTCAAGGCAGAAGAGATTTCAGGCAACTTACCCTCCAAACTTGATAATGGAATGTTCAATGACTTGGGCAGAGAAACGATCTTGAAGTGGTGTTCCGGACGTACATCCACTAATACATGTGCCTCCCCTTTTACAACCCTCTCTTTATATTCTTTAGCGCTTATTCTGGCATTTTCTGGAAGCAACTTCAATTTCAAGGGCAACTGCATTCAATTACAAGTACAAATCAATTACCCCATAACACGACATTTTTTCTCTTTGTTGGACATCACACTTGCGGTTCAGATATTATTGTTATTATGTTCCACAATATAGCCCGAGACTACAAATGCAGTGCAATAATTGGAGGAATGCTCATCTTCTCATCCTCTTGCTATAAGAATTAGAGATCCACTCACCAGATTCTGGGTCAACTAAGCACACACTCAGTGAGCACATTGAGTAAGAAGTCTGAATTTTGACACCTGTCATATAAATACCCCCAGTTTGGGGTGCAACCAATGATTTAAATGGCGCACAGGCAAGGCGCCTTTTTTTGGAGTATGTGCCTCGCCCAGGTCCTAGGTGCACCCCTTTCAATGAGCCTTGCGCCTCAGCCTAGGTGTGCGCCTTTTTAAAACTTTGCATTTTTGGCTCTTTTTGTGAATCTTAACGGCTGGACCGGGGGCTCTGCCCCCAGACCCCCGACCATGCCCCTCGAGGCAAGCCCAAACAAGTCTGTATTAGGGTGACATAA
The DNA here is from genome assembly GCF_056320005.1 of Nelumbo lutea. Classification (NCBI taxonomy): domain Eukaryota; kingdom Viridiplantae; phylum Streptophyta; class Magnoliopsida; order Proteales; family Nelumbonaceae; genus Nelumbo; species Nelumbo lutea. Next base: position 100,285,064 of record NC_142686.1, read on the forward strand.
GAATTTCAGACCCTAACATAGACTTGCTAATATTGTTCATTCATTCATTGCAATAAAATATCTTCTTAAAAGGCAATGAAAGTTATAAAATAATTATTTTTATGTGAGAAATAAAAATTTCAGATCCTAACATAGACTTGTCCAGGCTTGCCTCGAGGGGCGTGGTACAAAGGCGACTCATAAAATCAAGAATGCAATATGTTTTACATCACAATAGCTACTTGAAGCAATGCAATTAAGGAGAAAAAGAGATTGTGGGTTTTACATTCTTGAAATGCTTTTATTTTTAAATTTTCATTTGAACACGCTTTACATGTTATGTTTATGTATTTTAATTTTAGATAATAGGATTTTTAAAACATTTATTTTAAATTTTAAATTTATATTTTTTATTAACATTATGTTTAATATTTTTTGCATTTTTTATTTTTGGCATTTTCTGAATTTTTTGACTTTTTTTTTGTAATTTTGTGCCTTGCTTAAAAAGGTGCACGCCTCACCTTGTGCCTCAGGTGTAGGGATGTCAATTGGACTGGATTTGGTCCAATCCAGTCCAGTCCAATGTGAGTCCATTACAAATGGACCTGGTCCCATCCCAGTCCAATGAATATTTTGGACCATTTTGGACTGGTCCAAAGACTTTCCAATCTGTTCAAATTCCTGTTAATTTAGATTAGTTTCAACTCAAACCTGGTCCATTGACACCTATGTTCATATCTTTTATCAATGGACCAGATATTGGCTCAATCTAACATAAATTCATTATGGACGGACCAGGTCCAATCCAATATGTTATATTGGTCCGTCCAGTCTGTTCAAATTCAATGTCTTATTGGTCCGTCCAATCCGTCCAAATGGATTTTGATTTGGACAGAGTCCAACCCAAAACCGACCCATTGACACCCCTACTCAGGCGCAAATTGGCCCTTGTGCTTTTAAAACACTGGGTGCAACTTGGGCGGGTTCAAGTTGGGCTTTTGTCAATTTTTGAATGGGCCCAGGCCTAAAATGATAACTTGGGCCAAAAAAGTAAGAGTGTACGTTTAGAATATTCCATCAGTAATTACTTGCTAATTTCAGGCTTTCAGCACTAAACATTTTTCAAGAACCTTTATTAAAGCAGGCATATGCACTATGAGATAACATTGATGTCTAAGGCCACAGTAGGGATATGCAAGCATTTTTGTGTTAGAAGCAACATCCACATCTACTGATGTTCCTCTGATGTCATATGATTGGTTCCCTACGTTGCGAAACATGTACTTGTCTGTCCAGAGACTAGGGAACAGTTTGGTTGATTATCCATGGCCAGAGACAGAGAGCAGACATGATAATAATAAATACAGAAGAAAGTTAAAGGAAATCCCATCCTATTATAGTCCTAAGTAGACCCTGTGTACACATCCACTTATGACACGCCCCTTCTAGCAAGATATCCGCAATCATCCATGAAACCATCTTAATTATTAGTCCCCAAATGGAAAAGGATGTCAAAGCTAATAAAGCCAACATTCATGAGACCACTGAATTATAGGCATAAGCCCATTATCAGAAATGTGTAACCCAAAGTACTGTTTTTGAAGTATCCTTTTTTTTTTTTTTGGAGGGGGGGTGGTAGGGAAGGAAAGATTAGGGTGGGATCAGAGCAGGTTGCATGTGAGGTCCACTGGCCTTAAAAGGGAGAGCCTGCAGTTACACGGGATTGATCATCCTGTGCCTCCATAGTCCATACAAGGAAGGACGCTGAGTAACCAACTACTGGGTCATCGGAAGCTTAGAATATAATTAACTACAACATAATTTACCCAAAAGAAGCATCTAAATGTCACTTGGCTAGCATGAATTTCATTGGGACATCTATTCAAAGATTGCAACCAAGGGAAGGCAAAATTGGAAAACTAGCTGTTAAACATTTAAGAGATTAGCAAGAGAGATCCTTTGCTTCTCCATAATCAAAATCTCATATTGTTTGTGTTTTGCTTGTTAATGATGTCCATAGTTTATAAAAAAAAAAAAAAAGGAGGCAAGGTAATAGAATAGCAAAGACAAATGTAATTGTGGGGAGGGGAGAGAAAGAAACTTACTGGAGTCAATGGAGACTGAGTAAACTTCTCATAGTCAAAATCCTGGAACATCTGCTCTGTGAATGCTGCATTCTCTCCACAAACTTCACAATGCAAAGACCTTCCTCTTATCTTGACCTAGTTAGTGCATCACAATGTCAAGGAAACTGCAAGATTTTGGAGTGACAATAGATGGATCATGGAACAAAAAAAATGTGCTTCTCAAAAAGTACTAGTAGAAGTCTGGGCATAGAAGAGCAGGGAATTCAGATTGGCTTCAACCATCTGAAAATAGAAAACTAATATAGTTTTGATGATGGTCACATTAAGAGCACCATTTACACATAACTGAACTTCTTTTTCTCTTGAGAATTATGCCATGAAAGTTGAAAAGTAGAAAGCAATTCAACTGTATGAGGTAAATGTGTGCCCAGTGCAAGAGGTCGTGGCACCTCGCCAATGCACGGTCTGGGGAGGGACAGATGTACACAGCCTTACCCCTGCATGTACAGAGAGGTAAATGTATGAACCCTGGTCACCCAGGTTGCAATGGAGCACTGCAACCATTGTGCCAAGGCCCACCCTCAGGAGGTAAATGTATGACAGCACCTTTATAAATCAATGAGATGATTAGAAACCTCACTGACAATCTAGACCTAGACATGGGAAATTCATTTGCCTTTAATATAAACAAAAAAAAAAAAAAAAAAACTTTTTGCTTTGTCTTAAATTGAATATGATAACTGCTGAGTTTCGCCCAAGTCCCACACCGCCCAAGTAGTACAATGGCGGCAAGGCCTTCATCCATACAAGGGGAGACAACTCAATAGCCAGTATTTTCTCATGAATCATGTCCCAAATTGCCTAAGTATTAGAATGAAGGTCTTGCCTTCATCTATATAAGGGAAGGCAACCATGTGTTGAAGCCCATAGTTTTTGGTATAGGCCCAATGCCAAACCAAGCTTGGCCTAGACCAGGCCTATACAATATTCTTTATAAAATGTTATAAATAGCAAAGTATTTATGATTGACAGCATAGACCTAAAGCTCAGCCTGGGCTTATATTTTAGGTCCGGGGTACAAGCTGGGCCAGGTCCCTGGAACTGGGGTAAAACCCTTGACATTGGTGCTAAGCCTAGCTTGACCCATGATCAGTCCTAGTATTAGGTTCATATTAAGTCAACAATTTCATCATGCATGACAAAGTGGGTAGTTAATGCACATAAAACAAAGTTCAGATAGAAAAATAGGTATGTGAATACACAAAACAAAGTGATTGGAGAGAAAAGATTAAAAAAAAACATACAATACGAATCCGTGCTGACAAAGCATCAAAAAGTAGCATTCGTCCTGAAAGGGGTTCACCAACAGCACTCACAATCTTTATAGCCTCCAAAGCTTGGAGGCAGCCAATGACACCCGGAACTACAAATGAAACAAGGGGAATAATATAATGCTTTTAAGAATGAAAATAAAAATATAGAAGCCAAAGCAATAGCAATACTAGAAAGCTCTCCAAAATCTAGTTAGTGTAAAGGGGTCTCAAGTTGGATGAGAAATAGTTATAACTTAAGCCTGTTAATATGCTTGAAGCTTCCTACACTTGATAAATAGCATACTGTTGCACAGATTTGCATCATAATTTTGAGGAATTGATACCTTTAAATGATTAAATGCATCATTTGCATAATTTTTCATTTATGTTTAATAGAAGCCATTATAATTAGATTGGTTATGTGGTTGTGTCACTATTCTTTATCTTGTCATGTCATGTCATGTCAATTTTCATTCTCTATCAGCTTATTGAAATGTTAACCTGTTAAGCAAAGAAAATTTGATTGGGTGGGACAGAGGAATAAAAATAAGGAAAGGATTCACCTTGTAAGCTACAGTTTTTACATTCTAGGTCCTTGAGGATTAAGTTCTACATTTGAAATCAACGAACTATAACATAACACAAACCAGTACTCACCTACTCCTAGAACTCCACTGTCGGAGCATCTTTGACATGCAGATGTAGGTGGTGGGGTTGGAAATAAGCATCGGTAACATGGACTTCCAATATGATTGTAAACAGTGAGCTGTACCAATAATTTGATGAGACAGTTATATTAAGGTGTTGCTCAAAACACTAACAAATAGATGACATAGTACAGAAATATAGAACAAGATAAATATCTAATTACCTTATAGAAGAAGCAACAAGAGGCATTCAGTTGCATCCTGATTTCTCAAGGACATTTCTTCCCATCCAAAATACCATAGTAAGTACCATGTTCTTTATTAGTATATTAGTTGATCATTGTCATAAGTTTGTGTCATGATTTTGCATCCAAAATAAGCGTCACATTGAATGCTATCATTTATATTTCACACCCCCCCAAAAAAAATAATAAAAGAATGTCATCATTTATAATGTTTTCCAAGGAACAGATTTTAGAAGAAGCCTGAGGATGGAGACAACGATTTGGAAAAGGTCCTTACAGATTGAAGCAAAAAACTTGATTCTAGAGGATTGTAGATGTCAGGATCGACGGTATCTGGAGGTTAGGGAGGAAAGGAAAGTTATGATTCATTTAACTGAAGGATAGGGTGGAGAAGTTCCCTGAGCTTAGCAGATAGACAGTACAAGACTGACAGTGTTGCAGTGGAATGGGAAAGGTCAGTATGTAACAGTAACAGAGTTTTCTGAAGAAGAATGTAGGCAGATGATTTGTTTGCCAGAAGGAAAGGGAAGCAGAGGTTGGAACTTGGAAGATGATCTCTGAAGAAATGCGGAAGTATCTCTGTTTCACCGCCTCAGAATCTCTGAGAGAAGATGATGGAAAATTTTACAGAAGATGATCGCCTTGCCGAAACGGAGAGCTCAGATTCCAACAGGGATGCAGCAAATACCAAAGATGACCATCAGAAGAATCGAGGGACACTTCTCATTGCTAGCTCACTCTGTGTGCCAAAATTGTTAATGGAGGTAGAAAATGGTGACTGGGAGAAGAGGTATGTTATTACAGCAAAGGAGGAAATGAGAGACTGGAAACCAATCCTGAACTCTGTGGTCGAAGAATTGAGGATCAAAAATAGTGTCGCTTTGTTACCTTTTATCAATAATAAGGCTATTGTTGACGTAGAAGGCGAAGCAGTGAAAGTTTCATCAGTTAGAACTGATGCAGGTTCAGTGTTGATTGAAAAATGGAAGATGTCCTGCAATGAGAAAGTTTTACAGAGGCAAGCTTTGCTGTTAAGCTGGTAGGATTGCCATTCAATTTGTGGAAAGAGGATTCAATAAAGATAATAGTGTCTACAAATAGGTGCATCACAGGAGGATTACTACTTCGACTATTTGCATGCTGTGAAGGCCAAAATGACTGGAGTGAAACCGGAGTGTATCCCTCGTTCCTGTGACCTGTGGGTTGAAGGGCAATGGAGGAAGGTTTGGTTCGCTACAGAAGGTGAAGCGGCACCATGGAACAGCTACTCCAAGGTTGAAAAAGCTGATGAGCTGACTCAGCAGTCCACAGGTGGCAGGAGGAGAATGGAAGGGGGAGCAGAAAGGAGGCATCAGTCTTGGAAGATGAACAGTCCATTGTTCTGGGTCAAAAAAGAGGTTAACAAAAAATGGAAGTAATTTAAATTATTTTAAAAGAGGCAAACAAATGGGTGCTTCTTTCAAGGGGCACCGAGGTAACTGAGAGAGACAAAGATGCAAAAGGGACAAGTGCCAAACAGACGACTTATTTCAGTGAGAAGCTTGGGTCAGGTGGGCTCAGTAGCTCAAAGAGCCAAGTTGGGTCGAGTGGGCACAGCTCAAAAGGTGCTGGCCCAAGTCAGTCATTTTTCCTGCTGAGCCTCTCGGTCACATGATGTTAAAGAATAAGGCAACTAGGGACAGTAACTTACGTTCATCATCGTCCCTGAAGTCATGAACAGGTCTCCTCTTGAATCGCTTGAGACAACGAAGAAGCTTGGCAGAAGTTGGTTCATGTAGAAGAAGGTGGGGGATGGCTAGTGAGTTAAATCGTTTGAAGGCAAAAAAATCAACGAGTTTTAAAATCGAGTCTCAAAACTTCCACGGAGTGTAGGAAAGAAGAAGAGAGAGGTTTGGGAGCGAGTGACTACAAGATTTATCCATTTTGGAGAAACAAGCTTGCCAAAATGTCTGAGAAGCTCGAAGCTTGAATCAGGATCAGGTTTGTCTCCGGAGGAATCTCAAGTGCTTTTTCTGGATTCATCTAATGGTATCATGCAAGATAGGGTCACAGTAGAGGAGAACCATAGAGACTCAATGACAGTTAAGTCTACGGATCTAGCCAAGATTGAAGGAGATGGAGCAATTGCTCTAGACAATGTGTCCAAGAGCGAGGTAAGTCCAAGGAAGACTGACTGTAGGGAGTTGGACCTGGTGCACAGGGAGAAACAAATGCAGTGGAATTGGATCTGTTGTATGAGGAGGAAGTCATGAGAAAATCGGTTTTAGTAGGTAAATTGGGGGTGGATCTAGGTAGGAGAAGGGCTGGAGGAGCTTTGGAGAATCCTGATAACAATACATTTAAAACAGGGGAGCTCAGAAAATCCAAAGGGTCGGGAAACAGGCAGTTGGTTCATGTGACCAAAGTTTTTCACAGGCTTAAGGAAGGGCTAGTTGGGGATGGCCCCTGCGGCAGATTAAGAGAATTTACAAAAGAAAAGGTCTGAAAATTAAGGCTAAAGGTCAATCCTTATTGAAAAACAGAGATAAGGTAACATCTATAGAGTTAGACCCAGCAGGCATGATGTCAGATTCTTTTCCATCCACTCAAAAAGATGAGGAGTCCTCAAGGAAAAAGAGGGAAAGAAATGGGTTAGAGGTCACTGATGAGAAGGTAAGGACAACTTAAATGAGAAGGAGGCCATTGAAAAGGAGACAATGGAGGGAGGGGGGAAGGTTGAAAGAACGGGAGGGGTGGAAAATAAGGAAGCAGTAGAATCTCAGCCTAAGGAACAAGCGGAAAGGAGAGTGAGGGGAAAGAAGTTGGGGGGAAGTGGAAATGAAGAGTCTTCTAAGGATGGCATCCCCGAAAAGAGTGGGTATTGATAGACTAGTGGATAGACAGGTGGAAATTGGGATGTCTCTTGGATTATTCTTTTTTTTTTTTTTTGGAGGGGGGTGAGTGGTTGTTAGAAAAGCAATTGAACAATTTGAAAGAAACAGAAGGGAAGAGGCGAACAAACCAAAAATCTTGGGGGAAGGGGGGAAGGCTTGGGAGGAAGGAATAGTGGATGACGAATGATGGGGGAGTTGCAAAGCAGTGTTTGGTGAGGGGGGAAGCTTTTGAGAAGTTGCAGAAATCTCGGGTTTGATGGGGGATTTTGTTTTTGTTGCCTTCGAGGTTGCACTTTATGCCAGCCTTTTTCCAGTTCTGGCAGTTTATAGCCTGGTTTTTGTAGTGCAAGTTGCACAAAGGCTCAACTGCTCAAATTGTGGGCCGAGGATTTTCTTCTGATTAAGTTTTGTGTTGTTGGGTTTTTGTATGGGTTGGGCTGGCATGGTTCTGGTTTTGTTCTTTAAGTATAAGTGGCCTTTTTGTGTTGTTGTATGGTGATTCCTTATCACTATATTGGATTGTTGTATTTCTTATTCTTTTAATAACATTTTTATTTAATCTTCAAAAAAAATAATGCTTTCCATCTTTTTCCTCTTCAAACTCTAAACACCACCCTTTGCCTACACACATTATAGTGGACAACTATGTCTAGTGTGTAAACTATCAGGAAAAATAACAAAAGTTTTCCAAGCATAGGGCTTAACTAGTTCTAAAACTGAGAAACTATAACATCATTAGTAAAATATTCAAATATAATAAAAAAAATATTCACACTAAAGAACCTCCCTGACTTAACAAACTGCCAAATAATGTACCTGCCCTTCTAATCCCAGTGCAGCACCAGATACAAGAGGCTGCAATAACAAATACAGGAAAGGTTACAGGACAAATCATAATTCTTACAGGACAAATCACTATAGCAAACTTTATTAACTCTGTAAGTAGGAAAAAAGCAGATGAAACAAAAACCCTATAAATTGTGTTTTCTCATAATTGTTCGCTCTCTCTCACACTTGCATGCACAAACAAAGAACTGCTTCTAGTTTGCTTCTTAGTCATACTACAATGTGTTCGGTGCAATTATACGTACAAAGTAAGCATGATACAAAACTAGATTACCTTTCCCAGGACAACACAGCAATCACTGATCATGTACCGGCTTGGAAGATTGTCGGTTGCATCTATCACTATATCATATCTAGGAAATGTTAGCAGTCATGGAAATTAAAATATTGAAGTTTGTTGAAAAGAAAAAAAAATCAAAAAAGAGGAAAAAGATATTGCACATAGAACATCTAGCATCTATACATCTCTATCAAGGATACTTTCTCACAATTTCCAGGGCATTGAATGTCCGCAGAGCTTCTCTGTGTTCCACTATATCAATAGTGGAGTTGATCCTGAAGTTAGAAAACCTTCTTTAGACAAAGATACCTAAAATCAATGGTATGTACAATTCCAAGATATTAATAATGGAGGAAAAATAAAATCTACTATCCATCCTCTGTCAGTACTCAGTAATATAGTGCTTTTGCAGCTTAAGAATAATTGTTTCATAGATGCAAAAAGGAAACCCATACGCGCGGCAAGCTGCAGCAGCAGACTTCACTTTTGACTGACCAATATACGCCTCAGTGTGGATAATCTGGATTACACAGACAATGATTAGAAAAAAAATCAGGTTTCATTATCACAATCATCTCAAACGGATAATCTGGATTACAAATACAAGAACTTATAGAGCTGTGTTCAAAGACAAGGGTCAGATCAAGTTGCCTAAGGCATCAATTCAACCCAACCTCAACTAATTTTTTCTTTGGTCGATAATTTTTCTGGCCAAGTCAAGAGGCTTTGTGCCAGAAGGGTTTGACCAGGGCCAACTCACCAGAATATTATTTGAGATATTTACCTGCCGATGCATATTATTAAGCTCAACATCATCATGATCAACAATACCTAAACGGCCTGGGCAGAGAATAACAAGAACAGTTAGTTCCAAAAATAGGAAAAAAAAACAATGAAGAATCTTCTTGCTACAGCAACACATAAATGGATAGAATGAAATCTTTTCATTATGCATCTAGCTGGGACTTAGAAAACTCATTCACTCATGAAATTTCGAAAACTCACAGGGACTTTGGTGCATTATGCAGCTAACCTAATTCACTAGCAATGTCTAAAATTGAATGATGATGCAAGCAAGTTTATAAATAGGCATCGAACTTGATCTAAAACACTGAAATACCTAAAAAACAAGACTTATTAGAGATGATCAGATCATCGCCAACATATTTAAATTTTGGACTTTTTTAAAGATCAAAAGAAGTTACCAACGCCACAAGCTGCAAGATACAACAAAGCAGGTGAGCCCAACCCTCCAGCACCAACCACCAAAATTGATGACTTTAAGAGATTTGACTGTCCTACAATTAAACAAGCAATTAATAAAATACCGTGCTATAATTGACAGATGTGGAACAACTAAGATGGTGTTCTCAACCGTGAATTGTTTTTATTGTTGTGAGCTCCAAAAACAAATCAAAACAATTTGATTTGAAAACAAATTGGTTCTAAAATACATGTTGTTCAATTTCTGGTTTAAAGGACATCTGAACATGCCTTTACCTGGTTACTTAATATCATGCTTCATAAATCATATAATATTTGTACTACAAAATTTGTTTTAATTGTAAAAGTCATCGTTTTGATGGTTTCGAAAACAATATTTTTTTTTTTTTGAAACAAAAGAAATTTGTAAGACATTCATGTTGTAGAACACCCCCTAAATCTATCCATAGGGTCTAAAGCTATAAACATTTGCTAGAAAAATAAAATAAAAGGCTTCACGATCAACATAAGAGATTCATTTTTGTTATTTAATTTTAAGCAATAAGACTACAAAGAAAATGAGGAAATGCATTCCCTGTGAAAGGAAAGGCATTCAAAATCTAAAAATTTACTACAAACTGTCAATGAACTGAAAGTAATCTGAATTTATATAAGAACATTGTAGTAGCTTTTAAAATATTCTCCACTTTGAGGAAATTTATAATGCATCCATGGCTGCTTAAACCCATGTTTTGCAAGTAACTATAACTAAAAACCAGCAAAATCAAAGTGAAAATCATCTCTAAATCCAACAAACTGAAGACCTTTCAAAATCTATTATCTCATGATACTGAAGCCTTGGCCTTGGGAGTTTGTAATCCCAATTGAAATCAGTTGAGTAAAACAGTCAACAAGGTTTGAACAACCAAACCTTGAACTCCAAATGATGGAAGTAATAGTTGTCGACTATATCGGTAGACCATCTCAGGAGACAATCCATGCCCGAACCCTGCACCATTAGTTGATATGGGAGGACATGAAATAGAATCGGCCATCTCCTCCACAGCAACCCCACCAATCTGAGCCTGTAAGTTTGCTATACGATGTTCTATATCGCTCTTTGCAACCTTCAACGTTTCAATCTCTTCAAGTATTCTGAAAGCATCTCCGCTGGACTCCATTGTTTGCAGTTGAGAACAGAAGCACAGTTCGACCTGAGTTGCAACGATGTCGGAAAACCCTAAAAAAGACAAGAAGGCAGGTTAACTCTAAAGGTGTAAATCGGGCCGGCACGAAGTTGGACCGGCACGGCACGGCACGGCACGGCACGGCACGATAGCCCACGGGCCGTGCCAGGCCCAGCGCAATGGTCCGTGCCGTGCTGGACTTGGGGTTTTATGTCCACGGGCCGGTACGGCATGGCACGACCGAGCGGGCCGTGCCACCTGCAGCCCGCGCACCCACACAGCCCAATCCACAACCTGGCCCAGCACGACTCATATATATTATTTTTTATATATATTTATATAAATTGTATAAATAATAATTATATAATAATATATTAATAAAATAAATAATTTTTAATTTTTATTATATTAATTTATTTAATTATTGTATATATAAGCAATTATATACACAAAATTCATATAAAATTAAAATTTTAAGTTTTTTATCAATTTTTTAAATAAATTGCTTCGGCCCGATGCACGGCCTGACTTGGCCCATGGCACAGCACGAGCCCGAATGGGTTTGGGCCGTGGGCCATGCTGGGCCGACCCCCAACATTTTCACTAGAGAGGGCGGCACGGCACAAGACGGCACAGCCCGCACAGAGCCCACTTTACACCTCTAGTTAACTCTATTAGTGTTTGGCAAGTCTTTCTAGGTAATCCTTCAACAGCCCAATAGATCAAAAGATGCATGGGCTTTTTGGAGCCGGTCTTTCTGGGACCAAATACTGATTGGTAATCTTTTTTTGGAAGATCTTGCAAAAAGATGAAAAGATCAAAAGATGGTTTGGTAAATGTAACTTTTACATCAGCCAAGTAGTTTCACATATACCAAATGATGTGGCGTATTTTATATATATATATAACAGTATTTTTTGCCTTTTATTAAAATTACAATAATGCCACTCTCTACCAATTCTCCTTTTTGTTTCTTTTTTCTTTCAAATTACAAGAATGCCACTCTCTCCTACCAATTCTATCTTTCTCTCTTGCTTTTTTTTTCTTTAGAATTATAAGAATGACACTCTCTCTCTCTTTTTCTTACAAATTACAAGAATGACATCTCTCTCTCCTACCATATTTTTCTCTCTCTCAACTCAACATTTTAGTAGCTGAGGGATACCTCGATTTGGCACCTCGACAATTAAGGGAGACCTCAGCTACTTGTGAGACCTGCGATCAAAGGTAGCCCAGCTCAAAATTTCAAGCTTTTGACTTGATCCAATCTCAAACTCGAGCTCAAGTCTCTAATTCGAATTGAGCTCGAGCCTAATAGTTTATGAGCGAGCCCCTATAATGCAGGGCCCCCTCCGCTAGTAAATAAATTAAACCGAAATGTGTACGTAAGAATGCTTAAGGATGAAGAAAATGGAATCTAACAGTATTTTTTGCATTTTTCATATAAATTACAAGAATGCCTTTCTCTCTCTCTCTCTCTCTCTCTCAACTCGACACTTCAACGACTGAGAGATACCTCGATTTGGCACCTCGACAATTGAGGGAGACCTCAACTCAGTACCTTGACTGCTTGACAGACCTACAATCAAAGGTAGCCGAGCTCGAATTTTTAAGCTTTTGACTCAATCTGAGCTCAAACTCGAGCTTAAAGTCTCTAGTTCGAATTGAACTCAAGCCTAATAATTTATGAGCGAGCCCCTGCAACGCAAGGGTCCCCTCCGCTAGTAAATATATTAAACTGAAATGTGAACGTAAGAAGGGTTGAAGATGAGGGAAATGGAATCTAACAGTATTTTTTGCATTTTTTCATAGAAATTACAAGAATGCCACTCTCTCATACCAACTCTCTCTCTCTCTCTCTCTCTCTTGCTTTTTTTCTTTCTCTCTCTCTCTCTCTCTCTCAGCTCAACACTTCAACAGCTGAGGGATACCTCGACAATTGAGGGAGACCTCAGCTCAGCACCTCGGCTACTTGAAAAACCTATAATCTACAGTAGCCGAGCTTGAATTTTCGAGCTTTTGACTCGATTTGAGCTCAAATTCAAACTCAAGTCTCTAAATCGAATTAAGCTCGAGCCTAATAGTTTATGAGCGAGCCCCTACAACGTAAGGCCCCCTTTGCTAGTAAATATATTAAATTGAAATGTGTACGTAAGAAGGCCAGAGGATGAGGGAAATGGAATCTAACAGTATTTTTTGCCTTTTTTCATTTAAATTACAAGAGTGCCACTCTCTCTCTCTCTCCTACTAACTATCTCTCTTACAAATTACAAGAATGTCATATCTCTCTCTCTCCTTATAAATTACAAGAATGTCACTCTCTCTCCAATTGAGGGAGACTTTAGCTCGGCATTGCGGCTATTAGGGGACCTACAATCAAAGGTAGTCGAGTTCGAGTTGAGTCGAGCTGAGCTTGAACTTCTGAGATCAAGCTCAAGTCTCTAATTCGAATCGAGCTCGAGCTAGACGACACCTTGACCACTAAGGGAGACCTCGACTTGGCACATCGGTCACTAAGGGAGATCTTGGCTCAGCACCTCAACAATTGAGGGAGACCTCAACTCGACACCTTGTCAACTAAGGGAGACCTTAGCTTGACACCTCGCCTGCTAGGAAAACCTCAGCTCAACACATCAACAGCTAAGGGAGACCTCAATTTGGCACCTCGGCTGCTTAAAAGACCTACAATCAAAGGTAGCCGAGTTTGAACTTCTAAGTTTTAGACTTGAGCTGAAATCGAGCTCGAGCTCAAGTCTCTAATTCGAATCGAGCTCGAACCTGATAGTTTATGAGCGAGCCCCTACAATGCAGGGCCCCCTTTGCTAGTATATATATTAAAGCGAAGGGGTGCCCTGCCCTTTTAGAAAATGGAATCTTATTATTCATTTATAGACTATATCTTCTCCATTGCATTGCATGCACGTGTTCATACATTTTTATATTTTTTTTATGGGTTTCTAATGGATAAGGGCAACTTTTTGCCCTCAATATCAATAAAAAGTAATCTTTTTATAAAATAACTAAAACAAGAGAACTGTTTTTTTAGAAAAATATAAAAAAAAAAGTTCAATGGCACTATTCATGCCAACCATTTCAACGGGTCAACAGGTCCCGACAGTCCATCCCACGTGCCGGAGGTTCCAGAAGTCAGAAATACGATGGGCTCTATGCAAACTGGTTCTTCCAGCAGAAAAAGTAGAGCAGATCCTTAGAAGGGCTGGCAAAAGGATCCCTGATGAAGTCAGGTTTACCAGTGGAGTTTTATTGCAGGGAATGAAGCCAACACGGGTTGCTCTATTTCTAGCTCTCCGGGCCCCAACGTTAGTCACCGTTCTCTTGTATGTCAACGTAATGTTCTGGGGACCATTGTCAAAAGGCAAAGCGAATGACAGGTAGTTCAAGTCGCCTGGCTCAAGAACTTGATTAGTAGGAGGACAAGTGAAACTCCGCCGAGTTATGACAGCCATTTAAGATGAAGTGTAGTTTAGACTGCACAGGTAGTTCAGGTAGTCCTTAGTACCAATATCATAAATTAGCCCCGGATCGGATGCTCCCTCGGGGTTGACATGTCTTGATCCAAATGCAAAAAGTGTTGCTAAATTTGAAGAGGAAGAAGAACCAGCAACAACATCTCTAATTGGAGTAAATTTGCTGTTTAGCATATAAGCTGTTGTCATTAGAGCTGATTTGATTGCTGAGGTAGACCAGTCTCTGTGTACAGATTTAAGGGCAGCCAGGCCACTCACATGTGGACATGACATGGATGTCCCTGAGATTATGTTGAACTTAACACTTCTTTTATCACTCTTCAGCCGAGTCGGACTCACTATAGGAGGCCAGACAACCAATATATTCATCCCTAGTGCCGTAACGTCTGGCTTGATCACATCGGGTGCGATTGGGTTGGGTCCTTTTGCCAGCCTTCTCTACTTCTGCTGGAAGAACCAGTTTCGCATAGAGCCCAACATATTTCTGACTTCTAGAACCTCCAGCACACGGGATGGACTGTCGGGACCTGTTGACCCGTTGAAATGACTGGCATGAATACAAACGAAGGCAGAGAAACACAATGAACGTGCCACTGCCCCTTTTTTTATATTTTTCTACTTATTTTATAAAAGATTACTTTTTATAGATATGGAGGGCAAAAAGTTGCCCTTATATTTCTTATTCTATCTCCCTCCACTCAAACTCTCATCTCTCTCCTTCTTCAATACTCTCTATGCCTCCCTTTCTCTCCCTCTTTCTCTTGGTTACGAAAGGATTTCGGTTGGACTTGGTGGTGTTAGTGTTTCAATTGGGCAGTTGGTTGGTATTATTGATTGGGATTTTCTATCAACAATGTGGGTGGGGTTTATTGGTAGGTTTCTCTTTGTTCTTTTTGTTTTCTTTGTTCCAAGCTCTGTTTTTTTTTGGTTATTTTATTCTCTTTGGAATGCATACTCCCATTCTCCTCTTTGTTCTTCTCAGATTTGTTAGTTCTTCTCTGTTATGGGTTTTCGCTTTTTGGTTGTTTTCTTTTGCTTTTGTTGGTTGATTTGTTAGTTCTTTTCTGTTATGGGTTCTGTTTTTTGGTTGTTTTCTTTTACTTTTGTTGGTTGGTAGGTGTTGCAGTGGCTTCCTTCTCTGACAGAGATGGCTTTGTATCTAGTGCTTGGTAAGGGTTTGCAGTTCGTCTGTTGGTTGTTCCTTTATTGACACTGTGGTTACTGTGATTCATGGTGCCGATGGTGACACACAGTGGTTACTGTGGTTCATGGTACCGATAGTGACACACACGCACATAGCGAGAGAGAGAGAGAGAGAGAGAGAGAGAGAGAGAGAGAGAAAGTCTGCTCCTCTTCGTTCCTCTCTGAATTGGCATGACAACACCAACAAGAGATTCTTTAAGCTTTTTTTGAGGTAAGTCGTAGCCCTAAAGTTTCTGCATTTCTTTTGTCTCTCTTCCAAATGTATATGAGAAACATTCGTCTACTTCGGGATTTTGGTTTTTTCAAATTTTCTACTTATTGGTGCCATGGGGGCCTTCGAAGGTTCCTATCTGAGTTATGATCCCTAATTACACCTCCAATGCATTGAAGTCTATGTGAACCACGACTCTGGTGTTTCAATTGCTACTCGATGCCTTCTATTGTTTGTGTCTAGGGATTCCATTTTCCTGGGATCTGGAGTCAAGGCTCTTTCTTTGAGCTTTATCAAATTTATTCCTTCATCTGGACTAATTGTTTCGCGACCTTGTAGAGTAGAGCTAGTAGTGAAGCTACTACTATAATGGATTCTTGTTGTGCAACCTTGAATCCCATTGCCCATCCTGTGGATGTTAGGAAAGGGCTTATTAATGCATACCAAGTTGGCGAAGAGTTTGAGAGCTGATAATGGAGACAGAAAAATTAAAACTGGCATTGCTTTCTCTGTTCTTTGGGATGTCAATAACGACATTGTGGTAAGTAATGCAGTACATAGCTCATTTCCTTCTTCAATAAACTAATTAAACACGTGCTTATTTTCTTCATATTTATCACAATTACCCAAAATTAGATCACTCTCAAATTCTAGAATAGTTAAATTCTTCATTTTATGTCCAAGTTGAAAATAGAATTGGTATTGGTTTTCATGGATCCTTTTCTGGGTTGCAATTTTTTGTGATCCTATATGATTAAATTGCCAAAAAAAGTGATCAAATTAAAGGTTCAGATTATTTTATCTGAATATGCTCTCACCCTTTCATTTATGTTTTGACTTCAAAGTGAGACCACCCAAAAACCACTATTTGGGAGGCAGAAGGTAGACCCAAAGAAAGATGCTTATATATTAATTTAAGGGTCTTAATGGGCCTTCTCTACCTCAGCAACAGGTATTACATATTAATTTAAGGGGGATTAAGGGTATCTGGGATTTCATGAAAGTATAAACTCTACATGCACTCTTAAAAGCATATGCATCCAACTGCACATTGGGAATATCTCTTTGTGAATTTTATATACTTGCACATTTGGTTTACCATTTTCAGAAGCATGTTGATACAAATGCTGATAGTACCAATGGATGATAGGTATGTTAAGTGAACTTTCTATCCTTATTATAGGTGCTTTGAGGCATTTCTCTCTTGTAGTCCATGTACACCAAGGATCTTGAAAATGGAAATGAACAAAAAGTGTTTGATTTGTCATTTGTATACAATATACCACTAGCATTTTGAGTATCACCTCATGGTATTATGTTTATTTCTTTCATTTGAATGCATATGTATTCATAAGGGTGTGTTTACATGTAGATGCATGATAAACTGAGCAGGTCTAGCAGGTTGTGATTTATTTTATTTTCCTTTTTCATGTCAACATGTGCAGAAACATTTGTATGGAGACATGATGTTACTCTGAAGAGTAAATGCAAAGTTTGTTGGTGAAACTTTAAAGAGTAAGTGGTGTGTGATGTCCTGTACGTAAGGGTGTTAATGGACCGGTTTTGGATTGGACCCCCTCCAGTCCAAAATCAATTTGGATGGATTGGACAGACCAATAAGACATGTTGGATTGGACCAATCTGGTCCAAAATATTTATTAGATTGGATTGGACCTGGTCCGTCCGTAACAAATTTATATTGGATTGGGTTGAATTAAGCCAATATCTGGTCCATTGATATAAGATATGAATATATGTGTCAATGGACTGGGTTTGGGTTGAAACCAATCTAATTGTAAGAATCTACAGGTTCTGCTTGATCAAATCTCATTTCCTCATTTTCTCTTTCTATTTATTTCTTTGATTATCTATTTCCTTTATCAAAAAGCAAGAACTAAACTAATTTTATTTATTTTTCCTTTTTTGTTTCTATTTGTTGGCTCTTTTAATAATTTATTTTCCTTTTTGATTGAGTAGGATTTTACCAGAGATGAAAAATCAGTTGAGACAACCACAAGTATAATTCTATGTCATGGCCTTTAATCACAAATAATTAGTCATGGCATTGAGAGACAAAGATGTCCATTGAGGACCAACTTTTATTGTACAAGGCAATTCGAATAGCTCAATCTATTGCCTATTGTCTACTGTCTACTCAGCTCTTCTGTCTCTTGCCTCTCTCACCCATGTCATTGTTCTCTTCTCAATCTCATCACGATCTTTCTCTCGCTTTCAAAAAACTCTCTTATCTATCTCCCCACCTTTGTATTTGTCAGCCTTCTCATGGTCTCTTTTCAACTTATCTTCCTCGATTTATTAGTCATGGTATGTAGGTTTTCGAGATGGTTGCGACCCATGTTTTCAACTGAAGCTCTATTTTGTTTTGTTTTTTTTTCATATTTTTTCTCATTCCTTTTTGGTTTGTTGCTATAGGTTTAGTGGTGTTTGGGTTTGGTGGTGGAGATGTTCCAGTTTGCTTTTCTGGATTTTATTCTAGAAACAAAGAGCTCTGATGTCCCACTTTGATGTTTCATCTGGTTTTTCAAAAATGAAGTTCTATCCAGCATGCAGCATTAGCTGGATGAACTTTGCGAGCAGCTTAATGGCATGAAAGAGAGAACACATTGAAATTGGTCAGACTTGGTCAGATTGGGTGTTCTGTGTAGTTGTCCGGTTTACAATCGGCATCGTATTTCAAAAAATGGTTCAATGGTAATCATCTAACTAATTGAGTGAAATTTATCCAATTAATAAGTTAGGTTATTTATTTCATTCTCTCTCTCTCTCTCTGTATGAATCAAAGAAACTCTACTGAGAATGCATATAGTGGAGATGAAAAATTCAAATTGCTTTCTTCTAACCCCTGTTCTAAATTGTTTTTGTTTCATAGCTTCGTCTAGGTTCCTCTTCAAAAGTCTTGCTAAATCAATGAATACAAAGTCTCGATTCTACCTTGAGGTTTTGGATTTTCAATTCTATGTGAGGATTACAATTTAGGCCTGTCAAAATTTTATTGTTGCTTTTTTGTTAATTTTCTATTGCAGAGGCATGCTTTTATTTTTTTTTTCTTGATTTCCTTCTCTTTTTGCTTCTTACTTGAGGCTGAAATAGGGGCTCTGCCTTATTTTCTTCTTCTTTGTGATGGTGGCAAGCTTTTCCACCATTTAGAGAAACATGGGAGGTTCTTTGAGTCGAAAGCCCTGGTGCTTTTCAGTCATCTGATGCAAGTTGTGATACTGTCATGACAAAGGCATTTGTATGTCAACAACTTCGTATTGGACTAGCAAGTTTAGGAATTTGTATTATGGATTTGTCATTTTGGTATGTTGGGTTTTAGATTCATAAGAGGGATGAGGGAGAGAAAATGCAAGTTATATAAGGATGATGTTTTAACTGTAGATTAATTGAGTCATAAGTGGAATGTTTTGGTTGGTTGTTTTGGTCTTTTAGTCCTAAATTTTTATCTATTTCCTTTTCATAATCACATCATGTTTTAAAATTTTTCATTTTGTTATTTTTTGTTTTGGATAATCTATTCTTAAAGTAAGATCTATCATTTTCTTTGGAGGTTTTGTTTATATCTGTAGAGCATATAGATATTTTGTTTACATTCATTTAAGAATTTTGTTTTGTATTGTATTTGCGGCATCGACAATATCCAACTGTTACTTCATGAAGTTCTTCTAATTCAATTGATGGCACTACTTAATCAACTAAGAAGGCTTCTTTCTCCTTTCCATCTCTGTATTTTCTTAATTTATTTTATTTGTTACTCCCTATAATTTGTATAAATTTGTATACCTCTCTTTAATTTACAAGAATGATAATGAACCTGTCTTTAGAACTTTTTTTTTCTTTTTTTTAACTCTCTTACTCTTCTCTCACTCATTGTCAGCGATTAAAATGGTGACTCATTATATATCCTCTTTATTATCTTTCTAGACAAAGATACATCTATGTTTTTGTATGCATCAAAGGGGAACATATTATGATCTTATATGTTGTTACTTATAATAGATACCCATATACATTAGTTGTTTTCTGTTTATTTCTCTTTTCTCTATTTCCTGATTCAAATAAAAGAAACACAAAATAGGGAAACCAAAAACTAATAACCAGGAAGGAATTATATTAACGGGGTGAACAACAAGCAATGTTTAGCCTACCAGAATTCTGCATCCAATTAGGAATTCCTTTGAAAAAAGGAAGAAGATATACAAATGAATTTGTAATAAAAGTAAAAGTCACACTATTGATTATTATATTTCGGTAAATCCATCTCTATACAAATTGTATGGACCTATAGAGTTGGTTATGTATGCTCCGGTGTAACATATGGATAGATTAGACTATGTAGTATATTTTTTTTAAGTTCTACACAAGGATCACAGCATCGGTATCGGGTATCATATTAGACAACTTGGATACGGATACAGATACGGATCTGGATACAGATATACTTTGGAAATGCATGGATACAAACGAAAGATATGAAAACACATGGATACATTAAGAAAATATATACAAATTTCATAAATACATCAATTACACTAATTTTAAGGTCAAAATAGCTACAAATAAGATGTAAAAAATAAGAAATGTATATTTTAATAGTATATATATATAATATAATTAATCCATAGATATGAGATGCATAGATATCATACAACTTTATTGATAATCCATCAATTAGGAGTCTAAGACTCATATTATATAGATCTTTACAAATTAATGCATGTATAAAACTATTATTATATTTATTTTATTTAATTCCAAGATACAAACAAATGCTATTATATTAATTATTTTTTATTTTAATATTTTCTTTTCAATTAACAGAAAAAAGTCAATTAAATATTAAAATTTGAAATGTTTGATAGACAATATTTTTATTTTTGTAAATAATAGATATGTTATTATAAAATGTAAATCAAAATATCAATTGATAATTTATAAAACATATAATGTTAAATTAAAATATTTCATATGTAGATATTAAAATTTTTAAAAGAATATAATATTGCAAATTCATAATTTTTAATTACTAAAACGATTATTCCATTATTAACACTTATTTCAATAATTTTTTGAATTAATAAATAATTTTTATATAAATTTAAAGTAGTGTAATTAATAGATTCAATATAATATTATATGCTTGAATATTTTTTAAACAAAATTTTTATTTTTATAAATAATAAAATATGTTATTATTTAGTGTAAATTAAAATATCAATTAATAAATTTAAAAAATATATTAAAATTATATAATATATGATTTTTAAGTACTAAAATAATTATTCTATTATTAATCTTTTTATTTGTATAAATTTGTTGAGTAAAAAATCAAAATCTTGATATAAATATAGAATTGGTAGATTATTTATTTATTTATATTTATAAATATTAAAATTTAATATTATTCTATTTAATTTTATGTTGGAATTGTTTAATATAAAGGTATGACATTTATTCAGATTATATTTTACAATAAAGATAATAACAATAATTGTATTTCATTTATTATCATAAATTAAAAGATAGCTTAGTGGCTTAAATTGCTAAGCATCTTAAGTTGCGAGTAGGCTTGAGTTTGAGTTGTGCATGACACTATTTTTTAAGATGGAAGTTGCGTGTGTATCTGGGTATCACACATATTGGTCCATATTGGTCGATACCGTGTGATACGCACCGATATGGTACCATATCGTAGCGATACAATGCTAGTCATGCACAAGTAACTTAGTAGTGTCTAATAATAATCTAATATCTAATGTTTTATTAAAACCCATGTCACATGTTTCCAAAGTTTGCTACTTTGATCGTGATCATGGTAGATGGCATATATTAGTATATGGATCTACACATAGATCATAGTTATGGAAATCCACTTTTGGGTCACATTCAAAATCCTTTAAATAGAGATTTTGAGTTTGTTGGAAGGATCAAAATTATCTCCTAATCTAATATTGTAGGACAACCATTCTATTGAAGATTTCCATTTTGAGTTTGTGGGTTTATCTTAAGCCAATAAAATATAATTTTGTATGTCTTAAATTCATAATTTAGTTAATCGCGACCCAGGTTTGAGCTTTAGGCTGAACAAAAATATAATTTTAGTTCATGACATATATAATGACATGAGTTCCATGTGCTACAAGTATGTTTTTATGGCCCCCTAAACTATACATTCCAGACCAATGTTTAGCCAAATTTAATTTAGCTTTAGGCACGATGGCGCTGCTACATTTGCATGTAAGCTATTGGTTTTGTTATTTATGATTTTAGATTAATGGACATTCCAAACCAAGTTACTTGTCTAGACAAAAGGAGCAAGCTCAAAATTATTGGATAATGGTATGTGTTGGAACCATATTTAGGAAACATGGGATCCCACCTTTGATTCTATTCATTTTGTATTTAAATATGCAAGAAAGAGTAAAAATTAGGAAAGTTAATTGAGATTGAGTTTTTCTTTTCTTTTTTATTTTTTTATTGATATTAATATTTTATATAAGAGTGAAAGAATTTGTAGGGACAGGAAAAAAAGATATAACATCTTCCATATAATTTTCTGAGACCGGAACAATAAGAAGCTTCGGTAACTTCATTAAACAGATTTTAAAATACAACTGTCACTCCTAGTGTAGGGGTTTGGAATACAATCAACGAGTTACAACACTGCCCAAAACATGTTCCCTCTAACAACCCCTTGTTTTGCTAATGTATCTGCTAATCCATTATCTAATCTTCTTGTCCACTTGAAGCAAGCACCAATCTCCCTTGTTAGACTGATAATTTCCCTCATCAGTTGACTATGTATCCATGCAACACCTGACTTCAGCCATCCTCTTACCAGTATCGAATCCCCTTCTCTTTCAATTGTTGTAGTCCCAGCTGCTTAATGTATCTCACACCTTGTAGTAATGCCGTGATTTCCACTCTCAAGGAGTCACCCACTCCTATTGGGCCAGAAAACAATGCTAAAATTCTGCCTTCTTTAACTCTAAAAGCACCCCTATACCCAAGGATCCCAGGTTGCCTAAAGAATTGCCATCAAAGTTCAGCTTTATCCTGTTTTGTAGTGGTGGTGACCAATGTTCTTGTATCACAAGTTTAAGAGAGCTTGTACTTGCCACAACACCCCAATTTCTATAAATATCTTCAGTTGAGAATTCTTTAAATACATCAGTTGTTTTCAGCCAATGGCTAGTTTTTATGGTCACTCTTACAATTTCCTCGGATCTAGCCATGTTTTAAAAATTGTGTTATTTCTTTCTTCCCAAATTGACCATAGCACTGTTGCTCTTGTAGTTCTCCACATAATTCCTCCCCGCTTCTTTAGTTGCTTGAAAAAATGAGGCCTATTACATCTAGGGGAGAAGTCCACTTGCAACCGAAGAGAGAAGAGAACCAAGACCAAATAAAGGATGCAAATGGACAGGAAATCAATAGATATGTGATTGACTCACCATCTCCCAAGCAGAGAATACAAACATGGGGTGAAAGACCTTGATATTTCTTTGCAGCAGGTCAGGGTATTGATTTTTGGAGTGCCACCTCCCAGCAGAAATCCCTAATTTTTGGAGGTACGGAGCTAAACCACACCTCCTTTGTTGGAAAGTTTCTTACAAGGTTAGAAGACTGAAGGAGGACATCCCAAGAGCTGCTATCCAAACAAGCTTGGTCTAGGTAAACTGTCCCAAGTAAAGCAACAAGTTCATCAACCATTTCCATTTCCAACTCCCTTAACCCTCTTTTCAAACCCAAGTCCCAAGAGTTATCAATGAACATCGAGGAAATCACTTTTCTTTTATTTTTTGAAACAGAGTAAGTAGAAGGGTCCAACACAACCATCTTCCACGAAGATCACTTTGTTGCTGGCACAAACATCATATTTGAAGAAAGGAAACAAAGTGGGAAATATACCATGAATAACTTTCTAAAGAGAACACCGAAAATCTCTAGGGTTGAGACCCGCATCCAAGCCATTGTTTGCCAATTCCCCGACAAGGTTGTATTCCTCATTCTAATGTTACATAATCCTAGGCCTCCATAATCTCTATTCCTCATTTAATTATTAGTTAATTATTAAATATTTTATTGTTAGTTCTTAATTAATTAATAGTATTTTTATGATTTAGTATTTCATTGATAATTATTAATTTGATATTAATTAGTTAATTAATTATTAACATTAATTAATATTTAAATTTTTATTAGTTATATTTTGTTATTAATACTTATGACTTAATTAATAATTTTATATTTTATTCTAAGAAATAATTAATTATTAAATTATTTATTGATTAATATTTTTATTAATTATTTATTTTAAGTCATTTATGTATTGTTTTAATTAAATTATTTTATTAATAGGTTATTAAATAATCAATAACTTACTTATGGGTCATATATCTAGTATTAAATTGTAGAAGAAAAAATGGTTCAGCCTCCGAGTCAATTCTTAAAACACTATTCAAAGCATCGGTATTAACACATGTCACCCCTTGGGACTAAGGGTGGATTCAAACTGAGCCAAGCCAAATATCTAGCTATTTGAGCTCGGCTCACCAATAAACCACTAGGCTCAAGTCAAAAGCTCTTAAGTTCAAGCTCGGCTCAACTCGAACTCGATTGTGAGCCAAATATTTTATAAAAATAAAAAATATACATATAAAAAACTTATCTTTTATTTGAGATGTAAAAATAAGAATTATAAAAATTAGTTATTATTGTATATATAACAAAAATATTATATATAATGTTTTTTTATTATGTATAAAATTTTTACATTTATTATTTGGTATATTATATTATATTATATGTATGTATGTATAAGGCCAAGCAAATTGGCCATCCAAGCCACCTTAGCAAAAGGACAGTGGATGACGAGGATGTGGGTGATGTCTTCCTTATTGTCAAAGTAGTAGGGCAAGTGGCCACATTAACAATGTTTCGTTGAAGGATGACTTTATTGGTTGCAATATATATTAAAACAAGGCAGTGAAGAAATTTTTTCCTTTTTTTATTCTATGTCATTTCTTAAACGACCAATGAGATGCATTTTCTCATAACCTAAATAATCTCTTCTTCTAAAATTTCTCTTAAACTACCTCCCCCACTTTCTTTAAAATTATCTCTAATTCCTATTTATTTTCTAAATTATCTTTAATTCATATTTATCTCCAAAATGATCTCTAATTTAGTAGAAAGCTTCTCTGCTAAATAATTTCAAATTCCTATTTATCCTTTCTCCTACTTTTTATCTATATCTATCTAAAGAAGGTTTGGATTTTTAAATATTCTAACAAAATTATATAATAGCTTTAAAATATTTAATAAAAACATAAAATAATTTTATATTTTTACAAAATATATCATGACCTTGAGATATTTCATAAGACACATGGCGAAACCCTAGTAGTGTTTCCTGTCAACTGACACCAAATCAAAGATTCTCTTTCCTAATGGGAACCAAACATTTTTTGTTCATTCCTTTCGGGGCCTCAGGATCTCTCCCTATAAATAGGGGTCTAATTCATAACAAGATAATCATTCTATCACCTCATTTGCCCTAGCTTTTAGCATATCTCCTATATTCGGCTTTCCTTTGTCCTTCAAGGAAACCCTCGTAATTAACCTAACCACCTCACTCACAACAATTATTAATAAAATAAATTTAAAAATTAGATCTATGAAATAAAATATTTTAGACTAAGGAATATGGGAAATTTTTTATTTTTTCATATTAAAAGTTATATTTAAAATATAAAATATTAATATATATTCATGGTTAGATCATCCGATTTTGGTTGATTTACAAATGGCCAAAGTGAAACTGATCCAACTTGGTCGATATGGGATTTTTTTTTTTTAAATCAAAGCTTACTTAAAATACTAGAAAACCAACTAACGCGGGTCGAGTTGATTGGGTTGGTCGGTTTCATAAGTTCGATGAATAAACCTAATTAAAATTAATTATTGTTATTTTTGTATTATCAAAAAGTTATTAAAAGTAGTATATAAAATATGAATAATTATTATTTATTTAAAAATTTGAAAATATAAAACAATTGTATACTCTTGTGTGTTTATATTAGGGTCATTTACTATAACACCCCTTATAGTTTTACATATTTACTTAAACTTACCTTATAGTTTTCATTTTACTAAAACATCCCATATATTTTACGACTTATTTACTTAATCAAACCTTTCATTAAGGAGTAATTGTTTGATTTACCATTAGGCCCATGATTTTTTATTCCAAAAAATACCCTTAACACTTTTTTATACAAAAAACAAAATTGGCTAAGTATAGTTAATAGAGTAGTTGTTTGTGTCTCATTAAGGGCAAAAATGTATTTTTATTTTTATTTTATTTTCATTAAATTTATTTAAATGAACATTAGGGTCAACACTGCCATTTTCCACTATCATCTAATGGAAGATTGATTAAATCGGTTGCAAATTATAAGTGGTGTTTTAGTAAAATGCTAAATATATGGTAGATTTTAATAAATTCATGAAACTATAAAGGTATTTTAGTAAATGACCCTTTCTACTATTTGAGATCACACCTCTGCCTCACAGCACATCCCTGTCGTATATTGAGAATTAATGTTAAATGGGTGTTTGGTCATTTTTATTTTAATTATTTTAATTTTTTATTTTCAATTGGCCATCATTCGAATCAGATGATTGAACCATTGACCTAATAATAATAATAATAATAATAATAATAATAATAATGTCTTTGGAGAATTAATAATTTATTGTTTGCCATATTTATTACAATAATAATAATGTTGTTATTAATATTTCATTTTTTTTGTAATTTACTATTACTTTTAATCATCAGTTATTGAAAATTATCAAAAATTGTTGTATTTTATTGTTATTTAATATTTAATTTTTATTGTAATATATATATATATATATATATATATATATATTAAAACAAAGCGATCAAGAATTTTTCTCCTTTTTTTCTCTTTTTTAAATTTTTTTATTCCATGTCATTTTTTAAAGAACCAATAAGATATCCTCCTTCCTCATAAAAAAATTATCTAAAATCTCTCTCTCTCTCTCTCTCTCTCTCTCTCTCTCTCTCTCTCACTCACACGTTTCCGAACAACCTTCTCTCCTAAAATTTATCCTAAGCTACCTCCACTACTTTTTCCTAAATCATCTCTAATTCCTATTTATTTTCTAACTTATCTCTAGTTTACTATAGAATTTCTCTACAAATTATCTCTAATTCTTATTTATCCTCTTTGCCATTTTTTATCTATATCTTTCCAAAGAAAGTTTAAATTAAAAAACTTAAGAATTATTTAAATATTTTAACAAATTATATAATAACTTTAAAATATTTATTAAAAACACATAAACAATTATAATAGATTTATTAAAATTCATATTATTAAAAATTTTACATTTCTACAAAATTCATCACGAAATTATGTAGTAATTATGATTTTCCAGATTATTCAAATTAAATGTTATTCAGATAATAGAAATTTAACAATAAAAAATAAAATATTTTTTTTTAAATAATAAAATACTAAGAATAGCTAAACAATTACATAGAAAAACATTTAATTTTTTAAATATTTCAATAACTAAACATCTTAAAAAAATTAATAAGTATTTTTAAATATTTTATATATTATTCAAATATTTAAATAACGAAATATTATTTTAAATAGTGAAAATAACGAAATTATGCAATAAAATAAAAAAAAATATTCAGATAAAATAAATCATAACATAATATTCAAATAATAATAACTTAATATTTTTACAAAATTAATAATGAAATTATGTAATAATAGTATAAACTTTAAAATATTTATTAAAAACACAAAAAATAACTATAATAGATTTAATAATATTCATATAATCAAAAGTTTTCTATTTTTAAAAAATTCATCATGAAATTCTGTACTAACAATATAAAGTATGATTTTCTAGATTATTCAAATTAAATTTTATTCAATTAATAGAAATTTAATATTAAAAAATAAAATATAATTCAATATTTCAATAACTAAATATCTTAAATAATAAAATACTAACAATAGTGATGTCATTACATATAAGAATGTTTAATTATTTAAATATTTCAATAAAAAATATATTAAATTCGAACAATGAGTATTTTTAAATATTTCAAATAACGAAATATTTAACATAACTATATTTTAAATAGTTAAAATTATGAAATTATGGAATAAAATAAAAAATCATAACATAATACTCAAATTAATAATAAATTTACAAAATTAATAATGAATTTATGTATTAATAGAATACAATACAATTTTATAGATTATTAAACTTAATAAATAATTAAATTTATAAAATTCAAATAACAAAATTATTTAAATAACTAAATAATATTTTAAATAACCAATTTTACTTGTATCAATTAATAACTCTAGAAGAATAACTTTCAAAAAAATAATATTCATTAATAATAATTTTAAAATCTTAATCTATATTTATTATATATTTAATAGACTAAAATTAATATATATTGTAATTTTCGCAATTATTATAGTTTTTTATGATAAATATATTTTTAATAATTATGTATAAAGCTATATTTGTTTTATTATTTAACAGAAATTTTTTAATAATTATTGGATATTAAACTACTATTTTTTTAACTTATTAAATTAAATTTTTTATACTTATTGTATTTTTGTATTTTTTTATACTTTATTCATTGATATTTATTAGAGATTAAACTATTATTTGAGATTACAATATTTATTGACTAACTTAATATATTTAGTATTTTTGTAATTATTTTATTTTTATTAGTTATTTATTTTATTTTCATTATCAATATATTTTTCAATAAATGCATATTTTTACTGTTATTTTTTAATAATTATTGGTGATTAAACTACTTTTATTTATTAGAGATTAAAATATCAACTTAGATGGAATTAGGAGTGTTTATCATGGCTTGTTTTAGTTCGGTTGTAGGTTATTTGACCAACCAAATCGACATGGTCAAGTTGGGGAGTTGGTTACCCGAAATCTACTGACCATTAGTGAAAACCAACTAAATCGGGTTGTATTGGTTTGGGTTGATATTTGGTTTGTTCAATTGGTTTAAAATATTAAACTGAAAACTTAATTTTAAATTTTAAAAATGACATTAACATTATGAAAAAAATAAATTTACAATATAAAATATTTGAGACTAAGGAATATGGGAATTTCTCCACTTTTTCATATTAAAAAATTATATTTAAAATATAAAAATATTAATATATATCTGTAGTTGGGTCATTCGATTTTGGTCAATTTACAAACGGCCATAGCAAAATTGATCCAATTTCAACCAGAAATATTAGAATCTAAGTAACTCAAGTCAAATTGGTTGGTTTCATCAATGAACAAGCTTGGGTGAAATAAATTATAAATTATATATATATATATATATATATATATATATATATATATATATATAATTGGGGTCAGGGCGGGGAGGGGACCTCAATCCCCATCCCCGACCTCGATCGAGGATTCCTATTAATCCCCACCCTCACCTTGCCAAAACAATCTCATCCCTAGCTCCATTGGTTTGGGGATGTTAGGTCCCCGTCAAGGATGGGGAAAATTGACATTCCTAAAAGTGTGTTTTAATAAATGACCCTAATAGAAACACATAATAATATACAATTGTTTTATATTTTCAATTTTTTAAATAATTAATAATTATTCATATTTTATATACCATTTTTAATAAAATTTTTATAATACAAAAATAAAAATAATTAATTTTAGTTATGCTTATTTATCAAACTGATGAAACCGACTAACCCGATTAACTCGACCCGAGTTGGTCGATTTTCTAGTATTTTAGGTTGGCTTTTGTTCAAAAACTTCCCAATTCGACCAAGTTGCATTAGTTTCACTTTGGCCATGTATAAACCAATCAAAATTGAAGGACCTGACCATGGAGATATATATATAATTTATTTTTCAATAATTGCATTGTAATTTTTAAAATTAAATTAAATTTTTAAGTTTGAATCTTTTAATCAGACTAACCAAACCAAAAAATTGACCCAAACTGATACAACTTGAGTGGGTCGGTTTTCACAAAAGGTTAATCAGTTTTAACTGACCAACACCTTAACATGACCAAGTCAATTTGGTCGGCCAAATAGCCTACAACCAAATCGAACCAACTCATGAACACTCATTATTTCAACTAAATTAATAGTCTTATCTATAATAAATAAAAATAGTTTAATCTCCTATAATTATTCAAAAATTATAGCAAAAATACACAATATTGAAAATATATTGATAATGAAAAATACAGTAAGTACTAAAAATATATTAACTTAGTCAATAAATAGTATAATCTCAAATAATAGTTTAATTTCTGATAAATATTTATCAATAACTTATAACAAATATAAATACAATAAGTACAACAAATTAAATTTAAAAATTTCAATAATAGTTGAAAATACATTTTTCATAAAAGACAATAAATATTATTTTTAGTATATATAATTATATAATAAATACAGATTAACAGTTTAAAAATATTATTAATAAATACTAATTTTTGAAAGTTATTTTCTTGAATTATTACTTGATATAAGTGAAATTAGATTTTTACACTATTATGTCAAAATATTAAATTATTATTAATTTAAATATTATGTTATAATTATTTTGCTGCTTTTTAGATTTTTTTTAAATTTATTATTAATTTTTTTATTTTAACTATTTAAAATCTAGTTATGTTAAATATTTTTTATTTAAATACTTAAATAATATGTAAAATATTTAAAATTTAAAAATTTTAATTATTTATTGAATTTAATTATCCATAAAATAATAATTTATATTTTTATTACATAATTTCATTAATAACTTTGTAATATATTAAATTATTATTAATTTCTATATTATATTATAACTATTTTTCTACTTTGAATAAGCTTTTTAAATTTATTACATAATTTTGTTATTTTAACTATTTATTTAAAGCTATTAAATATTTAAAAAACATTTAAATTGATAATCCAAAAAAGCATAATTTAAATTGCTAGTATATAATTTCGTGATATATTTTGTAAAAATATAAAATTACTTTTGTGTTTTTAATAAATATTTTAAAGTTATTATATAATTTTTGTTAGAATATTTAAATAATTCATAAATTTTTTAATCCAAGCTTTCTTTATAGAGATATAGATAAAAAAGTAGGGGAGAGGATAAATAGGAATTGGAGATAATTTAGGAGAGAAACTCATTGCTAAATTAGAGATAATTTTGGAGATAAATAGGAATTAGAGATAATTTAGAAGATAAATAGGAATTATAGATAATTTAGAAGATAAATAGGAATTATAGATAATTTAGAAGATAAATAGGAATTAGAGATAATTTTGGAGAAAGTGGGGTAGGTAGTTTAGGATAAATTTTAGAGGATGAGATTATTTAGGTTATTGGGAAAGTGCATCTCATTGGTTGTTTCAAAAATGACATGAAATAAGAAAAATAATTCAAAAAAAGGAAAAAATTTCTTGACTGCTTTATACATATATATATATATATATATATATATTGAAAATAATAAAAAATAGTGTAATATATTGTTCTTTTAATACTTATTTTTTTTATTGTAATTTACTATTATTTTTTACATTTAATCATTATTTATTGAAAAATTATAAAAAATAGTGTAAATTTAAGAAAAACTAACTGGGACCTTTATGATGCACATGCTTTGTTAAAAGAATTTGAGGCAAGAGGATCTAGGGGTGCAACTTGGGTGGGCCCAACCCGAGCTTGATCCAATTCAAGCAGAACTTTGCACAAGTTGGGCTTGAGTTTTCAAACTTCAAACTAGCTTAGGTAGAAAAAGTCAAGCCTAATTCAAACTCATGTTTGTCTTGAGTTGAAACCTCGGGTAGCATGATACCAATCTGACCCAATTTCAGCCCATCCAACGTTTTATGATATATAGGAATGGCAATGGGGCACGGTGGGGTTGGGGAGCCTATCTCCATCTTCATTCCCATGAAAATCCCCATCCCTGTCCCTGATAACAGGAACAAGGTTATCCCCATCCCTGTGAGGATCCCCACTCCCATGATTTTTTATAATAACAACCATTTTGCTTTTATTTTATTTTATTTAAAAAATAAAAATAAAATAATTACAATTTAGAAATCCATTAGAAAAGATTCAAACATATTCAACCTTTTTTTTAAATATTAATATATAAACGTATGTGTGTATGATCAGGGTCCCCATAGAGCGGGGAGTGCTCTTCTTGTCCCTGCCAACAGAGATGAAAATTTGCCCATCCCCATCCCTATAGGGGAAAAATCATCCCCATCCCTGCTCCATTCGGGGCGGATCCCCACAGGGATCGAGGAAATGGAGAAAACTGACGTCCCTATATATATCTATACTACTTTAAAAAGCACAAATAGCCTCAAGAATATTTTTTGAATTTTTTGAGGACAAAATTTACCCTTCCATTTTTAAATTTATTGATAAAAAATGAGGGCAAAAGGGTAATCACTTATTAATATTAAATGAGTTGAAAAGAGACAATTATAAGATATTCAATGCATTCAATTTATTTTCATTAAATCCAACACTTAAGGTATTAATTCGCATTCAACTTCATTGAATCATATATTTAAGGCATCTTTATTTCTTCTCACCATTAAATTCTATTAATTAAATCCATACATAATAAATTAATAATTCCAATAACATAAAAACATACTTTTAAAATATACCTGAAAAAGAAATAGTGTCTTCAACTAAATAGTGATAAGAAATTAAACCATTTCGGGTCAAATAGGCCAATCCATGTTGTCACAATTAAATAATAAAACAAAAAAATAGATAAAGTGAAAAAAATATAGAAATTAAAAGAATTGGGAACATTTAAGATCATATATTCGATATATTAAACAATAATAAGTATGATAAATAAGAAATGTTTTTATTAATGATGGAAATGGAATGTAAAATTTAAAACCAATTAGAAATAAAACTATTTTCCTATTCTCTCTCATTATATCTCATATTAAGGTATACTCTCTCATTAAATCCACAAAATTAATTTTAATATTATAAAAATAAATATTTTGAAAAATAATTTAAAAACAAAACTATTTTCTTCCCTCTCAATGGTGGATAAGCAATTCAACCATTTTGGGTCAAATGGGTTAATAAATAATATCATATTTAATAATAAAAAATTAAATATATAAAATATATAATACAAAAAATAAAAAGAATTGGACATATCATTAATATTGCATATTCATTATACTTAATAAAAATACATATAAAATGTAAAGTAATTTTATTAGTGATGAAAATGGAATGTCAAAGTTAAAATCAACGTATAAATGAAATGATGTTATAGTCAAATAATAAATATTTTATAAATAGAAAATATAAATAATAACAAAAAAAATAAAAAAAATTGGACACATATCTAATGTTACATATTCATATAAATAAATATTGGGTACATCTCTTATATTATTCATTCATTATCAATGATGGAAATGCAATATAAAATTTAGTGTCAACCTAAAAATCAAATTATTTTTCTTTTTGGGTTGTGGGTTAGTGGCTTGGGTCAAATGGATTAACCGATGATATGATAGTTAAATAATAAATCTTTAAAAAATAAAAAAGTACAAGTAATCAAAAGAATATATAAAAAATTATATATTAATTATGTCAAACAATAATTAAGTATAATAAGTAAAAATTATTTATATAATGTAGATGATATATAATTTAAAGGGGTTTTTACCATTCAGTCCACCTCTAAAATCCTAGCTCCATTGTGCAGTTGGGGGTAGGTGCCAGCTCGGAATTGATGCCAATTCTAGGGTGAGTATGGGTGCTATAGGTGGAGGTGTTTATAAATTTGAATTATTGTAGGTTTGCAATTTAAATCTGAATTCTAAGTTGGAATGCAGTCTAAAAATCCCTAATTTAAAACAAATCCAAAAGTAAAGCTATTTTCTTATATAGACGGTAGGTCAATGATCCAACTTTTCAAAGAAAATCATGATGTCATAATTGAATAATAAATATTTAAAAAATATAGAACATAAACAATGAAAAGTACAAAATTCTATCGCATTTGGGAACATTTATAATGTTATATATTCATCATAATAAATAAAAATAATTGTTAAAATAAAATTTGTCTTTATTTATGGAAAAAAATTAGTGAAATACAAAATTTAATAATAATAATAATAATAATAATAATAATAATAATAATAATAGTAGTAGTAGTAGTAGTAGTAATAATTGTTGTAATTTAAAATTTTCACATGCAATGCACGTACGCATTTATTATAAGCATTTGAGTTTATTTTTAATCATATTGTTACTTTTGTTAATTTTTAATTTTTATCTTAATTATGATACATCTAAAATCCAAGTAATTAATATAAAAAAAAATCACATACAATACAAGTAATTAATTACTAATATATTTTTATATATACAGCTCTTTACCCCCAAACCTAAGCCCAACCCAAAATGTTAGGTTAAGCTCGGGAGTCGGGAGTTGAACTAAATTGGGTTTAGGCTGCGCCAACGAAAACTGCACCCCTAAATCTTTTTGCCACAGATTTTTTAAGAAAGTCCGTACATTACAAAAATGAAAGTGGAATTACCCGAACCGCTATTTTCTTTGCGTTCTAGTCTAAACCAACACGTGGCAGACATCCGACCGGAGGGTATTTTGTTGTTAAATCCCATCAGCCCATCATACTTGTCATGTCTTGTCCGATGCCTATTGTGTGAACTGAGGTGTCTGAGGTTGCCGCCCCACGCCATCGCCATTCACGACCCTCCTCCTCAGGGATATATGTACTTGGGCCTTTGGGCCGGATCACGCGTGCATTATCCACTCCACGATACTCTTTTAATCAGTACGGGTGTCTCCAAACAACTGGTGTACATCTCCATCAGTCCAAATCGGCTGCATCTCATGGGCCCCATTTGAAAGCCACACCCAAACCAGCCCATTTGGATCATTCCAAGTTCCCACCCACTGGACTCATTCAAACCCCACCCCATCTCAGTCTTTGGCCTCAACTCAAACACATAATGTAACTAGGGCCCACACATCCACATCTTGTTCTTTGTCCCATTCTGACTGGGTTGACCATCCAATAGCGGTGACCCACGTGGAGCAATGTGACAAGGGCCAATACATACATCAATGCAGCTGGACCGGGCCCAGCTGGACATTGGGTCAAACGAGTAGCGGACATTCTTGGCCCGAGGCCTGGTCTGGTCCTATAATAAGAAACAATAGACGCAAGTAGTCACTGACCCAGATTAGCTTTATGGGCCTGGAGGCAGCGCAGCACCCGCTACGGTGCTTGACATATGTTGGGATGCGGATGAGCAGATGTGCTGCTGATTGCTGCATTTAGACGAGACTGAACCAAGCTACTAGCTATATATGGGTGGGCTTGGATTGCGTGGGTCAGTTGATGACTAGTACTACAATTGGCTGATCCATATGCCAATATGCCATATATGGATGGAGTGCTTTCTTCACCATCAACCCAAAGAGAACGATGTTTAGGTGTATGACGGCCCGGGCCACCCATGGGCCAGTACAGTTTGGCACAGCCCATGGCCCCATCTCCAATCTGTCGTGCTGTGCCAGCAGGCCCAACACGGCCTGCTACAGTCTGGGCAGTACGATTAAATCGTGTCGTGATGGCTCGGCACAGCCCACATCACGTCTAATAGGCAAGTTGAACTAAAACTTT
Source organism: Nelumbo lutea (assembly GCF_056320005.1). Lineage (NCBI taxonomy): Eukaryota > Viridiplantae > Streptophyta > Magnoliopsida > Proteales > Nelumbonaceae > Nelumbo > Nelumbo lutea. The sequence continues at coordinate 100,320,458 of NC_142686.1, forward strand.
ATCTTAACCACTAAATCCAGCGGACCAAGTTATTCTTTATCTTAAGTTGCCATGTGGATGAGGGCCTGAAAATTTGATGGTTTGGGTTTATTAGTTGGGCTGTAATGGGTCTGAATTGAATTTGATCCATCCTAATCCGATCCAAAATCATATTGGGGTCCTTACGTCGGATTTGGGTTGCACTTATTGTGTTTAAAGCACTGTTTTCAAACTGTTATTGATCCGGATGGTCGGACTGTTTGTCGTGGAACCTTCCGGATAGTTGGTTTCGTTTCACCCTTAACCTGGTCATTGGCCAAAAATGTTGGTTTGATCAGTGACCCACCGACCTGGATGGTCGAACAGTCAATCTGTTTGACCTAAACAATATTTTTTTGTCTTTTTTATTTTCATTTATTTTTAAATTAAAACAGGTCATCCATTTGAATAGACGGTCAAATCACTGACCCAGACTGGTGGCCAAAGTGCGTCCAGTTCCGAATTGGTTTTTAAAACCACAGTTTAAAGAAAGAAAACTTAAAAAGAATTACTTATTTTTAAGTTATATAAATACAAATATTGAATTTATTAATTGGGCTTAGACCTAGTCAGATTAGATGGGATGCATCCATTCCAATCAATGAGATGAAGGTTCTAAAATCTGAATCCAAAATAATCATATCGAATGTTGGATTGGATTTCCAAAGTCTTTTGTAATCCTTTGACAGCCTTAATGATAAGAAAATTTACTCTCTGCAAAAAGGAGAGGATGGTGAGAGGACCACTAGGTTAGGTACCTAACTAACACATTCAACTGCAATTTAGTAATTCAGTAACTAATACCTGGCCTATGACAAGTTGGGGAAGAGAAATCATGGCTGGAATCTCTATTCTATACTTCTATAAAGAAATATACTTTTTTTTGCTATGAATAATGTAAAGATAAAGGAGACTTCTCTTTGTAATTGTCCCTATCTCTGATCATCTCTGATCAGAAGAAAGAGATTGCAGAGAATACCAGTTTCGGTAGATAAACCGGATATATTCTTCTTGGGTTTTGTGTAACAAAGACATACTACTGAAATTAAAACTGTAAGATAAGATGGGTTTTGTCTTTTATAGAGTAGAATGAGAAATAGAAGAAAATCCATGCAGAAGTGAATGGTTGTAAAAGTCTTTTTGGTTTGCAGTCGAAATTGGAATCTAAATCCTCTGAAATCGGATTTAGAATTGATTCATTCTCATTATCTGTTTGGTTCAAATAGGAATGGAAATAGGAATTAAAATCAGTAAAAATGAGATTTCATTTTTAAGGGAGAGGCAGGGAATGGCCATTCCCTCCCTCAAATGGGGGAATGCTATTTCAGTATAAATGAGAATGAAATTCCAATTCCACCCAACCAAACAGTTGAAATCGATGGATTGTAAAACGGGGCCTAATTCTTGATAAATAACATTTAGGTGGATTGAAAATTTGATACATTCCGATATTTTGAATCTTATTTAAAACAAATATATGGTTTTAGGTGAGGTGAGAAAAATTTAAATAAGTGATTAGGATCTTTTGTTTATATCAAGGGATTCCGTCTTTTTTTTCCGTTCTTTTTCTCTGGGTGGGACAAAAGAAGGGTCTCAAAGTCGCATCCTTTAACAAAAGCTACCCCCTTTGTCTCAGACTCTCAGGCAGAGTCGTATGGCTCTTACTTTGAACGTTATATGGAGTTTGGATCCTCTAAACCGTTGACCAAAGTGACTATCCTGGTCTGCTGACCAGACCAGAGTAGGGTACTCTGATCAACGGTTACATGGTCAAGCCAACACTGTATGAGCAAAGCATGCCTTCCAGAATACATCCTCCCTAAAGGAGGAATTCACCATCTAGAATTTGACTGCCTCAAGGTCTCTGGGTAGCAGAGTCTCCGTTTTCTATATTCTGAAAGAGATATTTTGGTGGGATTGGTGTTTGCCAGACACATTGTATAGCGAAAGGCATTTTAGACCACAAGGAAGCTCAATTAGTCTCAACTCATCAATTTGGACTCAAGTAGCTCCAAAGTGAAACACCCAACATCCCCACCCAAAAAAAAAACAAAAACAAAGCATAGAAAAATAGAAAAAAAATAAATAAATGAGAAAATCTATGATACTAGAAAGACATGATACCTAAGAGGTTTTGACCAATCACAACTCCAATAAATTTGATGAAAATCCACTTGATTGATTACTACTTTTATGATGCTGATCGATTGGTTATAAGTTTTTCTTGTTTTTCTGGCATCATAGTCAAATCTTGAATATAAATAATTAAATATGTCTAACAACATCATTTTAGATTTATTAAAAAAATGATTTTCGGGGTATTAAAAAAATAATTTTTCATTCTCTAAAGACAGACCAAGGGTGGAGGTTTTGGGGCCGAAATGAAATGAGCTTTGGAAGTAAATGCACTGTCAATCCATGTTCTAGAGGGTCCCTCAGCTGATTAATTGTCTGAATTTGGCAAATGCAGGACCCCCTGTGGCTATCCAAAGGAGGAAGAGCCCTAAGAACCCCATTTTTAGAAACCCTTTTCTCTTGTCATCACACTGGATTGATTTTCAAACTTATTTCACATCATCAACGCACTTCCTCTTATGCATTTAGTTATACCAATGAAACGCTTCTTTGATTTCTAGGGTTTTTTGTCCACCTGAAAAGGAAGAATATATTCCCTTAGCAAAGATAAAAGACAAGGGACTGTCTCAGATACGGGGAGACAGGACTAGTAGGTATGGTTTTTGCCTTGGGGCCTTACTCTTCATAACTCACTACAAACATTCAATTCAAAGGATAGGAACTTGCTATTCGATGGGTCACACCAAAGCCTGGACCTCCGGCTAAAACCTAGCATGATTTGATCACTTTCAATCGCCTGATTTATGCATTTCCTTTTGAGAAAACTCCAAGACTCTTTAGCAGAGAAAATAATTTCTCCATCCTTCCAATATTTGCAGTGAAAAAAGAAAAATAAAAAAAAAAGACAAACAGTGGCCTGATTTTCAGGCGAGTTGACTGGTGGGCCCGATCATCTGATGTGGGAAACATGTGTAGTGGGCCCCCTGGTCGCTTTTCACAAGAAGACAAATGTCAATTGCAATCATAATCCATGAGGGTCCATTTGGATTTTGGAAGCTCAAATGACAATTGGCTTCGTTTAGTAATTAGAATATGGTAGTCTTTGAAACCCATTTTGAATGCACAAGGCTAGGGCACCATTTTGATTAGTTTCATTAATTAAAAACCCTAATTTCTCTTCTTTTATACAACTCTGTTGTAATTGCAGAATAAAATTCTTTCATATATATATGCAAAACAGAATAGGTGACTCCTGAATCCTGCCTCCATAGGACTGGAAGCAAACTCAATAATTCCAATTGAATATATGATAAAACAGCAAACGAGCATTTCCCTGTAATCTAGAAAACCAAGAAAATAAAGAGAGAGAAATTATTATTTGAAAATGAAAAAAAAACTAAAAAGTCCTGTAATCTGAGAGTGGAAAGTTCCAATCGAATATATGATAGAACAGCAAACAAGCATTTCCCTGTAATCTAGAAAACCAAGAAAATAACAGAAAGAAATTCTTGCTTGAAAATGAAAAAAAAAAAAAAACTAAAGAAATTCCTGTAATCTGAGAGTGAAAAACAGGAAAACTTCATGGGAATTTTGGGATGCAGGTTGGTGTACATTTTGGAGCATTATCTTGGATGGAATCATAAAAAGAATACTGCAAAAGTAGAGGAAGGTCCCCATCTCATCAACTTGAAAGAGGATCAGGAGCTATGCTGGCCATTGGTAGGGCCCGTTTGCTTTGTCGTGGACAGTAAAATCAACATTTAACGGTGAGAATGGTTGTTTTGTTTCTTTTATTTCTACTCTTTCCCTACCTTCCCTCATGACGAGTATGAGCTAAAAAAAAAAGTCAAAAGTCATACATTTGCTTTAAGAGATCATGTGCCACACAATACAACATTCTGGGCCTTCTGGTTGGGACCCAGAAAAAGTCAGGGGTCCACTTTTGGCCCCTCCTTGGGTGGGGCCGTGGGGGTCGCTTCCCTTCCCATAGAGACAAACTCGGTCAAACTTTTTTTTTTTTTTTTTGGGGGGGGGGGATCCCCAAACCCAACCATACCGGAGCCTATCCACCAACTCGAGTGATAAATTTCATCCGACCAAAAACAGGCCGTCTTTACAATCGTTTCCAATCCAAATCATTCTGAGCACCAGAGGGCCGTTCACGTGACTCGTGAGGGAGCACTTCTTAAACTATAATACTTCTCCAGATGGGAATCATGGCGATATCAGGTGGGGGATGGGCGTTAAGCCCATTTACCAGAACACAATCGCAAAGGCAAAAGCAGCTCATGATGATTGATGAGGGGACCTCTCAGATTCGAAATTATTTAGTAAAATATCCGTCACAGATTTCCTTCTTGTCTTTTTTTTACTCAAGAGTGTAATGGATGTTAAGATAAGCTTGTAAAATGCTATTAAACTGTTTAGGAAACCTTATCTGAATAAATGT